>NC_135159.1:13933151-14533151 GCF_050948215.1 Halictus rubicundus
GAACAGCGTACAATTCAATAGCGAGCGATCGTGCGGTGAGAACCGATTCTTTCTAGCGTCTGTCTCCTCCGCTTTTTGTTATTTTTTTCTTTTTTTTTCTTTTTTTCTGTTGTGCTGGGAATAGTTTTGTACCCCCCCACTGTCGTGTGTTCAGCTACCTAATCTCATCGCAGACGAAAACTAATTTCCTAATCGAACCAACTAGAAAGAGCTTAACCATAAAAACGCCCGCCCTGACAATTGATTCTCGCAGTAAATGGTTCGCGCTTTTGTTCCTCGTACAAAATGAAAAAATTGATTTGTCTTGCCGGAGGCGAGCTGATTGTGACTTGCAACGCAATTCCTGGCCCACAATTGCATCCCCGTTAATTGTCCCCCTCATGTGTCTGGCTCGAACTTCGATTTCCCTTGGAACAAAGGTTTAGAATACTATTCTTCAAGATCTCCCAGCGGAAACGGTGGAATATTTCGCTAATTTTGCAGCTGGCTTCAGCTCTGCTAGACCAAGGTCTTGGACTTGATTGTTAGGCCTCAGTTAGGTCGTGGGATAGGTCTTTGATCGGTACCAGGTCCGAAGCCAGGTCTAGATAGACACCGAGGCTAGGTCTTCTTTAGCTACCTAGGTCAAAGTTAGGTCCGAGTTAGGCGCCATCAGTTTTAGGTCTTTGTTAACGATCGGTTCCCATGCCAGGTCCAAGTTAGCTAGCTTTGGGCCAGGTCTTCACTGAATGCCAGCGTCAAAGCTGGACGTAAGTTAGCTCTTTTAGCTACCAGTGTCCCAGCTAGGTCTAACTTAAAACCTGGCAGAGTCTCGGCTGAATTTGGGTCAGATATAACTGTAGCCTACCATAGATGAAGCCAACTGTAGCATTAGCAATCTCTAAGAATGTCCACACTCCCAACTGGAAGTCCCGAAGACAGGTAGTTATTCGTCTCTCGTGGAATACTGAGAACTTCGATCGGAGACCGTTCTCCACGCGACTAGGTGAGGCTGTCTTCAGCGACCGAAGACATGAAGAACGGCCCCCGCCGTCAAGGACCGCTATGGGAAAAGGCCTAAACCGAGAAGGAAATACTGAAACGACCTATCGACGACCGGAGGACGTCCTGGACGAAGGATTGTCGGACTCGTAGCGCTAGAAACGAACTGTCAGGAAGCCACTGTTTTTCGGGGGGGCAGGCAAGAATGCGAACAGAGGACGCGGCGACACGCCGCTGAAGAGGCGAAAACCGAAACAGGTTGTCGCGTGTGTGAAACGAGGTGTGACGCGAGGAAGGATAATCGACAGCTTTTTCTCCGATGGCTCAAGGATAATTTCGCTTTCCTGTTCTTCCCTGTGAGAGAATGATATCGATACAGAGAGTCGAGTGATTGTCGTTTAACTATACATAGTACTCGTTTAAATTCTGGAGGCTTATTTAGAAAGGATTCGCTACACGAGATCTCTAACACGCTACATTGTTTTTTTTCTTCTTCTTCTTCTTCTTCTTATCATCATCATCATCATCATCATTGCTCCTCGCTACTACCGTCGCGCGGCTCGTGTCATCATAGACCTGTCTCGAAGTGTCTCGACCGTGTTCTTCGTGTCTCCGATTCCACCTGGTCGACTTAACAACTACTTTAGATAAATCTCTACCGGTGATACGACGCTAACTATCCTGGGACTGTTGCCCGTAGTCTCCTTCGGAAAAGAAAAACGAAAAAAAAAAAAAAAGAAAGAAAAAGAAAACGGGATTACCGTATCATATCCGCGCGACCCTATGTACACGAAAAAACGTTCATTTAATTAAAACTCGATCGTCAGACGCGACCCTGAAGAACAACACCACCGTCAAAATTCGTCGCAACCGCGACCAACGTTGAACCGGTTAGGGTCTCCAGGTCTAGACCGATCGCCCCCCACCCCCTCTCCCGTTGCAATCGGATTGTTTCGCGGCTGGTTGGCTGTCCTGGTCCGAGGACACCATCCAGAGTCTCGTTTGATGCTAGCTGAACCACTCGGGTCCTGTCGGGGTCTGTCAGTAGGTGTCGTGTCACGTCGGGCCTCGAAAGGTGACGCCTCTCCCGACCTCGGCGCCGATTAACCTCGTTCCGACTCTTTCTTCCTCGGCTTTCCTCCGCTCTGCTTGGCGATACATCGACGTCACAACAGCGATAGCGATTCTAACGATCAACTAACGGATAATAGAGCGATCGAGACCTACTTCGGCTCGGTTTGCCGGACACGGGCCTCCTGCGGGAGGTTGTTGAGACCATCCTGAGGAAGGTCCGGGACCAGCCTGGGGCCATGATCTACAGTCTAACGTGGCTTCCATGGAAGAGGAAAGCGGGCCAGAAGATCGTGGAATCACTCGGTCAACGGGCACACCAGCGAACACCCACCAAGTCGGAGGTCCTAGACAACAGAGAAGCCTCGAAGAACCGGGTCCCAAAGTGTGTTGAAAAATGGCTCCTTTTGTTGATATGTCGAGTCCCCCGAGGACGATGCTGGGATCCCTCTTAGCTAGGTAGCAAACTTGGCTCCCTCTAGCCAGGTAGTCAACTGGGTACCAGAGATGGGTCGCAAGATCTGGATCGCATAGTTCTATCGATGATTGTGTTCTTCTACAGGCCTGGGGACACCGTGGGACCGGTTCGTCGGCACCTCTCGCGATACCTGTCAGCTCCACCCTAGCCTACGAACGCTATAGGTATCCTGGCCGACGAGATCTTCTCTCGGAGTTTGCCTCTCTCCACTCTGCTTGACCCTGTGTGTCTTTTAAACGCTTTCGCCTCGTAGGAAAAATTAAATACTCGCTTAAGTCAACAACCGGCACCCATCGATGCCCGACCGAGGCTTTGGGTGCTCGTTAAACGTATCTTCTCTTTTTCTCTTTCTATTCCTCGTCTTGCCAACGGGTTCCATCGTTCACTACCTCCTTCCGTACGAGAAGAAAAGACGGTGATCGGGCCTCGACTCTGAATCGTCGTCAAGTTTGGTAAGATGGAGGCTTATCTTATTGGACAAGACTCGTTCGACGAGACGGTTCAGGCCGGCTGGCCCGGATTTTGTTAATCCCGGTTCGAACGACGCCTAAGGCCCCGATTAGGCAAGCAGACAGTCCTGAACTTCAACGATATATTTTTACACAATTATACCGATAATTAATTTTAATCTTGATTCTACACGCGATTCTCACTCTCATCGAGACTCGTACTACACTTTCATCGTTCATTCCCACTCTCTCCAGACTACTCGCTCCAATGCACTTTCTTTCTCTCTCGCTCTCTGTCACTCGCATTCCTACCGCATATACAATATATTCATTAATAGATTAATCTTTTCATCTAATTCATTACATAATCCGTAACGTCGGTAACCCTAGACTTATCAGTTATTAATAAAATATAGATTATTGGATGCAGTCGCCGCGCACTTTTTGGACACACCTGTTACAATGCGATATATCAAATATATATATATATATGTATGTATGTATATATGTATATTATGTAGGAGATATACGTAGTGTGTGAGTGTACGTGTTTGTTCGTGGATGTTTGCGTTTCCATTAACCTGATTTTGCTACATGTTCGTGTTTGAATGTTTTTTCTTTTCCTTTACATACATCAGGTCGTGTGTGTGTGTGTGTGTGTCTGTTTATTTAACATTTTACTATAGTCACTAATAACCTCTGTAGGCTAAGCTTCGTCTACTGCGTGGCTCGAACCAGACCCCGAATTTCCTTGGTCCGAACAGTATTATTCATTTTGCTCAGGTTTTGCTCAGGATTCGACTCGACTATCGGGTGTTCAACATCGCCCTACTTTTTTTTTACTCCAGGGATCCATAGGAGCATCGATTCGGGAAAAAAAGGGATCGTTCCTTGATTATGTTCAGCGTCTGACCCTTTGGGACTCCGGACATTACTGTTCATAGCTGGTAGATTGTTACTCAGGGAATACTTTGTACTTAGAGCGTTCTCACGGTCTTGTTTGACGAGGTTTGACGAGGTTCGACGCGGTTTGATGAGATCTGATTGCTTGATTGTCACAGTTTCATGCTTCCTCTGGGCTCGCAGCGATCTATGTGGCTTGGTCTGAACAGGGATTCGATCATTCTCAACGGCTCCTGAATGTTTGACGATGTTTGACGATGTTTGACGATGTTTCGCAAACGACCAACGCAGGCAGATTGCAGTCGCTCGATCCTGGTGTAGTTGGAGGATCAAAGGAACTGTGGATCGTTCAAGTATAGCCGAGTGTGATCTACCAAATGATCGATCGTCCGCAAAGGGTGGAATGGAAAGAGTGTTCGTGGTGCGTTCGCCGGGATCTATTTGAATAAACGTAGCACTCGCGACCGCTTCGAACGACGATCAGAGCAATCGAGAATCGTCTTGCCGTTTTGGTCTCTATAGTATATAAAAATACGTCGTCTATATGAGGAAGTTACGTTGAATATGTATACATATATATATTAGAACAACTCTTCTAGAATTTCGCAAGGAGTTTACGTTGGTCTGGAGAAATTTCGGAGCCTGAGTATCCGCGACACCATGTAGCGAGTGCTGGCTATCCCAACTCTCACCTCGGCCCCCCTCAACCCAGCTAATGATATACTCAATCTAAATCATCCGCAGGGTGTCTTCTCCAAACCTCAACAAACATAGTCCCAACCACCACAAACCTGGTCCAACTTTCGCAAACATCCAAAAAGAAGAAAATTGATCTAAAATCTGCCGATAAGTTCTACTGTCCAGAAATGATATAACTAAGTTTTTTGAAATATCAGGGAAGAAATGACGTTTGAAATGATTCAACTTTTGAAATCGGACACCCTGTGGATAATCCACAATCCGGTTTGATTCACCGAATTGATTATCTTTTTTCTAAAGCTTTCACTACTGTCCCTCGTTTAGAAATCGATTAAAACTGTCACCTCTATTTTTGGCGCGAACGAGGAGAACCACGGAGAGGCAGTCCTCCTAAAACTAGGCGAAACAAGTGGAAATCATTGTCATCGCAATGAACAGTCGGTAGAAGTAGCAAGCGCGCTGACCCTAAAGATCCTTGACCCTTTGGGCTACGGAATTTGGAAAACTATTTCACTCTGGTGACTCCGAAAAGCTTCGACAAAATAATTCTATTGTTTACTCCACCTTGGATCAAATTCGACGCGAAACAAAAGTACGAAATAACGAGTGTATGTGCGCGTGTTTATGTGTGTGTGTGTGTGTGTTTGATCAGGTGTGAACGGGAATGTGTCGAGAAACTCCTAGAGAACGTCAGTAAAATCAACGAAGAGTGGTAACGCCGGACGATGGGGCCTCGTTTTTTCTTTTTTTTTTCGAAATTCGAGGTCACACAGGCCCGGCGACGTTTACAGGCATTTCAGGTACGCTTACAAGACATTGTGCCGGAAATACTATTGTGCGGGAGGCCTTCAACTGGTTCCTTCGCGCCGAAGAGGTTGCTCACCGAGAGCAACGACGAAGATCAGGGGCCACAGTCGATCGTCGACGATGTTCGTTCATTTTGTGCTTATTCGTGGCGATCAGCGCGGGACAATTGAAAGAGCCTGTTTTAATACTTAAGAAGAAGAACCTTAACGTAGAAGACAACACGATGCACTGCGAGGCGATCGATTCCAACGACGATGTCCATTCGAACACGCCACCAGATCTTTTCCCCTTGAAGCCAAGAATTATTTCACGGATCTCGAGGTACGGGTTGAAGGTCGCATCAAGGTCGATCCGACGAGGATAATTTTTGTCAACGATGACAAATGTTTGGAAAAGTCTCGGCCGTTCCCATGGACATCGTCGATGTGAAGGGATCACTGGGAAAACAAGCCTATCTCCCCAAGGAACTCGCAGAAAAGTGTCCTTGAACCCAACGAACCGAAAAACAGGAACGTGTGTGTTCGGTGTGTAGCCGGTGTGAACGTGTGTGACGAATCAGCGTCTCGCACGACGGACGCTTCCCCTCCTTGTCTCGGTAGAATCTATAAATGCAGTCGTCAGATTAAATAATGTAAATATATTGGAGATTCGAAAGACAGATCATAGATGCAAAGACTGGCCCCTTCGCTCATGCCGGCTACTCGCTACGTCTCTACTGATTGGTCGATTCTCACTCTCCTCGGCCACTCAGGATTCGGCTCTTAGCGATCTAGGTCTCAAATTGCTGTCATCACTCGGGACTGTTAAAAGATAGCCTGCTTCGAGGGCTTGCAACACCTCTGGGTGGCTATTGGTGGAGTTGGCAGGACCTGGGGATGTGCTGGGACAGTTATCCGAAGCTGGTCGGTTGCTAGGAATTTTATCAGGGACTGAGCAGGTGGTAGAAGAGCCACCAGGACCTAGTTAGCCAGTAGAAAGTGTCGTCAGAATTTTGGGGAGCTGGTAGGACAGTTATCTGGAGGTGGATGTTTGTTGGGCATCTCGCAGGCCCTTCAGACTATCAGAAGAGCTCTACAAGCTATCCCTGATCCACAAAACGATGGCAAGGAGCCGAATTCTGAACAGCTGACGGAGAGACCCCCTCCTAGAATTAACGGCTAGCCTACTTTGGCACAAAGAACACTGCCCGGGCCGGCACTCGCTTTGTTAAATATATTTTTTTGTAGTTTTCTGTTTATTTGTTTCTCATACCTCGTCGCAATTAGTCTCTTTCTCTCTGGCTCACGCAACAGCACTCGCTCCCATCCTCTGTCATTCTCTCGATGCTCAGACACATACACAGCCACGACCGCATACATTCACACGTCACTTTCACGCGCTTTCCCACCGCTACCTTTTTTTTTCCTACAGTCGATACGTATATTAATAAGATTTAATTGACTCCAACAGAACGTCGAGTAGACAAAAACTTCCGGGCGTCCATGGTCACGTCGCGACGACACTCGGGACACCTCGTAGACTCGATGTCACGGATAAGTGACGTCCCACGGTCCCGTCGCGACGTCCCGACAGAGGGCCAGTTCATCACGACGCTACGACACTACTGATAAATTTGTTCGCATGATGGCCGCGAGGACACTGTGTGCCTCTCGGCTCACGTGGTATGTCTCATCTTGAGTAGGTGTACTGTTTAAGTGTCCGTGGGAGGTGCGTCTCGCGCGCGCGAGTAGAAAACTCGTCCCTCTTCGTTCATCGGCCAGAAAAAACGTCCCCTCGGTTTCCATTAATATAGTATATATTCATATATATATAATATATTTACGCTCTGCGGTGTAACGGCTACGTGTATCATAGAGTTTCATCCTTCTTCTTCTTTTTTTTTTCTACCTTATTATCATTATACGACACCAGCGAGTTCAACATCATTCAAAAACACAACAGACCTCCCCTTCCTCTCTCTCTCTACCTAGCTTGCCCTCTGACCGGATTCTGGCTAAACGTCACCTACAGCGGGGGTGGGCGACCCTAATCACGCCGCCTGCCGACAGGAATGCTTGGAGATCAGGAACTAATTCGTCGAAACCGGATCGAAACAAACGAGGTCGAACCGTCGTCATCCAGGCGTTCCAGAATTCCCCCCCACCACTGATACAGTTCCCCCTCTCCTCTCTCTCACTCTACGCATGTACAAACTTGTTCTATCTCTTTTTTTTTTTTTGTTTAATTAGCGATATGTTTAACGGTTCACTCCTTCCTCCTTGTCAATATACGTGTGTGGTTTTCACCCTTATTTAATTACGATTAAAGATTCTACACAATCCTAAGCACCTATCAGCTAAGAAACCTGCGTCTCAGTGTCTCTGTGTGTGTGTTTGTCGTCGTGTGTGTGTGTGTGTATGTGTGTTGGCGTTCCAGTCTGCGTGCTGACACGTTTGAGTATGCGTGTTCATGTCGGAGTGTGTTTCCGAGACTGTGTGCTCGTGTTCGTGTACGTTTCGTGTGATTAATACTTATCGTCGAACATACAAATTATAAAAATACCACCCGCAACGACGTACGACAGCGTTAACGATCCCGCCACGTGGCCAGTCGAGCTGAATACACGATCGAACCCGATAAATGTCGACGCCGATATCTAGCTAGGATACAGCCGTCGAGAATACTGAAGGTACACTTTTCAGAGACGTGGAGGAGAGAAAACAGAATCAACTCTATCGACGGAGAAAAGAATCGAAAGAAGAATCGGGTGGCCCACGAAGAAGCACCGGCTGCGACGCGTGGCGTGGGAAACCTCGATAGTTGCACGCGTCTCTCCCCACCAGTCGACCACGTCGAGCGCAGCCGATTGGCTAGAGGGAGAACGCGCGAGCGCGCTGGCGCCTCTCGCGAAAACTGCTTAAGGGTCCCATTCACAATCAGCCCTAACAATTAAATCTTTAGTACCCGACAATTAAGCCGTTCACTGGAACCGCGACAATCCTATCATCATCATTATCATCGTCGTCGTCTTTTCACTCATCATCGGGTACCCCCCTACTTTCATTCTTGCTTCCGCGTCCGCTATACCTCTCGCATCTTTTTCTTGTCCTAAACTGTGTGCGCACGTCGCTCACTGTGCCGACAATCATATCTATCTCTTACACGCTAAACAAACACGTTCTCGAATATCTTCGATTCGATCCAACAGGGTGACACCGTGGTCATCCGCCCCCGCCCTCGCCCCCCCCTTCCCCAGATCCGTTTTCTTGTTTTTCCATATTTTTTCGTTAACTTTAAAAATCCTTAACACGTTACTCAGCTTGAAGATGTAGTCCGCTCGGCCGCGACCGGCTTAGCGCGTCACGCTTGTAAAATATATAATATATATTTATATATATAATATACCTTATGCTTTAAAGATTAACTCTGTACAAAGAGCCGACGCTAGGCTCTTCACCGAGTCCCTCTTCGTACCCAATTTCTTATCGCTTTTCATATTTTGTTCTTTTTTTTTTGTTTTCGTTTAATCCTAGTCTCTCCCTCCTCCCTTCAGAATACTCGTGTGTGTCTGTACGCCTCTCGCATGTGTGTATAGAATATGTGTCTCTCTTTCGTTAGACGCGCGCGGGAGACACGTGGGTTCTCCCCCCTCTCTCTTTCTCTCTGAACGGTTCTGGCTTTCAATTAAATCGGTTCCCCCGGTTCGCCACTCCGGGGGTCATTCATTATGATTCGCTGCCTGGAAAACCAGCACCGGTTCCTGAATACAGAGTCCGCTTTTACTTTTCGCTTGAAAAAACCCCACCCTGTCCCCCAAACCATTTTGCAAATCCCCTCCCCCTCCACTCCATTCGCGGTTCCTCCGTTTTCGCAGCCCTAATCCTTTTTTGTGTTCCAGAGCGTGCCACGCGGGCCACGATGTGTTCATGCGTGTGTGTGTGTGTGTGTGTGTGTGTGTGTGCGCGCGTGCGCGTGGGTCTGTGTGTTTGTGGAACCCCCTTATTAGCGTCTAATCGGATCGAATGAGAAAAAACATAGAAACGGATGTACACAGTTACGTTAGGGGGCACTCCCCCGACGGTGGGGGGAGCACACCTTTTTAGTCGTGTTCGCGCGTTCGTGCCCCCCCAAAAATTGTCTTCCGGGGGGGACACCAAGAAGCTCGGCGTTTTTTGTGGCTCCGATCCACGGAAGGCGGTTTTCTCCCGCTTCCCATATTTTGCTTTTTTGTGTCATGCTGCGGTTCGGTTTCGCCTTCTCGGTTCCTCTCGCTCTGTCCCAGCCAAAAGCACGGTACAATTGGTGGTGGCCAGTCAATGGGGTTGCAGCCTTTGTAGGAACGGATGAGCAACGGACTGGACCCATCCCGCGGATCATCAGTCATACACTGCGCCGGGTGACCAAAAGGGGACTAGGGCGTAGGGCTGGTACCACTGCCGATCGTTTGATTGTGATTCTTGTTAGATGTTGCTCTTGGAAAATGATACTCTCAGGTGGTTGGATTCGCTCAGCTGGTAGTTGTGCATTTTCTGGAACAAGGCGGCTGTTAGTCGATCGCTCGCACGCTAAGCTAGGCCTAGGTCTGTGCTGCACCCTAGCGATTGTCCAGCTACGGGACCTTGCGCGAAGAAATTTTCACGGCTATCCTCATTCGGACTACGTCAATCTACCGAATCTGATCTTTAAAATGATTTTTGTCTACCCTAGATTAGACTGGAGAGGAGATTACGTCCCCACAGGTAGCTATCCGAGGACAGCACTGGCCTAGACTATGAACTTACTGGGTCCCCCAGTTGCCACTGGTAGTCACCTAGGCACAATAAGACTAAATTGGTAGTGGAGAATGATTAGGATACTCACGATCAGAGCAGTGACAGCGTCGTCCATGCTGGGCATCTGTATGAGGGCCATTTTCCTGTCTTTCGGGAAGAACTTGAAAGCCTTCACGGTGAAGCCGTTTTTAGTGAAAGCATCCCTGATTTCCTCTTCGGTTACAGTGTTACTAAAATCATCAGGGTCATTAGCAAACCTATAAACTGTGATGACAGTGTAGATGGGGTTTGGGAACGTCACTTACGGAATATTCGATAAATGCAAAGTCGCGCTCGGTGGGTAGATGTTTTGATAGTTCTTCGAGCCCGGTTTCTTGAATCGGTGAAGGGGACTGTTGGTGTAATCCTTCGTCAAACCAGCGTCCGGCTGACCCTCCTTCGGCAACTGAACAGTTTGATGCTTGCTGAGCATCACTTTGATCTGCTTCCCAAACACTCTCAGCTTGTCCATGTGTGTCAATGCTGTCGCAAAAATGGGATCGTGAGAAACACAGTCGCAGTACAGATTCTCCACTTGGTTCCGAAGGATGAGGTTTGGACCAAACGTTTGCACACGTTGGCACGTTGTAATTACCTAAGTGTGCCTGATGGGGTTCGGCCATCTGAATCAGTGCCGAGTCCTTCTTGTTGTAGAGAATCTTCACACGCTGTACATCCCCGTAAACGCCTACATGCACAACACGCAAACATCACCTTTAGTCAATTCAACTGGCTAACCCAGAGGCTAGGTATCGTACGGTGGCGTCTAAGGATCGTCGAAGATGATCGGGACAATAGATTCAGTCGACCGAGACTGGGGTACGATCGGACTAAGATCTGGGGCATGCAACGGGACGATCGGCTCGACTGCTATCGGTTCAAACATCGTCAAACATAGTCAAACATCGTCAAACATAGTCAAACGTTGTCAAACATTGTCAAACATGACTATTCTTGGTATCAAAAGAAATCGCACGAGTTATCCTTAAAGGATTTGACACAAAAAAAGATCACAGTTGAGCCGATCGTCTGCCGAGAAGTGAGCTCCTATGGAATTACGTAAAATAAGCGAAAGCTTCTGTAATATTAAGGTGTCTGGAACTGATATTAATAAAACTATTAACGAAACGAATTTAGAAGAGATGCTTGGAAGTAAAGAACATGAAATAATAATAATAATAACGATAATAATAATAATAACAATGTGTCGCTTAGGCGGACGATGATTTCGATGATCATGACATGGGTGGAATATATATGTGATGGAATGAAATAGCTGTAGTAATAAAATAAGTTGAAGTGACGAAAATATCGGGGAAAAATATAAACGTTAAACGAGAATGTCAGAAAACGAATGTGAAAACATAAAAATAAAACAAAACCTTCTTCTCTATATTCATATACACGTGAACAGGAGAGTGACAATGATCGAGATATCTGTATTAATAAAAAATAAAATAAAGTGTGAAAGAGAGAGAAAAAAGAGAAATGAAACACATCCAACGAAAAATTCTACTATCAGAATAGAAGAAAACATTTTCTGCGACATGACAACGTCGACAGTGACGATCGTGATAGCGATACTATATTTTCCTGTTCGTGTTTTTCCATTTTTTTTTGGTTTTTTTCGATATGTAACCGTGTGAATCATTCATTCCACGCGAATGAAAAACAAGAGGGGTACAGAAAAGAAAAAAAAAAAAAGAATTTGAAAACTCGATTGTTCTTTCACTTCACTCTCCGGGAAAATGCTTCCAAACACGCGGAAACACGTGGAAAAACCGTGTCAGTCTTTTCTCGGTGTGTGTGTGTGTGTGTGTTTGTGTGTGCGTTATGTTTTCGTGTGTATGCGTACGTGTGTGTGTGTGTGTATGTATGCGTTGGTTTGACAGAGTCAGTGTGTCCACGCATGTAAATATAATAATTAATAATGTAATATAATTAATAATATAAATGTAGAGACGTACCAAACAGGGTAAAGAGAGCGTCAGGCGTGACCATCTACACAGAGAACAGACAGAGTCCAGTCAGTAGTCAGCGAGTAAAATAGGATTCAATGTATAGTGTTGGCACGCGCACAAGTTTCACGGTTCACATGCCTTCGTTTTAGGGGCTTTCCAGACCTTTCGCTGATCAAAAACTCCATTTCGAATCACGTCTCAACAAACAAAAAAAAAAAAAAGAAAAGAATCCTCAACCCAATTCCAAAGAAAATTTTTAAAATTTCTAGAAAATTTCGCTCAATGACTTTCCCCCACTTATCTCTGTTACAGCAAGTGGGGGAAGCGACTTTGGTCCAGAATTGTTTCAATTGATTTCGAGTCTCGGGAAAAATCTCTAGAACGTTCAATGAAGATCCGGTGGTTAACTACGCTAATCATATAGTTAGGAGCGAACAAAAATTTCGGAGTATTTGTCGGTGACCGTTCGAGGGAAGAGCGTATACGAGACGCGACTCGCAAATGCACCGAGACATAGTGCTCGCGATGTATACGTGTCAGCGGCAGCGAAAGAGCTGGAACTCAGTTTTCCGGTCGATTTTCCTTCGGCTGTCAGCCGTCCGCGATCGTGAGAGGAGGAAACAAGTACAGAGAAACAGACAGAGAGAGAAAGAGAGAGAGAGAGAGACAGACAGACAGACAGACGGAGCGAAGCAGAGAAACAGCCGGGACCTTCTCGTCAATATGAATCCCTCGTGGTTTTGTCGTTCCTCGTAACGCGGGAATGATTTCGCGAAAGGTTAAAAAAAAAAAAAATAATAAAGAACCAGAAAACGGAGAAAGAAGATGTACAAAAGTAAACAGAAGGGAAAAGAGTACGTATGCAGATATACGATACTGTATACAGGTATACTCGGTACGGTGTCTCTGTTCGCCAGAGGAAAGAAGACGCTGGTCGGAAGCTTGTGCGCGCCGCGCAACGATAGTAGTACACATAGTTATAGTACAGTAGTGACAATAGTTGCAGCTGCGAAGTGTGACGTCGACACACGGTTTTCTAACGAGGCGCCTTTCGTTTACAGTTGCCCATCGTACCAAAGCACCGCGTCTGGTGCCGCATTTTGGACTAACGCAATATTTGGTTAAACTTCAGCTTCTGGGACCATAAATTTTTAACTGTTTTACTACATAATCCCGTAGATCTTGGCTAGAAAATGCCAAAAATCGAGGTTTCAATGCGAGGAGTTCACTTTCGGTTCGAAAGTTGAGCGATTTTAAGCGTTTCTGACAGCTAAATATAGAGAATCATGTACAGGATCTCAAAGAGAAGGTATAGTCCCAAATCTACGTTATCGACATCACCGAGCTCCGCTCTAAAACAGGGATAATTTTTGAACCAGTAAATTCCTCGCATTGAAGCTTCGATTTTTGGAATCTTCTCGTCGAGGTCTACAAAATTATGTGTAAAAGAGTGCCGAATTTTTGGTCCCTCAAAGCGAAGTTCAGCCGAATAGTTAACCTAGCAATTAGCTTCACGGAAGATGTGAAGAGTATATGAAGGACTTTAGGCAGTCTAGAATCCACCCGAATCGAGATCAGATCTGAGCACAGGGTTTTGTTAGGTACGAGTAGATTCAGGTCTAAGGTTAGGTCGAAGTAGATTGATCCCAGACCTGACAGAGGTTTCGCCGAGTGGATTCAGTTCTATTAGACCTTCCGAAGAAGCAAAGTGCTATCGGGAACATTTGAAAAATGATCTGTAAGAAATATTGTTGGTCCCGTAAACGAAAAACACCTCTTGGGAAGTGAGACCGTAGCCAGCAACGCCACGGCTCGCTCAGGACAGAGAATGGTGACGTTCGGAACGATTTCTATATGTGTGTTTCGAGAATGAGTGGTTTAGAGGGTCGTGGACAAGATATAAAGGGCTCGTGACGTAAGAAGGGTGGCATACGCATCGAGACTACAAGATTCCTAATTGCCAGAGATGACATTCCCTCGATACCGTCGGTCGTGACACTAGAAAATGAACAAATTAATCATTTCCACAGGAATCGGTACCGATTAAAATTCTATAAATTGTTCGTAAGCTGATCATAGGTATGAAAAATCCACACGGAGACCAGAGTATCGAGGACTGTCCGGCAAAGGAAGCTCGGAGTCAAGGGATGGAGAGACTGCAAGGGTTGCCTACGTAGCACTACGTTGTAATCGTATCGTAGTAGTAGCGTTAACTTTCGTTGCATACGTACATACGTACCTAAGCCAGTTTCGTGTACACACACCGAGAGAAATGGCCGCGCGCGATTCCGGAATAATTTTTCAACGATACTTCCCGTGAAATGATTCCGCCATTTCTCTCGGCGTCGAATGAAAATTAGCCTGGAGGATACACAGTTCATCGATTTCCTGCACCCTCGGGTGCACGAAGAAAAAGCCACGAAGGAAGCGCCTTTTGCTATGCGAGACTCGAGAAAATTTGTGGCCGAACAATTCCGAGACGAGAGTAAAAGTAAAAGTAAAAATAAACTAAATAACGTTCGAATTTATCGGAGAATTTTCGAAATTGCTGGCGGAATAGTCTCGCATGTACAACACCGAATCCTCTCTTCGTGGTTGGTGGTCTCGGACCTCCGGTGCAATCGAGGCACTAATTTCGTAACGAATCAGGGCAGCACTTACCTCTTCGTTCAGGTTACTGACGAGCAACACGGCGGAGGTTTGCGCATTGGTTGGCACACGCACCCCAAGACCTGCCGCGCCGAGAGGAAAACCGCCTAGTCCAGCCAGGCCTCCAGCGGGTGGAACCCCATTGTAGGGTCCCGCCAAGGGCGAGGGTAGACCGTGCATGGCTGCAAAGGGCGTGGGCAGCACACCCGGTGCCCCTGCAATTGACTCTACTTCAGGAAATTTACAAGGTGTCGTTAGAATCGTTTGTCAGCCTTTGTTCAGTGAGGTGCATACTAGTTTTAATTTACAGTCTGGCCTGGTAATCATTTACACTGGCCTAACGAGCACAGGTTTGCAGCGAAATGTACAGTAAACTCTATGGGTTGTTTTTTTCACAAAAGAAATTTTTCAAAATCAAGTTCAGTTGGTACTGCGAACACACCTGTACATTTTCCTGCAAATCAGAATTGGCAGCAAAATCACACACAGCCCGTGGGGCTCAATTATTTTACGCAGCAGAAATTATATAATTTTTTCGCTGGCGAGCACCTGTACATTTTTCTAGAAATTACCATTTTTATCGTTATACTTCTCTCGAGCGACAGAGAAAAAATTATATAATCTTTTCCGTTGGCGAAAGCCCATGGTATCGATAACCACTGCGCATTTACTCTACTAAGCACAGTCGCATAAAATATACACACAATATGGGCTAAATTAGAAGCTGAATTATTTGATTTAGCTGGTATAGCGACAAATCAACTTGTATCGTGGCGAAAGCCCATGGTATTGAGAACTCCTGCACTCCGATCTAGCAAGCGTAATTGATAGCAAAATATACAGGACGTATCGCAGACAAGACACACAGAGACTATAGGCCAAACTGATTCTCGTCTACTGCACAGCACAAAATCGCATAAATCATCGATCTGTCCCCCATGGTGGAAGCACACGGTATTGAGAACCACTGTGCTTGGAGCCACTTTGGGATTAGAATTTCCAGTCCATGGGCTTGCCATGCTCGTATTAGTCGTAAGGAAGCTATAAAAATTTTGAGTAGCTATGATTCGTACATTTTCATGTCGAGGTCGTCCACTGTGGGCTTTCGCAGCCTAGAGTAGAGAATTTAGGTTCTCGAAACTCGAGTTTCTCGGAATCGAGGTACTAAACCAGGCGAACGAAGTCAAGACATTTAACACTAGGCTTACTGACGCGTTCTAATATTTTTCATTTACGATTATTGAGATCGTGAACATCCATCTACCGGGAATTACTCAACAAACTCACTTCCTCAGGTATATATTATTTGTTCAATGCTCCGTAAACCTAGCGTTAAGCCGATTGAACAACCGATCAGAAACGGTACTCTAAAGCTGTATCTCGTAGAGTCAAAACTTCAAGGCCATTCAGCATGGGCTTTCGCAGCCTCGTGCCCAACACAGGCCACGACATTTCTCGACGAATTTTCCCGTTCCGACCAGACTGTATCAACATCGATCAATTCACCGATTCAATAGGTCAGATAACGAGAGGAGTAGAACATTTCAGAGTTAGCGAAAAGCTGACAGTCAACAAATTGTTGTCGCTTTTGCGGGAACCGGTACCGTGGCGGAGAGGGGTAACGACGATAACAATTCGCGACATAATTTCGTTGTAACGGAGACGAACGATTGGGTCCCGGGGTCAAGATAAATATAAAAGGTCGGGAAATAAGGGCGCGAGGGTGGCGGAAAGTCGAAACATTCGGTCGCATCGATCGGCGTGGTATCCGTGTTCTCCCGTTGCAGCGCAATTAATTAATTTACCCGAGGAAATAATACCGTCTGACCGCACGCAATTCGATCCCGCTCGAAAATGGAGCTGAAAACGACCGGCAAATTGGAAGCGGGGAGACATGGCGGCCGAGGCCGAGGCCGGGGCTCTCTCTCACGGCGCAGTCACGAAATAACAATTTATCATAACGTTCGAATGACAGAAACGGGTCGGGTATTGCTATTAATATAATTAATTCTAATGGACTGAACGCCGGGAAATCGCACGGCTAATTGATCGATCGATTCGATGGGGCCAGGGTGGTAGGGGAAGGGGCACCCCCATCGATCCGCACCGGTGGTCACTGACTTCGTGAAAACATCGCGCGGAATGCCGAGGCACCATGTAAAATTTAATGGTGCATTTTACTCGATTCCGTAATCCGTTCCCGTCCGCTGCGCCCGGAATTGTTTGTAAATTTTCCTACACGCGTTACCCCGTTCGTTCACCCCCCACCCCCCACCCCCACCCCGCTGCTTATTTTTCCGCCGAAATAGAAAATCCATTGTCCGGGGGTCGAATAGTTAACATTTCCGCGAACGAAAGACGCGCGGCCGTTTATTAAATTTTAACGAACCGCGCCCGGAAAAGCAATCGATCTGGGGCCCGATGATTTCGGAAAACACTGCGGGAGATGCGACAGGGATGATTTTGCAATCACTCGAATCCGCTACCTTTGGCTATTTTTAGCTTGTCGAAAATTTTTTTCAATTATTTATTTGATAGTAGACAATACCAGAACTCAGTATTTGCTGAATAATTGTTCGAGTGTGAGCGACAGAAAAATCCATTCCCTGCAAAATCACGTTTTCGGAACCATTCGACCGATCGAGTTGAAATTTTGTGCGCGTATACTGCCAAGGTCGACTCACATTTCAGCCGAAGGCTTTTTTGGAATTCGTCCCACAACCGTATTGACAGCATCATTTACGTTGGGGGTGCGGGTGTGAAAACGTCCACGTATAGATAGGGTTGTAGAATTTTTTCCAAACCGAGTTTCAAAATTTTCTTCGGCTGAAATGTACATCTGATACGGTGGCAGATGCTGCAAAAATTTGAAATCGATAGCTGCAGCGGGTCCCGAGGAAAAAAATCACGAAGTTGACTCTTTCTCTGTATATCGAAACCCTCCCCTAGCCATTTTCCCTTAAATCCTCTTCGATGCGGAATAGGGGACATTTTTGGAGCGTTGGTTTATTAAATTCGTCGAAATGGTAAACTGCGCGAGCCAGGATCGAGTCTCGCGGACAACAAAGGCCTAGTTTGCCGCGCGGCCAAGATCAAACGGAAGATCAGACGCGGAACCGTTCTTAGATCGCGGTCGTGGTTGTGATTAAAAGTAGAGATACACACACACACAGAGACCGGCGTTAACGAAAAATACATTCCGCCTGTTCTTCTTCTTCTTCGACGAGCGCGAGAGGACGGTAGAAAAAAAAAAAAGAAGAAAAAGAAAAAGCAAAATAAAAGGGGGAATGTTTTAAAAAGCGAACTCGAGCAGCCCCGCGGGCTGATGCGAGCGGAGTAATGGAAACGCGCGGGATAACGGCGCACGGATGATGAAAATCCGGCGGAATTCAATTTTCATAATGAAAAAAACAGCCACGTTCTGGAAAGTTCCTGCTAAACTCGCCGGCCCGGTTACTAACTTGTCCGGGGGAATTTAATTTCATAGATACTTCGCCTCGTTCGAGACAGTTGCTTCTTCGTTATTGTACACCGCCGCGCTATTATTGTCGGGGTCCACCTAGCTCAGGTGTTAATTAAATTTTATCTTAACGACGCCCGTCCTCCCTCTCGTCCGGCCGATGAATGGCGGGGGGAGGAGTTACAAAGACGCCGGAAGTTGCCGCACAAAGGCTGAGATTCTGCGGGAATTGTCAAATTAGTTGGCCGTTCTCGGGAAAAGTAAACCGTCGACAGGATCGTCGCGTTAAAAATATTCTCCTTGGTCCTCACAGTACAACAATTAAACCATTAAAACTTTAGATTTCTATGCTCACTACTTTCAAGAAAAAAAAAAAGAAAAATTCCAAAAATCACCCTATCCTCGAGTCCCAAACTAGCTATCAATAAATAGAGACTAGCTTCGAGACTAGCTTAATTGGGCGACGATTCGACCTCTTCGGGGCCTGGCGGAAAAATGCTTGTAACTCTGAAACGTTTTCCGTCGGTGGAATGTATTGACTTGATTGAATCGAGATGAAATGTAATCGATCTGTGCGAATCATAGCTACTCACCGGGTATTCTAGCGCGTGGCTGTGACCCAGCACCCATCAGCAACTGTGGAAGAAGCTCACCTCCAAGTGCAAGCGATGCAGCGTCCAGATTCGCGTCACCGGTCGGCAGCGTCGGGTTGGTGTAGTCCCTCGACTTGTCGTTATTGTATTTCACGTTCAGGTTCTGCATCTTGCTGTAGTCGATGCGCAGCGTGCAACAGGAATTGTAGATGTTCTGGCCCTCGAGCGACTGGAAAGCACAACCACCAAACGACGTTAGCTCACAAATATTCGTTAAACGGACCGAGTCGCTCAATCGGCATTCGCAGAATGCAATTTTCCTAGGTCCGACAGCTGTGGGGAGCAAAATTGAAAAGGAATTAGGTTCATGATCCTCTGGGTCCTAGCCTGTAATCCGGATCTTTATTGGATCTTCATTGGACCCAGGATGAACTATTTAAGGCTAAGCCAGGACTGGGTCTTTATTCCAAAAACTGCATGAATAAGATAGCGCGGTGACACGTGTCAATGTGAAAAGAGTTGCGCAGCAGCGGGTCCCAAGAGTGAACGCAATCGCAACGACGCGGTTAGGCTGGAAAGAGGCGGTCTAATTGCGTATGCAGGTTCAAGACTGCGTATGAATAGGTACATGCACACACAGCCCGGAGCATGCCCAAGCAAACCTAGCCATGTGTTTGACCTGCGTATGCACCGCTGACCGTGCATTGTTGAAGCATGCACGTGCGCCTGCGACCGGACTACACGTTTCCCTGTATCTCTCTGTCGGCCATTTACACGGGCTAATGAATTTCATACATAATTACCGGACCGGTTGCGTACAGGTGGCCCGTGGCGTTACTCGAGGGTTAAGACTACCCCACGCTGCCTCCGAGCTACCCTTCCCGGCATCAGGAGATGAGGGATCAGGTTACCGGTGTTTCCCGGTACCACGAAAATAAGCCAAGTCTGCCGTAATGCGCAATACACTATAATACTCGATTTTTTAACAAATTCCGAAAGCAGGTGTCGGATTTAAAATTTTGCATTGCGATACACAATAGCCCCGTCACTCTCTGCTTTTAGAAATTCAGTTTCTTTCAGAAAATCGAATTTTGAACATTAAGGATTTTTTCTGACGTCACCGTAAGAGCTATCCGGTCGATTTTTGCGCAGGATGATTTATTAGATACTCGCGAACACGGCGATATTTTTTCCCATAGCATTATGAATGCTTAACGATGTTTAAAAAATGTTTAAAAAATGTGTAAAGTCGGCACATGCATTTTTTAACGTATTTTGAGAACGAACAGTCCAAGGCAAAATTTAATTGGGATGGAGCGGGCCTGTTTCCTTTAGAGACCATAAAAAAATATTACGAAAGGAATTTTGCTCTCGATTGATAAAATAAAATCAACTCTCTGCTTTGAGAAATTCAGTTTCCTTCAGAAAATCGAATTTTGAACTTTAAGGATTTTTTCTGACGTCACCGTAAGAGCTACCCGGTCGATTCCTGCGTAGATCGATTCATTAGACACTCGCGAACACGGAGATATTTTTTTCTGTAATATTGTGGATGTTTAACGATGTTTAAAAAATGTTTAGACGGCAAATAACATTTTTCAACGTATTTTGAGAACGCAGAGTCCACGGCAAAATTTAATTGGGATGGAGCGGGCTTGTTTCCTTTGGGGACCATAAAAAAATATTACAAAACGAATTTCGTTCTCGATTGGTAAAATAAAATCAAAGAGTATTTCGCAGAAGGGGTGAGGGGGCAGAATTAAAAATATCCGATGCTGTTTGGTAAATTTAAATTCCCCGAACTTTCGACGGTTTTTCGTATCGGGCGAGCGAAAATCGTTGCGCGAAAGTACCGCCACCGCTGGTCAAACTATTTTTAAAGCCAGTCGGGCCGGGTCGGGCCGCGATATTAAAATAATTTAATTTCAGATATCCGCGGAAGTTTCTTAGTCTGTGCTACCGTAATCTTTGTACGTCGACGAGCCGACCGCGGGGGCGTGCCATTTCACCGGACTGATGAGAACGAAAGGAAAAATGACAGAACAGAAAAAAAAAGAGAAAAAGAGAAAGGAAGAAAAAAAAAAAGACCGTGGGAGGATATTGCGTTCCGGGGTGGTCCGGCCCCGCGTTTACAACGGATTTTTTTAATGAATTTTCAAGCCCGAATTCTCTTACGGCCTGCGCGTAATCAGTTTAAAATTATTTCGGTCTCAGCGGTTCCCTCTAGTCCCCGCGTAACCAATTAGTCAACCGGACGCTTTCTGCAAAGCGAACGTTAATAATTACGTTTCCCGGGGAATTCTTTCGGCCCCGAAATTAACGGGAATTAATAAACAGTTCGCCCTGGCCGGGACACACCGGCTCGGATGAAAGTTCGGTGGAAAGTCAGCCGGGATTAAATTCGAAATCGAATAAAGGAACTTCGCGGAACGCTCCAAGTTGCTGGACACAGCGTTTCCCTATCCTCTATACACCCTGAAATTTTCCTCAAAAACTTCCCGTTCCAACAATCTCCCCAATTTCATTAACAATTTCGCTTTACCCTGCACAAAAGTTAAAATTCCGATATTGTCGCCACTTAACTGTTAACTGGCGTTAATCAATTTTTTTTTTTTATTACGGACAATATCAATTTTTAGGAAATATTCATCCTTTATAATCTCGTTCAGAAACTCCCTAGTCCAACAATTATACCAATTTTATTATCAATTTCAACCAGCTCAGCACAAAAGTTAAAATTCCGATATTGTCTCTCCACTTAACTGGCGTTAATCAATTTTTCTGTTACAGGCAATACATGTTTATAATCTTTTTCAGAAGCTTGCTATTCTAACAATGATATCAATTTTATTACCAATTTCAACCAGCTCAGCACAAAAATTAAAATCCCATTTGCACCGTAAGGAAATATGAAAAAGAGGCCGTTATCACCAAACTTTTTTAAAAATTATCTTTAAGTACAAAAATGACTAGAAGTAAAAGACCTTGAAATGGGTTAAGAGGGTGGTCTGATTTCGGCAAATTTTTTATCGGCCTTTAGGATTTTGCGCAGACGATCACGCATCGAAATAAATGAAAAACGTGATAATGTTCAAATAGATTAGGGGATGATTTCCGAGTCATCGATGGCCGAGTCCGCGATTCGGCTGATCTTTATGGAAATCGGTTTCGTCAGCGAGCTCTCGCGTAGAGGATATCGAATCAAAAGTTCCAGCTGAACACCGAGACACCGGGTTGGCCCAACCCCGCGCGAAACGTGATTTCCGGCTACCGAGAAATTTCGCGAATTTTCGCAGCCGTCTAGCGGCGCGCAGCACGCCGGCTAATAAAACGCGGCGCGGATTCGAATTTTCCTGCTGTAATCGAATTCGCCGGCAGCGCAGAGAACTCGTTCGTCCGCTCTCGAACGACCGAAGAAATTCGATTACCGCGGCAGAGTTTCTACCCTTCCTGCATCGATTGTTTACCACGCATCCAACCGCCCGACCCCCCTCTCCCGACCCCCTTATTCTCCTGTTGCCCTCAAATCGAGCGAAAATCCCATTTTTTTTCTTTTCGCCGGCTCAAACCCCTCCTCTCCCTCCCACCATTCTCCCGCCCCTCCTCTTGTATCGCCACCCCTCGCCCCTCCCGATTCGCGACTCGGCGCACCCATCCTCCGGGCAGAAAAAAGCCTTTGTCGGTTCGTTTCTGCCGGCGGACTCGCGAATGCGATTTCGCAATTTAGCGGAAGTCACGGGAACACGACCACAAAGCGACCCGGCGGAAACCGTTTCTCGCCGGCCAGCAAGAACCGGCCGAACGTTTTTGCGAATCCGACCCGCGAAACGTCCGCGCTATTTCATATCTTCCGCTGGTGCGCTCTCTTTTGCTGGTTGCGGGGCAAACTCGGTGGTTGGACGAACCTTTTGCCCTTTAGCAGGCGTACGTAAGGTTGGGAACTTTGTACCGGTGGTGGGAATCACTAAAAGCACAGAAACTTGATCAAAGTTAGGTAACATTGATGTTAGGTGTGCCATAAATTAGAAAATTTTGAATTGGGGGGGTCCAAGGTGGGCGTGTCCAATTTCGGTGAGCCCACGGTAGGCGTGTCCAAGTTAGAAAGATGTAAGGTGGGTGGGTATATGGTAGGTGGGACCACAGTAGGCGTGTCTAAAGTAGGCGTGCCCAAAGTAGACGTTCCCACAGTAGACGTGCCCAAAATAGACGTGCCCAAAGTAGGCATGTCTAAAGTAGGCGTGCCCAAAGTAGACGTGCCCACACTAGACGTGCCCCAAGTAGGCGTGCCCAAAGTAGGCGTGCCCAAAGTAGGCGTGCCCAACGTAGATGTGCCCAAAGTAGGTGTGCCTAAGGTAGGCGTGCCCAAAGTAGGCGTGCCCAAAGTAGACGTGCCCAAAGTAGGTGTGTCCAACGTAGATGTGCCCAAAGTAGGTGTGCCTAAAGTAGGCGTGCCCAAAGTAGGCGTGCCCAAAGTAGGCGTGCCCAAAGTAGGTGTGTCCAACGTAGATGTGCCCAAAGTAGGTGTGCCTAAAGTAGGCGTGCCCAAAGTAGACGTGCCCACACTAGACGTGCGCAAAGTAGGTGTGCCCAAAGTAGATGTGCCCAAAGTAGATGTGCCCAAAATAGATGCGCCCAAAGTAGGCGTGCCCACAGTATACGTGTCCAAAGTAGGCGTGCCCAAAGTAGACGTGCCCAAAGTAGACGTGCCCAAAGTAGACGTGCCTAATTTAGGCGTGTCTAAGGAAGGTGCGTCCATGCTGGGCGTGTCCAAGTTAGATGGGTGCAAGCTAGGAGCATCTTGGTCAGGATTGGCGCCTTATTTTCTCGCTGCAGTGGCATAAACTCTTGACCAGTAAACTTAACGACGCGCGGGTGATAAACCGGCGTCTTAAACTTGTAAATTTAGGTAATTGAGAAACTTCCTTGGCCGAAGTTGTAAAACAGTCGCCATAAGAATAAAAAAAAAATCCGCGGAACATGCGAAGTGAACATAGTCTTGCGGCGATCAGGCTGTAATTGCAGTTGTTCGAGTTTGCCGGTGCTTTTTTACGCGCCCAGCGTAAATATTAATTTAATGCGAGGCGGTACGATCCGGGGGTGGGGAGGGTTGGGGCGGGGCGGCAATTACATTGGGGAATAATAATGTAAACGAAGTCGATGGAGGCTCCACAAAGGGGAGTGTAAATAATCGGGCGGCTTGTAAAATCTGCTGTGCCGTGAATCCCACGGGCGCTCGCCTAACTTGAAAAACCCTCATTGTTCCGTTACAACTTTCAACGTGCAATAATTCGCTGTTCAATTTTTCACTGGACAAACTGTTCTACGACAAATGCGCAGCCTACGATTGAGCGGAACTAAATGTTTATCCGGTATGAAATTATTTAGCCGGGTTTCATTGTACGTTAAATCAAATATTCAGGGCTGTACAATTATTGTACGCGAAAAGGTGGACACGGTGATTCGATTCGCGTGCGAAGCCAGGACTCGTCTGAAATGCAAAATAATATCGGAGAACGTTTTCCTTCGATCGACTGCGAGACTCGATAAAGTTTGATCGATTCTCCTCGCGGAGTTCCAAATCCAAAAATCGAGTGGCGGACGGAACAGAAAATATACGAAAAGTCCTGTCTCTTTTTTCGGGGGTAAACTCGATTTTAAGAACCGCGGTATAACCGGTGTCCGGTGTAGCACGCTGTAAAATATAACCCGTTTAAGAAAGTGCCCCGAATAAACGCGCCGAGGGACAATGTTTTTAATTAAATTAGCGAGAGAGCATTGCCGAGTTATTAAGAGAACTTTCTTCGCGGCCCGGCCGGGTCAACATTGTAAAATTAAGTTTTTACGGACGAAGAACCATAAGGAGGTGGGAACGAACGCGTTATGCCAACGCTGAGAACCGCTGGCGTGCGTGCACAGAAACGATTCGAAGCGTGTTTTCTCAGGTACCAGGCATTCTACGGCAAAACTGGATTCTACGTTTTCTGCTCGCTTTTGATCGAGAAATCACGTGGCAGATCCGAAATATCGAAACACTTTTCATCCGCAACAGAAACGCGATAAACAGCATGAAAGTGCATCGAAAACTAAACCATGGACTTAAAAAATTGTTATTCCACGAAAATAGCAATAATATTGACCGGTTTTGTTTTTTGCACAGATCGATTTTATAAAATTTTTAATTTCGCAACGCTGACATGTCACACAACATTTTTCTCGCAGATGATTAATATCGCGAGTATCGAGGGCTTCATTTTATCGGGTTTTGACGTGCGCTCTGCCATAATTCGGCCAATACTGTTGATCAGGGACGGCTTTTGTACCTGTGATTGCCCGATATTGACATTTAATCGCCATGATTTTCGACGTAGTAGCAATTTAGGATCCGCGCCCAATATCGCGTTCGACTGACTTCGTCCCGCTGTTCGCTGCAATAATTCGCAAGCTCGCTGAATCTCTATAAATTATAACCTATTTTTCGGCTGACAAAAGCTTCGTACGAATCGACAAAAAATTCGACGAAGTCCAATAGTACAATTCGATAACACGGCCAACAAAAAATTTCCCAAAGAAATATTGTTTGCTCAATCGAAAAATCAAAGCTTTGGCGTTGGGTTATACGGGAATAGAAAGGAGGCAATATTCGAAAAACAGGAATTTTACACAACCCCGTTGTATGCAATTTGGATGTCTAAATTGAATTGCTTATAACGAGGGAGGAGGGCTGTAAAATGTTCTCAAGAGTAATTCTGTGATTAGAAAAATAGGGTTCAGACCAGACGAGATTGACAGGTTTCTGAGAAAAGGATTCTCGAAGCAGTAATTTATCCCACCCTCGTTATAAGCGAGTGGCACATAACGAGGGAATGTTAGAGGTAAGAATTGATCAGTAGGAAAATGTTCTATACCGAGAAGGGTAAGTTCTAGCTAGTCTATAGATAAATAACTCCACAAGAATCAGGGTTCCAGGACCACAAATGTTGTCCACCCTCGTTATAAGCCAGTGGCACATAACGAGGGAATGTTAGAGGTAAGAATTGGTCAGTAGGAAAATGTTCTATACCTAGAAGAGTGAGTTCTAGCTAGTATGTAGGTCAGTAAAGCCACAAGAATAGGGTTCTAGGACCACAAATGTTGTCCACCCTCGTTATAAGCCAGTGGCACATAACGAGAGAGTGTTACAGGTAAGAATTGGTAAGTAGCAAAATGTTCTACGGCTAGAAGAGTAACGTCTAGCTAGTCTGTAGATCAATAACTCCACAAGAACAGGGTTCTAGGACCACAAATGTTGTCCACCCTCGTTATAAGCCAGTGGCACATAACGAGAGAGTGTTACAGGTAAGAATTGGTTCGTAGCAAAATTTTCTACGGCTAGAAGAGTAAGTTCTAGGTGGTCTATAGGTCAGTAACTCCACAAGAACAGGGTTCTAGGACCACAAATGTTGTCCACCCTCGTTACAAGCGAGTTGGAGGACAGAATGAAGTAGCACGTAAGGAGAGAATTCTAGGGATGGAAAATATCCGAAATAAAAATTTCCTGTTACTGGCAGTTTAAAAATTCATGGTGGTCCAGAAGATTTCAGGCGAGTAGAGTTGGTGCGTCCTAGTAGTACGCTACTCGGCTGACTCAATCAAGTAGCACATAACGAGGGCCGAGCATAGAGCGGTTCCATGGACCGTGCTGTTGCAAACAACCTGTTTAACTACCCTTTCCCCGTTAAATCGTCCAGGCACCGGCTACTAGCTTCTCGTTTCAGGCTGTTTCGTGTAATGAACGGTTCCTTGCAGCCCAAATTAACTGCAACAGCTTATTTGCGGGCGGTGGCCGGCGCTGCGTTGTTCCGAGGGCCGCGGGTGCAGGCGTCGAAAGTTGTAGTGTTCCCGTAAGCCGAGAACCGCAAACCCCGGGGTTCGCAACATCAAAAGAGGGGTTGAAATAGACTCGGTCCCGGGGGGTAAGGTGCGGCGGGTTGGCGGGGGTTGAACGCACGTGTTCGACCGAGTATTTTTATTTTCGGAAAAATTTCAAAACACACGAGGAGAGTTGCGTCACCGGGCCGCCGGTTTATTTTGATCATTAGGCCGAAGTTTTATTCCCGCGATCACAATTTCGGGTAATTAACTAGCCCGCGCGAAGCCACCGCTTTTTTTTTCGCAACCACCCCCGATATACAGGCCTGACAAAGTTTTACGGGAGTGGGGAGAAAGTTTTAACGAAGTGGGCTTACGAGCCAGATTAAAATAAGTTGATTTATGGTGTGCGCACTGTTGCCGGATCTATTTTATTTTTCATCTTTCCGGACGCGAGTTATTCGTTAGCCAGATTGGACGCGCGCGTGTAACAAATCCCGTGGCTACTTTTGTGGCTTATCGTGCCGCTTTTTCTGTGGCTTCAACCCCCCACCCCTCCCCTCCCCGCAAACCTGTAAAATGCTTTACAGATCGATCTGAATGCCGAAAGCATCGGCCGTTTTAGAGCCGCCCACGGAAAATCGTGTTCCGATGCGTTGCCAATCATGCTGCACACCCCCGCACCCTTTCCAGTTAGGTTTCCCCAGCGACTTCATAAACTGATTGACTCGCGCCCCTGTAGAAATTCATTTGATTGTGCGCGGGTTCGTTTCGACGGCTCGGGCTCATACATGTTTGCCCCGGTTTGAGCCCGTTTGACGCTGTTTGCGCTTGTTTGAGGCTGTTTGCGGGTGTATACGGCACTGTAGATTTTGCATTACAGCAATTGTAACTGTGTACGGTCTGTAGAATAATATTGGGAGAACATTTCACCAAGAGGAGAAAGACTGACATTATCTTGTTCGAGAAATGGTAAAAAATTCTTTAAAAATTATCAATGCGAATTTCAGTTCAAGACTTGTGCGACCAACAGGATCAGTCTACCTTCGTTGAACCACTTCGAAGCCGTTTATCAATTTAGTTCTGTAATTCGTTCATGTTATTTTTTCTTTTTCAAAAATAAACGTTCGCTTAAGGTTTCAGGGGACCCACTAACTAAGCCAGCGCAGCGGCAGTACTAATTCATCGAGCAGGGATGAAAAACTAATTCGCCGACGCAAATAAGCGGCGGGCAGTCGAGTACACGAAGTATCCTTCGCCGTTAATAAAAACAGGGCAATTCCGTCGGGGTCGGGGGTGGGGGGAAGTGTAGTAGTCGCGGTGAAATATACCGGGCACGAATTAAAATTTGCATTATTCCCACCGTAACAGCTGGAGCTTTTAATGGATGGCAACGGTGTTTTCTGAAAATATTCCAACGAAAAATTTCGATCGGGGGCCGTTTCGGGGACACGTCCCTCGGAACACGGAAAGCGAAGGAATTGCCGAGAGAAAAGAGGGGAAAAATGGAAACGCCCGGGAAAATGCCCCGAGTGGATACTTACGAGTTTAGCAGTTTGCGCCGACAGCATGTCCGCGTATTGTATTAGCGCCTGGAAAGTACCTGGAACAGAAGAAAATTTAAATGTTCATCGCGCCACGCTTACACTCGCATTCAATTAACCGTCAAATTTTCAACGATCGACTTCGCCAATTCGAAATTACTGGAATGTTCAATTCCGAACTATAAAACCATACATGGACAGTCATGGAACGTTCAAACGCGCCGTTTCCTAATCAATAATTATGTTTCAGTTATTTATAACGTGCACATTTTGAGAAACGAGTCCTGAAGCATCGTTTGCGGTAAAACATTTATTTATAAAATTTTGGGTCTTTATTTATAAAGTTTGAGATGCATGGCCATGTTGGTTAAGCTTGATAGTGTTGGGTTATGTTTGACAATGTTGGGTTATGTCCGACAGTGTTCGGTTATGTCTGACAGTCATGTTGGGTTATGCTTGACAGTGTTGGGTTATGCTTGACAATGTTGGATTATGTTTGACAATGTTGGGTTATGTTTGGCACTGTTCATCTAAGCTTGACATTGTTGGCTCATGTTTGACACTGTTGGGTTATGTTTGACAGTGTTGGTCTAAGCTTCAGAGTGTTGGGTTATGTTTGACAATGTTGGTCTAAGCTTCACAGTGTTGGGTCATGTTTGATAGTCATGTTGGGTTATGCTTGACAGTATTGGGTCATGTTGGGTTATGCTTGACAGTGTTGGGTTATGTTTGACAATGCTGGGTTATGTTTGACACTGTTGTTTGGTCTAAGCTTCACAGTGTTGGGTTATGTTTGACAATGTTGGGTTATGTTTGACCCTGTTCGTCTAAGCTCGACAGTGTCGGGTCATGTTTGACAGTGTTTGGTCATGTTGGATCGGGCGTGACGGTGTCGAGCCTTGTTTTGCAAACTTTTTTCTCTCGGTAAAAGATTTCGTCGCGAGAGGTAATCGGCGAAAAATCGGAATAGTGGTCGGGCAGTTCGAAAAATCGTGTAAAGTTAGCAGGGGTGTTGCGGCGTCGTTTCATTTCGAAAACCGAGCGCGGTTTCGCAACGGTGTGTTTGCGTTCTCTCTGGCGGCGGTGGATATTAAATACAGGAGAAATTAAATGGGATTAAAGGGTGCACGATTTACGGTAATATGTTGTGGCACCCGTCCACTCTTTCGTCCGCGAAGAATTTTTATCACCGGCCCTGGTGTGTTCGTCCGGTGGCCGCGTGCACGATCGAATAACGATGGAAATTGAATAACGTTGCTGCCCGCCGAACGAAAAACTCTATATATTACCCGTTGTCGCATTATATCGGCAATAAAATGTCGCCCGGTGTTTTTATGCAGATGAAATCCAACATTAACGTCATAAATATTCCCGGCGGGGACGCCTCGCGCGCGCGCCGAAATGAAAATCGGTCGACCAGTCGGCGACGATTCCATTAAACTCTCTTCATTCGTTTTTTTTTTGCCCCGGACGCCAGATGGTTGGTCGCTTTTTTTTTTTTTATTATAACAGAGAAGACCGAACGCATTTATATCCGATCACCGCGAAAATACGCCGGTAATGTGGATTTCCGTGAATTATTATTCGCTCGCATCGTTCGCGATCGCTGTCGAACGTTTTTTACCAATTTCTGCGCGTACGACAATTAAAATACCAACCTCCTCAATTTTTGGCAATCAGGGTGGGATACTTCACGGTGTCGAAAGCAGAGGCTTCGAGCTTCGAAATGAGCTCTGTTGGACTGTCCTACAATTTTTTTCCACGAAGTTACAGCAGTTCAAACATCCACAACTTTTTTTACTGACGAATACGAAATTTCTGCTTTAGTGGCGGCGCACTTTTCATTCAAAGTGCGATAACTCGGCAACAAAAAATCGTAGATCAATTTTTTTCAACTCATTGGAAAGCGAAAACTTCGGGCTTCAAACGCGTGCTGGTTTGAATTGAGAAAAAAATTTTTTAAATTCCGCACAGGGACTTGATTTCGAAAAATGTCAAAAAATTGATACCTCCACTTTCCTGACTGGTGTCTAGTGCGCAAGTATTCTACAAAATAACACACTTAGGGATATTGAAAGCGCATACTTCAGGTTTTAAAATGAGCCCGGATCGGTCGTCCCGCGTTTTTTTTTCGCGAAGTTAGAACTATTCAAAGATTAATCGTTTCACTCGGAATTCCAGTTTCTCTTTTTTAAAACTGAAAAATTCCGTGAACAATGCTCGGAGCGAATTATGAAAAGCTGACAGCCCGGCGCGTTTTCGCCCGTATTGTCTTTCGTTTTAAATGACGGCAAAGAGGATCGATCACGCCGGATCGTGTGCGTTCTACAAATTTCGAATCAAAGACAGAAACGAAGATGGCGTGGAGAGCCGCCGTATGTATTTCCCCGGTTGAATCCGCTGCAGAAGCGGTGTTTCAAATGGAATGAAATGAAATGAAATGAAAAATACAAATCTCCGGTGGCCCCGGGGCCATGCTGTTCACGTACAGAGAGCGCGGAACGCGGGAAAATACAGAGCGGAGCTGGGAGTTGTGCGTGTGTTTTTAATTTGAAGCGCGGCCGTACAACACCGAGACGCGGCAGTGCCTCTTAAATTGAAATTCTTCCCCGAGATTTCTTTGAAAAACACAATGAAAAATGCCCACGGCGTATCCGCGGCCTTTTTCATCCTGTCGATGTTAAAAACAATAGCCCATCGACAATTTAAACTCCTAATCGTGCAAAGAGCCACGGCACAACTTTACAAACGAAATTTTTTTTCATTCGCACGGCTAACTTGAAAAGAGGATGAAATACGCGAGAAAGACAACCGACCAACTGAAATATACCCAACTATGAAACATACCGTGTGTCATGATGGTTGAAGTGGGCGGAGCGTTTAGCCACGCCCACTACGTCTCTTTTTCATCCTGTCAATGTTAGGAACAACCCCCCCCTTTTTTATAAGCGCGGTTAACTTGAAAAGAAGATGAAATACGTGAGAAAGACAACCAACTAACTGGAATATACCCAACTATGAAACATATCGTGTCACGAGAGCAGAAGTGGGCGGAGCGTTTGGCCACGCCCACTACGCCCCTTTTTCGTACTGTCAATGTCAGGTACCTTTTTTTCAATCGCACGGTTAACTTGAAAAGAAGATGAAATACGCGAGAAAGACAATCGACCAACTGGAATTTGCCCAACTGCGAAACATACCGTGTGTCACGAGGGCAGAAGTGGGCGGAGCGTTTGGCCACGCCCACTACGCCCCTTTTTGATCGTATCAATGTTAGGAACAATCCCCCATCTTTTTTTCATTCGCACGGTTAACTTGAAAAGAAGATGAAATATGCGAGAAAGATAAGCACCGAACCGGATCTGCCCAACTGCGAAACATATCGTGTGTCACGAGGGCAGAAGTGGGCGGAGCGTTTGGCCACGCCCACTACGCCCCTAGTCGTCCGATTGGTGGAAACTTGGAGCATCTTTTGTGAAGAAACGGGTTCGTATGAACGTGTGGATCTTTTTATCTTGTTGTTCAATAAGTTAAACTAAAGAAATGAATGAAAATTGGAAAAGGTGAAATGTGCAATATGTGATTGAGAGAATATTTTTCATTTTTCAGGAAATCTGCGTAGGGAAATGATTCGTAGGACGAGACAGCAGCGAATCGAAACTGGCAGCAGGCCTAGCGGACAGCGTCGAAAATAAAAGCCAAGATTGCTCGGAATCGAATCGGCAACTGGCCGGACAGGGTGAAAAGGGGCGAAAAAGGATATGAAGATCGAACGGGCGAGCAGCCACTTGACCGAATGAAACTTTAATTGGACACTGCGAGAGAGCAGCGTGCCTTGGCTTCAATTTGGGGACCTATGCCTCTCTGATTTCGCCAATCAACGACTATTTGTCCGCGACTGTTCTTTGAAAATCTGCTGCTCCTTTTGTTCGGCGAGCTGTCGTTTAATTGAACGTCTTTCTTTGAACTTTCCGAAACAATTGCCACGTGTATATTGCTCCCTCGGCCCCAATGATTCTACCGGGGTCTACGCCGCGCGCTATACCGTGCACCAGGATGCCATAAAAAAATTTTATCTCGCCACTAAAAAATGGGGAAGTGAAATATATACACGAGTAATTCAAAACCCACTCGTGATTCTCACTGTACAATTATTTCGACCTTCTACACAGCTAACGCGAGGAGGTCCCAATTGCCCTAATCCGGAGAGACCCAACTCCTGGTGCTACTGTTTTTTTCTTTTTTGTTTTTTGGAGCTCGACACAATATCCAAATGTGTCTCGAAGTTGACGAATCTTTGGAGGGAGCAATTCGCAGGAAAAATTTGTGTAGCAGAGATTGCGAGTCGTCCCGACTACCTCTGGCCCGGCTTAAAAATAGAAAGGTAAGAACAGGTGCTTTCGAGACACCCTTTGCAACACTCGAGCGCAATACCGAAAGTACTGACGGCACGAAAATGCGCGCAGCAGCGGCGTCGACGTCGCCAGGCTGGAATGTACAACGTCAAGCACACTGAAGTACTAAAGTGCCGTGGCATGTCTGCCCGCGAGAGTGGCATCTATACAGGGTGGTTCCATGACTACTGTCCATGTATTAGAAAGGTACGAGACGTGTACTTACTGTTCTTGGTGAAGGTGACGATTTTCAGGACTTTGCCGAACCGTGTGAATATCTGCAACAGAGAAAGGTGACGCTCGTGTTAGAAATTCCGTTTCGTTATCCGGGAAACGATAAATCGGCGGTGCTTCGATATAAGGCCCTTGTTCGGGACCTGGGACGAGCTTATAGCGAAGCATTTGGAAAAGGGACTCGTCTTTGTGTCTTCCAAGCGGACAGTGACATTTAACAATTATAGAAAGCTGATATAACGTTGGTGCCTCGATATAAGCCCCCTATACGGGACCATGGACGAGCTTATAGCGAAGCATTTGGAAAAACTACTCGTTTTTGTGTCCTCCTCCCATTCAATAATTATAGAAAGTTGATATAACGGTGCTAGAAGAGAATTTTATTTTATATTTTTATAATTGCCCGAGTTTCGCAGGATTTCAACAAATTAACGTATTTCTCTGTACGAACTCATTTTTATGAAGCGCCCCTAGGCAAACACGTGGCAGACATTCCCGACCACGTGAATTCATATGGGACGAAATTTTTTGTGACTGCGAATTATGTAAGTAGTTGCCTCCGCTGTTAATATCGTTAATTTATTTGAGAGAGGCTCACATTCACATTAGCGCAATTAAAAGCTCTCAAGATCGCGGAATAATTTACATCGCTCGCTGAGATTTCACTCGGTAACCGTCATACACAAATTTCGTTAATTAACTCTCTATCCCCTCTTTCTATCCTCGGAGTAATTAAAAAATTACGCTGCAGTCACGCTGATTTCTGTCTCACGACGCTTCTGTTGTTTTTTTTTTCAGTCGGCTACTTAATATTAATATGTTTCCACATTGGTCGCAGCAAGGGTTAGGTCCTCGATGAGCCTACAATTAATTCAATGGAATCCAAATTTAATTTTAAATTCATTTTAATGAACCCAAATTGCACCGACTTAGGCTTCAGATTGTCTCAGACATGGAGGACCCCCGACAGTCTCAGCACAGCTCCAAAGGTGGATCAGGTGAACGTAAAAATCAGTATGAAGACGATTGGGAGGCCGAAGGTCACAGCTGAGCAGATACAACCAGATCATTGGGGGTTCCTCGGTTAACCGGCCCGACCCCACGAACTGAATTAATGAAAATAGTCATCGGAGTGTAGGGACAGGGGGATCTGTACAACCCCTCATCAGCAAGAAGTACCAGGATGGCCCCCCAACACCGTCGCTCAATGGGAATTCACGCAGGTGATGACGAAACAGCTAACCAGCACAAATATACTGCCTGGTATTATTAATGCAATCGTTCGACCACTCCGCCCAGCAAAATTCATGACAATGACGTCGGTGTTCGGCGGAGACCATGCGCGATTATTAGCCCCGGGGCTCGATGCTGAACATGACTGCGAATGTTGGGCGATACCATTCGAAATTTCATCCCCCCCCCGACGCTTCGGGTGATTTGCATCGATCCTTTCGCGAACTACACCTATCCATTTTTAACTATCGTTTCAAACGAGAACAATCGAAGCACAGTTGTAAAAAAAAGATGACAGAAATCTTTTGAGAATTTTACTGCGAAGAGGTTGCACGGTTTAAAGACCACCATACTGTTTAAAAAAATATCTCAAGCTGCACAGAGTGCTCGGAGTTCGACAATAATCGTTTCCCTATATATAATAAACTCTACTAGACTGAACAGTATGATTGTAAAGACAGGATTCTGCTGGCACGCCCTCTAGATGACTCATTCCCGCCTCCGAGCGGGGCCTCGCGCCAATGGGACAGCGGAGACGGTCACGTGACGCCCGGTGACTCATCTAGGCACGCCCAGAACAGGCCCCGCCCACCGATTCGCAGCCCCGCGAGCGCCAGAGTCAAGAAAGTGTAATTACAACCAGCTGTGCTGGTAAAAGCTCTGCTTATAAAATTACAATTAACGTTTATTGATAAACCTCGTCGGGAAGGGCCGAAACGTTTGTTTAATAGCGCGGAAAATTTATTTAACGGTCGCCCGCCGCGATAAATTGATCGAATTAGCCGAGTGTGCGACCTCGCAATTATCCCTCGACGAGAGTTTTCAAAAAGTCCGTGTGCACAACAAAGCAGCGCCGCGCCGGTGTGCTCGGTATCTCCATAAAGCTTCTTAAAATTCTATAATCCCCGCGCAATTACGAGAATTATTCAAATTAATTGATTCGCCGTGCGCGCGCTCGCTCTCGCCGCCGAGTGAAAATCACCGCGAATACCTAATGAACGTCATTAGTTCAAATCTCTTCGGCGAGCCTCGCAACTTGCGTTCAAGTAAATCCGTTAACGGAACAAACGTGCGCGCGATGTCGATATCCCCTAATCGACTGCGCCGTTCAATTTTCATCGGCTAAACGAATTCGCAACGACGGAGGAAACATTAACCGCAGGCAACGCTCCGCGACGGAATTATCGCGATTATGCGAAACTTCCGCGGCTGGAACACGCCTAACTTCTCCGAAAGAATATTATGCCAAGATCAAACAACGTGAATTCAAGTTTACGCGGGTTGGGATGTCAAGCAATTACAAAGAAATATTCGACACGGGAAATAAATAATTGACGAACGAAATGAAAACGGTAATGATGCGAGGAAGATCCAATATGGAGAGCCCCGGGACGGGCAGATAAGGATTATTAACGACCCGGAAGCCTTTTCTTCGGTTGGTTTTTTTTTTTTTTTGCACCATCGTTTTCCTTCGGTTTTCATCCCGCCGATTGATCGTTACGCGAAAATAAATTCTTCATTTGATCCGCGGAGCGCGATATTGAATATTCGATGGAAGCTAAAATGCGTGATACTGGCTGCATTAGCGACCTATTCCACCCCCGCAAATCCATCCTCTTACGCGCCTAGCGATTCCATTCGCATTTCCACATATTTTTCGCCTCGCTCCGCGACATGCATTTTTATAAGGCTTTATTTGCTCGCGGGGAAACGCGCGACACACTCTCGGGCCTCCACGATTTTTAAACCGCGTCCTGGTAATTAGTAAGGCTGTGCGAAAACCCGAAATATCGGGTCGGGACGGGTACCCGAAAATTTCGAGATTCTCGTACTTATCGGGATTCTTGAAATAATCGAAAATCTCCAAATAATCGGGAATCTCGAAATTTTCGGGAAACCCGATTCTTCCGGAAATCTCGAAATTTTCGGGAACCCGGCCCGACCCGACCTCGTCCCGACCATCGGGTTCTCGATGTAGTAATCCCGATCTAGTAATTAGTCGAACGCTCATCATTTTGTCGGAAATTCATCATCAATTCTTCATTCTGTGTACAAAATGTCCAAAAAGCGAGCAGAGTCAACGGAAAAAATTTATTACAAATGAACCAGCTAGCGATCAGAATTTGTTTCCAAATTATTTTGCTACACGCAATGTACATATAGAATAAAATATATAATATTAAAGCAATTCAGCAGGAGAAAGTCATGAAGCCTGCATATACAGGGTGTCCCAAAATTCGGTCAACTGCGTGAAATGGGTGGTTATATTTTTGAATTAGCCTGTACATTTTCTTTATTTTTTCAAACGGGCCAGTACGACCATTAGCGTTATTGCTCGTTATTAACGCAAATACCGGTCGGTGTTTCGCGTTCGCGTGACAAATTTCGGTATTTTTTTACATCACCTTTTTTCGGTTTCGCTCCCGAGACCGGGCCGTGTGCTATTCAACCGAGCCTCTATTTACGTCCGCGCTTTTCGTCCCCGATGATTGTTCGCGCGCGAAAAACTTTCGCGCTCCTCTCCTCTCCGTCTTTCTCCCACCCCGGGGCCCGCAAATCCTTCGGTTTTTGTGCCCAGGTTGTTTGTTTGTTTTTCCCGAAGCGTTTCGCCGGAAAGTACACCACCCTTCTTTTTTTACGACGATCCCGTTGCCGCGCGAAGTTGTAAATTCCGTGGACCGAGCCCCGCGGAAGTTTAAAGCGGCATCGTTCGCGGATAAAAAATCGACGTGCCTCCTTCGATAATCGTATCTCGAATCCTCGGGTAAAAACAATGTGGCCAAAAATGAACTTCGAAGATTATCGACTCGTCCCCCAAAAATAGCTCAATATAAACTGAAATCGAATCCAGACTGCCAGAGAATACGTAGATCTTGCGCCAGAAGTTCAGCCTAAATTAGCCCCCCTGAATTAGCTGGAACCCTAACTCGACGAGGATCCCCTCAAAATTTTAGATAGATTTGTTTGAAACCCAAGTTTCACCTGAATTAGCTCTCCTGAGTCAACACCCCGAATTACCCAGAATTAGCTCATCTGAATTAGCTGCCAAGAATTGGCCCGCCTGAATTAGCCCCCATGAATTATCTCATCAGGTTTAGCTGTATTGAATTAGCTCGCCTGAATTAGTACCCCCGAATTACCCAGAGTCAGCTGACTCGATTTAGCTGGCAAGAATTAGCGCCTCTGAATTAGCTCAAGCGATTTAGCTGCCCTGAATTAGCTCACCTGAATTAGCACTCCCGAATTACCCAGAATTAGTTCGCCTGATGTAGCTGCCTTGAATTAGGTACCCAGAATTAGCTCGCCCGATATAGCTGCCCTGAATTAGCTCACCTGAATTAGCACCCCCCGAATTACCCAGAATTAGCTCGCCTGATTTAGCTGCCTTGAATTAGGTACCCAGAATAAGCTCATCCGATTTAGCTGCCCTGAATTAGCTCACCTGAATTAGCACCTCCGAATTACCCAGAATTAGCTCGCCTGATTTAGCTGCCTTGAATTAGGTACCCAGAATTAGCTCGCCTGATTTAGCTGCCTTGAATTAGGTACCCAGAATAAGCTCATCCGATTTAGCTGCCCTGAATTAGCTCACCTGAATTAGCACCCCCGAATTACCCAGAATTAGCTCGCCTGATTTAGCTGCCTTGAATTAGGTACCCAGAATTAGCTCATTCGATTTAGCTGCCTCGAATGAGCTCACCTGAATTAGCACATCCCGAATTATTCTAGAACCTTAACCTGATCGTACGTACGCCACATTCTAATTAAACCTGCACGCTAACCTGACAGTTCTAGGTTAGGTGTCTCACCCCGTTTTTTTTTTTGCGTTAAACGATGGTCCCCCAGAGTCACGTTATTGCAGTTCCCTCGTCGATTAAAAAATATTCAAACGGTTGGCGGTCACACACCGGTTCTATCGAAACACGCGCGGATACTCGCCATTGTCGCGATCCTCTCGTCGATTCTCGCCCCCCGAAAACGCACGATAACAGTTCGCATGATTTCCACCCGTGAAACGTGAAAAACGGGGAGCAGCGAAACGTGTTTCTGCGGGGCCATTGATACGATGACAACGCTTCGATTTTGCCATTTGAATTTTTGTCGGTCGCATTTCCGTACCGCGTGTGTGTGTGTGTGTGTGTGTGTGTGTGCGTCCGCTCGACCGAAAATCACGGGACCTTTCTTCGTCGACGTTCACCGACTCGTTGCGATCAATTCCGAGTGCTAATCGCGGACGGAAATATTCGCTACGAGAGCGGCGTATCGAATTTGCATGTACCGCTGAATTATGAGAGTCTCGAGGAGAAAATAATAGACTCGGCTGGGAAAGTACCTTCAACTTTACCAATCAACGGCGATTAATTAAAGGAAGCATCGTAGAGTATATTATCTCGAACAGTTACGCATTTGTTGTAACATTCTGTAAAATACCAGCGGAAAATGTGTTGATACTTTGCACAGCGACTATTTAGAAACTAGCGAAGGTAGAGCCATTAGGCAAGCCGCGTTACGAGCGGTAAAGCTTCCTCTTTAAAATGCATTTTGTTTCATGTCGATACCACTTCCGGTTCCCGAGATATCGTTGGGTAAAGAGAACCATGATTTTCAGTTCCGCGCTCTCGCTGTCTCACTCGCACGCTCGCGTTAGTCAGCGCGCTAGCGAAGGACGTTAGCGTGCTATCACTAATAGTAGTGCACGCTACATCTAAAGACCTAACGTCCACAGCGCAAACTTTGAAGCCTGATATCTCGAGAACTAATTGAGCTATCGACTTGGAACAAAATGCATTCTATAGTGCATTCCTTCCCCCTGTTGTATTCTTCAAATTTGACTCACCGGCGATATAGATTAGTGTTTGTAATCACTTAATAAGGAAACTGTTCACATATATTTTGGACCTTAAGTGATACTCGGAGACGTTTGTGCTAGCAATTCCGACGGGAACGGAAAGTTACAGAAAACCCACGACAATGAGCACTCTAAATAATTGTAAGCTTCGAGGTTAAACGGCCCGCGATAGGATATTCGACGTAATTAATTATATCGACAATTAATTACAGCGTTAGCAGAATCGGCTCCTGGAAATCCGACGAATTTCCTGACGGTTGGACGGATTATATTTATGAATTGCAGAGAATCGATGACGTTTCTTTCGCCGGCGGCGCGTACGAGCTCGTGTGTATGCGTGCGCGTGCGCGCCTACGCGTGGTTTTGTTTAATTATTGTCGACGGGTTATTTCGTCTGCTCGAAACAGTTTGCTATCGGTGACAGGCTATTTGATATCGCTTTTTGGTAGGGGTGGGGGGTGGGGTGGGGGACGGGAGAGCTATAGCTTTTGTTTCCGGATATTTGGCAAGAAATACAAGAACGCTGAACCATGAAACTTAAAAAATCATACAGAATTACTTCCCCGTTTCGGTTTCAATTCCGATCGAACGCTTTTTTTCACCGGGAGCTAGAAAAATTAGAGTTCCCGCGGAGATCCATTAAAAATAAGTTACACGCGGTTCTCGGATTGGATCACCATAATTTCCGCGTCGGTATGCGGTCCACGACGCTACCCTTCGCGGTCTTTTTTTCGCCCAGCAACTTTTCAACGGACAGAGCCAACGCCGCCGCGAAAAATCCCGTGGGAAATCAAGACCTCAAAGGCTCGTGTGTTGAGGAGAGAGAGAGGGAGAGGGAGAGAGAGAGAGAGAGAGAGAGAGAGAGAGAGTGCGCGCGCGCGTAGTCGAGAAATGCTCGGGCGACAACGGTGTAATTTTACCGAACATTTTTCCGAACGATCTTTCGACCTAATTCTTGCGATTTCAGTCGGAATAATCACAGAGGAATCGCGGGAAAAAAACTAGCTCAAACACGGTCGTAACTCCATTCACCTCGTGTCAAAATTTCAACACAAATGACTCTGAACTTACGCTTAAGTGTACTAGATGATGTTTTCAATTTTTTACAGAAATAATTTTTCCCTCGAGGTCATATGAAGGTCAAATTTGAGAAAACCTTGTAAAGAGCAATAAAACTAAATTTGAAAATTCCAGACCCCTTTGCACCACATCTTTTACAAGTTTAAAAACTATTTTTAATCATATTCCACTGAAGGTCAAATGAAGGTTATTGAACTTTAGGTCATTGGAAATTAAAGAAGTCTCGTTTTAAAAGTACACCACGATCTTGCAATTTAGAAGAGGGGGGCCTAATTTTTGCCCCGCAATCGAAATTAGATTAAAAATTCGATGACGGACAGAAATAATTTATTAATCTTTTAAGATTGCGAGGGTGTCGCGGAGCGAAAACTCGGTCGCGGGAGCGTCGATGGAGGATTAGCCGAAACCATAATGTCGTATTCCCTGTGTCGTTTGCCGCGTGTACATCATGAATAATGGCGGATCGTCGACGTCGACACGGGCGAAATTACGTTACTATTATTGCACGTTATTGCATTACGGAGGCACCGGCATTGTAGATACCGCGCGTCGATAATCGAGAACGCGAATTAATAACTGTTACATCAATCAATATGTACAACAGCGTCCGCGTCGCCGCTGTACAACGGTGACCATGAAAAGGGGTGGCGTGAGCGGACAGGATGACGTTCGAGGGTGGCCTGCAACCTGAATGGTCCTCCGAATCGAATAACACAAACTACAAGGGCACAATAACAATTTCGTCTTTCCGGTGATTGAGAAATTACCAATAATTCCGTAACATTCCAATGCCAAACGACCTTACTCGAGTTTCAGTCCCGTTTAACGACATTCGCGAATTTTTTGCGACGGAACCGACGGACGTACCAATTTGAAATTTTGTGACGTTATTCATCCACGTTGAAGAAGTCCAACAAAATTTGTTGCATATCGAAATTGTAATTCTGTCCAAAGTTACAGATGTTTAACTAAAACAGTTCCCCTAGAGACGTGTGTTCATGGTTGCCATAAATCCAACGATTATACACATTTGCAATAAATTTTTTCGGATTTAAATATTGACAGCGAATGAGTTTAGCTCTCATACAAATAAAAAAGAATTAAGAAATAACGAAAAATAAAAAAATGGCAGCATCTGGAAGACGGAACATCCATTTTTGCAGAAAAAAGATACATTTCAAATTCGCAAAAATTGAATTTCGCAAATATCGATATATTTCCAACCTGTAATCAAAATTACACGTCTCTCGAAGGTGTCTGCAAAATTTCAAGCAAATCGGACGACCGGTTATCGAGATGTGCAGCAGCCAAAGACAATGATCGAGTATTTTTGAGTATCGCAGTAGCACGGAAACGAAATTAAAGGAAATGAAAAGTCCGAACGACACCATTCGGCCTAGGAGACCCCTAAAAGGTTGCAGGGCACGGGTGTTTAATAAGGGGAGGAGGCTCGAGGCTCGGGCCAGGTGGCGAAAGGGCGTCGGCAGACAGGTCGATGCGTTTATGCGAGAGCGTGTGGCCCTAACAAGAATTCCTCGATTTGACCAAAGACGTAAACGTTAAGGGTGCCCCCAGCCCCCGGCCCCCGTCTACGTTTACGTTCTTTGACGGAACGTTACGACCGGTTTTACATTCCTGACCCCGGGTCCGTCCCGTGAAGGTGTGCGGGCCGGCCATCTTGAACGCGTCGAATGGCCCCAAGGAGCCCGGAAAGAAGAAAACGGAGAAGAAGATGTGTACAGAGAGAAATTACACCGGCGAAACGACTGGTTTCGAGGGCCGGATAGTTTTACGACCCTCCATCCACCGACTGTATAATCCGATTTACGGAACGAACTCGTACCGAGCACGAATTGCCATGTACGGAATAATGCTCTTGTGCACCTCTCTTCCGTTTCTCCATCGTCCCTGTCTCTCTCTCTCCCTCGCTCTCTTCTGTGTGTGCGTCAGTGGTGTGTTTCTTTTTCTTTTTTTTTTTTTCGTTCGTTCGTTCCCGTTGTAACATCGCTCGTAACCCGAGGCCTGGTTTTTCATAGCAGATAACTGATCGCCTCGAAAGCCGATAGTTCCTTCCCTGTTGCCTCCTCCGAGAGATGAATGAACGCCGAGTCGAATGGGAGTCCGGCAATTCTACTGTTCCCTTTCTTCCTTGCGACTCTGTGTCCCGAACTTTAACCGGGACACAATTGTGTCTCGCTCCTTTCATCCGCGAATGGTGACCCTGAACTTGGACTTGGAAGCCTCGACTCGGGTTGCTGCTGTTGGCACACCAGGACATTTCATACCGATTTTTGTAGAGGCGTAGATAGGGCTAGGCTAGAGCTCTGGGTGGATACCTGGATCACAAAGTACCTGCGAGAGGGCTAGAGATCGTGATAGCTCTCTTCAGGTTAATGTTTAGGTCACAAAGCACCTTGAGGAGGGCTAGAGATAGCTCTCTTCAGGTCCAGGTTAATATCTAGGTCACAAAGTACCTGGGAGAGGGCTAGAGATCGTGATAGCTCTCTTCAGGTTGATATCTAGGTCACAAAGTACCTGGGAGAGGGCTAGAGATCGTGATAGCTCTCTTCAGGTCCAGGTCAATATCTAGGTCACAAAGTACCTGGGAGAGGGCTAGAGATCGTGATAGCTCTCTTCAGGTTGATATCTAGGTCACAAAGTACCTGGGAGAGGGCTAGAGATCGTGATAGCTCTCTTCAGGTCCAGGTCAATATCTAGGTCACAAAGTACCTGGGAGAGGGCTAGAGATCGTGATAGCTCTCTTCAGGTTGATATCTAGGTCACAAAGTACCTGGGAGAGGGCTAGAGATCGTGATAGCTCTCTTCAGGTCCAGGTCAATATCTAGGTCACAAAGTACCTGGGAGAGGGCTAGAGATCGTGATAGCTCTCTTCAGGTTGATATCTAGGTCACAAAGTACCTGGGAGAGGGCTAGAGATCGTGATAGCTCTCTTCAGGTCCAGGTCAATATCTAGGTCACAAAGTACCTGGGAGAGGGCTAGAGATCGTGATAGCTCTCTTCAGGTTGATATCTAGGTCACAAAGTACCTGGAAGAGGGCTAGAGATCATGATAGCTTTCTTCAGATTAATATCTAGGTCAAAAAGCACCTGGAGAGAGCTAAAGATCGTGACAGCTCTCTTCAGATTAATATCTAGGTCACAAAGCACCTGGAGAGGGCTACAGATCGTGATAGCTCTCTTCAGGTCCAGGTTAATGTCTAGGTCACAAAGTGCCTGGAAGAGGACTCGAGATACATGATAGCTCTCTTCAGGTCCAGGTTAATATCTAGGTCACAAAGTACCAGTCTAGCTTCCCAAAGTCTCTGGTCCTCATTATTCCTCAAATTACATAGGTGAATCATAAAGCATGGGGTCCAGACAGATAGATGTTGGACAAGATCCTCCATTTCCCAGGAGGTAGCTAACCCCCAAAATTCTTGAGGAGACACTCCACCCACTGACCTTCCAGCCGCATTCCTCTATGCTTTAGCTGCAAGAGCCACACTATCATAAGTGTCCTCAGGATCCATCATAAGTCTCATAAGGAGGACCCCATCATTGGGGCATGTGAGGATCAATTGGTCCATCCCGCAAGGATCAAAACTAGCAAACACAAAGGCAGGAGTCGAGGCTAGTAGACGGACCAATGGTTGGGTTTGTCGATCAACCATCATCAGGACTGGCATAAGGCAGGGTCCCGGGATCCCGGAAAAATTGGGGAAACGCTGATTGATGCTCCATCGGAGTTATTGTACCGGACTCGATCGAAAATGCACACAGTGCACCGCGGACGCAAACTTCTGAATCCATCGGGGTGCATTAATCTCCGTCGCTTAATAACTGCCGGTTACGCGGAGCTAGCCGAGACTATACAGTTGCCCAGTGTTCTCCGTGGCACAAAAAAAAAAAAAAAAAAAGAAAAGGAAGAGGCCAGGGGACGAGAAAAAAGCCGCCATTAAAAGTTTCCGCGATCAATGACCCCTTCAACGGATACATTTCGTTAAGTTCACGGATCATTAGAAATTTTAAAGCGGCCTCCGACACTGACTAATAGCGCCTCCCCCGGATTACCAAGTTTTCATGGCGCCAGTTTGAGAACCCTGCGCGCACCTGAACACCTTCCTCTTTACTGCACCCTTTCTTCTTTCGCTTTCAGCACCGTAGCGACACGCCCTGGCTGAGTAGGTTGTCGGGGTGGAGGTACATCGCCAGCTGTAGCTAACACTTTATGGCGTTTAATTGGCCCGGGGAACCATCAAGTTAAACACAGGCGAAGAATCGCCGTGGAATCCTAGGTGTCTCGATTAATTGGACTGTAAGACAAGACGTGTGGATATTGGCTAGATATTTGTCTCTAGCATATTGATGTCTGAATAAATCCTGGGGTCCACGTCCACAACATAAATCTTGGGATGCTAAGTGTCCAACTATATTCAATTCCCATAAAATGCTAAAAGAACGGGTCACGTCCCGGTTATAGCGACCTCATTATTCCGTTTTATAGATTCCGGGGAGCCATAAAACTAAACACCAACTGAATTTTATCGCAGCATCTCCTCACGCCGGAGTTGCCACCCGACGATCATCATTCTTCGATCTAAACCCTGCGTTTTTAGCTCGTTTCGAATGATCGGTATGTATGGGGACGCAGCGTCCGGAAGAGGCTTCCGGCCAACGTCACGTGGCCAGCGGGAGAAATCGACTTAGCAGGATGGCGGGGCATCGGCTAATCTTTCGAAACGATCGTAGTTGCGTGTAAATCCTGGCGAATGGCAGAATCGCCGCGTAAGCCTACTTACGCAGCCAAACAGCAGGCAATCACCGGCATGTAATCCGGAAATGTTTTCTAGCTGGTCCATTACCGGCTTAGGGCTCGGGACCCGGGCCTCGAGTCCGATTCGTCGACAGAAATCCTCGGAGCGCTCGCTCGCTCGCTCGCGTGTGCGCGTGTGCGCTTATCGAAAAAGCAGGCATGCGTGAAGTGTAACGCGCGTGTTGCACACGCCGGCCGCGGCCGACAACACGCCGGACAACGAAACGCCCGTAATCTTTCGGAATTTCAATCTAAAACCTGTTCCCCGTTAATGCGCGCCCGGATTACTGTTGGTTGTTCTTGCGGAAGACGGAACGCTCGACGTTTCTGTCTCAAGTGAATTAAAGCTCGGCCGTGCGCGCCAGCGTTTCATTAAGCCCGCGACTATAATCGATAAGTCGAAACCTGGCCCCACTTCGGACAGGAGAATAGTTATTGGCAAGCCGAATTTAGGCTGAGGTGACCTTGGTCTATTGGTATTTTCGGTTGATTATAATAATTTTCAGGGGTCCGATCGGTTGGTGTGCGACACCTGGAAGCGTAGAAGAAAAGACCAGCAACTTCGACGTTGCGTAGAAAGAGGGCTGCCCTCGATATAAGCCAGTCGGAAGTCCCGGTGAAATTGCTTGTAACGAGGGTAGTCCTTTCTCTTGATCCAGAGAATTTGGCTTTGAGTGTGCTTTTATGTTTCTAGGTGAAGAAACGTTAGGAATGTCGTTTTCCAAGGTCTCCCTCGTTGTAAGCAATTTTACCTCAAACTCGCATATAACGGGGGAGCCTTCGAAAAGCACAATTCCTTTGGTCTTTCTGTAATCATGGACGGCAATCATCAGCTGTGTCTGTGTCCAGCAGACCGAGATTGTCGACTTTCTATTCTCACTATTTCTCACACTTTTGAATGAGAATGACCCTGAGTCATTCCTGACGTGGATCCAGCTTTCCTTTTCGTCCGTCGATATAAAATAAGCAGGCCTCTTCAAGAGTATAGTGGACGGAGAAGGTTTCGAGTTAGAGAGTTTTGCGAACCCAGGCGTTTCTATTCAGATCGCGTGCACGGCACGTTTCTTCCCGAAAAAAAAAGGGTGATGCTACTTTGCACATATTCAGAGTGACAGAAAGGGAGACGTTTAGCGTGCGTCACCTATGAAAACACACTACATTCAGGCGGAAAGAAAGGCTGGGGTTTTTTCGGGGCCTTGCCACGACGTGGTACATTATTCGACGACATAGTGGTTGCGCTTAAAAATTTATGCGCCACTCAACTCGGACCGGGAGCACACCGGTTATCCTGCCATCCGTCTCGAAAGCTCGCCTTAATAAGCGACAATAGCTGTGCCATGATCTATTCAATTTAATCATACAAATCTGAAATGTGAAACATTTCTGAAAATTATACCATTCGGATTTGATGACTCTATCGCGATCAGCCTAGTCGAAATCGGTCATTATGTGGACGGAGGTGGCTATACTTAAGTCAGCATAAGGTCCCGAGTCACTATAAGGACCTAGATTAGGTTTAAATTACTGAGTCTGAAAGGGATCAAACGGAATCCTAATTGCAAGTTACGGTCGAACCGCGTTGGATTTTAATCCAATTCCCAACTGATTTTTAATTACTCCCGGGCTATATTATAGTCTGATCAGGTCTGGTTTAGGCGAATATTTTAACCGTTGATCGGGTCCAAGTCATTAGCCCGCCCGATAGCACGGGAACAGCGAAAGTTCAGTGCAGTTAGAGTTACGATAATTGGGACCATAATCGGGCAGCTTCACGATTTTAATCGATTCGTTAATCGACCGTTGCGTCGTAATTAATCGCGGCGGAATCGCGCTTATGATCCGTGCACCGTGTCACGTGGAATTAATTCACTAACAACGTCCGCTCGTTACATAATTCCCCCGTTGTAATTGTAATTTGTAATTCGGAAAATATGTAATTCCACCCCCCTCCCCCCACTCCTCTCATCGCTAGACCGGTGATGTTTCCTTATTATGAATTTGTAATGCAAAATTGCGCTCGAAATCGCGATCACGCGGTGAACCGTGTGATACGATTACAGAACAAAATTCCATGTTTCCACCGCGTTTCTCTATTATGCAACCAAGTCACCAGCGAAATCAGCAACTTTTATTAAATCTTCCCGGCTCGTTTTCCGTCCCGCTGCGAGAATTACGCTAGTTCCACAACTGCCATGATAACAAAAAAAAAAAAAAAAAAAAATCTACAACTTCGCTTCTGATTCACGGAAGTTAATGAACGCTTGCTATGTTAATTGCCAGGTTACTGCATTCGTGCTCAATTGATTCGCGTCGCAGCACCGAGCACCGAGATACTTATTTATAAGTGTGTTTTACAATTTTTCTTTGCTTGGTTTCGCAATTTTTTAAATCACAATTATTTTGTAGTAACTCTATAGTAATTTATAGTAACTCTATAATAATTTCTAGTGACTATATCAACTGGTATAATTGTTCCCACGCAGCCTAAATAAAAGTTGAGTGCAAAAATTGACACCTAACTCGATCCTCCATTGGCAGAAAATGGAAAGGAATATTGTAAAATGGAGTTCGCTGTGTTATAATGTGACAAGTTCTATTTCCATCGACACCAATTGTTTTTAATGCAAAAATTGATTTTTGGTCGCTGTCAGGTCCAATTGTCTGCCGTGCGGAGCCAGGTTTAAATATTCGAATCTCGCGGCATGAAAATTGAACGACAGTCCGTGGAAGGTTATAATTTCGGCGTATTAATAAATGAAACCTGCCGGACGGTCGCAATGTGCCAGAAATTAAGCCACTTAATATTCTAATGAACGAGCGGATAATAATGGGAAACAGTACAAATTCGTATAAATAATGGGCCACGTCGTAACGGCAACTTTGCGTAAGCTTTTCAATAATTAATCGAACGAAAATTTCAATCTCTACGACGGAACCTTAATCCTCCAATAGTCTCTCAATCAACTTCCAATTTTTTCCATTTCCTGTCTGAATTATTCTACGCGATATCACTCACTGATACCACTAAAAATCAATATATGAACTTTTTCATACGAGAAATAGTTAAATAATTTTGATATCTCTCGTCAGTCTTATTATGATAATAAATATTTACTTGTGGGCACGAAATTTAACACTAAATCTACCAAACATTAACAGTATCTGGTAAATATAGCCTTATAAAAATGGCAACCCTTTTATTGAGATTGTCCGTAATTTTCCACTACTTTCTATAAACGAATTTTTATAATTTCAATAATTCTAAAATATAAAACCGGTCATTTGACAGTAGTAGGTTTAGTGTTAAGCAGATATTTGTGCAACCACATTTTTACCACATTTTTATATTTATCTTGAAGGTAAAAATAAGACCCGACTAAAGGCAGCCTCGTTGAAACATTAAAAGGTGTTGTTAATATTGTGTTATTAAGGGTCGAGCAGTTTTCGTGCTCGGGAAAAACCCGTGAAAATTCCTCGCAGGTGCAATTAGTTCTTCGAGCTTCGGATCGTCCCGGAACCGTTCGTTGTTTCATTATTCAGTGCTCGGGTAGATGCATCGATATCGATGGGGGACTAGATGCGAGCGTTTATGTGGTGAACCGGTAAACATATCGCCGGCGCTCGCGGATTATTTAATATTCCATTAACGGAAACGCGACGGGATGAAAAAAAAATCTCTCTCTCCCGAAGCCGCGAATATTTACCGCGCGAAATATGCTGCTACTCTTCCCCATCGTAATTCACGGCCGGCGCGGCCCCGAAGTATACCGGGAGAAATATCCGATTAATCGAGAATCGAATTCGGCAGAATTGCCGCGAAATCGGATTAATTTTGCATATCCTGCATTATTCCCGAACGATTTCGACCGTTTTTTAACATTAAACCCAACCCCTGACAAGTACACCCAACCCCCTCCCCTTCGCCACCACTCAGCCCTTCGCAATCACTATACAACAAGGCACACCTAATCAGTAGTGACATGAAAGATGGTCCAACGTTACCGGATCATTTACAATTGGAATTTGTTTTTAAGGGTGAATTTAAAGAAAAAAGGAATTGTTTCATTTTAAAATGATCTAGTGACTTTTGGACCACCCTGTATCTTCGCCACCATTTAGATGGTCCAACGTTACCAGACCATTTAAAATTCAAATTTGTTTGTAAGAGTGAGTTAAAAAAAAAGGGATTGTTTCATTTTAAAATGATCTAGTGACTTTTGGACCACCCTGTATGTTCGCCACCATTTAGCCCTTCGCAATCACTATACAAGGTACACCTATATATGAAAGATGGTCCAACGTTACCGGACCACTCAAAATTCGAATTTGTTTGCGAGGGCGAATTGAAAGAAACGGGATTGTTTCATTTGAAAATGATCTAGTGACTTTTGGACCACCCTGTGCGAATAGAAGAAAATTATTGAGATTGACGTCATAACTCACCTGATATAGCACGTCCAGGGAAATAGGGTACACCATCTGCTCGACGATAACTCTGAGAACCGTGTTGGGTCCCCCTTGAGTCTCCGCCTGCGCCTGGGCCACCTGATTCTGCCCAGGAATTGCAACTTGGTTGTTCGAGTTCTGTAACAAAGTAGAAAAACGGCGAAAGTTAGTTCGGAGCTCGACTTTGTTCATTCCGTGCAGAATACACCGTCTCTGTTGACCATTTGATCAAAACAGTGGTATATTTACTGCAACTCTACACGATGCTTCAAAATCCTCCAAAACTGGACGATTCTAGCGATAGGTGGGTCTACTTTGACCCGTGGCCAGCATTGCTCAATATTTATCACAAAAGAAATTATCTACTTTCTTATTTAGTTCCTAGAATTAATAATAGTAGACCGATGGTAGATCCTAGAGTAGATTCAGAGTAATACGTGTAGGGTAGGGCTTCCAATTGATCAAAACAGTGGTATATGTACTGCAACTCTCCACGATGCTTCGAAATCCTTCAAAACTGGACGATTCTAGCGACAGGTGGGTCTACTCTGACCCGTGGCCAGCATTGCTCAACATTTATCACAAATTTTCTACTTCCTTATTTAGTTCCTAGAATTATTAATAGTACATGCCCTGACCGATAGTAGATCCTAGAGTAGATTCAGAGTAATACGTGTAGGGTAGGGCTTCCAGTTTGGGCCAGACTACCTTAGTCATAGTTAAGACCAAACTAGAACTCCAAAATCGATTAGGCATTAGAGTCTAAGCTTACTAATTTAATTTAGTACGTCACTGATACTCTTTAGTCTATATTAGACTCCCATAGGTGGCTAGGCCTAGTGTAGGGCTTCCCATAAGAGCCACACTCATAGAATCATACTTATGTCCAAGTTGGGACACTAGGTTTCCCACTAGGTATCTTGAGTTTGCAACTCCCTGATATACTTTTTTAATTAAGCCCACATTAAACTAATAGTAGTGGCCAGTCCTAACCTAGGGCTCCTTACGAGGGTCACATTTTCGCAATCATAATAAAGTTGTAACCGTGTCTCTAGGGTTAGCATGATTTCGATCGGACACGATTTGCGTCATCAGTGACATTTTTAAACCCAGATTGAACTTCCAGCAGTCTTCAGGTGTAGGATAGGGCTGCCAACATGGCCCAAACTGCCACGATCATTATCGAATCTGTTCTACGAGTTTTGGAGTGGTGGAACTTGGAACTTTTAGCTTGCCCAATTTACCTTCGACTTAGTTCATGCTGTTTCTGGCTCGGGTAAGATCCAGAATTCGACTGTCCCTGTCAGAATTAAGTCCCCACTCCAGAATCGGAAGAATCGTCGCGGAAGTAGAACAGCGACGCCGTTGGCCGAGTGTTATCCGAGCAGAGACTCTCGATTTCCATAAAATGCTAAAGAAACCCGGGCGCATTAGAATTTCGATGGAGATTAAAACGCAGCTTGAACCGTCGGGCGTCGGTGCCCGGAAACTCGGGTCTCCGGGACCGCACCAGTAGCACCGGAAGTCCCGTGAAAGGGGGAACTTGTTACCGAGTTAGCCGGCGGAACGATATTTCTACGTGAAGGGAAATCGATCGAGTGCCACCGGGAAGCGTTTTAAGTAATGTCGTACGAGAGGAGAACCCGGACCGATTTCGCGAGGGCGCGTTACGTGATGTGAAAAATATTTGCAAAGTTCCCCGGGTCTGAATGGATTATACAGAGTGGTTCGGGATTAAATAAATACGCGTGCGGTGAGGCGGGGGGGGGGGGGGGGGGGGGGGGGGAGGGGAGAGCCGTGCGCAATTCGTTGGTGGACTGGCGATCGAAAAACAGGACGGTTCCACCAGCGTACAGTTTTGCGAAGAGAAGCAAAGGCATTGAAAAGTTGAAAAATGGTCGGGGGTGAGCAATTCGATAAATTTTTTATTTTGTTTTTTTTTTTTTTTATATAACCGGAGCTGAGTATTTGCGGAATTCGTGTCCGGCCGTCCGCGCGAAAAACAGTCACTGTTCTCGACGGTCGAGCAACGCATAACCGGGGCTGGAACATTTGCGTGAAACGTTCGATGTCTGAAATTATCCGTCGACAGGCAGTTTCGACTCGACGCCGGGAGAAGATAAACAGGCCGCGCGCGACCGATTTACGAGCAGCCATTACTCATCCACTCGCCTCATTGCACCGGAATAAAAGTAAATATGTTATTTACATTGGAAAATGAAGTACGAGTCCGATCAACGTCACTCGCCTGTCCGTCCGATTCCGAGCACGTTGCGCAATATTTCAAAATAATATGCGCGACGATCGAGATACATTCTCCTCGAATATTCCACGCCTCCAAACCCCTGCAAACATCGTCAAACACCTGCAAACCTCTTCAAACACCTGCAAACATCGTCAAACACCTGCAAACATCTTCAAACGCAATCTTCAATCGAGCTCGTCTTGAGCTTTTTCTTTTTAAAATAGGAGGGAGAGAAGGTTTCTGTTCGCGAATTATTTAATTCCGTTCCGAGAGACGATAATTATGCTGCCGGTAGAACGGTGGCGGACCGCGAGATTTAAACTTCAGGAGACACGTGTGTAGCGGTGTAGCGGTCGGATGCTCGTGTTTTATTATTTAATTTTATTTTATCCGTTTTATATCCGCGGACCGGTGGCGGCGAATTCCTCGTAATTTCATACCACTTCCGACATAAAAATACTTGCGCAACACGTCCGGCTCCCGTATACCTGGCCGGTCATTCTAATTTTACTCGAACGGTCGACGTGACTGCCGCCGCCGCCCGCGCCATAAATGCTTCACGGGCCTAACTAACTTCAAAATTGAACGAAATTCTCGGCGCCGGGTGAAAAGCAGCGGCGTTGACGTAATAAAAGCATTGCGAGATCTGGAAAATGTCCGGCAGTGTTAATAGTTACTGTGGGGGCGGTAGTCGAATTAGCCGGGACGTTTCCGGGATGGGTGTTACATTATTGAAGGAACGGGAAAACGAGACCGGAGAGGGCGCGCGTAGAAATTTTCGGAAAATTGAGGCCGTAGCGCGAAGCAACAAAAGGTCTCGATCTATTAAACGGGGGACCCCCAATCGATCACCTCGTGATCGCGCCGCCGGCGCAAAGTGGCCGATTGAATTTCAATATTAATCGAACAGTTAGCGGGTGCCGTTCCGACGTGAACGCTCATTCGGCCTATTAAAAATGCAACAGGCCAAAATTGGCCATGCCAGAGAAAACAATGCCATTAGCCGGCGCCGCCGCCGCACGCCCACTCCCCACCCTCTCACCGTCAGCGTCGCCTACCTCGCGCGTCTATCCGTTTTCGATGGGAAACGTTGTCGATTACTAGAAAATATACTGAAGAGGACATAATCAGCGTGCGCTCGATCGAGACAGAAATTTATTTTTCCGCGAGTACACTCGATTCATAATTTCCAGTTGACTTGGCCAACATCCAATCTTCGTCGGGTTCTGTTCAATCATTTTCGATTACATCAGCCAGCGTCTAACCAGTCAGTCGATAAACGGTACCGGAAAGCAGGATGAAACTTAAGGGTTAAGGGTTTTGTTGAGAGCGGTAGAATTAGGGAGGCGTGTCATCTGAAAACTAGGGGAGGAGCTGGGGGAGGAGCTGTAGGCGGGGCTAAGGAAAGGATTGGTGGAGAATCTTGGGAGTGGTTTGGAGGAGGGGCTATGGGAGGAGTCGGAGGAGGGGCTTAAGAAGGGTCTAGTAAAGGGAAAAGGGGAGTGGCTAGGGAGGAGTCCAGGAAAGGGATTAGGAAAGAGATTAGGGGTTGGAATAGAGGCGGGACAAGGCAAGGGAATATGGGATCAGTTGGGGGCGTGACCAGGGAAGCAGGTACTGGAGGAGGGGCTAGAGGAGGGTCTATGGGAGGAGTCAGAGGAGGGACTTAAGAAGAATTTAGTAAAGGGAAGAGGGGAGGAGGGACTAGGGGAGTGTCTAGGGAGGAGTCAGAGGAGGGACTTAAGGAGAGTCTGATATGGGATCAGTTAGGGGCGTGACCAGGAAAGCAGATATTGGAGAAGGGGCTAGAGGAGGGGCTAGAGAAGGAGATGGGTGGAGAAGTTGACGATGGGACTAGAGGTGGGCCTGAAGGAGGGCCCTATGGGCGGATCTAGGAAAGAATGAGGAGAGTGGTTAGGGGAGGCTTCATAACTGGGACCAGAGGTCCCAATAAAAATTGTTGGCCACTCTCTGGTGTTCTTCTCTGGTGTATTCTCTCTTACCTGACCCAGGGAGATGATGGGACAGTGAGTGTTGACGACACAGAAAATCTAATTTCAATGGGACGATTGTAACGCTAGACCGTGGTATCGGTCGATCGACGAAAATGGGGCTTTTGTAAGGAATGTGTCCAAACAGCAAGGCGAAACGATCGATGTAATAACGTGCTGTTACTTTTTTGAACGGGGCTGAATGGGGGAGACCGGCGCGTTTGACTGAACGTGCGCATTATCTCTGTGGGAATGGCGTTCCCGTGACACGCCGGGCGATATAGATTTCAATTACAAGCATTAAATCCAAATTAATATCAATTTTTGGACGAGCCGGTGCGGACGAATTAAACGCGAGAGGTATAAAGCGGGACCCACGATAAGCTGACAGCAGCTAGGACGACAACGTGGAGGATGATCCGGTGTGCGGCGTCATCAGCGTAACCGCAACGAGGGGGGCGAAGGATACGCGGGGAATAAAACGAGGGGGTGCAAGATGCCAGGGTCGAAGGGTAAGCCACGGGTTCGTGGACACTGCAATTGCAACAACGGTTCACGAAGCCGGAACGAAATCCTGCGCGAACCAGACGTACTCGTAGGACGTGGCAGCCGATGCACGGTCATTTGACGGCGTCGTGTGTCCGCGTACCCGTGGATACGTGTCTCCAAAGTAATTTCCAGTTATCTGCGTTTACGATTCCGCAGTTACGCCACCGTGATTCCGCCTCGTATTTCCCGGACGCGTTCTTTTCTGTCTCCCTAACCTTTGATGCAGATGCGCGATCGTTACGCGATGCTGGTTGAAGTTATAAATTTACACACATCTAAAAAGTGCATATTAATTATAAAAAAAAAAAAAAAAAAAATTCTGAGTTTTGACAGCTCTTGAAGAGTAGAATAAGAAAGGCTTATAACAGTTTCCTCTGAAGTGGACAACTGTTCTTGAAATCCTGATTTACATTTGAGACCTCGACCTACAGTTGCTACCGCGTTGCCATAAACGACTTCGCAGCCTACCCCCACGGATCTGGACACCTCGCTTTTGACTCTAGACGCATATTTTATTGGAAAAATCTTCTCGGACAACTTTTGATCCTCCGATCAAAAGAAAGGGGGTGTATTCCGTGAGGAACCTAAACTATGAAAGAACGAGTGGGGGAATCAGTCCGGGGAGCAAGAGGGAATTGAAACAGACAAGAAATTAAGAGGAGCGTAATAGTTTCAGCGCCGAGGCAGTTTAAGATTTCATTTTAAAGTCCCATTAGAATTAGATCCCTCTGTGCCATGATCGTCGCTCGCCGGCTGCTTTCATGTCGCCGTAAAGCGGGCGAAGTGACGCGCGGAAGAATAAACGAACATCTCCCCGGGATCGCGCGCGCCGTCGGCCAATACAACTTTCAGTCCACTTTTACAAAACAGCAGAAGCTTTTTAGGGCGCCGTTACCCGGGGCAACTTGGGAGCGCGAGTTTACGGGTGCGTGTGCCCGGGCTGAATATTTCGCGATACCATGGGATCCCATAAAAACTGCCTGGCAGCAATACCCGAACCGGTTCGCTCGCACAGTGTCGCGCACTCACATACATACACACACACACAGATATCGAGCGGAGGAAAGGGACCGTAAAATTATTATCGCGACGACACTTCAATCCCGCGCGTTACGCGGCAATTAGAGCATCCTTAACGAGCCTCGTCGCTCGCCAAGAAGACGTAACCGAGGCCCGAGTTTCGAACGATGAAGTCCCGCAGAAGTTCGAGACGAGAAGTTGCACTTTCGAGTGGCGAGAGAAATTCTTCGGCCGCGCCTGCGTCTCGAAGTTCTTATGCAAATTTGACGATCGGCGAGGTTTCGGTTGGGTTTGCCGTTGTTGACTTCGGTTCGACAATGTTTGCTGTTACGGTACAGCTGTCAGCGTTGAGTGTTGCACGAGGTGTCGCTCATTGGACAATTATTTCAACGTCTCTGAATATTAGGGGTACCCATGCGTAATCAATTACTTGCAAAGAATTTGCTTTGCCTTCAGAAAGTATAATTTTCTTTTACAACCCTGTAATAAAATGGCGGCGTCCGCACCTTCCGAGGATCATATTCGTCATTGCATACTGTTTCATTTTCATGCGGGATTTCATGCAACGGTAACAGCAAAGAAAATTTGCGATGTTTATGGAGGTGTATTGAAGGTCAACAAGTGTCAACGTTGGTTCAGAAGGTTTGCTGCTGCTGATTATGATCTCTCTGACAGGCCTCGAAGTGGACGACTAGTTGAATTTGATAGTGACACCCTAAAATCTGTATAAGAGGGGGATTGAAAATTTGCAGGAGAGATGACGGAGAATATATAATAAATTAAGAAATAAAAATAATTGGTTACTTATGGGCCTCCCTAATATATTACGTCAGCGACAGTCCGAATTTCTCGCGTTTCCCGTGGCTCCACCAATTTCTCGTGGGTTCTTATTCCGATTCCACCTTGCCAATTACCGGGCGATAAATTCTCGAGGGCGTGGGTCGTAAATTCGGTGCTTGTCTACCACTTTTCCCAGGTTTTTTGAAAAGCTCGTGCATCATCCCCCCTAAGATACTCGCGATCGGCGAGTCCAGTTTGTTTCTCCCGACAAGTATCTCGCCGAAATATTTCTTTTCACCGTTGGAGTCGCTTCGATTTCAGCTTGAGCACCGAAGTTCTCCCTGTCGTTTTTAATTGAAAAGTTTCAACAGGACGCTGAACAGGGGTTTCCTCGAAGTTCCGGCACCGAGGGCGAAAAATGACGGGAACACTCTCTTGCTCGCCACTTAAAAGGATGCAGATGGTTTAATTATACTGTATGCCGATAATAAGGTCGCCAGCTGCGAGCAGCCGTGGAAAGGCTCAATTAAAGTTGTACCTTAATTTCTCGGGAATCCGAGCAGGTTAGGGGAGGCAGATAAGAAGAAAATCGCGGCGAAAGAAATTGTAAGACGGAGGAGAAAGGTGGAGGAGAGGAAGCTTTCGCCCGCGCGCGAAACACGTTAAATAAATAAACGAGCATTAATAGGAAACTTCGAGCAGAGAACGGGGACTACGGGGGTGAAAAAAAAAAGAAAATAGCGCGAAACTTCGACAGGATTAATTTTTTTCCCCCTCACCCGATAATCTAGCTGCTGTAAAATTGACGAAACCGTGTTCGTTAATGCACCGGCGTAATTATTATTTCACGCAAATTCACTGGGTTACAGCGATAACGAGCTCACGGTGAAAATATGCTAAAAACACCTAGCCATTGTTTAATTTAATGACGAGTCAACGGGGGTGGCGGGGGCGAGACAGAACGTAGCAGCTGTTGTTTCATTGCAATGCCCGGCGCGGAAACTTGCTGGAACTACTTTCGGGGCACGTATGCTCGAATCTATTAGCTGGGAACTTGCAGCGAGTAAAACTTGAACGTGTTCAACGGGTAAGCAGCGCCGGATGGATTGCAGAAACTGTAAACTCCGCCGATGCATTGTGTTATAAGGCGCAGCAGAAGTTGTAACGCAACCTTCCCCGTGATTCTTACAAGGGGAGCCCACCGGGAATTGCGTGTAATGACCGTGTAATTGTCAACTGCAATTTCCCGGGGAATTGCTGCTGTCTGCTATGTTGCAAAGGGAGCGATTTAAATGGCGAACGAGGGCGATTAACCGAGATTAATCGATCCCTAATCGCTGCTGGCATCGCTGTCCTCGCAATGTATACAACTAGTGTGGAAGTACTGCGCTTTTCTAATTTTTCACTTCACACGGCCCAAAAAGTCGAAAAACGCAAATGTTCATGTACCTCCCTTCCTGTTGCATATTTTTCGGAGAAAAAATCTGTAGACGTGCCTCAAATATACAGTCAAATATCCTAGAAGTTTCAACAAAATCGGCTCGGCAGTTTGATTAAAAAAAAATGGAATGTGTCGCCCTGATTTCAGGCCTTTTAAGGCCATACCCCCCAAAAGACGCAAATGTTCATGTATCTCCGTTTTTGCTGGATATTTTCTCGCGAAAAAATCTGTAGACGTGCCTCAAATATACAGTCAAATATTCTAAAAGTTTCAACAAAATCGGCTCGGCAGTTTGTTTGAAAAAAAAATCGAATGTGTCGCCCTGATTTCTGGCCTTTTAAGACCATACCCCCCAAAAGACAGAAATGTTCATGTATCTCCGTTTTTGCTGGATATTTTCTCGCGAAAAAATCTGTAGACTTGCTTTGAATATGTGTTCAATTGTCCCGGAAGTTTGAACAAAATCGGCTCGGTAGTTTGTTTACAAAAAAATCAAACGTATCGTTCTATTTTTGGGCGTTCGGGTCACGCACCCTTATGTCAGGGAGTTTTGATATTATATGGAGATTTGTCGATCTCGATGGGAATTCTAGTTACTTCGGTGACCTAGTGCACGGAGCCATAGCCGGACGAGGGGTTAGGGGTTCCTATCAGTGGCAACAAGTAGCGGAAGGTTATGGTAATGTTCTCAGTCCCAGCACTTACGGTTTGTTCGAGGGCCAGCCATCAAAAGGGGATAGAAACTACCCCTTGGAGCAGTTATTTCGCCTCGTGAAAGCCGCTTTGGGCAAGTGCATAGTCAAAGTAACGACCACGGACTCAGTCTTTCGCAGAAGCAATCTTGCCCGCTCAGGGTTCATCTGTAGTCAATGTATATTCCGTGGCTTTAATGCTCTCTGTCCCCACAGACGGTTTTTGCGACCGAGGAAGCCCGACAAATGATCTACGCCTACTTTTGTTCGGGTAAAAAAATGTCAAAACGCCTACCATCGCCCAATTACAAGTACAAATTGAAAAATCCAATTTCTAACAGGTTTTCTAACAAAATTTTTTACTGGAACCAATAGTTTTTCATGTATTTGATCAAACTCGAGGGTAAGGTATTGATTGAAAATTGTGTGGGACAGGGAAAAGGAAAACAGTGTGTCAAAATTTGATCGAGCACTATGGTGTATTTAGTGGTCGCTATTTCTATGTCGGTTTTCCGTTACCCCGTACCGCAGTAGAACCGGAATTCCGGAAGTTCGACTTCCCTTGAAGTTCAACGAGCATCTACCGAGGAAACCCGAAAGCTTATGCCGTTACGAAATTAAATTCGAGAAAGGAAAGAACGCGGTAACTTCGGCAAGTTATTTCACGATGAAACGAAAAATTATTCCTTGCATACTTCATTACACGCCCGGCATACAAGAGAAGCCCACTAATGGGTCTATATCTTCAATTTTTTCTTTTTTTTTTCTTCGGTGCAGTGTTTTGTAGTGAAATTGGTAACGCAGGAATTTTCGTGGCACCGCGGCAGCGTAAAGAAAATTGTGGGAAGAATTTTTAGCGACCTGCTGATTCACATTTGCGTAACACATTTCTCGCCGGTGCATCAGCTGCCGGTAAACAGTGGAGATGAACCCTTTCCCGTTGAGTTAAATATACATTGCCGGAAACCGAGCGACTTTAGACACCCCCAGGATGTGGTTCTTTCGAAGTGGAAGCGGGGAGGGAGGCCGCACGAATAATAAAACCAGCGACAATAAATAACAATGCCAGTGGCATTAAGCTTTCACTCCGAAAACAACGCAAATAGATTGGAAACGTCGGGAAAGCACGGATTGGCCAATACAGTCACGATTCGATAAAAAATGGAATTTCTCGGTTGACTTATCTATTTTTTGGACCACTCGAAATTCTACAATTTAAAAAAAAAACCCTCATAACGAAAACAGCAAAAAATCAGATAATAATAAGAAAAGGGTGAATATTAGCTCTGGGGGTGCTGATCAGGGTTAATTAAAATTGGAATTGAAATTTTGGCCCAATTGCAATTTTATAATTAATAGAAATTCACTTGATCACTTAAGTAGAGAAAAATCAGATTAAATTGTGTTATGAGGGTTATCAGGGCAGGTGTTAAAGGGTAGAAATGACTGCGACGGAAAATGGTAGTGTCGAGCTAGCGAATTGAATGTAATATTAATCAATGCACCATGATATTCCTCTCAGGGCCGACTGTAAACTCGCGAACGCTCGGCACAGCCCGTTTATTCCGCTCGCTCGCAATGTGCCGGCAATTGTTTCGTTGCGCAAAGAACAGCCTCGAGGAGATATGCTTTCCTAATGCAAGGCAGTACCAAAGAAAATGAAGAAATTAAGAATTAACGTTCATCCCAAGACCGGGGGATGCCGTGGAAAATTGCGGCTGTTCGAACCGCCGCGAGGAAAACGGTCCAGCGATTTGTTTGCCAAACGAGCGAGCATCTTGTATCCGTTAGAATACTCGAGAGGGTTGCGATGCCGAGGGGAAAAACGCGGCCCTGGAAATATGGAGAAACGACTCGTAGAAAAATCAGCCTCGGATATTTCAGAAAGAAATTTTCCGCGAGGAGGATACTCGATGCTGCAGAATCATAATTGTTTATTTAAATCTTGGAAAAAATTGAGTCCTCGGTCTAAATTAAGCTAAGAGCAAGCCCTAACGAACAGTGCATCCGTTGCATTGAGCATCATTGTTTAAGGGATATTCCTAAAGTACATTTGGCAATCGGGGGTGTAGTTGGTAACACTGGGACACTTGTGGACACTTGGCTCACTACGTATACTAAACCTAGACCTGGATTAGGTCAGTGTTAGGGCCCTTTTTTCAGTCTTTACTTCACAAGGCCTAAAAATGCGAAAAACACAAATGTTCACATACCTCCGTTCCTGATGCATATTTTCCGAAGAAAAAATTTGTGCGTGTACCTCAAATATACAGTCAAATATCCTAGAAGTTTTAACAAAATCGGCTCGGTAGTTTGTTTAAAAAAAAATCGAACGCGTCGCCCTGATTTCAGGCCTTTTGAGGCCAGACCCCCCAAAAGACACAAATGTTCACGTATCTCCGATCCTGCTAAATATTTTTTCGTGAAAAAAATTGTAGACGTGTCTTAAATATGTGTTCAATTGTCCCAGAAGTTTCAACAAAATCGGTTGGTTAGTTTGTTTAAAAAAAAATCAAACGTATCATCGCTTGAGTCATGCACCCTATATCCAGGTCCAGGAGGCTGGGACACTTAGGGCACTAAACATACTAAGTCTAGGTGTAGGCTGCGAACTCTAGGTCTTAGTCTTGGGGTACTAAATGCTCTAGGTCCAGGTGCGGGACTCGTGCAGAAGGCTTTAGATCTGGGTCTGTAACCCTTAGCACAATACTCGGACTCCAGATCCAAGTCCTAGGCTAGGAAAGACTCCAGGTCTAGGACTATGGTTGCAAGAGCCACCAGATCCGGATCCAGCTACCCAAAACAAGGACTTGCGAAGTCGAGACCATCGCCGAACAAATGCAATAGGATGGCCGAGGAATCCCTCTCGATCAAAAAAACATCTAACTTTGCATTTTACATCGAACCGTGGAGCAGGCTCTTAGCACAACGTCGCGGAAATAGCACGGAGGATGGAAGGAAAAGGAGGGACCGACGGTGGGGGAGGGTTGTAGACGAGGAGGAGACGTGGTGGAGGCGAAACCGAGAAAGGGGGCGGCTGGAAGCGGAAGCAGCCAGGAAGACTGATTATTCTGACTGCAGAAGAGTTCGTCTGGCTGGTGGGCCACTCCATCATTTTGACGGGCGCGAATCCCTCTCGTAATATTGTCCAATGAACGCGCTCCTTTATTCTGAACGAATGAGGTACGAGCATTAAAAGCATCAGGCAAAAAGGGAGAGCCTGGAGGCCCCCTGCCCCGAAAAACACAGCCGTAATGGAATCCGGGAATTCTCTGCGTGGCCCGGGAAAAACAGGCTCTGGGATAGTCGCGTATGATTGAAATCGATGGTCCGCCGATAGGCTCCCCGGGAAAACGAATCGTCTTTCCAGAATCCGACCCTGCTGCGACTGCTATACCCCACCACGACCCTAACGCGTTTTTAGGGGTTCCAGCTCTGCGCTCTAACGAAGTCACGACGCGTGCAACTCGGGGAAAGAAAACAGGAGACTTTTGAGCCACCCGGTGAAACGAAGGGACGGCCAAGCGTTTGCAGCCGCCCCGCAGCAACGGGAACGTTCGATTTTTCTTTCAGCTGCGCGCCCCTCGGTCTCCATTTCCCTGTTTCGCATGCTGCTGTGAAATGAAATATGAGTAAAATGGATAACGGGCGAGTCGCGACCGGAAAATGGAACACGATGAGAAGCAAGAGGGTGACAACGGTGAACGGGGCAGGGTCGTGTTTGGATTTCGCACGTTCAACCGAAATGGGACGAGACACGCGATGATGATGCATCGCGCGCGCCAATTAAAATCCAGCAGAACCACGATCCGAGTATTGCTTTCCGTTGCCGCGATAAGGGACCGCGTTTAAAAATAAAAAAAAAAAAAAAGTGGAAGCTAGACGATTCGATAGTTTAAACACCTACATGGACTTCCAGCATTGAGAGAGTAACAAATACCCGTCAGCTGAATTAGCCTGATGAGTGGATAGCTTGTCTAGAAAGAACGTACCGTGCAAAGTTTCAACCCCCTACCTCAATCATAGGGGTAGGTACAGACAAAAATCGAATTAGCAGTCTTTGGTCCAGATTCCCTATTAAACATCGTGCAAAAAATCTGAAAAAAATCTACAACCTTTCCACTCTCCAGATACACAATCGAGAATTTTTTCAAATTTTTCCATCGAAAATTCTAGCCACAAGAAGGAAAAATGTAAAATTTGAAACAATGCAATTTTTTCAAAAAATTCAAACGGGTTGGTAACTAAATTTTTACGGTAGCTGCACGGCGTCATAACTACTGTTCTCAAATTTTTTCAGATTTTTCGGAAAGGTATGTCAGCGTTAAAAAAAATGAAAACTACGGTTCAGTGCGCGTTCACTAATTTCGAACGGTTCTGTGTAACAACTATGTTTTTTAATGGATAAGGGTGATGCGGATTTTCGTGATCGTCACGAGTCGGACATTTCAGCCCCGGAGACAGACCTGACAATGGGATATTGTTATTCTGAACAGCCGAAAGGGGCGAAGGATATGGGGTTGGTCGTGAGGATAGAGAGGTCGTCGTAGGTTCGAGAGTGGTTACGCGGCCAAGATGGCGTAATATTTTTAATGGAGGGTGCCTTGGGTGATCTACGGCACGCTGCATTGTTTCTGTACGACGCCTCCGTATATTGCTTTCCCGCTCTCCACCTTTCTCCGCGCCTCTTGCTCTTTTATCATCGTTCGTGCTCTTTGCGCTCCTTAGGTCGTACTTAAGACCTTCCGGCGACGGTTTCCCGAAAATTATACGACAGACGACTATCCGCGCCCGTTTTACCACCGCTTGACTGACTCTCGTGACTTGCCTCCTCAGAGGAACACGATTTCTCTTCGCAAAAAGAAAATTCAACGATTATTCCCGAAAATTCAAGCCACGCAATATTCAATAAAAATTGTTCATCCCCCAAGCCAACATCCAGCGGTGTTAGGTTCATTGACACCTCACAGTCTTCGCTAGCCTGGAAGAAATAATTCCGCAGTCGTCCAGCGGCGAACAGTCAAACTATTTTTCCAGATTAACACTAGGTTCACGGGACGCGTCAAAATGACACGTTCTAATATCTTTAATTTACGATTATTGAGATTGTAAAGGTGCATTCACGAGGAATTATTCAACAAATTTATTTCATTGGGTATGTTATTTTTGAAATGGCTAAAAATTTAGATGGACACATTCTCGTTATTTTTTATAAATCAATGTAAAATAGTCACTTTCAGTGGTCCGTAAACCTAGTGTTAAAAATGCAATGCTTCTTCGTACAATTTATAGATGTAGAAAAGTAAGAAATTCACGTTCTATTTTTCGGAGAATATTCACACGTCTTTGTGACCGCGAGAACAAAATGTTTTCGAGGCGGCATTATACTGAAAAAAAAAACAATGAATTTGCTTTCTACTAGCCAGTGATTAAAAGAAAAATTCTCGGGGAACTTTTTACGGTTTCCATTTGACACGGAGTCTTGCCGCGGCTTTATCTTGAACTTTACATATTTTTCCCGGGTACGTCTGAGATTAAAAACTTGAAAAAGCTGTCGCTCTTGAAAAATCACCCGTTTCCCGAAGCAAAGGGACCGGAGGGGGAGGGGGTGGCCGAGGTGGTGGCCGTTCTGAACCAACAGTCGCCCGTCGGTGTAAAGTAGAATTATGTCACGGCTTTACCGACGGATACTTTTTATGGGGCTTCGCGCAGCCACGGCCGCCTCTAAAGGCTACCAAAACTTTCCTTCCCGCTAAAACCATTAGCTTCCCCGTATATTCTCGTACAAAGGCGCGCACTTCCTGCCCCTCGGCCCGCCCCTAAAATCCGGTACACACCGGGAACAGGTGTCGGAGGACCGTGCGGCCAGCCTCTGAAAAAGAATCCCCTAGCCATGGGCCGACGGGGTGTGCATCAACAAAGTGTCATTCCTCCTGCGTGGCTCGCCTTACATTAAACCCTTGAAAATCTGACGCGGGCACACACCGTTCTACACGCCAAAGAATATCTTTTCCCTCCTTTGTGGAAATTTTCCAGTCGACGCAAAAAATATCGGCACCCCAGAACAGGTGACTCGTCCACTCTCAAAAATTGTTGAAAAATGTTCCACTGTCAACGATACCATGAAAATATAGATCCATGCATTCAAGGGTGTCTAAAGAATCGGAAAAATCCCAAGCACAATTTGGGAAATTCGATTTTTCCTGCGAAATTGAATATCTCGAAAATTGATGGTCCCACGGAAAAACCACTATCGGATTAATATCCGGCAACTCAAGATCTATGCCGGAGGTATAAAAGACACCTTAGGCGAGTGGCAGGAAAACTCTCGAAAATGTAGATTGTATCACGTCTTTTTTTTTTTGCATTTTTGACCGTGTTACTGCCGGAGGATCGTGCGTGTCAATACATTTTTGATCCGGTGTAGCGCGACGTAACGCGCTCATGGTGGCCGTGGCAGGGGAACGCGAACGGCGGACGAAAGAAAACGAACCGTAACGTCGTAAAAATCCAAAACGCTCGCGTCGGAGTAAAATTTTTACAGCCCGGGCTTTTTTTACGTATTCCGGAATCGAAATATCGGGGGCTCTCCGACGTGGGCGAGGTCTCGCTTTACATCGCGCGTAACTTGATTGGCAAAAGTAAGCACACCGGGGATGGATACCCCGTTAAGTATCCCTCGGGGATTTTTCCGCCGGCGGGTCTCGTCGCTCGGAAGAAATATTTAACAAAGCGCTACGATAAGATTTATATTTCATTAATGGCCCGGCTGATGGATTCCTGTTACGTTTCCGAAGTTTCTTTTCACTTAGGGCGGTCATCGTTCTTAATAATTGCCGGTAATGAAAAGGAATTCCGGGGGGGGGGAGGGAGAGAAAGAGGAAAAAAAAGTTCTCGCGGACCGAAATAAAACGAGAGGAACGCGAGGGCGAAACTTGGTTAAGGGAGGGTAATATTAATATTTCCCCGCGTATATTCTCGCCACGTTTCTTACGTCGTGCCTCGGACTTCTCTTTCTCGTCCGCCCAGAAGAAGGGAATCATAAAAATTTCTGATCGACTGTACTCCGCGCACTTCCTACTCTCACCCCCGATCTGGAAAAAGGGAATCAAAAGACTAGTCCAACAAATTTCGAACTGTTTAAGAATTTACGATTACACGTCCGCCCTTATCGCCTGATTACACCCGCCGGAACCGGGAGGAAATTTCTGAAGAAAAATCTGCGAGTCCGGGCGATTCGATTTTTAATAAAAAGAAATCCCTCCGGGGCGTAATAAAAATATCCGATAAGGAAAACTCGTGTTCACGAGGAGCTAAAGGCGCGAGGTAATCGAATTGAAACGCCAACGACCAATTCGGCGATACAAATAAAGCCGGAGTAAGCCGGGTAAAGACTGTAGCCTCGTAGCCGGGGGGGCTCTGCGAGTACCTAAATTATTCGAAACTGCCAACTAACGCTGTACACGGCCGGGCTTTGGACGATGGTAAGCCGCGTAAAAATGCTTCTTAATCTTGAGCAAGGTCTCTAGATTGCCACCGGAACTTTTTATGACCGCCGAAATTCGCCCCAGAAACGAGGGAGCCGAAAGAATGGCAACAAGACGGAAATTACCATGAGCGCGACCAGAACTGCTCCAGAAGAAAGGAAAATGCGCGACAGGAAAGAAGTAAGAGCCAAAAGGTAAACCTCGCCCCTTGCGGAATAATGGCTGGGTCGATCCTGACCCCATTGTGCTCATATCTTGCTGAAACCATTACGCAAAATTGTAGGTCTACCAAGAAGCCATGAAATATCCGAGTGGAGCCCCGGAAATGACTCGAAGGGCCAAAAATGGGCGGAGCTTGTGAGTGTGGGCGGAGTCAATACAACTAGTGGGCGGAGTCAATACAACTAGTGGGCGGAGTCAATAGAATTAGTGGGCGGAGTCAATAGAATTACTGGGCGGAGAAACAAGGTTCGGTAACAAGAAATAGATTGAGCAATATGAGGAGCAAATAAAAATTACAAGGAGAGCCAAACAAATATAGGCGGAGTCTTCAAAAGAGGAAAGCCGATGGATTGAATAGGAAGAGCAAACAAATATCAGGAGGAGCGTAAGAATGAAAATTTCTAGATGGGACCAATAAGACTTAGGAGGGGAAGCCAAGAGTTAATGGGCGAAGCAAAGAATATGAGGGGCGTGTCCAATTAGAACTGTAGGGAGGCGGCAATGAATCCGATGAAAATTGAAGGGAAGAGTCACCCAGAAATTGTGGGAGGAGCCAAGAAAAAGTATTAGATCCGCCCACCCGATTTTTTACACAGGTTTAATGACAGTAGAACGTGTCAAATACAATCGAATGAATAGAAAGGGGGCGGAGTCGAATGATTTAATGGTGGGGGAAGTGTCTAACAGTCTCTAAGGCGTCGAGAAAAATATGAGAGCAGGGGGATAAGGAACAGACTGTCGAAGGAGGATAACGAAGCCATGGCGGCGAACTCACTTCTAAATTAATTACTATACAATGCGGGGACGCTTTGTCGCGCGGCGTCTTTATTAAACAAGCCCGGCCCTGGCTCCGCCTTTCACTTAACCGACATATTACCCCCAGGGGCGGACGATGTATTAACCGTGTCCTGCACACGCCGGTGGCGGCGGACCTGTCCCGAGTAATTTTTTTCATCCCCCGGAACGCGAAATCCCCTTGTTGCATCCTTTTGTTTATGCAACGAGGAGGCCACCGCGGCAGATATTGCGGAGATTACGCGCTCGAGTCTCGCCGGGCGAAGATTTAACGGTTGAATTAGTGGTGTTCCTTAATGAAACATGAATCAGGGATTGAAATCAGCCACCGGGGGTGTTTTAACGCCCGGAATTTTGCCGCGTGACACCCCGGGGGGTGGGGGGAGAAAAGGGGGCGGGGACGTTTCGCTGACATTCCCGAAGCCCGAAGCCCTGTACCATCTTCGTTTCATCGAAGTTTGATCAGATTCTAACTTCACGAAGCCCCGCGCGGAATTTCGGGTGTGTCTTGCGCGTCGAATATAAATGGTAATCCAAGGATGAAGTTCATCGTCCCGGGACTGCTCTTATTTGTACGTTTATGTAATTGAAATTACAAAGTTCCGGACGCTTGCATTTAGAGGGAAGCACTTTGAAAATAATCCAGCGGAAACTTCGCGTTCGAAGAACCGACACGGAGTACTACGAAGAAACCTAATCCCATCAGGATTGAGCACAGACGAATCTCCATCGAGGCAAAGCCCCGCGATGGTTTCCACGTAATTTTTGATAACAGAGAACAGCGAGAGCGTGTCGATGGCTCAATCACGGTTCTCCGAGCTCGGTCTCGCGTCCGTATGCACGCCCCTATGAAATTGTTGACATTAGACCCGAAGCTATGGCACCAGGATTTCCTCTCCTCTCCGGGGCGTCGAGAGCACGCCCAGTGTTTCAAGAATTCCCCAACACGTGCCACGCTCGCAAGACGCAAAGCAGAGCGGCGCACGTGCATGCAAGTATCGCCGAAGCTTTCACGGCGATTGCTTTTTCGGCGTCGTTTGTCAGCCGGGATGTTCAGCGAGAAATCATTCGACCTCTCCTAGGGGTGGTTTCACGCTGCCGAACCAAACCATCTTTATCCGACCCGTTAAAATGCTCTTGCATCGAGGGAGAAACTGTATCCGCCGCTTCTCACGAACAAATCTTCCGAGAATCGATCGATTCCGAAGAAAGGGATGCTAAACTATCCCACGAATAGCAGAGAGTCCCCTCGAAAAATGAATCTTCGAAATTCTCGCGAACCAAATTAAATATCCGGTACACCGTTTCGGAATACACTAAGAATAGACTATTTTCCGCAAAGTTTCAACCTCCTACCTTGATCGGCAGGGTGGATATTTGGAAAAATGTAATTATCGGTTTTACGTCACTACCCCCACGTTTCCCGCAGCAAAATTCGGAAAAAAATCTACAACATTTCTGCCACTGAGATGTATATTTGAGAATATTTTCAAATTTTTTGGTTGCGATTCCTGGCTATGGTAGAATAAAATAAAGAAAGGGATGGAGTTCCCGTATCGTTCTCTTCAAAAAATAAATTTTCGAAATTCTCGCGAACCAAATTAATACATAGGTATGCTATTTGATGATACAATAAGGAAAGACTATTTGTGCCAAGTTCCAACCCCCTACCTCGATCGGTAGGGTAGATATTCGAAAAAATTGGATTATCGGTTTTTGGTCGATTTCCCCACTGTCCCCATGGTAAAAATTCTGAAAAAAATCTGGAACACTGCTGGTATTGAGATACACGTTGGAGAATTTTTTCAAATTTGTTTCTCGAAAATCCCGGTTGTGGCACAACAAATACGAACTAGCGTCGCTGAATTTTTCGTGATTGTTAAAGCGGGCCATGCAAGGGGACGAGATATGTATTTCTCGAGCTAGGATTATGGACTGCCGAATGTTCGGAACGTTCCACTGATCACCCGGAATCTCGAAGGACGGTGGGCACCCTTGGCCGAGTCCGCTTTTATTCTCCGCTTGCACTTTACGTGGGGTGAAATGCTCGGTGTTCGCGGAAATTTCCGCGCGAACGATATTCGACGGAGGGAAAAGTGTTTCTGGGAAATTCTTCGGGGTTTATCCACGCGTGACTGCGTTTAATTCTGAGGACTGGGGTTTCGTTCGCGGAAGTTCGTGATCCGAAATCGCTGGCCGACAGCGCGGCCAAGTTAACTGGCACAGAGCTAAGTTTACCGCATCGAGCTTAACAGCATCCACTACTTTAGGATCTAAAAATAAAGACTTTGCTATTGCAGCGAATTCAGTAAATAAAATAACTTGGAATTAAAATTAAAAATTTTTCCGTGCATCGAAGTTCCTTTGTCACGTGGTGAAACGAACGCGGAGTCCGACCATTCACTCTGTCCTTTATTTATTGTTTTCCCCCTCTCTTTCTCTCGCGTGACCGCGAAACTTTCAGACTCCCCACGGAATCGGTGTCCGTTTCCGGGAAGTTGCCGGATCACCCGGCAGGAAAGAGCAGTTTGACAACTCCCGAGTCTCCTCTGGAGACCAACGCGCCATCGGGAAACCCGAGACTCCACCGAGCTGGATCCCTACCCGTTTATTAATGATAACGACGTTTCCGATCGATCCATCCACGACTTTCGAAACTTTCATGCAAATGGTCAGACTGTGTTTTCCAGCTGGTCGGACTTACCACGAATTTATTCTCCCGCTGAACTATCCACTGGAAAGTCGCGTTTTTCACGGCGTTCGTTCTGATCGAGTTCATCGGCCTGAGAAACACTCTGCTGCAAATCTGGCGCAAGTCTGCTGAAAACCTGCTGAAAACCTGCTGAAAACCTGCTGCAAATCTGCTGAAAATCTGCTGCAAATGTCCTCGAACCTAATGGATCAACTTTAGGTACCTGCAATCCTCTCAAACCCAATATTTTCCTCTCAAACGACGTTGTAAGGTTTAAGAAAGTTTGAAGTCGTTAGAGAGAAAAATATTGAGTTTGAGAGCTTCTACTAGAATTGAAGAATGTTAAGGATATTAGGATTGCAGGTACCCAAAGGTGATCCATTAGGTTTGAGGACGTTTGCAGCAGATTTGCAGCAGATGTTCAACAGATTTTCACCAAATTTGTAGCAGATTTGCACCAAATTAGTAGCAGATTTGCAGCAGCACCTTGTCGAAGTGCAGTAAGTTTCGCAGTAGCGTATTTTTTTTTCGATTCCAGAACGTGTTAGACCTAACTCAGGGTCGCCAAGTAATATTTTGTCGTTGGAAAGCGATAGACAAAATTCATCGTGGAGCAAAGTATAGGCTTTCACGAGGACCACAATGGGAAACGATATTATCTCCGGAAGTTCTATCCTTTTTACGAAAGTTAACACTTTGCGCGGTTTATCCGACCTAGGTAAACAAAACCATTGTTGGCAGAGTTTCCGCCGTAAAGTGGATTAAAACTATTTTCATTGTTTTTCCGCAACAACAAAAAAAAAAGAAGGCAAAGAGGGGCGGGGCGAAAGAAAAGATGAGGAAAAAGATGGAGGAAGAAGGAGATACCGGAAACTCGTATTTCTCCGTACCGTTCCGGCGAGAGAACCGCGGCCCCGGGAAGTTTCGCAATTAATAAGTAATTTCTCTGCACTTTATAGCGGAGAGGAGAAACTGTCATAAAAAGTTTCGACGCCCGTTTCTTTCGCTTCGATCCGCCGCGATGAAAAACAATACAAATAAATATCGAAGGTATCGTCGCGGAAATCGCCCGGCGTATTTCATCGCGAACTAATTCCCCTGTCCTCCGTGTCCCGGGGCTTGCGTTACATTTTTAAGCTGCCGCGCGAACGCTATCGATTACTATTATCGGGCCCGTTCGCCAATTAAAATCCTCACCCGTTTAACTATAATTCTCCTAGCACAAAGACCGTATTTTCAAATACCCCTCTTTGATACTCGATGCTTCGACAAACTCCACCTTTCTTTCTCGCCGTTTAAATCGATAATTCCAACAACCCATTAATTAATTTTCACCATCTGGAACAATTTTAAAAATTAAAAATAATGCAAATAAAACAAGAATGATATAAAAATAATTTAAACATGAAGAAAGACGATGAAATAATTAATCAATGCGTCGAACATTTTCGACCCCGTTAAACAATGTTCAAACGCGTCGTTCGTGTCTGTCTGACTAATGGCCGGCTCATACTACTAGTTGTCTATCGACGAGCGTAAACAGTTTGCGAATGCCTGATTTTTCGTTAATATTTGCGTCAAGCGTGAAAATGCTCGTCGGAACAAAAACCGTAGAGCGAATGGAAAACAGGTGAAACAGGTGAAACATGAAGTCAACGAGGAGGACGTTTACACGTAGCCCGTGGAATTGTTTCGCGACGAACTTGCGCGTAAATCGAGTGCACAGTAGTGCAATTTACGCCGGGAACGTTTGAACCAGAGAATTAAAGCGACTTTCGAGAGCGGAATTTTGTTAACAAATCGCCACTATCGGAGAAAGGTGGGAACCGCAAACGTGTTGAAAAATAGCCGCGCCGACAATTGAACGAACCGATCAGCCCTCACCCCATATTTTCGCTGTGTTAAAATTTTTGAAACTAACACAAAGTAAACAATTCATCAGAAATTTATAATAATTATATACTAATTGTAAAATAAAGCGCGATGGAATTTTATTTATTATAATTAATATAAATTTAATAAATGGTGATCAGAGGTTAAAGGACTTTTTGTTCGACGAAAATTGCTATCGCATAGTGCATCAGAGATGCAGCATCCTCGACTAAGACGTGTCAACTAGCGGCGTAAATGACAAGCACAGGGACACGTGCGGGAGACACCTAAACACCTAAACACCTACAAAGACAACTCATATGACGGACAGTGTCACCTGTGCGGGGGTGTACAGCGGAGACAGGACCACGGAGAAGATGGACTCTCTATCCCCGGGGATTGTTCATAAGTTATGGACGCATTAATTATAATGGAGAACTCACGTCCCACTGTTTATTGACTTGACCTGTACACCTAAAAGGGTTCGCCATGTCCCCTGTAGCTTTTCTCAATGCGAATTCCCTGTCTTGTATATTTTCCGAAAATTTTCAATCTGAATCCCTGCACGAGCTAATGCAAAATTCTGTAACAATACACTTCGTTCAAAAAGATTGTCTGAATTTCAATCTGCATACTGGGTCGTTCGAGTCCATGCAATTTTCTGCTCATGATTTTGTGCTTCCAGCTATCCCAAAAAATTCTCGAATACCCTTCAATGTTTCTAGAATAGCGTACAATTATTTTTATCGTTGTACGTTGCTGCAATTTTTTAGTACAAAATGAAATTTCAAGACAAGTGTGGCAAAAATTATTTAAAGGTGTGTAATTAAACAATTATTTCGGACAATTTGGCAACGTTCAAATAGTTTCGGACTAATACGGCTTACACACTAATACGTATGATCTACAGAGAAAAATTGACATGACAATGTTCCCATCAATTTTGTTTCCAATTTGTCGAAACGTCCTGCAATTGGAACAACGATTGCATACGCAACGTCACACTATCTTTCCAAACATTTTTTAAATTGCAGATCAAATCCTGTCTCATTTACAGCAACATAAAACAAAAACAGTTCGGGTCAACAACGACCCGGTCACAGCGGGAGGGTGGTAAAATCCCCCGAAATTGATTTTGCGAAGAAAAATTTGGCTAAAAAATTAAAGCACAGGTGTTGCGAGGGCAGAAAAATATGGCGGCGATCGGGGTGGCAAAGTGCGCCTATAAAATATCGTTTAGAATTTGTTGGGACTCGCAGACGCAAGGAGCGCGGTGCGTGGACGGGCCGGGGTAAAAGTTCGTGACGCTTTTGTGCTTCGAGAAAAAAAAAAGAGAAAGAAAATACCGCGGCCGGTCCCCGCGGAGCGAAATTATGAAAATATTAAGGGGTGCGGGCGAGCCACTCGTTAAAAAGTAATTGCGCGAACTGCTCCGCAATAACTGAATATGGAAGAGCGAACTCCGGGATTCACGCGCGGATCCAAAGAGCCGCGGCGGATCTGCTTTCTTTGGCCGCCGCGACTGAAAATTACCGCGCCGCTTGGTTTTCATATATTCAGCCGCGCCGAGTAGACGTAGAAACCTCGGCTCCCTTAGTTACAAGGAACTACGGCCCGCCATTTTCCCTTCCAGCCGCCCCCACTCCTACACCCCTCCCTTTTTCGCCCACCCCCACCCCGCTACTTTTTGTTTTAATACTAATTTCAACGCGAAAGCGTAAAAAAGAATATATCGCTGGAAACGTAACTCAAGGAATGCACGTCCGACAGGGCTCCCTTTCTTTGATGTTAACATGGTATTCAGTTACGAACAGAATGCTCCTCTCTACTTTTTTTCGGGCGCTGCGCTCGCATAATTGCAGAACTGAAACTCCCCCTCTCGGTCCTCTCTCTCACAGCTCTCTCTTTCTCTCTCCCTCTCCAATACTCGTATCCTGTTACCCGGGCAGCGAAAAACTTTTACCGGGAATTTCCGATCCCACCACGATCGTTTCCAGCTGACACCGAGGCTGCCTTTTTCCGCTTTTGAGATGACAAATTTTTTGGGAGACTAGTTTCGAGCAATTGCACAAAGCTGGGTTGAGTAGAGTTCGGTTTGCCTGGTTTTTTACAGTCGCTCACCAGGGTAGAATTATTTTCTGATTTTTCTGTCGGGCGGAAGTTTGCACAAACGTGAGCAAACATCCTCAAACTAGTGCTTTATTCTATGCTTTTGCATGTGTGATGGTAGTGGGAACTTGTGTGCGAACATATTTCATCGCTGTTAGTGGATGTTTGATCAAATGGAGCCACGTTAGGACCTGTTTGTACTCTCGCGATTAAACAATACGTTTTTAACAGTTGCGACGTTGCTCAACCGAGACTATCTATGCACGTACAGTCGATGAACAGTATCAAACAGAAAATTGGGGAAAGGCCTGTTTGAATTCGTCTGCGACAGTTTGCACAAACCCCGAGTTTGCACAAACCCTCAGTTTGCAAAATCTGCTCATACTTTCTTGCGAGGTTTGAATTCGGTTTGGAAAGGTTTCCCCGAGGAAATATCGCATTCCAAGTATTGGTTGCATGATGTTTGAAGACTCACCGCATTGTTGGCGTGTGTTTGATCCGTCTTGAGCTCCCGGTGATTGCTGAATTGGACGTAAACTATTCTGCCACGGAGCTGAGCGATACAGGTACCGTAGTAACCCACCATCGTTGCTGCAGAATTCTCATCCGCCAGTTCCAAAAACGCCTGAAACAAAAAGCCGATCGTTTCTGTTAGTTGAATATCAATAAAACGGAGATTGACAAGCATCGTGCTGCTCATGGCAAAAAAAAAAAAGACACCGTACTGGGAAATGTTTGCCGATATCATTCGCGGAAAAGTGGATATGAAATTTTTGGAAACGTGGTCGTCCACCAATTTCCAGTAAAGATACTTTTTAATACAGAACTGTCGACCGTCGTCTAATTGAATAACCGGGACCGTGTTGCGTTTCGGTTTCTGCTGAAACGGAATCCAATCAAATCCGACCGCTGTGACTGAAATCGTTTCAACTTTCGAAACGGTCGAGGCACTTTTTGAAATCCGAACGACGCCGTGCCCCGGCGAGTTTCTTCCCAGCTATCACGAAATCCAAATATTAATACAGAATTATCTCTGTAATTGAGTTTCTGCGTTCCCGACTCTCCCTTCGGCCGACCTCTCGCAATATTTTCAACGCGTAATGTGCAAATCTTGTGCGCGATATTCCCTGCGAAAATATTCATCGAGTACTTGACGAGTTTCAAAAAGGATTTCTACGTCCCTTCCCAGAGAGGGTCCACTTTCGGAATTTTTTTGGAAAACACTGCGCAACCTACCCTTACGAAAAAATTCGTGGTCATAACTGGAACATGTATAAATAAGTCTGCAAAGTTTCATAAAGATACGTCACTTGGATCTCCAAAAAAAAAAAATTCCCAAAATCCCCCATGACAGGCCAGCAAAATTTGAGGTAGCTCGCTAAATATTTTTTAACGCAGACAGTTTTAAAAATTATAAAGATTGAGGGATGATAATCTAGACGGAGTGGTAGATTATAATTTCGCTAAGTCGAAAAGGGGAATTCGATACCACTCGATCACCTAGCGACATCTGTCTCACCCCCATCCCGGAATTTCTCCTCGATGTACCTCTTTTCTCCGCGATCCATTCCAATCGGCGACGGTCGTAGAGGCAACGTTGCATCTGCATCGTGCCTCTGATCCACTTCCTCCCCCTCACCCGACCGCCGTGCTCCCCCGCCATATTTCTTTTTTCAGTTCGAATCAATATTGCTTTAAGGGTAGAACGTCGCGCGCGGTGACTGGCGCTAGGGCAATTTCTCGCGTCTCATATTTACCGATTCAATAGCTTATTATTTGGCCACCACCCTCTCCCATCCCTGTCCACCCCCAACTCCATCCCTTTGAAGAAACAAGAAATAGAAACGGAACGGAGGGTGGAGAGGGGGGGCTGGAGAGTTGGGACAAAAGATTCCAAAATATCGGGGGTGGCTGCTCGTGTTTACAAAGAACGACAGAGCCCGAAGGGGTTGAACACTTAAGGAATTTAATAAAGAACATTTGCTTCTCCGCGGACTTTCGACAAAAGATCGACGCTGCAAAACGCTCCCTCTCGGAATTATTTTATTATTATTGGACCGCGGATCTTTATGCATTTCGATCCTGCAGAAATTTTCGCGAACTTGTAAAATACAGGGTTTATCGAAACGTGGCGAGCACATTTTATTTTATACATATTCTTTTACGAAGGGACTTTCTTAAATGTGAATTTGCTTTAATTATGTCCCGAAGTTGTTGAAGAGGATAGGGGATTCAATGTAACTAGTCGCAGACAGACCCCAGCCTAAATGCGCGATTTCTATTAAAGGAATCGCGGAATCCGATCAAAGAAGTCTCACGAACCCCTTGGAACTTCGAACAACTGGAAATAACGACATCGAACTATTAAACGTCTCGGAACTCCTGCGACTACGTAAGCAGACGGTGGGCGGGGACTCGGATAGACGATCATGCTCCGGTTTAGGCTAGCCAAGCGTCCGCCATATTTCCATTTCTTAAAAACATAGTTGCAAGTTCGAATAACGATTCGTAAAGCGTTCGTAAATTTTCATTCGGTCGAAAGAACTGATTAAGAGACATCGGAGCAATCCGTGCGTGTGGACCCCGGAGGAATCCGTGCGCGTGGACCCCGGTCGACACAATGTAATTCTACATATTCTAATTGCGTCGTCATAATAGATGAGTTGCTTTGAATCTCGAAAATTAACGTGTACACCGCCCGTAATTGCAACTGTATCTATCAATTATTTGTTTAAAATTAACCAGACGTATACAGATGTGTCATGGTGATCGCGTTAACCTCTAAAAAAAAAAAGTGACTGTTTCGCGTGAAAACCGGTGTAACGAAATGAACGTTTCAGTGAAAATGGTCGGTTCGTCGAAACGGTGAACACTCGGAAGAAAAATTATTCTGCGGGTCGCGTAAAAACGCGGATCAGAAGGGGCTTCATTAGTTCGGGATCGAAATTTCGCCGGGGCGGGAACGTCCGCCGAAAAACGTGCAGTTTGTTTGCGGAAATCGAGTTTGACGGGACGAACGATCATTCATTCGCATTTCCATGGGGGGTCATCATTCTGCAGGGACCGGGTTGCGCCACCTTGCGCGCACAAACACCAACGCGGGACGCGCACGTATGCACAGAGTGTCGCACACCGGGCCGGACGAGCGCGCGCACACACACACACACACACACACACAGGTAGACGGAAATCCGTGCAGGATGGAAAATTCGAGCGTAGGCAGTGCGCGGGGGTGAAACGCGAAAACGCACACAGAAGCGGGAATAATGTCGCGGCCGGACCGACCGTCCTGAATTTAACGGCGTTAACTCCGTTTCCAGCGCTAATGACGCATAGAACCGCGCAATTGGGTTTTCGTCCGAATGGAGGGAAATTCTCTGCGCGGATTTCTGCCGAGGATACGATGTCCTTATGTCAACCCCACGCGTGCTGCGTTTACGGCACGGGACGGAGGGGGAGGAGTGTACGCGATTCGACGAATGACCGTGCTATTGTTTGCCGATTAAACTCGTACTGCGACATCCGTGAAAATGATCTATTCACTCCCGGAATCGCCAGTGAAACGAGGCGAAATGAGACGCGTCCCACCCCTACCACAAAATTTTGAGAAATATGTAGCCTCCGCGGGACGGTCCTCTGAAAAAGCCTGAACAAGAATCGCATCGATATACAGGGTGGTTGGTAACTGGTGGTACAAGCGGAAAGGGGGTGATTCTACGCGAAAAAAGAAGTCGAAAATATAGAATAAAATGTTTTCATCCGAAGCTTCGTTTTCGAGAAAATCGAGTTTGAAAATGCAGCAAGTACGCATGCTATTCGATAGGAATTGTCTGCTGCGTCTGATCATCACCTACCAATTCTACTTCCTGCGCATACTAAAGCACCCGAACCCGACGGATCTTTAAATTCGATTTTCTCGAAAACAAAGCCTCAAACGAAAAATTTTTATTCTATATTTTCGACTTCTTTTTTCGCGTAGAATCACCCCCTTGCCGCTTGTACCACCAGTTACCAACCACCCTCTATATACAAAATGTGGCAAAAATCCTTCCGAAATAATTTTTATAGTATTTCTACTTTGCGGATACCTGCATTAGAACGCCCTCGTTCGCCTCGAGTAAGAATCGCATCGATGACCCCATTAATATTGTTCCCCCCCGGGCAAGAAAGTATCGAAGACAATGACGTGCATCTTGAGAATGTACAATCACCGAAAGAATGGGTGGCATGACGATAATCGTAGAGGCGTGGATATCCCTCGCGGTAACCAACCCCATTACAAGGGTGCGGGCCGCGTTTATGGGCTCGTAAATCACCACAAGGGGGTGGCATTCGGGCGATTATTATTTTGTGGATACGGTTACGTGTATAGGTAGTACAAGGTGTTCCGAGGAATAATTTATAGGCATTCGGTCTCGTATTTTCCCGGTGCGGCACGTAAGACAAAAATCATTGCCGCGAGGAAACTATGACGTCAGAAATTACAGAGCACCTTGGCGCCGACAATCCCATTCCCGAAAATTGACGATACTTATCGCAACTTTCCGCGAACCTACAAAAGAAGACAACAAAATCCAGTGGAATAACCGGAAGATATTAAACAATTTTTAATAGACAAAAATTTAAAGGGATATGAAAAGGTGGTGTGGAGCCCAGTTTGAGGCACGAAACAATTTTTAACTAACTGAAATCCCGAGGAACACGGGAAGGGGGTTGGAGCCAAGATTGTTGTTTAAAAATGACGCGGGGCAAGTGTCTCTAAAAAAAAAAAAGGGAATGAAAAGGTGGTGTGGAGACCAGTTTGGGGCACGAAACAATTTTTAACTAACAGAAATCCCGAGGAACACGGGAAGGGGGTTGGGGCCAAGATTGTTGTTTAAAAATAACGCGGGGCAAGTGTCTCTAAAAAAAAAAAAAAATGATTAAGTTCGCGTTATCGATGGCGCGCGGTTGTGTGTCAGTAAACATCGTGTGTGCCCGCCCACGGGGGGTGGATGACGCGCGGGGGCTGCGGTCGTGGGGGTTGTTTACGGCGTGGCACGGGAATTCGATCCAATAACGTCTTTATGGCCGTCGTAAGGTGAATGCGGTAGCTCCGCCGCTGCCAGGATGAGAAGATTGCGGTGGGGCAAGGGCAAAAGTGTAGAAGGGGACTACGTGTGGTAATCCGGGATCACGATTCGGGTGGGAATACCGTCTGGACGCGACGGGACCTTAAGATCGAGGAAACGGCTTTTTACACGCGACCACACGCCGATCGCCACCCCACCCACACACACACATCTACACTTTCCTTCGCGCGGGAGGGGTGTGTCAATTCAAACCCCGCAACCGTCCACTCCAGGGGAACAATTGTCCCTCCGCTGGAACGTTTCGCGGATGATTAAGCAGCGCATTCGTCCACTAATATGGATCTCAATCATCTCCAACGGAAATGTACCAAAATCGATCAAAGTCCCCACGGGCGTACAATAAAATAACATGGAGAAAGGAAAAGTGGTTTGTAGGATGGTCAGAGATGACACGGGGGTCTCTAAGATTAATTAGAAAATGTTTTCGGATGGTTAGTAATGTGAAAGAAGTGCTAATTTGAAGTCTGCAACTGATCGAAGGCTGTAGAGGAGTCCCTGCGTGTGGACCCCGGTGGAGTCCCTGCGTTTGGACCCCTCTAGAATCCGTGCGTGTGAACCCCGGTGGAATCCGTGCATGTGGACCCCGGTGGAGTCCGTGCGTGTGGACCCCGGTCGACTGAATTTAATTCTACATGCCCCAGACTATTAGATTTGATGTGAAGACTGTAAGATTTTAATTAAAGCAATATTCAGTGTTCCCAACGAGATCAAACGTGCTCAATTGCTCCGTTCCAAATAAATATTTGCAGTGCAAGTGGCGCTTGGGATAAAATTTTCCATAAAAATAGCTTCAAATAAAAGTTGTCGTTCCTGGCAGTAAACGTTTGATCTTCGTAGCAGCGAGAACCGTACAATGGGAAGATGAGCAAATAGAAGACACGTGTATGCAGACGCGTGGCCAACGTGTACAAATGCAATGGAAGTTTCGCAGGACAGCTCGTCCCAAAGGATCAAGAAGGAAAGCCGCTCCTGTCCTCGAGGACGTCTCTGTGTTTCTCCTCCTTGTTCGCGCGGCTCCTTTCTGGACGCTCGATCAAAATTTATTCACGCGCACTGAAATTCTCCGCGGACTTCCAACCGAGGCGCCAGGGAAACCGTTTCGAAAGCAGCAATATTTCTTTGGTACACTTGCCGGAAGTTCGTCCGCGGAACATTTTTCTCCGCTCGTGTAACTACTGCTCTCCGAAGAGATACGCACACTAAAACACGAATCATCTCCGGGCGTCGATTTTTAATTAATCCTGGCGCACGGTGACTCGCAGTTTGTTTCTGAAATTATTTTCCGAGTCTCGAGGAAGATCCCGCCGACGATCTTGCGCTTTGACTTCGGGATTACATTAAACGAAACTCGTTGGAGAGACTCTCCGACTCTCGATGGGCTGTAATTATTTACGTGTTTGTGAAATTAATCGAAAATCGAGATCTCCGACCGGATCCTCAATTTATTTTTCAATTTAAACAACAATCAAGATTACCGGCGCCACATTCGCAGCTCGGGAGTCAAGTTGGCAAGACTGGTCCTGGATTCTTAATCGTAACTTTCCTAATTCGAAACATTTCCGTGTAATACTTTCTTTCTGAAGGTGTATGCGATGGAATAGATAAATAGAAAAAAATGTTGAGTCCCGATCCTTGGGAGGGTGACCAAAAATCTGGAACGCTCTCGAGGAAGCAAACGTTGTCGTCTGGATAAACAGCATCGCGGAACCGCGTTGGTTTGTGGGCCGCGGATGCTAGTAATAATCCGGCGGCCCTGCATTTTCACGATTGATGGAAAACGTAAGCGTCCGGTGGCGTCTCTCGGAGCGAGACCGGTGAATTAATGGCGGGGGTAAGGAGGAGTTATTTCTGATTTAAATAAACTCTCAAGATCTCGTCTTCCAGTCGACGATCCGAACGAGGACCGGGGGTTGTTTGCTCGAGGATGACGGGGTGACGAGAGGGTGGGGGTAGTCGGTGGACTGGGGAGCATGAATGTAATTTATCCGAGCTATAAGGGATGCGAAACGGGTTTCCTGGAACTACGTTTGAACTCGTCCACCCTGTCCCCCCTTCGTTCTCCTTCAATTTTCTCTCTCTCTCCCTCCCACTCCTTCTCTCGCTCCCTCTCACTCGTTTTTTTGTCTGCAAGTCCGTTTAAACGAGAAACGCTACCAAAGAGGGGGTGGATGGGGGGTTGGAGAGGCGACGGGGTTGTTAACGTAGAAGCTCCGGTGAATCAAAGAAATATTATATCATTAATACAGACCCCAGGGTGCAATGGGGCCGAGGAGTGTCTGCGTGGAGTTTCTCAACCCCCGTGGCACCCCCAACTCACCCCACTTCTTCGCCACCACCACCACAACCAGCCAAGGAGAGAGCTGGCAGAACCTTAGGAAAATATATCTTGATAATTTGACGCGGCTTATGCACCGGGCGGTAACCATTGTTTACGACTTATAGGTTCGTTCATTCATGGTTTATGAGGCTAAGTGAAGAATGCTGAGGTGCGTGCACCCCCCCCCCCCCCACGACATCGCCGGTCGAACGCCCATTGTCATCCGTCTTCGCACAACTTTCGATTTGCTTCGAAATGCGGGGGGGTAGTTTCGTGGAAAAATGTTTCGAGCAACAGTCACATGAGAGTGGAAAAATTTTGCCTCAAACATTGTCAAACCTCAAACATCGTCAAACCTCAAACATCGTCAAACCTATTCACACTTGCTCAAACCTATTCACACTTGCTCAAACCTATCCACACTTGCTCAAACATATTCACACTTGCTGAAACACTCTCGCACAGGATCGAACGTTCTTCTCGTCCAGCTTTGGATATATTTTTATTCATTTGGGAAATCCGGGGAGGCGCATTTGCGAAAAAATATTTCGCCACAGCGAGGGATTCGAAATAGAAAAATTTAATTGATTGAGACATCGAGGTATGAGTAAACCCCCCCGAGAGACCATAGATCGTTCTCTCCCCGGTCTGGCGATCCAGCGCCGGTTTTCATTTTCCATGTCCCATCACGGATCAAATTTTACCTAAAAATTAATAAACAGCCCAAAGGCTAAGAGGATTACCTCAGTTCCAGTTAAAGCTCGTGTTTCCACGAGTCTACAATACCGTGCCGCACACGGCTGTTCCCATGCGTACAAAACTCGATCCCCGCATTATGGTTCCCGGCGAACGAAGCTGCTTATAACAAAGCGTCCGCCGGGGGATCGTTCGATGTTTATTTTACAAAATGTTTCTGCAACTGCGGTCACCGCCGGCGATACCCGGTGAATTCGAAAAATTTGCAACCGGTAGAATCTTCCGGATCGTTCTAAATATCCTTTTACGAATAATGTTTAAACGACCGAAACGTTGCAAATAATAACAACGAACGGCGAGTTCCAGTTGGATTCAAATTGAAAGCTGGCTGTGCTAATGCATTGTTAAAAAAAAAAAAAAAGGTTTATGTAGCTCACGTATCTTGCAAATAACATTTTTTATTCTGCATCAGCACGTTACCTACATTTGTTCTACTGATGTGTAATAACTTGGCGCACGTTAACAGTGCATTTGCTTATCGGAAGGGGTTGAAAACTTTTCCAATGATCGTGGCCGATCCGATGAAGTGAAAAACTTAATGGTACGCGGCCAGTTTATTGTTTACCCGTGCCCCAGGATCCAGGACCTAGAAGAATACGGCGCAGGAAGTGGGAGGGGTGGGGGGAGAAAACGGAAAGAGCCTGTTCCGAGAGATGACACTCGAGGAATTAAATTATGTGTTCCCTGCGCCCCCTCCCCCTCGTTTCCGGCCACACTCTGTCGCGCTCTCTCTTGTCTGGTTCCTCGGGGGTTGCGGAAAACACACTCGCGTCCGTTCCACGCGACTCGACTCGGTCTCGAAACTCGATAATGGGTGCTAATTAATTAATCGAACCAATGGAGCCACCCATGTGTCCCTCGGGAACCCGGGATATCAGAGCTTAACCCCCGGAACTTGCTTCCGGCGCCGCGGAAAATCATTTTAACAGGCTAAATATCTGCGCATAATTTATACCGACGAACCCATAAAAGATTACGCGATTCGTAGCATTAATGACAATTTAGAGGGTTGTGTGTGGTGGATAAACAATTCACACTTCAATTAAAGTTGCAATTGATGAACCGTGGGTGTTGCCACCAATTAATTTATATTATTTGATCCGATGATCGACCTTTTCTGTTTTTGAGTGTTTTGTAAAAAATAGTTTTTGAATTTTTCTTTTCTTCTCCGAAATTGTCAGTATCATATTCGTGGCACTTCTCCGATTGAAACGAGTCCAAACACGACCCCATTCGGATCACAGATAGCTGTTTAAATCCAGGATGTAGTAGACCGTCCATTATCCGAACTCTCGGGTCAGGTAATACAGGTTCTATCGAAACGCGATTTACTCGAGCAAACATGCTGCTAACTATGCCGTGTTTGGACTCGTTTTAATCGGAGAAATGTCACGATTATGTTAATAAAAGTGATAAAGGTCTAACGACGACAATATTATCGAACCTCGTATAAAACGATGGGTGGGATCAAAACGAAGGGCTGAGTTTTCGGTACCTTGATAAGAAAACAATTGTCGGCGATGAATTGTTAGGGTATCTCCTGGAAGCCGGGGTGAAAAGCAGTCTAAAGGGAAGTGTCGACGTCGAAAGGGGACAGAACCGTGATCCGGGGAGTAGTGCATGATCGGCTTTTCGACTTCCCATGACTCCTTTTTTTTTCTTTTTTCCTTTTTTTGACGGATGATGGAGTGCGGCCGGAGGCACGCGAAGTGGAGGCGGGAATAAAAAGAGAAAGAACGAGGAAATTGGAGGGAAAGGCGGTAAGGTCAGCCCGGGAGAGTTTTCACCAAGGGCTTTTCTGTGGCTTCGATTCCCATTGGCCAACTGTGAGACAGCATTTTCCCTTTTCCCCGGGGGGAAAGCTCTTTCGCGTCGTGTCTTATTCGTTGCGTTTTTCACTTTCTCTCTTTCGCCCGGCCCGGTTTCGCCGCCGATCTATCCGCGGAACTTTCAACGAAACTTTTTCATCCCGACTTTTGCTTCCTTTTCACCTCTCCTCGACCGGGCTTCTTTGCCCGTGCTACTTAGATTGGAATCCTCTGTCAAATCCCTGTCCGCGTGCCTATTTTCGATGTCTCCTGCCGGCGAATACATTAGGTGCAACGAATTGAACACTATAATCACTTGCTGGTAAGCGGACTCGGGGAAATAGAAGTCGGACGTTCGAAATGGAACAGACGAACATTTTAAGCCAAGTTTCGATTGCCCACATCGACCAGCCAGGTAGTTACCCCGAAAATACTGATTTTCCAATTTTGGTCCATTAAACCCATTCTGTTCGTCAAAAATTTCTGAAAAAATTCTGATATATGCCTACTATATAGGACCATACCAGAGAATTTTTTAAGATTTTTCCATTGAAAATCTTAGCAGCAAAAAATCGAATTCTCCCGCTCGGAAGAGAAAGCACTATTGCTAGGGGGCTACATTTAAGAATTTATTTCGGGAGAACGATTGGATCCAGGATGCCGAAATTTTGCATATTTATTTACATATGTTTGAAGTAATAGCACAAATTTTTTTATAAAGTTCCGTTGAAAATTGTAGGATTTAGGGTTAGATTAATTTCCTGAAGTTAGCTCCCCCTTGAACTAATAGCATACAGCTAGGTAGACTATTGCTGCGTAGTCTACTAATGAATAGACCTATTGATAAGCCTAGGGCAGACCTGTCAGGAGTAGATTGAGTCCTCGGTCAACTGATAGTTGCTCTGAGAGGCTCAGAGTAACCTAGCAAATCCTAAATGTACCAGACTACAATTTGACAGTGACAACCCATTATATCCCAGGTTGAGCAGACCGTTCTATGTTAAAACGATGATACTTGTATCGACTTTGTGAGGCAAAATGATCTTGGTATCACTCAGGAAGAGGACTCTGGTGATCCTTTGTCCACCGAATTTACTGGAGTTTGCCGCGGTCCAGAAACAGGCTAGCCGCAATACAAGCGACATCGTGTCGGCGGATCAATCCCGGTTCGGGCTAACTTTTCAATTTTCTGTCGTCCAACTTGCTGTGCATGCTCACACGTTGCACTAGAAGAGATGCGCGCGCGCCACACACACACACACACACACACACACACAAACGTCGTGTGTTTATGCATGCGCGAGTGTTGCTCAATTTCCTCAGTGACGAGCCGGGTCCGACTACCTGTAGACGGATCGATTTATCACGGTCTATAATTGAACGGAAGCAATTTATTAATCGGCCTTGCGCCCCGAGATCGATTATACGCCGCTGAACACAGACGGCGATTCTTTTATTCCGGCTTCGTAGAGCCCCCCAGGGCTGGTTCGGGAACCCGAAAATAGGTCCCGGCCTAATTTCGATTCGACAGAGAGAAACGTTCCTTTTGACCCGCTTTTGTTACGCCCCTGCTTCCACGGAATCGCCGAGATTTATGATACACCGAGTCTGTTGCTCCCGTGCCGAGGGACCACACGTTTTCCAGGTTAGGGGACCAAGCCGCCAGGAATTCGATTCCGACTTACGCCAGTTTCGTTTCGTCCCGCGTTTATTACACTCCCCGAAATGCAGATCCGATTGTCTGCACCGACGCAATAACAAAATATTGCTCGTTTCAGCACACCCCTGGTGAAATCCCAAAAAACCAACTGTCCATGACTTGAAACTAATATCAATTAAACTGAAAATATTTGCAAAAATTCAGTTGAATCCCAGTACATCCCCCAACGTCTGATCCCTTAGCTAAAGTTATCTCCGTCGCTAAATTAGGGTGCAGGTCTATTTCGAGTCCGACTTACCAGGTTGTCGTGCAACCGCGGGGAGCACTAGGAATTTAATAATTGCATGATCGCGGATGGATTTCTAAATCGTCATTAAACGTTCGAGGGACGCGTCTCGGTTGACGAGGTTATTCGGTTGACCGGACGAGAATTCGACGTCGTGGAAGGCAACCGAGTTAAGCGACAGGATCAATGCCGAGGTTAGACCGACCTGGTCTTAAGCGAGTTACTTTAATCCAATCGCAAACGGGATGAGATCCGATTAACCCGTGTTAGCTAGGCTATTTCCAGCGATCCCGACGCACCAACCTGTACACCGAGCTCGTTCCAATCTTCCGCGGTTCTGTTCCGTTCGACGCACTGCTGTTTCATCCCCTCGCCCTTATCAGCCTGCCTTATCAACCCCCTCCCCTCACCCCCACCCTTTATCGAACACGTTTCGTCCTCGGAACTTCGGGGATCTCCAAAGATTGACGCTCCGATTGCAAGGCAATCTTTACGAATTTCTTTAAGGGAAAGTATCAAGTCTGTCGATTCGAAACTTGGCACATTTATCAAGTAGTATTTTGAGAACTTACACAAATTTTTTCGGTAATCCAAGTCTGCAGGAACCTAATAAGATTTTGCACTTAAGAGGTCTCGTGTCTAGTTAAGAAAGAGAGTTTAGAAATTTTTTTTGAGAAAACTAATGGACCCCTTTTTTAACACTATTTTTAACACTGATTGTAATATTTTCAACTCACGAATATTGAGATTGCAAACATGGATCCATGAGGAATTATTTAACAAATTGATTTCTCTAGGGATATATTACTTAAAAAATGTCTACAGATTTTGGTAGATATATTCATGTTATTTTTATAAGGAAATGTAAACTAGTCATTCTTAGTGCTCCGTAAACCTAGTGTTAAACAAGGGTGTTACTTGAAAGTGTCTATATTAAACGGTGTATAATAATTTTTTCATGATTGGCAGCCAACCTGAATCAAGCTGAGGCCGAGTCGAGGATCAACCCGTCATCGAATGTAACAGAATATTTTTACACAAACCGTCAAACTGAGCCTATCCCCGTTCGTCGAATCCGTCTCTCCTAACGCGTTTCAATTTTTGATCATTGATCCCGTGCATTAGGGCTGCTCGGGGCGCAAAAACGCCGGGCAAAATCGATTCATTCGAGTTGTTTGCCGGCCGGAATAGATTGCCGGGATATTTTTATCCGCGGGGCGAAATGTCGCGGCACGTCATGTGTCGCGTTTATCGAAAAGCCCCGGTTTTGGTCCCGGTGTCTCAATGAAACGGAATGCGAAATGAACGGCGGGGGCGTCCCCGGTGACGCGAAACGCGCGCGTGTCCGCAATGGAACTTTTTCCCGTGAAATTACAAATATCGCCCCGGACATTAATATGCGGGGGAATTGCAATTTGCATTTTTCATAGAATTATAATTTTCAAATATTTCGGCCCGAGAATATGACGGATGCGCGAGCGCGCGCCGAGGGAAGAAATAATGAAAACGCCGGCACAAGACCGGCCGCGATCCGGAATAGAAAAACATTCGCAGCTAAACGCACGGTGTGTGAAACTGTGACAGCTCTCCACTGGTGCAGAACATTTTTTCCCCGGCGCACAATGAACAAATCCATTGTAGCACGCGCAAAAATACGGTAAATTGGATTCGGCGACGTTTCGCCGGCAAACGAGCTCTGCGACCAGGATTCGAAGCATCGCAATTATTCGGCAAACGTTGTTCCGCCCAGACATCAGAATTTTCTTCCCTGATTGCGAAATTTCGACCAGGTCACGCTAGTTACGAACTATGCCTTGCTGGGACGAATTGCAAATATTTTTTGCCATTCGGATTATTACTGCTTACTACACTAAAATTACTAATACACGTCGAGATTACCGCTAATTCAACTGGGAAAGCAACAGGGACACCTGTACGACAAAAAATTTGCCTCTAGGTGGCTGATGACCCACCTTATAAATTTTTTCATTAAAAACTGAGTCTTCAACTAAATTATATAAATCATGGGCTATGTAATAGACACACGCGAGAACGTTTTGAGCCAAGTTTCAACTGCCTACATCGTCCAGGAGGGTAGTTACAGTGAAAATATTGATTTTCGAATTTTAGTCAATTACTCCCAGTTTGTTGATGCAAAACTTCTGAAAAAATTCTGATATATGCTTGTTCTATAGGTACATGCTGGGGAATTTTTTCAGATTTTTCGGTTGGAAATCCAAGTTGCAAAAAATCGGAGACTCCGACCCGAAGCAGGAAACATTTTACTCTCTTCGCGTCGATGGATTTTGATTAACTATTTCCACGTGGTCGATCAAAAAATTCTGAAAATAATCTGGTTCACGGCCACTGCACAGGTGTATCGTAGGGAATTTTATCAGATTTTTCCGTTGATAATTCTGGCAGCAAAAATTCGGAATCTCCGGGTCCGGGGGTACAAAACACTTTCTTCGCGTGGGCGAACTCTGAACTTCGACGATAATTAGAAGCCGCGCGTATTCAGAGAGCCCCGTAAGCTGTATCGGATACAGGCCGCGCGTGCAATGTATCGAATTTAATGGCGGATCGAGCAGGTAAGCGAACGTAGTTGCAGCAGGGGCCCGGACTCATTATTTTCTCTTCATCAGTTGCCCGTCAGGCGATACGCGACCGCGTGTGTCGGCCGCCGCTAATGAATCGAAATTTTCAATATTATCGCGCCGGAGCCAGCTTATATTTAGCCTTTTCATTACGGACGAGAGAGGCCGGGGGCCGAATTTATTCGAGCGCGCGCGATTACCTGTCAGCCATAGGTCACGATCACCAATTAAAGGGAACCGTCGCATTAACGGAGGCGAGTTCTCGTGGTTAATCGTGCCCTGCGTCACCTCTTTCGCGCACTCGAAAGTATTTCAATCCTTTCGGCGACCAACCATACCTGCCTGTCCCACTTGACCGCTGCGAATGACACTCCGAATCGCCCTTTTCGATGCACCGGCTGTTCTACTTGAGCATTCGAACTGTGCGTGACACGCCGAATCGCGGTTTTCCATGAAAAATCTGCTGGGTTTATTTTTTGGAACGCGTTCTCGCTTTGCCACCACATTTTTCCATTTTCTGCGGGAGGTGTACTTCTGTAGGACGCTTTTATTGGGGACAAGGTTCACCAATATGCAGTACTATCCGAAAAGTTTAAACAGTCTGGAGCTATACATAATTTCGTGCTCCGGGTCGAAGCTTCCGATTTTTTGCCACCAGGATTTTCGAGCAAAAAATCTGAAAAAATTCCCTAACATGCACCGATGTAGTAGGCATATACCAGAATTTTTTCAGAAGTTTTGGATCAACAAAGTGGGAGTAATTGACCAAAATTCGAAAATCAGTGTTTTCCCTGTAACTACCCCCTCGGTTGATATAGGCTGTTGAAACTTGGCCTAAAATGTTCCTTTATGTTTAATAGACAGCCTATGGTTTATATAATTCAAGATTCCTATGCTAAAGAAAAAATTGGGAAAATGTGCTACCCCACATAAGTCAAGAAAGCAGAAGTCAATTTTACATAAAAGAGGCAGAAGTGTAAGACCAATTTGGAAAGTGCACGAGCAGATTATTTAAAAAATTTACTATTGCGGTCCCGAGGGAGTCGATTTTGAGTCTTTCTGGTTCTGAGAAATTTCAGAAGCCCGCCTCCTCGGCGGAGGTGATAATCATAAATTTCAGGGAGACCGTTTCATTTCGCTGTCTGTTCAACGAAATGATCGCGGGTTCGAGATTATTTCGCGTGCTTTGCGTGGACGGGGAGCACGAGTCCAGGAACGAAACGGGGAAAAGAAGAAAAAAGAAAAAAATAGAGGAACGTTCAATTTCGGGCGAGGATCGGGAGCGTACCGCGGACCAGGAATCGGTAAAATTTTTCATTTCTCCGGGGGATCTCGTACAATCGTGGTCCGACAGCGACTGAAAACGGTATTAAACGTACCGACGCGTGGTTCAAGAGCTCTGAAGAGGTTTTCATTGCGCCTGCAACGCGAATCTTGCCTGCTCGTCGGGAGATTTCGCGAGCGGCTTCAAAGTTCAGCGGTTTCACCGTCCGCTAATGACAACATTCGAGACCTCCGGCCTTTCTTCAATTCGAAAATAGTCGTGCCTAGTCAGGGAGATAGTCTAGATGGTCTCCTGCAAATCTCTTTGCCATTAGAATCGTCCGGGGAGACAGACGTTTCCCAAAGAAAGGGTCAAGAACAGAGTAAAAAAAAAGGCAAAAGTAATAAATTCACAGTAACCGGCTGTAAAACGTCAGTAAACTGAAAGAAACGGGAACGCTGTCATAGAAATGCCACAGTCACGGTAACTCGATTTCATTTGTGCTTCACGCAATTAGAAGAAAACACGCGGGTCCGACGACAACAGCTTACAGTTACCCGTCGTAAACCACCGCTTCCGGTAATGTAAAAAGGGAAACGCGCACAAAGAGAAATTCTCTCGATTATCTCGCGCTCTTGATCGCAAGAAAACGAAGCCCATGAAACGAACACAGAAGTTTCCAGCACGTGTCGGCCAGCTCGTAAAACTTAAGGGATGCTGCACACGCAGGCGAACTGAATTACCGGTCTACTTGCCTCCTACGGCTTAACGCTGTAACTAACTCATTGGGTCGAGTTAGAGGTTTCGAATAATACACGTAGCTGGGGCCGGATTAGCTTCTAATTGACATGTTACAAAACTAGTTACGCTATCGAGTAGACCGTAAAAAAGAATTTTACTTAACCTAGGTCTCCCGAGTTAAGTCTCTGAACCCAGGTCTCCCAAATTAAATCCCTCAATCCGCGTTTCCCAAGTTAGGTCTTCCAAATTAGGCCTCTGAATCTGGGTCTCCCAAATTAAGCCTCTGAACCTAGGTCTCCCAAAATTAAATCTCCCAATTAGGTATGCGCACCCCGGTCTCCCACATTAGGTCTCTAAACCTACCCTTCGAACCCAGGTCTTCCAAGTTAGGTCTGCGAACCCAGGACTCCCACATTAGGTCTGTGAACCCAGGTCTCCCAAATTAGGTCCCTAAACCTAAACCTACGAACCCAGGTCTCCCAAATTAGGTCTCTAAATCTAAACCTCCGAACTCAGGTTAAATCTCCCAAATTAAATCTCCCAAGTTAGGTCTGCGCACCCAGGTCTCCCACATTAGGTCTGTGAACCCAGGTCTCCCACATTAGGCCTGTGAACCCAGGTCTCCCACATTAGGTCTGTGAACCCAGGTCTCCCAAATAAGGTCTCTAAATCTAAACCTCCCAACCCAGGTCTCCCAAATTAAATCTCCCAAGTTATGTCTGCGCACCCAGGTCTCCCACGATAGGTCATTGAACCTAGGTCTCCCAATTAGACTGTACAGAACCTCGGAGCTGTGAGTTGGTCTTCTAGACGTCTTAAATACTAGAAATAAATTTCGAACACGTCGGCACAGACCTTGATAAATAAAGCGACTGTCTTATAAACAAACTGCGTGCACGAATCTTGGAAATTTGGAGCGAGGGGTGTAGAAAATAATTCGACAGGAATTTTTGGCAGGCACACATTCGCAGCCGAGCCGGCGTTTCTAAACGCATATAAGAAGGGAAACGAGGGAAGTAAAAAGCGAGGGAGGACACGGCGACCCAGGAATACAGAGAAACGAATAGATCCGTTCCAACCGTGGGATTCCGACGCTCGTTAAGCCCAGCCATCGTTCCTTCCGGCCTCTTGCCCCGGACCCCTATTTTCGCCGTGCCACTTCAGATTTTCACCTAACCCTTTAACATTTCGAGTGCACACGTATCACGGACGAAGACGATTCGCGTGAATTCAGTCAGCTAGACCGGGTCTGGTTGGCTGGCTGGCTGGATGGCTGCTGCTGCTGCGCTCCGGGGCCCGAAATCCCGAACACAGTTCTTTTGGGAGCTACGGAACCGAGACGAGACTCAGCCTCGGAAAAATTAAAGAAACTAAACCGAGAGACAAAGGGTCTCGCACGGGGAATTATGTCGGCCGTGTCTAGCTTCAGTGCGCGCGAAACATTCGACCAAGGCGGATCGCGGGAGAGAGAAATAAATGGATACGGAGATTCGGAAGGTCGAGAATCAAAATTTTTTTAATCCGTCGTCATCGCGAAGGCGACGAACAGATTAAGCCCCGGGGACGATCTGTTAATCCGGTTCCCGGGAAAATTCAGAGAAATTTAATTCCGCGAGAAGATGTAATTGCAGCAGGCACATTCAAAAAAATCTAGGAGAAATTCGGACCGAGGGTATCAGCTCTCTCTCTCTCTTTCTCTCTGCCTCGTTCCTTCTTAATTGCATGAAAGAGTAAACGTGTAAGGGGCGATACGCACAGTCCCGCTCGCAAAAAAGTTCGGCAAATATTTTCGCAGAAGAACAAAGAGACTCGGTTGCGGCTGAAGAATTCAAAAAACTAGGTCGTGAATCAACGGCACAGCGAGTCCATATTTAGGTAAACGAGCTTGTTACATGCGATGCACCCAGCAAATCGATAAATAAACCCGCCGCCGCCGCCGCCGCCGCCGCCGCACGCACCCCTCCACGCATTTTTTGCGCTCGCGCGATTTGCATAATGGAAATTTAATCTTAATTTAATGCGGCGAGCCCGGCAACGCCGATCATCCAATGAATATCTTCCTCGTCCTTCCATCCGCCGATATTTTAGGCAGACCACGTGACACTTCGCTGGCCAATCACGAAAAGATTAGCAGAAAATCGATTTCATTATTTCCACATCGAGGAGATTGTCAGGATACGATGACTATGATTTTGATGAAATTTAAAAATAAGAATTGTCAGAATGCTGATGCTCGAGTGGATTTTGACCGCGGGAATAATTAATCGCGGGCGCGCGCGAGCCAGCAAAACGCAACGATTGCGGACGAATTCAACCGTTCAAAGTCGAGCTTGCCAATTCGACCAATCCGGCATCCCTCAGCCCATCAGGCTCGGCCGCAACCGGCAGCATCGGAGCAATCGTTTAAGCGGCGTGGCTAACTTTAATTGAATTTAAATTGAATTTAAAATGTTAATATAGAAAAGAACCTCTCGGTTACCGCGGCCGCGTTTTATCATATTCATGGCGTTCCTTTTTTCCCCAGGCCGGCTCGCTCAAAAAAAATTCCTCCGCTGCTACGTTTCCATATTTACCCGTTCCTCCCCCTCCACACCCCTCTCCGCCGCACTTCACCAGCCCCACGGCGGCTCTTTACACTCCCGTTCTGTCCTATTTTATATTTTACTTCTTCTTTTGTGCGTGGGCGCATCCTGCCGGTGATTCCTTTGAGCGTAGCCGGACGAGTAAGTTAATTAGCTGGAAATTAAAATCGCACTAAACACTCGTCAACCGTGACCGACTTCCCTTCATTAAAACCCACGTGCCCCCGCGAATTATAAAGCGGCGATAGCGTTGCGCATTTCTCCGAGGGCCGCTTGATCTTCGCTATCAAAAGAATCTTGAGCTGTTTCTTCGCCGAGACTTCGTTCAAGTGAAATCGGACCGGTTGGATTGAAAACTTCATTTTCTGTCGTGTGCAAATTCTCTTTTTCACGTAGAAATTGACGAAGAAGAGAAATTTTTTTAAATATTTTTTGCCGATTTTCCTACCTGTACACCTGACCTCGATACGTGCTTGCTGCTGCCCCACCCCAAATTTTAGAAACTGTCAAAACATTTTCTGAGACATAATCTATACCTGAAACAACAATTCTGGGTCACTGAAAGGAAGAAAGAATTTTTACAATTATTTTTAGCCTGCTTTTTTACTTGCTCGTCTGTCTGCCTCGTTACTTGTTTTTCAACGCCCCCAAAAATTTAATGAGCGTCTCAGAAAAATTCCTAGACCTAGCTCAGTCCTTTCCTAACAATTCTAACACTGTTTTATGAAGCTACCGAAAATAGAAAATGCTTTCAATAATTTTTGGGCGATTTTCAGTCACCTGCCCCGTTACTTGTTCGTTGGTGCCCCCCAAAAATTTAGTGGCAGTCTCAGAAAATTTCCTAGACATAACCTAGACCTGACCTAGCAATTCTAACACTGTTTTATGAAGCTACCAAAAATAGAAAATGCTTTCAATAATTTTTGGACGATTTTCGGTCACCTGCCCCGTTACTTGTTCGTTGGTGCCCCCCAAAAATTTAGTGGCAGTCTCAGAAAAATTCCTAGACATAACCTAGACCTGACCTAGCAATTCTAACACTGTTTTATGAAGCTACCGAAAATAGAAAATGCTTTCAATAATTTTTGGACGATTTTCAGTCACCTGCCCCGTTACTTGTTCGTTGGTGCCCCCCAAAAATTTAGTGACAGTCTCAGAAAAGTTCCTAGTCATAACCAAGACCTAACCTAGCAATTCTAACACTGTTTTATGAAGCTACCGAAAATAGAAAATGCTTTCAATAATTTTTGGACGATTTTCAGTCACCTGCCCCGTTGTTCACCGGTACCCCAAAAGACAGGAGCGGGAGTTTTCAAGGATTTTCGCGTAACTTTTTGGGGAGCTAAACTTGGACTCTCGGCAAGAATGCATCAAGGGAAAATGCACGCAGCCATTTAATTGCACTGGGGGAGGCCCCGACGAAACGGCGCGATTACTTCGTGTCAGATTGTCCGTGTTAAACTTGGCAGCGCGAGTTAATATTAAACCATGTAAATAGAGCAGGAGATTCGTTGGCGATACAACGCACGGAACCGTCGGCGTTCCCGCGGCAGGAGCGTTCAACATCGTCGCACGGTGATTACAGAAGTTCACCGTATAATTAAGTATGCTTGAACTTCAACGGAACTCTCCGATCGATCGGTAATAAAACTCCCGGTTAGAATACGCGAACTATGCGAGAAGAGGCCGTTTCGCTAAAATTTTTCGGAAACGTTACCCGGTATGCAATATCGTATCGCTTTACTGTTGCACAGAACAGATTCGCTTTTACTAACACGAAAGGGGCAACAGGATCGACGATCCTTTCAGAGCCACTCGTTCGTTAATTGAATGAAATGTTTCGTGCAAGTCAAAACACAAACCATTTTTATTCCTATCGAAAGCGGTGCACGCTGGGCAGTCGAGAACTGGTCTTAAAAGCGGTGGGAGGGGCTAAGAATGACCTAATGAAAAGAGTATGCGAATCCCGAAACGTTTGCTCAAAGAAAAACAAAAATTTTAGAAACGATTCGCTCTGTACAGTCTTTAAAACACAGGCATCGTAGACTAATAATTTTTGGACAATCGAAAAATTAATTTTTTGTAGAACAAAAAATCTGAATGATAGAGTGAACCTTCCTGATTCAAATAAAAAATATTTCAACTCGATCTGACCAGTAGTTCCCGAGAAAAAAATTTTTAAGTGCAACCTAACTTCTTTCGTGGGTGGTACCCAAGAACCTAGGACACAGACACGCCTACGTTCAATAATTTTTGGACAATCGAAAAATTAATTTTTCGTGGAACAAAAAATCTGTGTCACAGAGTAAACCTTTCTGATTCAAATAAAAAATATTTCAACTCGATCTGACCAGTGGTTCCCGAGTTAAAAATATCAACGTACAACCTAGCTCGTTTCATGGGAAATGTAGAATGGACAAATTTCGACGGCCTGCATTTCCTAAAGAAATTTGAAACCAGGGAAACGATGACTGAAACACCCCCTAATTTGACGCGTACTTTCTCGAATTCGTAGGAGAAATAACGACGTCTTTCGTATCTCTGAGGAACGAAGGGGTGGGGCGAGAGGTCTGGTCACACGCGACCCAACAAATCCAATAACAATGAACCGAAAGAGCCGCGAACCTTCTCCGTCGAGTATCAAAAGAGGCAGCAGCTTCACGGACGAATTTCAGGTCGAATCGCCTGCAGCAAGAGGCTGCGATCTCCCGTGGCACGGCGCGGAACGATTCGAGTGCGAACGGTATCGAAAATCCGGGAGGCCTGGCTTGGGTTTGCAGGATCAAACAAAGAGCCTGTCCGCCCGTTCCGGTAACCAACTTAACCGGAAACTTCGAATCAAAGCAAACACAGCGAAAGTGCCCGCAGGGGTCAACTCGGCGGTTCATCGTGAAACTCGATTTACTACCACCACCCAGGTCCCATCATCCTATCTCTCTCTCTCTCTCTCTCTCTCTCTCTCTCTCTCTCTCTCTCTCTCTCTCCTCGCCTGCTGATGTACTTTGGTGGTGCGCGTACTGGAGGCACCACAGCAGCAGCAGCAGCAGCAGCACGCCCTATTGTCGTGTTGCAACAATGCGCACTGTCTATTTGCGTGTAATTGGGAAGCTTGGCCGTGGGCTAGCGCACACGCGCGCGCGCGCGCGCGTCCCACCATAATAACGCGAGCTTACCACCACCTTCAACACCCCCTACCCCTTAGGCTGATCGAGTTACTTCAATTGTCTTCGAGGAGATGCTGTTACCGGAAGAGTGACTCTCGGTTTCCTTCAATTCGACATGACTCCACAACCCCTAATGGGTCCAAGTACCCCGTCTCTTGCACGATCAAACGTAAATAATTGAAATCAACGATAAACCCGTCTGCTCGAAGTAGGGTTCGACCTGGTCTGACCAATGACGGTGCAATCTACTAATGGGGACAGGTACTTGTCTACTCGTATTTGAGTCCATAGTGAAATCCTAGGTCTAATGGTGTGGGGGATTAAGTCTAGGTTACGTGGGTCCTTGAAGTAGATCTGGGGATCCAAGTCTTCAGGGTTTTGAGCAATCTATTAATGGGGACAGGTACTTAACTCCTCGCATTCGAGTGCATAGTAGAGTCCTAGGTCTAATGGTGTGGGGGGTTAAGTCTAGGTTAGGTGGGTCCTTGAATTGGATCTGGAGATCTAAGCCTCGAAGATTTGAGCAATCTAATAACAGGGACAGGTACTTATCTCCTCGCATTCGAGTCCATAGTAGAGTCCTAGGTCTAATGGTGTGGGGGATTAAGTCTAGGTTAGGTGGGTCCTTGAAGTAGATCTGGGGATCCAAGTCTTCAGGGTTTTGAGCAATCTATTAATGGGGACAGGTACTTATCTCCTCGCACTCGAGTCCATAGTGGAGTCCTAGGTCTAATGGTGTGGGGAGTTAGGTCTAGGTTAGGTGGGTCCTTGAATTGGATCTGGAGATCTAAGCCTCGAAGATTTGAGCAATCTACTACCAGGGACAGGTACTTGTCTCCTCGCATTCGAGTCCATAGTAGAGTCCTAGGTCTAATGGTGTGGGGGATTAAGTCTAGGTTAGGTGGGTCCTTGAATTAGATCTGGGGATCCAAGCTTCGAGGGTTTTGAGCAATCTACCAATGGGGACAGGTACTTGTCTCCTCGTATTTGAGTCCATAGTGGAATCCTAGGTCTAATAGTGTGGGGGGTTAAGTTTGGATTAGGTGGGTCCTTGAATTAGATCTGGGGATCCAAGCCTTGGGTTTTGAGCAAGGCCCGTGGAAACCCAAGGTAGGTTCGAGGGCCCAAGCTAGGCTTCCCGGGCCCAACACGAATCTGAGGGGTCCAATCTAGGTCCGGGGGTCCAGGTAGACCCAGCCTAGATCTGAAGGAGTCCGATACGATTCAGAAGAGTCCCCGTTAAATCTGGGATTTAGGACAGCTTTGGATCCCCTTTTCTGATCATGCTAGAAAAATGGAGAGTGGCTGAGAAATGGGATACACGCATAACCTCGTTCGAGTTCGATTGGGGATATTTAATGCCAGCTAACGGAAACGGGAACGTACACGGGTTGGAACATGTGTATAGAGGCGCGAGTACAACAGGTACGATAATGCGAACTTGGTTTGTTTATACCGGTGGGGATTAAAATAATACATCGGCGCGCAGGCCCCCACCGCATCGAACCAGATGAAGAGATTTAGTTGCCGGGCAAATTACATACGCATTAGCCGAGGAAATGCGCTGTGAACGTTTAGGCGAAACCTAACCCCGCGACCGGTCTCCTGTTAATCGTGCTACACAAGAGAAAAGGTGGGATAGAGTTACTCGCTGCTCGATATGTCCTCCGAAGTTACCAGGCATCGAACAACAATTCTCACTGCTAATTTCTCGTCAACTTCTCGCTCACTTCAACGAATCGCGTCGTCGCGTGAAAGCAATTTCGTGTCGCGTTTAGCCGCCATACAGCCGCCCCGTTCGAATCGTCAACGTTACATTATTACAACCGTTCCCTGTCGCTACATAATTACAATGCGGAACCGTAAAAACTCGTACAACCGATTGCTAATACTGCGGGGGGGGGGGGGGGGGGCAATTGAAATATTCACCAGCTGAATTCGCAATCAACGATAAATACGTGTTTAACGACGGTTAATATTAATTTATGCCGAGTTGCTTGTAACGATCGCGCGTACACACGCTGCACATAAGTGATAAATTATTCCGGGGGAATGTATCATCTCGTACCATCTGCTAGATGGAAATAATGTTTCCGGTTACAAAGCCCAACTGCCTCCGCCTTCTAATAATTAATTAAACCAAGTCCAACTTGAAGAGATTGTCCCACTGACGGAGAAAATTGAAGCCGGTACAAATGTTTCCGTGTAATCGGTTGTACTGCATATTTTGCAACGAAAAAATTAGGATACATTCCGTGGAATACGAGTTGAGTTATGATCAAAATTTCAGGAAGCTCGGCTTTGTGGTTTGCCGACGAAAAAAATCACGAAGGTCGCCTTGCTTTTAGCATTCTGATATTCCTCTGTCGAGTTATTAAACATATTCAGACAATGGGGGACGACTTGGTATCGAGTTGAAGAGCGGCTGTATTTTTTCAGTGACAATGCCAGCACCTCGTGACCGGTTTGCTGCACGGTTCGAGTGGTCGGCAACGCAGCCGAACCGAAAGAGATAACGCCTACCAATCAAAGGACACAGAACGCGGCTTGATCACCGTGAAAGAGTACTCAACAAACCGCGACCGGGGGTAAATCGCGTCCTATCCGGAATAATAACGCTACGATGCATGGAACGCCACCGACGAGGGGTGAATAAAGCTGGCAGCGAATAAGGGACGCGTGGGAGAGGGGAGAGGGTGGGGGGTGGAGCGACCCGATGGAAAAGGGGGCGGTGGGAGGAGAGCCTTTGTGCAGGCCGCCTCTGTGCTGCACGCCGAACGCACGGTTAATAATGGATAATAATACCTAAATGGCCGATCATCGACTCGAATCCCGTGAATCGATGATTCGATTGTTTCTGTTGTTGCGCGCCTGGCCATCCGCGTCCGGGTCGCGAAGAGGGCCGCTCGTGCGGCACAAACTCGAATTCCAGCCCCGGATCAAACGTGTTTTTGCCAAACGGGTGTACCGAGAGTACGTAAATATTGTTCGAGCAAGGATTCCACCGGTAATTTCGGCCGGCACGCTGACGAGCAGGTGGCGGTCGACCTGGGACGCGTCGTGTTTGCGCAAACACCGTCAAACTTCGAGCTACGATAGACAATTTCGGTCCTTTCCCCAAATTATTTCAATATCCTACAATCCTCTTACGTTTCCGTGCTTAAAAAAATCTTTTACCGTACTCTCCGTTGCGCCCAGTCCACTCAAAAAATTGTGCGGACTCGATGACGTCAGTAAACATAAAAATACAACACTTCTATAAAATTGAAATAGATCTGCTTGGGAATATAAAACAGGGTTTCCAGATTGCACTAGGTTTTATGTAATTTTAAATAGACCTCTGATAAAATTTGTTGATATGTTTGCACAAACACGCATAAAATAGTAGTAGTTGAATGGACAATTTCAGTCGGGAAAAATTTGTCCGATTCGCGTTTCGTAAAGATCAGTAATGATCACTCACCTGATTCTTCCCTTTGAGAACGAGGACGTTAGTAACGCGACCGAACGGTGCACCAAGATGGACGACCTCGGCATCCGACACCTCGTTCGGGATGTTTCTGATATGAATGACTTTCGAAGGTTTGGTATTGTGGCTCTTGTCGAGTTTAACCTGCAACAGAAGAGAAGATTCCACCTGGTGAAAAATGAACTCGACGGAGGGCGGGATCGGCATCAAACAATCTCAAACAATCTCAAACAATCACAAACAATGACAAACTCCGTCGTCCCCGTTACAGGACCCTACGCGCATTTCCCCGATCGGGAAACTCGTGTTTGCTTCGAGCAATGCGCTTTTAAAATTCCATTAGTTCTCGTTAAAATGTCCGCCGGAACACGGAAGCTACGCGTACACACAGACACACACACACACAAGGTATACAAGGGCAGATCCTCTCCCACTCGACTTCCAAATAACCCTCAAAAGAACTTCGGGGAGAGAGACCCCATTGGTTACCGCGTGTAAAAGTAACGAAACTTTTCGCTCGCGGATACATTTAAATCGAAACCGTTGTTGCCGCGGGCAGAATTTTCAATCACGGCTCAATCTAATCGACTCTCTGCCCGCAGTCAGCCTCTCCTCTCCTCTCCTCTCCTCTCCTCCCCAACTCGTTCTTCCGTCAAACTCTCTCTCTCCCTGTAACCTCGAACTCATTCTTTTTCTTCCTTACATAACCGCCTTTACCGCCGACAAGAGGAGTTGTTGGGGTCTGCCGCAGTCAAACTGATCGAAAAACGGTGTTACTTAGCGATTCAGGGGTGACAGACGAGGTTCGAGAACTTTCTCACCCGGCGTTTTCCTAGGCAAAATATTTTCATGGTGCCGACACAGCACGTGATATACCGCAAGCTAGTTTTGCGTTTTTCTGGAATATAAAGTTATCTGTAAGTTAACACTTTGCCGGCCGCACTGTTTTTAAACATTTCTTCGCTTGGCGCCAGCTGTTTTTGAGGTTATTGGGAGATGATAAATTTCAAGTTTTTCTAATCTCATCGGCAGTTCTCACGAGCTTTCAATCCGCCTCACCTATTTTTATGAAAATGTACATATGACAATAAATGTAAAATTTTTTTGAATTATATATTTTTGGCCATCAGGCAATACTTTGCAGAGGTCACCACTGTGGTGTCACCGGACGTCATAGTGTTAATATAAAGCTATCTGTAAGTTGATATAAATTTATAAACTTATTATCCAGGGATGAAACGAACCCTAGGCGATAGGAGAAAAATAGAAACAATAGTTACAGCCTTATAGTGATTTCTCTACACATGTATGAGTCAGGCAGCAAGGTACACTGAGCGGGAGCGATGGTGTTGCGTCGCGGTGGTACAGTGAACAAGGAGCAGAAATTGATTAAAAATAATTAGAACTTACTCTTTTAGCCGTAAATGCACTTCCTGTTTGGAAATGAGTGTTCACTGGGCCGTTCGGAGACCAACTGCACAGCTGACTTCAGGTCAGATGACTATTCGCACACACACACATACACATTAGTAATCGTGAGCTGTCAGAGATGTTCTCTCTACCGCGGTTCGAACAACACTGATCTTACGCAGGATTTTTTGAAAAGTTTAGGAAGGGCATTACGCATGTCGAAAATTCCGCCGACAGAATTAGGTTACCCTGTTTTTGTATCTAGCAGTTTTTGTATTTGAGTTCATAGACCCTCGGCGTCTGACCTGCGTAGTATAACCTGACTCTAACTGTTCCAAAACAGCGTCCATCCTTCTTTTGGAAAAGTTTATTAAGGGAGGTGTACAACAATAGCCACGCGGACCTGACACTTCTACCTCTCGCTGGGTAAAGGGACAGACGATGATTTATGACAGTTGCGTACCAATCTCTAGAAATACAAAAACAGGTGATTGCCATAAATTCCAGTCTTACAACGGTCCCTCGAGTCCCCCTTTTTTTTCGTCATCCCGTCGTTTTTGCAAATGTGCCACGGCGTGCATTGTTTACATGCGTAATGCCCCTCCCCTAACTTTTCGGAAAAATCCTGCGTAAGATCAGTGTTGTTAGAATCGCGGTGGAGAGAACATCTCTGACAGTTCACGGTTGTTAATGTGTGTGTGTGTGTGTGTGTGTGCGTGTTTGTGCTAATAGTCATGTGATCTGAAGTCAGCTGTGCAGTTCGTCTCCGAACGGCCCACAGTGACGTCAACTGAAAAAGTGAGTTTTAATTATTATAAATCAATTTCTACTTCTAATCTTGTTCACTGCGACGCAATACCAAAGCTCTGATTGGTCCGTATCTTTCGTTAATGACTCCTTGACGAAGCCTAGGCGGACATTTTTGCAAACGAAAATGTCGCTTCAAATGACGTCACCTATCACTCGTTTTACGGAGTTGTATTGCAACTAGTGATACAGTACACTAAATGGGTAGACTAGACATTGGTACATTTGCGAATTAATTTCAAGAAAATAAACCTAGCTAGCAAAATTAAATTTTGCACATACGTTCACAAATATTTAAACTATATACATAAATTTTTATAACGCGATTAATTAGAAATTTCGGGATTTATTAATATTTATTTGGGCCCCAACCCAAATATGCTATCCAACTACACATGTTAATTCTATCGGTTCTAATTATCTAAAAGAAACAATTGATACCTCATTTTATTCGTCCTGAGCGTGGCTATCTATTCGCCTAATGGGTTACTTAATTGTCGTTCGTCTTACGTTAATAATTTTGGATATTCGGAAAAATTGACGACGCAAGGTCCAATCGAACGGTGACCCAGTTCCGAGTTCGGTTTCAGCGGGGATTAAAACCGCTGCAGTTCCTTACCGACTTCGTATAATGGCGTATTATCGTACATGACTCGATAATCGGCCGCGCGCGTATAATGCATAATAAAGACATGCTTGACAATAATTCGATGCACGGCAGGAAATTTATCGTACATGGTTCGTTACTTTTTAATTGCATTATGATATACTATTATTCTGTACCATCGACTATGTAATTCGTGCAATTATTCAGTTCTCGGTACGATTCAATTCGCCGCGCTGAATATTCTCTCGATAATGTAAAATTTCATTCGAAATCGTTCCCTACTTACCGAGGGGGTATTTAAATATTACTTGGGACGTCGAGCTAAAATTCTTGCTGGAGTAATCATTAACGAATGGACCTGCTGACAATTTCTGAATACCCTGGACACTTGTGGCTTCAATTAAAAATATTAAAAACCCTTTTAAGCTAACTTCGCCATTCCCAAAAAAGTTAAATTGCATGGCAGATTCTTGGTTGAGATAAACGACATAAATTATAAATTATTCTCGAGGGTTGTTTAACGGTGTCCTCTCTCTCTCTCTCAGCACAGGGTAGGTTCACGGGCCGAGACATTTGAAAACTGAAAAAAATCTCCGTCCGCATGGTAATCCCGACAATGCTGGGCGAATTGAAGCGGGCCAGTACCCGAATCCACGTGCGTCGGTGAATACCCTGTCCGAGCAACTTTTCTCCCCCGTCTCTCCTTTCTGTCGAGCGGGGTTAAGGGGTAGAAGAATTACCACTAGGATCAAAAGAAGTCGAGGGTTTAATTTCAAAGGTTAGCTGCTGCCCAGGGGCCTTCTTTCGAGGCTTCCCCGCTACTCGAATCCACCTCGAGCCACTTCAGAAGACTCGGAACTCATCTTCACAAGACTCCGCGAAAAGGACATGGAGGGTTCCAAAGCCTGGTGGACCAACCAGAAAGAGAGAGAGAGGAGAGTAAGGAAAAGAAGCGTAGAGACAGTCGGTGGAATATGGCTCAGTCTCGGAAACCTCGTAAAGCTGCTGCTTATACGTGCTTCGGCTCTGTAAAGCTCGAGTAACGATAAGAAATGACGATAAATACGAGTAAATTTCAGAGACAGGTGAGAGAGAGAGAGAGAGAGAGAGAGAGAGAGAGAGAGAGCCGGGAACCTCGTAAAACAGAACCCGGAACGATCTCACTTTTATTGGGATCCACCCCAGTCGCGGTGCTTGTTCGAGATTTAAACACAATGTTCCCCTGACTTCCCCAGACCCATCCCCGCTCAAACATTCATGGACGCCGATCGTCCAGATGGACTGCAGGTACACGAACATTGCTCAGCCAAAATAGAACAACTCTCCCCGGTAAATTTTTCAATCGACTTGCCCGGAGTAGACGGACCTACGACCCTAGGGTCTGAATCCTAGAGAAAAGGTTAGGGTCCCCTATGATTATTTTTATTTGGCTAGTCTTAAGTCCTTTCCTTAAGTCTCTAGGGCTCTAGTGTGCTCTTAAAGAGGTTAGGGCCCCCTATAATTATTTTTATTTGGTCCGTCTTAAGTCCTTTCCTCAAGTCTCTAGGGCTCCAGTGTGCTCTTAAAGAGGTTAGGGTCCCCTATAATTATTTTTATTTGGTCAGTCTTAAGTCCTTTCCTTAAGTCTCTAGGGCTCTAGTGTGCTCTTAAAGAGGTTAGGGTCCCCTATAATTATTTTTATTTGGTCAGTCTTGAGTCCTTTCCTCAAGTCTCTAGGGCTCCAGTGTGCTCTTAAAGAGGTTAGGGTCCCCTATGATTATTTTTATTTCGCTAGTCTTGATTCCTTTCCTGAAGTCTCTAGGGCTCCAGGGAGTTCTTAATAGTCTCAATCATGTGTAACCTAAATAATTTTCCAATCGAGTAACCCTAACCGAAGAAATTTAGATCTAGACTTAGACCCCCAGAGGCTAGGGCCTAGAATCGGCGACGTCAGCGCCACCTACAGCTTATGTTTGCGAGACTTCAATGGAGCCCTGCTCCTGTGTAGACTAATCAATTCTCCAGTTGGCTAATCCTAGCTAAAAGAATATAGATTCAGGTCGTCCCTAGTATCCGAGTTCTTAATAAGTGCAAAGGTTAATATAATTAGAGGTTAATTTAATTCGGACGTCAGCGCCACCTACAACAGAGCGATCAGCGGCGAGAAAAGGCATAGTCCCGGTCGCCATCTAGCGGTAGGTTGACTGTACTATGGCGGTTGCGTCGCTGTTCGCGCAACGGGTCGAGAAAAGTGTCTGGGAAGTGTCCAATTCGGGAGCCACGTCCAGGCCGAGCAATTTCGAGGAAGAGGCTATCAAATGAGACACTCGAGATGTCGAGGGCGAAACGACGCGCCGCGCGAGTGGCTGTCGATCGCAGAAGAAGAGGCTTAATTGCCCGGCGTTTCCCTTCCTAGCAAAGGCAGGTTAGGTGGCCTGATGCAAGCCACGAGGAACGCGCTCATGGTGCAAATAAGGTTGACTTCGAGTACCGTTCAACCTCTCACGGCAACGACCTCGAGGACCTCTTCGTGCCTGGACAACGTGTTCCAACATCTCCACTTTTCCGGCTGCGCTTCGCCTTTCTCTCTCTCTCTCTCTCTACCTCCCCCACTCTCTTTCTCTCTCTCTTTTGCATTCAACTGATTTCTATAAAATAGCAACTCCCAATTAGACCCCCCAATAAATCCTTGCCCTGAAAATAAAATTAGGCTCCGGGAGCAGCAGTCACACTTCCTTAACCTGGTCCTCAAACTTCGTCAAACATTCTCAAATATTCTCAAACTTCTTGACACTTCAGAATTTTGGAAAAATTTGTGTCAGGTTTTGTTCTTTCTTTATTTGGTATTCCCTTCGTCTTCAGGTTGAGATGTGTCTCGATCGAATATGGCTCAGTTTGGTCTTCTTTCTCGGCGGTCGAAGCACAACCCTTTTGCGCAAGGGTCTCGCCGCAATCCTCCCCCACGGTGTAATAAAAATTCTCTTCCCTCCTCCTTCTTGCCCGTCCCTCTGGCTGGGCCATCTTCTGCTCTCAGCCGCCCCCCATCCAGAGAATATGTCTTCCTTCATCCGAGCCGATAATTGGACATAATGGAGGCAATTCGCGGAAAATCGCTTGTAGGAAATGGGCACCGTGACCTCCTCCCACAGCCTGATAACGAGGGAGGATGCGCTCCGCCAACCGGAAGTCAACATTCCAATTCCGTTAGAAAACGCTCCGGCTTGCTCGATCGTGGGAAACAACGAACGAACCCCCGTCGGGAATAATTTTAGACTGAATATATTCCACGGAAAAATGCAGATACCCCATTAACCTTTTGCCCTGGAATATCTGTCTCGTGACTCGAGATTCATATTTCCAACAAAATCTATAAATATAAATTTCATTTCTCTCTCGTAAGAGAAAATTGCAATTTTTTAATTTCAGCACCGTTATTTGACTTTGGTTAGTTTTCTATGGTTTGCAGATAAATTGTTGATAAACTGTGCGAAAATATTTCAGGTGCTAAATGCATCCGGTGTAATTCGTGGCTTTTGTCTAGGTCCTCGTCTCTAAAACGCTTTATCACACAGATAATCTTTATATCATTGCCGGTAAACGAGCCCGAGGGGTCTTAGAGAGGCTGTAAATGAGGAAAACCCTGGGCAATGGTCGGGATCCATTATGTGGTCATACCTGCTCGTTAAAGGAGATATCAGCCTCAGGGATTCGCCATTACGAGCCCTGAAACCACGTTGAAGTATTCCTCGTGATAAACATGTGACGATTATTTAACCAACCACCCTGTCTCGGACCCCCACCCCCGTTTACAAATTTTGTGAGTCGTCCCTTGGAAATACAAGATGAACAATTGGACTGTACCTTGGACAAGGGAGGAAAAATTCTGATCTGCTTTAATTAAAAAATGGAGCCAGTGGGCGGAGTCAAGGTCCGTTACCCCGCCCACTGAACGCTCGTACAACGCCCACTATGCCCCAGGGGGCCTGGAGATGATTTTTAAAGTGAATTTTCTTGAGACTTTACTTATTCTGGGAAATTCTTGTTTAGTGTGACGTTGAGTTAATTTTTTAATAAAGACAGTGAGTTATTCATTGTTGTTTCTATATATTAAATAAATTTTGGGTGAGTCTGCACGGTACACTCGGGGTTTCTGTCGACCCCGATAATAAAAATAAGCAGTCACATTATTCGAAAAGAACCAGACCCGACACAGTACGGAGAAAAGACCCTCATTTATTGTCCTGTTTGTCCTGTTTTATCCTGTCGTGTACACCCTGTATTTCCATTGGGACTCTGTACCTTTTGTTATCCCTGAACATGATCTGTCTGACACCGTGCCTCTAAAAATTTTTCACGCGAGACAATTATCAAAAAATAAAAAGAACAACAGCGAAAGAAGAATAGAAAATATTTTCAACAAATTTGAAAGCTTACGTTCGACACGACATCCATCCAAAACTTGATCCTCCCCCTGCCATACGTATCCATTTTCAAGTTATTGCGCATGCCCATAGATTCGCCGAGTGTAAATAAACAGTCGTGGAACAACAAAGTGCACAAAGCAATACACCCGGCAAGAGAAAAATTGTTCTCCGGCACAGACACTTTCGCAGGACAATTAAAAATGATTGGATCGTAAAGAACACTTGAAATCGAGTTCAAAATAAAACTGCACGCGCGCAGAAACTGGCTCCTGACTGGTCGATGTCACGACGCGATGCTCGCGTGTCTCCGACACCACTCGGCTCCCATCGACTGTCACTACTGCTCGTATTGGTGGTGGGGGCATTCCCGTGGGCTGCGTTTACGCGGGAAATACGAATTCAATTAGAAACACCACGTTACTGACTCCAGTACACTTCGACCTCAAGTGTTCAGACGAATAATTTTTTTTCTGGGTTGCAATTTTGAAAAGACGAGCAGCCCAAAATTAAAATTCGAACATTTCTGACCTCGAAAAATATATTTCTAGATTCTCACGCGGCCAAATTAATTCGTGAATAATGCCCACACAAATAAATTAATTCACATTTCATAAAGCTAACAAAAAATCTTCCTATTAGTATGTACATATTTAAACGCACAGAAGCACTAAAAATGAGACAAACAATCTCTCTCGTTATAATATAGAATTGTAGAAAATAAATGACCAAATAAATTTTTCGTGTCACAACTTCGACCCCCTGCAAATGCGCCTAATAAATTCGCCCAAAAATACATGTGGACTGCTTAATCGATGTTAACATTCCAGGCGAGTTTCATGAAAATAGGTGGCGGTCGGACGGCGACCGTAATTGATTTCGTGACAATTATAGTGGGGGCAAGATCGCAGCCACACTTTAATAGGAGCACGTGCTGCGACGCAACAGGCTGCGCGATGGTCTTATCCCCATTAGAATTCCAAGTAGGTTCGCTGTTCTCGGCTCTGACTTACATAACGTTTCCACCAACCCCCTCCTATCCAACCGCCCCTACCCCCTCCACCATTTCTCCTCGGCGTTCTTTTTCTCTTGTTGGCCTCCGGTGGCGTAACTTTTGCCCTTCGGGCACGTTTCCGACCGCCGACAGGAAACCCAGATTCCTTTCTTTGGTGAGTGCAGACGAAAGCGCCCCAACATTCGCGGACGAGTTTCCAGATAAGCGGGGAGCATGTTGCTTCCGGGACGGAATACGCTCGAGTGCCGGGAAGAAGAAAAGTTCGGAGAGTGTCTCTCTGGGCGAGAAACGGGAAATATTTTTCTCGCGCCTCAGTTCTTTCATCCACCGAGGAACGAGACCGCATATCTGATTGCCGGGCCGCCATTGTGCCACCGAACTTTGAATAAAGCATTTAGACGCCTGCCTTGGACTTCCCAAACTGAATCCTGGTGACAGTGACACCCTCACCGGGATCGTCACAAAGGAAAAAATTCATTTTGGTGAGCTACGACAAGGGGGCAGTTAGAGTCAGCTGGTATTACTTGGTGGGGGTAGTTGGTCAATTAAAAGAGTACTGAAAATATTAAGTCACTTTGGACTTGTTGGTGAGGATAGCTGGTCTATCAAAATAGGGCCACTGAAAATTCTAAAAACTGTTTAAAATTAATTAGTGGGGGTAGCTGTTGGTGGGGGTAGTCTCCCCAGGGGCCAATTAAAATTATTAGACATCAGAATAGATTAATTGGTGGGGCCAGCTGCCTTGGACTTCCCCAACTGAATCCCAGTGACAGTGGCACTCTGACTGGGCTCGAAAAAATTAATTTTGGTAAGCTACAACAAAGGGATAGTTGGAGTCAGCTGGAATTACTTGGTGGGGGTAGCTGGAGACGGGGGTAGTTCGTCAATTAAAAGAGTACTCCTGAAAATATTAAGTCACTTTGGACTTGTTGGTGAGGATAGCTGGTCTATCAAAATAGGGCCACTGTAAATTCTAAAAATCTGTTTAAAAAGTACCCCCAAAAATACTAAAAAGTTTTAAATGAACAGGTGGGGGGGGAGGTCTCCAAATTTTTAAATATTCAAAAAGATAGTATGATCGTATACATATCAAAAGAATTTTTTGTTTGTCGATCAAAGACACGTTTGACTGTATTTGACTTGACTTGTAGATTGTGAATTTTTTCGAAAATTATGCAAGCTGCATTTGAGAAAATAATTTTAGATGCACCCCGGAAGGTGGATCAAGGGGGATCAAGCTGGTCCCCGTTAGTTGAGAACGTTCATCGGTAGAGGAAGAACCACTGTTCTCGATTTTTTTTTTTTTCGCCAAAAGAAAAACCATTGTTTTTGCGGCAGTCGATATTCGCTTGATGCCGTGTTTTTGCCGCGATATCGAGGGTGAAAGCATCGTTCCCAGCTGCGTTGTTCTTTCGGAAAAATATTTGCCGGCGTCGGTCAGCGTTGTCGTGCGCATTTTTCCTCGCTTTTTCCGCGAGGTCGCTTTATTTCGTCAGATTCGCTTGAAGCACCTCGTCCCATCGACGCAAAAAACTTGGAACATTGGAAATTAGTTATCAGGGAAATGCTCGCGTTTATTTACCCGTAGCGAGAAAAAAATACGCGGACGATGAAGAAATTATTCTGCGAATTGTTTGCGCAAACTAGGATATGTAATACAAAAAAATTGGCACGTCATTTCTACAGTCAGGTATGGTTAAGCGACTTCAGAAATAGTTTGCGCGAACTGTATCGTATCGGGGAACAAAATTGGCGTGAAATTAACGATGTTGGGAATGGTTTGTGCAAACTATGACGTACACCAGAGACTAAAATGTCAGAAAAATTGTGTTACGGAGAACAGTGAATCGCAGAGAAATTGTTACGTTGTTTCTAGTGATGGAAATTATCGTGTTTGAGTCAGGTTTGCACAAACCATAAAAATTGTTTCGCGCGCTTCGTATTTCAGCGTCGAATCAGTGACAATCGATGAAGACTGACGACACGTTGAGGAACAAATAAAGGAGCCGCGTGTTCATTTAATTAATCATAGCGGGGCCGGTCAGGGGGAACGAGTTGACGAGGGAGAAAAAAAAAAGATCGATGACGGTAGTCGGTCAAAGGAACCGTGGAAATACAGAGCCGCAATTAAAAAGGAAAAGGGAAGAGAAGGAGAGCGAGAGGGGAGGGGGGAAGAGGACGAGCAAATAAATTCGACCGATAACTGGGCGGCGGTAAATATTTCCCGGACGAAGTGACACATTAAATACGTGATATTTTACTTCTATCTGAATTTTCGGCTTCCTAATAAAATACCAGTACAAACAGAAAGGAGCGTTTCACCGGTGCACCGTTCTCTCTGTGTGTGTGTGTGTGTGTGGATGGGGGCCCTGTGTAAAAACGAGTTGCCACCATTTTTCATCCCTCCGCTACAGAAACTCGTTACCCTTGCCGTTGGAGCTACCCTCGCCCCCCTCCCCCACCACCCAACGTTGCTCGGGTTTCGATTTCGATGAATACACGCCGGGGTATCGATTTCGATAGGTCACTTGTCCTTTTCACGTGTTTCCCTCGCCACCCCTTTCACTCGACGGCCTCTCAATGATCTCCGGAGCGGCAACATTTTCAATACCACCCCCGGCGGCCGTCATTGTGCCTCTTTTAATATCAACAAATTTTTCCACGGCCGCCGGCGAATTAGCACAGGGGAACACCCGCCGGAAGGGACACCGCGTCGTGGAAAGAATCGCTGGTTGATTAATTCGAGACAGGGGCTATTGATAAGGCCTGGTAACGGGCGATTGATTTTCCAACGCGCCCCCAAAACGATTCCAGCACTCGCCACCCTGCCCGGGAATTTAAGCGAACGGCGGGATTATTGCGAAATAAATTCTTCGAATTTCTCTACCACTATCTGCAGCGTTTTAGAGATTTTATTAAGCATACAGAATTCCACATGTCGTAGGCTAAGAGGGGAGGAGCTTTTGGCTGAACAGTCGACTCGATTTAGTAGGAAAACCTCCTCAACTTAGGAGGAATCCAAGTTAGGGGAAGTCCAAATTAGGTTCCTCAAGGTTGCCAAGTTAGGGCTCGTAAAATTTTGGGGGAGTCCAAGGTAAGAAGTGTCCGCATTAGGGTTCTCAAAATTAGGGAGAGCCTAAGACAGGGCCCCCCAATTTAGAAGAGTCCAAGTTAGGATCACTCCAAGTTCGGGGTCTCAAGGTTAGAGGTTTGAAAGCTAGGGCTAGCAAAATTTTGGGGGAGTCCAAGTTAAGAAGAGTCGACATTGGGGTTCTCAAAATTAAGGAGAGCCTAAGTTAGGGGTCCCCAATTTAGGAGAGTCCAAGTTAAGAAGAGTCCACATTAGGATTCCCAAAGTTAGAGAGAGCCAAAGTTAGGGGTCCCCAATTTAGGAGAGTCCAAATTAGTGGTCTCCAATATAGGAAAAGTTGAAGTTAGGGTAAGTCCACGAAGTGTACATTTCCCGGCACTACATAATGAAATACTGCCTGTGTGAATACTTGTGCTGGTCACCATAGCCTCCAGCCAATCATACTTGATCATAACATACATAATTGACCCCCAACGGAAGGAAACCAAAAATGTGAAGAAAACCAAGCGACCCTAAGAAAGGAGGTAGCTGCGTTTCACCGACTGCAAAGCTAGTGGCAAACCAAAGGTTCGACAACACCGGCGCACGATCAAGGGAACAATGCCTAAACGGTCAGACGAACGTCATGGTAATGCATATTGACGTTTCGCCGATAATTCTGGTGGCGTACCGGGGCGCAAGGGAGTCGAGGAAACTCAGCTCGCGCGTAGCAAGCGTGCAAGCTCATGGTCCGGTTCGCAGAGCTTATAGAAAAATCTGGAACGGAAAAAGCGACGCGGTGTTCAGTTGCACGGATGCATCTGCAAAGGCTGCTCGGCTTTAAGCGACCCCCTTTTCCTCACCTGTCACGGCATTCCGTGTCCTTTTCGTTCGTCTTATTTCGCGCTCTGCCACCCCCTTCGTACCGCCCCATCTCGCCGCTTTCGTTATTATTCCGACGATCGTGGCCGCAACCAATGCAATTTCGATAATAGCAAGAGCTGTTCCGGGGGCCTCGACGTGTACCAGCCTGCAGGATTCACCGGTGTTTATTGGTTGATCTTCATTGGCGAATATTGATTTTACTCGTCGAGGATACGGCTGCTTGCCCGGGCTGTCTTTGCTAACCTGATCGTTGTTGACGGTGTGTGGGAGTATTTTAATTGGGATCGTGTGAGTTTCTACGTGGCAAGAATCGTTTTTGGGTAAATACTCTTGATGCTTGTTGGTGTAGATTTATTATTGCAAATATTGCAAGTTAGATTGATGCTGGTGATGATTTAGACTGAGTGAGGGTTGGATCTCGAATTACTAGGGGGTTGTGTTGGGGATAACTTGGTCGCCACCAAATTCGGAACCCCTAACTTGGATTTAATTTATTCTGGACTCCCCTATTTTTGACCCCCCTAACTTGGAGACCCCAATGTTGGACACCCCCAACTTGGTCTCTCCCAAACTTGGTCTCCCCTAATTGTGGAGGCCCCCAACTTGGGATCTCCAATTCTGGAGGCCCCCAACTTGGGCTCCCCTAATTGTGGAGGCCCCCAACTTGGGCTCTCCTAATTCTGGAGGCCCCCAACTTGGACTCCCCTAATTGTGGAGGCCCCCAACTTGGGCTCTCCTAATTCTGGAGGCCCCCAACTTGGGCTCCCCTAATTGTGGAGGCCCCCAACTTGGGCTCTCCTAATTCTGGAGGCCCCCAACTTGGACTCCCCTAATTGTGGAGGCCCCCAACTTGGGCTCTCCTAATTCTGGAGGCCCCCAACTTGGACTCCCCTAATTGTGGAGGCCCCCAACTTGGGCTCTCCTAATTCTGGAGGCCCCCAACTTGGGCTCCCCTAATTGTGGAGGCCCCCAACTTGGGCTCTCCTAATTCTGGAGGCCCCCAACTTGGGCTCCCCTAATTGTGGAGGCCCCCAACTTGGGCTCTCCTAATTCTGGAGGCCCCCAACTTGGGCTCCCCTAATTGTGGAGACCCCCAATTTGGGCTCTCCTAATTCTGGATGCCCCCAACTTGGGCTCTCCTAATTCTGGAGGCCCACAACTTGGGCTCTCCTAATTCTGGAGGCCCACAACTTGGGCTCCCCTAATTGTAAAGGCCCCCAACTTGGGCTCCCCTAATTGTGGAGGCCCCCAGCTTGGGCACCCCTAACTTGGATCCCCACGGATCAGATGTGAACTGAGCGGAGTCTAAGTTAGGTTTAGTAAAACTTTACTTATTGGTTCACAGGAGTTTCTGTCAACAACATACGTGAAGGGATGGGGCTATTTTTGGGAGTTTTACGACTGGTTCCATTAACAGCAGAAGTTTCGATGCATCCTCGAGCAATTTTCCTTGTGCAAATTCCGAGCTTAATTGAGAGACAGGCAACATTCCCTCGAATGGGGAAAACGCGGCGAGAGTTCGAGCGAGACATGAAATTTGGACCTGATGCAGCGCATGCAGAGGTTCTGTCACTGTCAAATCCTTGACGCGCGCTTATCAGCCGCGGATTTTCGCGTCGAAGGCACCAACAGATTTATGCACGTCGATCTCGACTGTCCGTGATCATCTCGGCAAAATAAGCGAGCGTCTGGTTCTCGTCAGTTCCTCTGATCGGGATCATCTGCAGATTAGTTTTCCAACGGAATCAGTTTGAAGTGAGCGATACCGATTGAAATTAATTGTACATTTCAGTTGCAACGTACAAACACAGATATCGTTCGCACGTGTTTCGCGAAACGGTTGTATCCAATGAGAATCTCGAACGAATGAGGCTCGAGCACATGGTTGCCTTCAACCGAGACTCATTTTTCGTATCGTTTCATTGTTCCCGAAAAAAAAAACCACCTGGTGAACGGACATGAAAAGGTGAAAACAATTCGTCCGATAACAACGGAAAAACTCCGAACAATGCGGCATCGGCAACTTTTATTTTGTGTACAAAGAGGCGATGGAAAATGGAACGAAAAACACTTTGCTGTTGGCTGCCCGGGTCCTGTACTCTGTCACCAGGCTCGGCAACGATAAGTATAATTTTTTATTCCGAACTCAATTATCGTGTGATCATCCTACCAACAATGGCTCAATAACAAATACTCTTAATTTAGGGTTACGCAAGACCATGATGTGGCTGGACTAGATAGGTCCTAGATATGGGGATTCTAGGATAAGAGGGTCCAAATCTGAGTTAGGTGGGTCCAGGTTAGGCCTACCCAGGTCAGGGAGGTCCAAAATATGGATAGTCCAAGTCAGGTATATTAGGTGTACCAATGTTAGAAGAATCCAGCAATGCACCAGTTAGGCGAACGATTCCCCTGACTGGATGCATCGTCAGCGAGGTAAACGCGTTGACAGGGGCATAATAAATTCGACGGCGAAGCAGTTAACGAAAGGGTGCCAGTTGGAAAAGGCGATCGGCTCTGGGTTAATAAATTGCCTGGCAAGCGTATACAGGGGGGAGGGGGTGGGGGTGGGCCGAATGCAGTCTTGCTAGTTTTATGGAAAGGATGTAGAATCGCAGGGCGGACAGGAAGGGGTGGAAATACCGGTTATTGATGAACCGTGCACCCCTAGCCCGGCTTCCCCTTCCACCCTCGGTAGCCGTGTTGTGTCCAGTAGCGTCTGGTAGCGCGTGCAAGGCCGCGATACAATGGCGTATACGCTACGTTCATAACGTATTTGGACACGGTGTGGGGGCCAGCTTGCAGAGCCCGAGGCATGATTAATTGCGTCGCTGTTATCTCCGACGAACGACAGCGACCTACGAAAACCAGCGGAAAAGAGGAGAGAGTTCCCTTGGCCAGGCCTGGGGATTTACTTCGGGAGATTTTTAGAACCACCCCGGAGACGACCGGAGGGGGTGGGGATGGGGGTGTTCTCGTTTTCCGTTCGATCTCTCAACGGCCTCGAGGCGTGTACGTGTTTGCCGGGACGGTGTCAGGGCTGCAACGAGGAGAACGAGGCTCTCGGAATGCCCATAGATTTACTCGCGGAACCAAATTACGATCGGGGTAGGGGCAAGATTGATGGCGGACGCCGCGCGATTTACAAGATCTCCCACGAAGATAATTTTTCTTCGGCGATTGTGGCCCCCGCGCTGCTAATACGATCGAAAACACCGAACGGTCAGGCATAGACGACGACGCGAGGCCCCCTTTCCCTCGACGACGCCGTTCGACGGCGGCGTCGACGACTCGATGACACGGGGAATCGCTCGAAGTAACAACCATAAATCAACGCCAGGAAACGTTAACGCCCGGGTCCTGGACTATGTATAGAGAGACGAGCAGGAACGAACGCGGACGCGGCGGCTTCGGGGCCGAGGGAGAAAAGGTAACGACGGAGGGAAAACGGTCCCGATAGCGATCAATCAAATTGATATTTATTCACGGCATTTAATACGTTTAATATGACTTCCATGGACCCGCGACTACACCGCTGACGAACGCCCCCCAGCCCGCTTACGCAACAACTCGATGACAAACAATATATGGCAGAGGGGACAATGATCTCGGCCATTTCGCTGCACCCCCATTGGAATCCCCTGGTATTTTACACACAAAATAAATAATACATATATTGTATTTTAACAGAATCATTTTGTGTAACAAGAACGTATCTGCGTATTTAATTATCGAAGGTCTGACTCGTCATTGACTTATACTACTGAATTTCGTGCGACCCCTTTCGTTATCATGTTCAATACAAAGTTCGATTTTTCGGAATTTTCGGACTTGGCACCTGGAGCCCTAAACGTCTGTGGTTTTAGCACCCGAGAGCCTAGAAGTTTAGGACCCAGGTCCATAGGGGTGCAGGGATTTAGGACCGGAGGCCCTAGAAATCTAGGGACTTAGGACCTCAAAGCATCTAGGGACATAGGACCTCAAAGCATCTAGGGACTTAGGACCTCGAGGTATCTAGGGACTTAGGACCTCGAGGCATCTAGGGACTTAGGACCTCGAGGTATCTAGGGACTTAGGACCTCACATTATCTAGGGGCTTAGGACCGGAAGCCCTAGAAATCTAGGGTCTTAGGACCTCAAAGCATCTAGGGACTTAGGACCCCGAGATATCTAAGGACTTAGGACCTCAAAGCATCTAGGTACTTAGGACCTCGAGGGATCTAGGGACTTAGAGGACCTCGAAGCATCTAGGGATTTAGGATATGGCATTAAGTTTACGTACTTGATGGGGAGATATTTAGAGTTATTTAATTTTCTTATGGATTCTAGGGAGGGTGAAACTTGCACTGGCCACTCAGTAATGGATTTACTATTTTCCGGGAGCCGGAGTTGAACGCAATCCCCGTCAGTAATATCCAACACTTAGCACAGCTCCCGTCCGCCGGAACGTTCAAGCTCCCCGAGTACCTGTTACCCGATACGCCGCGCCGCGGGTAGCAACGCAAAACTTAGCGATACTATTTACTGTAAACAACGTTCTACCCACCTACGTCTACTATTAAAATCCCGGCCGGTGCCAGACGCTCAATTAATCTCGACTGCGTTATTCGTGTTGCGGGGATTACGGGAGGCTCCGGCCTCGCGCGATCTACGACACTTGAACAGCACAGCGGTGCGCGCGCGTCTACGTCAATGACTAGACCGAAACCGGTATAAACCAGGATAATCCTTCGTCCGTGTAATACCGTCCAACTTCCGATGTTACATCTCCCACCGCGTGCATTTTCATAAATTGTACTTCCAGCGAGTGCCCGACGATCGTTTGTTTCACGGACTCCACGAAGCAATGTGAAACGCGCTGCAAACCTCCCACCACCGAATCCCCATGAATTTCTCAGGCACTTAGAGGTTATGATCTTGGGCTTCTCCGTCCCTGGAGTCCCTAAATTCGGAAGTTCTGAACTTCCTGTTGTACCGGGGCTTCCGAGTCCCTAGATTCTTCAATTTCTGGACTTCTGTATATGTTCGGGGCTTCTCAGAGGTTCTACTCCCTAGACACTTCATTTCTGACATTATACTACTTCTCTCCATGTCGATAGGTCCTGGGGATTCTCGAGGCTTTATTTCCCTAGGTGCTTTAGGTCCTAGGCTATCAGGTCCCGAGGTGCTTCGAGTGCTAGGCTTTTAGGTCCTGAACCCCTGGAAATACCTAGATTCCCAGGTCCTGCATCACCAAATCCTTAAGCTTCTGGACTCCAGTGAAAAAGTCCTAGATCCCTAGATAGGGATCCCTAATCCTAGATTCCAGAGTCCCTAGATCAAACTGAAACCTAGAGTCAGTCTCTAGATCACCAAGTCTCTAGGTCCCAACGTTTAATTTTCAAAGTCCCTAAGTCATAAATTCTCCACAACCAAGGTCCCCAAGTCCCTAGATGCCTAGTTCCTGCCTCGCCGCACCCGCGCCTCTATATTCTCCGGACACGAGACCTCTGTTTCCTCGACTTTTGTTTGCTCGCGAGCACGGAACCAAAGGTAGCGGTGAAGTTTGCGCCGGCCGGGACTTTATTTATTCCCGGTGGTCGGTTTTTAACGGGCAGTCGTTTTCCTTATTTTTACATCGCGGCAGCGGCGATGCCCCGGCAGAAAGTTCTGCGGCGGGCGCGCGTGCGCGCAGTGTACACACACGTCGGCCAATCTTTTTACAAGCCGGCCCACAGTTCCGGCCACTTTACAACCGCCAATAGCTTTTTATCGTTGCGGTTCCCGGTTGCGTGTTCCCTGCTCGCAAATTTCGGTTTCTCGCGGAAAAATTCCGCAAGTCCGCCCCCGAGAGTCTTAATCGCTCGAGAATTCAAGGTAACAGACTCGGAACGGTCCGCAATAAGTTTCCGGGTGACGCCACCAAAATAAACGACGAACAAGTTTCGGTTCCGCCTCGTTTCCACAACGCCCCCGTTCGCACTCATTGTTTCCCACCCACCACCACCCCTTCTCGCTCGTTTATTAATTGGCCATCCGTCCCCGGAAACTCCGAGGCGAGCCCGTTAATCTTCCTTCCCACCCCCCCCCCCCCAACCGGCAGGTTTCTTAACGTCAAATATTTCCACAAGCCGGCGAGTATTGGCCCCCACCCCCAACCCCCAACCCCTGGAAACTCGAGGATCGAGTTTCAACGGCACACACCGTGCGCGAACACCCGCGAAGATATTTCGATCGACGACGACGACGACGACGAGAGACCGTCGAAACTTCCGGTTGTGTGTTTGGATTCGCCGGTAAATATAAGCCTGCATTAACCGGGCGACCAAGGGATCGATGTAAACCCGCCGGTGCTTTTGACATTTCGCTACGACGACGGAGAACCAGAGCCGCGCGCCAGCCACTCTCGACGCGCTCGAGTTACCGTTTCTAATTTGCCAGACCTCCTGCAGACCCTGGCCCCCCTGATCAATCGATGATTTCGTTCAGATGTTGCCGAGTGAAGATTTACTGATTTCTATGTAGACAATTTTTATTACCACCCCCCGTCAGCGCGGTGTTCGTTAAATATTGTATTTTGATTAAAACGGGCGATGCCTTGGGTGCCATTTGTGGTATTATCAAATTAATCCATTCCGTTGATTGTAGCGAATTGTAGAAAATGTGTTGCCGAGTGAAGATTTACTGATTTCTATGTAAACAATTTTTATTAACACCCCCCGTCAGCGTGGTGTTCGTTAAATACTGTATTTTGATTAAAACGGGCGATGCCTTGGGTGCCATTTGTGGTATTATCAAATTAATCCGTTCCGTTAATTGTAGCGAATTGTAGAAAATGTAGCGTCTATTGAACCACAATTTTTGGAAACCATCCACGTTATATAACATATTGTACCATTTGTGGTAATATTAAATTAATGCATTCTGATTCTGTGAATATCCTGTTGATAATAATGGGTACTCTAGATTCACAACATGTGCAATTTTCCACTGCAGTAACATTGCCCAAATATAAAGCACGATACTTTTGTTCGTATGAACAATATTCCAGAGCCAATTTGTATTAATACCAAATCAGAGAATTTCGTTTGTTACGGAATGCTGCAATAATATAAAATTTACCATCCCGTTTTCAGACTGAAACATTACAGCCTCTGTAATCACGTTGCCCAAATGTTAACAATAATATTTTTATTAAAATGAGCAATATTTCGCAGTCCCATTTGCGTTAATGTTGAATGCTTTTCGTTGTAATTAATTCACTTGCGCCGACCTTAACTGGAATAATGTCACAATCATTCCTCGGCAATGTCTCTAACAATAACAACGGTAATAATACGTAATTCAATTTTCCTTTGTCCTAAATCTTGAAACATTTTGCAGTTGATTATTAATTATACTTTCGCGAATCGAAATGACAATTTTGGCTCTATTTGCGTTAATATTGCATGACTCCTGGAATAATTAATTACACTGGAAATAACGTTGCAATCGCTACCAATTTCTCCAAAAAGTCTCATTGGCGCAGTGTTCGAATGTGACTCTCGCCGCTAGGTAAAAATAATCATAACAGTAATTAATTAATGGTCGGTAATAATAGTAGAAATGTTTGCCGGGGGCCGGTGATTAATAATTTGGTATTCGTTGTTATGGTTGCGTTTCTGTTTATTAATACAGATTACGTCATTCGTCGCAACTCCCCCCCCCCCTACCCCCCTCGCCGTTGATTAATATCGTATCACGTCACGATTATATTCTATAAAATTTAGCTCGAAGGGTTTAACGTATCGCAGAGCATTTCGGCGTATCGATTCCGGGGGACAGCGAATCGTTTCGGCGTCGTCGGTTACCTACGGAAATTAATTAAAGTGTAATTTAATATTAATTAACTAGCCCGCGGCGGTGTAACTTAGACGCGGCTCGAATCAACATCGACGCCAACTGCGATTCAAGTCACACATGCGGCCAACTAATTAACGCTTAATAACCGCGGAAGGACGCTAAACACCGTGGCATTTCACACGCTCACAAACCGTCTCGCATACTCGCCAAATTTCGAACATTATCTCACGATATTTTAAGAACAACTTCTATACATTTCACGAAGCTTGATTAGTCTAGCAATGAAATTTAATCAGACTTTGAATTTCGTTTCGATTTTTAAGTCGAGAATTTCTTCAATATTGACCATTTTTCCATTTTTATTCCCGGACTTTCGGCAAGCTTGCATAAATTAATGTTGGCAAAATAGTCAAAAACCTTTTTCTGTCGGATCTTAAATTCCACAATATCTCCAGCCTCGACTAATAAATAAATTAATGTACACGGAATGGCAAAAACCACTGTCCGTTTGATTTTTATTTCCAGTGTCTCTAGTGATTTTCATTTGCATAAATAAATTAACGTGCAAAGAATAGTAGAAAAACCCAATTTTCTCGTTAATATTTTATGTCAGAGTATCTTCGATCTCGACCAATGAATAAATTAATCGATAAACACTTTCCGTCTCTAGCTCTATCAAAAAAATCAGTCCTCTAAAAATTCGTCCTTGAAACGTCAAGAGACAGAAATATGCAGGTAAATTTTTGCAAGCAACTGTACCTGGCCACATAATTCCAGCTAGGCCCGTACCGCAGTTCTCCCCTGATTCTCAATGGTCGCTAACAAGTACCAGCAACAAATGTAATGAAATCCAAAGAAACAAAAAGGCGAGGAGGGAAGAGGGTAAGTTATGGTCAGATTACAAGAGAAAACGTGCTCCAGGAGAGACCAGGAGAGAAAGTGCGGAGAAAGAGGCTGGTCTGGCTCGGTGCCAGCAGCTCCGAATCTCAATGGGAATCATGTTACCTGTCTCGTGCTGCTTTGTAGCAGTCAGCCGCCACCCCCACCCCGCTGCCCTAATCTCGCATCCGTTTGATTTATCATCCCCAAACCCCTCTCTCGCGTTATCAACATCCATAGTTGCATTTCTCCAAAGAATAATCCCCTCGAATGACCAACAACTGAATCCAACATTGGCAAACGTTATGAAACATTGTCAACGGTCGTCGACAGCTCCGGAAGCAGATGCACAAAGTAAAATCGACGTGGAAAGTACTAACTTCTCGGCGGGGTTAAAAATAAAGCGGAAACGGAAGCCGAATTCGCGTGTCTTCGATCGCGAACGAAGACTGACGGCCAACGGGAGGAGGAGTCCCGATTCGCGGGGCTCAAATCAGCCAAGAAAATCCGATAAGGATTAATGGACAGCGAAACGAGGCGTCCATCAACATCCCCCGGAAGTTTGACCGAGGAGATTTTCATTTAACCGTGGCGAACGAAAAAAGAAAAAAAAAAAGAAGAAATCGATCGGCATTTGTCTAATCCCGCGCGCGGCTCCTACGCTGACAGGTGAAGTATTTCGGCCCCGCGCTAATTTCCCTCCTCCGTTGCCTGCATACGGGAGCAGACAGTGAGCTATCCCCTATCCGCTAATTCCGCTTTCCTTTGCGCGCCTCCTTATCCGTACGATCCTCGATCTTGCGAATTAAACGCGTTCCCGGCCGCGCACTTTCAATCCTAACTGATTTCGCTCTGGGAACCCCATGCACCAGCCAATGGTTTCCTTAAGAGGAAACACAATTGAAGCGGCCGTTTATTCGATGCCGTTTTCGCGATGGGATGCGAGTTAAGTGGATTGATACCCGACATCCTGATAATTGATTGAACTTCCCATTTTGTTGTCGAGCAATCGACGGTCTGGCCAGTGGGAACGGCGTCTGACCTGGATACTTGATGGTCTGGGAAAAATCTCTAGGTTGGGGGACAACGTGGTGACTAAATCCCTAGGCCCACTGGCCCACTATCTTCTGAGTCTCCAAGTGTCTGGGTCAGTATGTCTCTGGGAACTGTAAGTTACTAGCCCCAGGGCTCCAAAAATCCCCAGGTCCCCAAATTACTAAGCCTCCAATTACTAGACCCTAGATTCCTAGGCCTCCAAATTAGTAGATCCTCAAATTCCTAGGCCCCCAAATTCCTAGGCCTCCAAATTAGTAGATTCTCAAAGTCCTAGGCTCCAAATTAGTAGATCCCCAAATTCCTAGGACCCCAAATTCCTAGGACCCCAAATTCCTAGGCCTCCAAATTAGGAGATCCCCAAATTATTAGGCTCCCAAATTAGTAGATCCCCAAATTCCTAGGCCCCAAATTAGTACATCCCCAAATTAGTAGACCCCCAAATTCCTAGGCCCCCAAATTAATGGATCCCCAAATTCCTAGGTCTCCAAATTGCTGGATCCCCAAATTCCTAGGTCTCCAAATTGCTGGATCCCCAAATTGCAAAGCCCCCAAATCCCCAGATCTCTATATTCCCAAGTTCCTGAACCCCGAGACCCCCATATTTCCAAGTCCCTAAGCCCGTCCCCCAAATCACTAGATCTCTAAATTCCTGGGTCCGAAGACTCCCAATCCCCTAAATCCCCAAATTCTCTAGTTCCCATCCAATCTTTTAGCCCATGGGTACTAAACTTCTCGAGTTGATAGATCCGCATGTCCTCAGACATCCCATTTCTGAAGTCCCCGAACTTGTCAACCCATAAACTCTCGAATCCCTAGACGACCATGTCCCTAGATTCCTCCATACTCAATTTAGCCGCCTATAGCTCCACATCCTCACGCCTTCAATGCTCTAGAAATTCACGAGTATCCGGTTCACGCCTGTTAATCCCCTAAATTATGAAATCCCCAAATTTCTTAGGACTTCAACCGGGAAACGTTCCCCGTACCTAGGTCCCTAGACCGCTGACATTCCAGGCTCTCTAGCCCCGTGAATACTGCAGTTTTATTATCCCCAATTCGTTCGGGTTCAAATTTCCACGGGATGCCGAACGAACCACCGATTGTCCGTGTTCCTAGCTTAACTCCTGACGACTTTAGCGGATTTCATATCCGCGCGTTCCGCAAACAATAACTCGATAAACGACGATTCGAAAAATGAGGGGGGAAAGGGGGGGGAAGAGAGAGAGAGAGAGAGAGAGAGAGAGAGAGAGAGAGAGAGAGAGAGAGAGAGAGAGAGAGAGAAACAAAGGAAGAGATTAACCGAAGGGACGAGAGCGTGCCCGGGCGGATTTCGTCGAGACCAGCCCCGGCGTGGCACAGGTGGGAGCAATTTATCTAAACGGCAGCTTTGTGAGGACCACTCGAACCGAAAGCAGAGTCCACCCCGGAATATTACTGGCCGCTGACCCGGCCGGTACCATTACCTTTCTACGCTTTGATTCTTTTGTGCGTGGCCAGCCGCACCGACCAAATTTCAACCCTTCCCTGCGAGAGAGCGAGAGAGAGAGAGAGAGAGAGAGAGAGAGAGAGAGAGAGAGAGCGCAGGATTGTGTGGGCGTGCTCGCGAAGAGCTCTATATTGAACCGGGGGGCCACGAGAAAAATGAAAAGAAGAACACCGGAAGAGCGCCGGGAGTACTTAGGGAGGGCCGTCCCGTGGAAACACGTCCGTCCCGATGATCGGAACGGAAATTCCTGGTCCCTTTTTCGAAAAGGAATGAATTCTTCTGCTCGAAGTACCTTAATTGTCAATAAAGGCCGTTTCCACGGAACGGACTCGATCTATCGATGCGCCGGGCGTTGCTCGAGAATCTCTTTGAGAGAACGAAAGGAGAACATTTCCCGAAGAATACTGAGATTCTCCGTACCTCTTTCTTTCTCTCTCTCTCTCTCTGTCGCTCGGGGATCAGATTTTCCAGCCAAAATGTCTTTCTATCCGGCGCACAGCAATTTCTAATTTACCAACGGAACATATCCGTTCTCATCTATATCACTGAATTTTTCAGATCAACTGGAAACCGATTCGGTGAAAAATGTAACGGCGGACATGACAGTGGTGGAATGGAGAGCCGATGGCCTCCGGGGGGATTATTTCTTAATTCAGTTTCAGCTAATGTTCAGCGGGTGAATAATTCACGGACAGTTAATTAAGTAATTAAAAAGCGGACAAGGAATTCAACGGGAGCCGGCGCGGCACGGCGGTGCGGTGTCTGCGATGAAAAGAGGTCTGGGAACCTCGGGAAATCGAGAAATCAGGGGATTACCCATACGAGAGACGGCTGGCATCCGAAAATCGTGCCGCGCATTTCAGCGTATTCAGAGAGAAACATTCCAGCGCGAAATATGTCAGACACGCCCCGGCAGAAGTTTCGGTCAGGTTTTAGAAGTCTTCATAGGTGATTGGTCGGTGCCGCGTATTTTCTAATATAGAAATTCCATCCCCGGACGCGAAAACAATCGCTCGGAAATTTCATGATCCGCCTCGGTCACCGTGTCCAAGAATTTACGCATCCATGAATTTGGGGACCTGGGGTCTTGGGGGCTTTGCAATTAGGGGATCCAGCAATTTGGAGGCGTAGGAATTTGGGGATCTACTAATTTGGCGCCTGGGAATTTCGGTATGTACTAATTTGGGGTCTAGGAATTTGGGGATCTACTAATTTGGGAGCCTAAGAATTTGGGGATCTACTAATTTGGAGGCCTAGGAATTAGGGGGCCTAGGAATTTAGGGATCTACTCATTTGGGGCCTAGGAATTTGGGTATGTACTAATTTGGAGTCTAGGAATTTGGGGATCTACTAATTTGGAGGCCTAGGAATTTAGGGATCTACTAATTTGGGGCCTGGGAATTTGGGTATGTACTAATTTGGAGTCTAGGAATTTGGGGATCTACTAATTTGGAGGCCTAGGAATTTGGGGGCCTAGGAATTTAGGGATCTACTAATTTGGGGCCTGGGAATTTGGGTATGTACTAATTTGGGGTCTAGGAATTTGGGGATCTACTAATTTGGAGGCCTAGGAATTTGGGGGCCTAGGAATTTAGGGATCTACTAATTTGGGGCCTGGGAATTTGGGTATGTACTAATTTAGGGGCTTAGGAATTTGAGGATCTACTAATTTGATATCAACCGTACGCTGACGCGAGAAAATCAGGTTCGTCAAAATTGGGTTGCTTGGAAAGAAGAGTCGGATACGAAGAAAGAGTCACTTTCGTTGCGCTTGCTGTTGCCGCAGCCTTCCGTCAGCCGTGATCGAGAAAATAGGTTAACCACGCCGCCTTTGAGAACGGATGGGCGTCTCTCTGATCTTTCCCAATCAGAAGCCCTCCAAAAGACCATTCACCGGCTCTGATCGACTTAAACCTCCGGGATCGAGTCGTGTATAATCTACTTACGCTGTGTCCCAAGGAACATAATTACTGCAATATCCCGTCCGGGGATTTAAACCTTTCAGCTTGCAAGAAATTACGAGACCTGAGCAGGATCGACTCACAAACATTCATATTTCAATTAATTTATAAAGCACACGAAGTAAAACTCCTCACTATTAACTATAGCGTGTCGCCACCAGAAATTAGTGGGTGTGGTCTATCCCCACTTATAGCTAAACAGGGCGTGGTTAAAACGGTTACGTCCCCACTGAAGGCCACACTAGGCGTGGTTTCCCCCTACAGTTGGAAACAATGGGCGTGTCACATGCCCACCGCGAATAAAGAAGCACGTGGTTCATCCCCACTATGAATAATACTAGGCGTGGCATGCTCCCACGAATCGTCACACTGGGCGTGACTTCGGTCGCCCTAAGCGTGGATTTCCCCACCCTGTGTCCTAATGGGCGTGCCTTTCCTCTACTACATGACCCTATGGGCGTATCCAATACCCGTTATGAATTCTAATAGGCGTAGTTTCCTCCTACCATTGGAAATAATGGGCGTGCCACTACCCCACCGCCAATAAAGAAGCACGTGGTTGATCCCAACTATGAACAATGCTAGGCGTGGCATCCGCCCACGAATCGTCACACTGGGCGTGGTTTACCCCGCTCTGTGTCGAAATGGGCGTGACTTTCCTCTTCTACATGACCCTATGGGCGTATCGAATCCCCGTTATGAATTCTAATAGGCGTGGCTCGCCTCCAGCTGCGAAAGAAAGGCGTGGTCATCGCATAAAGTGTACAGAAACGCTGCGGAAGTATTATAGGCAACAGCAACGCGCGAAAGATAAAACGCATTTAATAACTAGAAACGGAGTAAAATCAGTGCGACGGGGCTTCCCGATTAAAAATTGAATGAAAAATATGTTTAAATTAATTAAGAGCCGCGTGGACGTCGAAGCTACAGGCTCCGCCGGTTTGTTCAACATCGTCGCGGCCGGGTCTCGTATTTATTCGCGGAATAATTCGTGGGAGGAAACTCCGGGGCCGAAAGTGAATCGAGTTACGCGAGCTTAATATTTCCGGGGCTAGCTCGAGGCGCTCCCTTTTAATCGGGACTTTTAATTCAATCCCCGCTGCCGCCCCTTTTACTTTAAACTGATTAACGGTCACACTTTAAAGCCGGGAATTAAAACCTGTGCATTGTGAATTGATCAGACGCTGCAGTTTTCGAACTTCAATAATCCCGGTTGGACGGCGCAGTGTCGGAGGGGAGGGGTGGGGGGGTGGTAGGAGAAAAAGTGTTTATCGTGATACAAATTAGGGGAGACGATCAGGGTCCGATTTCCTCATCCCGGGGTATATCCGACACAGAAACTCGGATATCGAATTACCGTTAATGTAATGAACGTAAGCCGCTCTTCAAGCTGAAAATACAAGATATAAAGCACGGCTCTCTCGGAAATCCATTTAAGGGCAATTACAGTAATTAGACGATGTGTGAAAGGTGCCTTCGGCGACGAAGGTGGATCGATCAACATTGAGACGCCACCGGTGCGGTCGCTAATACACTGAGTGCTGTTTGGCACTTTGTTTCATTAGATGGACAACCGGGTTCTCTCCTTTGTCCCAGTTTCTTTTTGATGTGCCATTTTCTGCTTGGTTCCGTCCCATTATCCACGGCACGGAGCGGACCGTGTTGCGTCACTTATCCGTGTGTGGCGTGGCGCGCTCGCGCACACGCCGTGCTAGCAAACGGAAGCCCGGATGAACGTTAAGGTACCCTTAAAAGTGCCACGGCCGAGTCAATTATTGGACACCAGTTTCCTCGAGCTCATTCTTTTCCTCTTTTGATCTCTCCCGGCCCGTGCCTGTACGTGGCGAAGGGTCCGAGGCTCGTTTCAGACAATCAAGATGTTTGACACGGTACTTTTCCGCTGAGTTTCATCTTTCGGACCCCGTTCGAGACGTTCCTGCTACAAGGCAAATATTATCTTTCGGTTCCTGTGCTCTCGTCGAGCGAAATCCGTCCACACGTCGCCGTTGTTTTCCGTGGCCGCGCGATATACTCTTTCCCCGTGAACAATGGGGATGAAGAGTCGGAACAATACCGAGCAATGAACCAGAAAATCTTTTGACGAATAATTAATTTCCGCGGGCTCGCGTGTCAATACGGATTTCACATTCGTCTAGCATTATGTACGGGACGCGGAAAAAAATTCGTATGAATGGACGGATTCAGTTTACATGCGAGTGTAACGCAACCGCCACACGGGCACGTCTATTTTATTAAAACAATACACATTTTACGCGCACGCACGTTTCACCGCTCGTTACCATGATCCTCTCTAATTAAATCCAGCAAAATAACCAACGCCATTGCGGCCGTATTATTAAATCCCTAGCCCGTGTGTCGTTCCGGCCTAAAGAATGTAATTATCTAACGGAATTTTCGGAAAGTTTCAATGTCCGGGGTTCGTCAGAAGCGAATCTCCCTGGGGTACTATTTTCAACGAAAAAAGTGGATAATTAAGGACACGGACCCGGTTGAATTGTCAGTATTACAATTTTGTTCCCGTGATGTGGGCGGAGCCGGTACCAGAGGGCGGGGCTAACAGTGGGAGGTGCTTACAGTGGGCGGAGTTACCTAAAAATTAATCGCAAAATGAAATATTCGAATTTCTCAGCTCGTTATGATACCTAATTTTCTCCACTATGTCGGGGTTAACAATGAGAGGACTTAACCGTGGGCGGAGTTAACAGTAGGCGTGGCTAGTCTAATTAAGCGAAGGCTGATCGCGTAGCCATTGAAATGTCAATGGAATTGCACAAACAACTGTTCCATTGATTGATCGAAAAGCTGTAGGACTTGTAAATTAATATGAACGTTGATTTAATAACTCGCAGTAATGAATAAACCACATGTAATTAACAAACTAAGTAATTGACAGTGCTGCTTTTGAAATGGCTCAGAGCGGAGATGAACACTCTCCGAGGCAGAGTATAGATATTACAAAAATTAAGACAAAGGACTTGGACATTTTCAGGGAAAAACGAGGTACTTATTCGCGAACAATCGTCTCAGTTAGCGGATCGGTCGACGGTTCTCATATCGTTCTGACGTTTGGGAGACCGAAAGGCAGCCAAGGGACTGGAGTCGTCGTCAATTCATAGGATATTCCGAGCGGAAGAGGGTGGTTGGTCCTCAGAGATTTTCCAAGGAGGAGAACAAACCTTCAAGCGAATCCAGGCCGGCTGATATCGAGAGGAAAAGGGCCCCGAAGGCACGGCCAACGGAAATACGACGGTGCTGGTGGATCTTACCCACCCTCTGGAAGCTTTATTCAACCTGGAAGATGCGACGAATGGACGCTTCTGCGAGCTGAAATGTTCCTTTACAGTAACATCCATAGGACACACCGTGTCCTACCCCCCTACCCCTACCCCCCTGGTCCCTTCAACGTCCCTCGTCGAAAAGCTCGGAGCGAGGAACGACGAAGGCTCGGAAGTGTCTCTTCCCTTTCTTTCCGTTCATTCCGACGTCCTTGGGAATATCCACCGATTACGTTTCTGGGAACAGGGGGATTCCGGGGAACACGATACGCGTTTCTGGACTCTCGTGACGTCTCGTTCGAAAAATTCTCCGCCGAGAAACAATAACGTTCGGTGGGCGGGAGAGACGAAAGAGGGAAAAGTTTTCTCCTCCGATCGACGACAACGACGCATCCACGACCGGTCTCGCAACGATGAGAGCACGATACCCGTCAAAGGAGCAACCAGATCCCTCAACGAGCCCGAAAATAATCTCGTTCGTTCGAGCAATTTCTTCCGCGGGGATCAGAAACTTTCCACTTATTCCATTTGCCCCCTCCCCCTCCCGCTCCGCCTCCATCGAGTTTAGTAAATCCTATTTTTCAGGGTTTCCCGGAGATTTCATCGGAGTTCGTCGGAGCTGCGATTCTCGATAGGCTTCTTCCGCTCGGCGGCTCGGTTTTACCGTCGCGATCAAAAGGTGTCCAGCGAAACACTTTCTCCCGCTTCGTTTTCTCCGCGCGAGATCCCCCAACACTTTCGCGATCTCTCTCTCTCTTTCTCATCTTTTGCACCGTCGGTCTTCGTGCATTTAAAAAATTCTCGAAAGACTTGTTACACTTTTACTACAGTGATGTCTCTATATACGTCGCCTAGGCTTGGAAGATAAACGTCGCGGAATTATCCCCACCACCCTCTGGAATTATACCCCGTGAGAGACCACGAAGCATGAGAGTCTTCGAGGAGTGTAAACATAACACAGCTCGTCTCCTGGACGATACAAGACGCTGACAAGACCCGTCTGGTTGACATATATCGAGGAGTCACTGTAATCATCAAAATAACTTTGGTGAGCTAAACTTTTGTTCTGGGTAGTTACTGACGCTGAGAGTCACAAACAATGTCAAGCTCCACGCGTGTGTGCATTGGAAACATTCTGGAACGCGCAATCGAAATAATTAAAAAATTGTAGGCTAAGCCGAAAACTTGTTTCCGAGACCGCAGAGCAATTAACGCTGCGAGTCGCAGCAACAATACATTGGCGCAGTCCCCGAGGGACTTTGACGTGAAACAAAGTGTCGCATAATGCGTGACGAGCGCGGAATCGTCGCGGACTCGTTAATGCGGAGCCGCGCAGCGCAAGCGTGCGCGCGCGTCCGAACGACGACGGACAGACAGACGGGGGATTCGGTAACAAAGCCGTCTCGCAGCGTTCTCAGCTTTTACTTTGAAAACGTACACGCTCCACTTTCCGACGGACCGCGGGAAAAAAAGCGCAATACCGTGAGGCGGCCTCGCGGGTTTGAAATTTGAGACGCGTTCGGCCTCCCGGCTCCTCCCGCCCCGCCCACCGCGACATTAGGTCGCCGTTAAACCCGGTGAAAATCGTTAGTTTCGTTGCCAGAAACTGCGAAATTTCGCCCCGCGACTCGAATTCCTTTCTCATGCTGTATTGTCTTGCCGGTGACATTTTCGACCCTTTGTAATGCGATTTCAATGCTCCTCTTTTGTCAGACTCGAGTGCTGGGCGGCGCGAATCGGGCCACGGACACTGACGCTCACTGCTTTTCATGGTAAACGATAGTGATAAAATTCTAATGACCATTAACAGATTTTTTGAACGGTGCCAGACACGCTGGATGTGGAGGTGTACGGAATAATTTCACGTTTCACATTATTCCATGGGCGGAGATAAAGTAGGCGTGGTTAACAGTGGGCGGAGCTAATACTAGACGAGTGTGACAGAGGGCAGGATTTATATCAGTCTCAATTTTACTTATCCGGCTACATAATGGCCAGAGTCAAAAGTGGGCAGAGCTAATAGTAGGCGGAGCTAATACTGGGCGGAGATAAAGTAGGCGTGGATAACAGTGGGCGGAGCTAATAGTAGACGAGTCTGACAGAGGGCAGGATTTATATCTGTCTCAATTTTACTTAGTCTACCCAGCTACATAATGGCTAGCGTCAAAAGTGGGCGGAGCTAATAGTAGGCGGAGCTAATACTGGACGGTGCTGATAGTAGGTGGTTCTAACAGAGGATTGCGTCAATCCAATTTCCAGTCAATCAAGAGATCTGGGCGATGTATCCACGTTTTTACGACTTCACCTCAGCTCTATGGGCGGAGCCAACAGTGGGCAGGGCTAACAGTGGGCGGAGCTCACAGTGAGCATGATTTGACAATTGTTTTGAAATAAATGTTACAACCACTGGAAGAGAGAGTTTACTGATGCAGTGACCGAGTTAAAAATAACTGAAGCTTGTTAACAAACAAATGTTGAAGGATGGCACAACAAGGGACACGCGTTGCGAGGAAAAATCGAGTCAGGCGACTTACGAGTCCCATTCTTTTTCCCATCTAGCACTGGGGAATGATTAACGAGGCCGGCTACGAGTTTTGATGCACCCGGTGCAACCGGAGGCGTGCATCATATACGCGGCTTACGATCGCACAGCTGCATCTATCGCCGGCCGGCCGAAACTTCCGACATTTTTTCCGTAATCGTTCCCTTCCATCGACGAACGGCTACTACGTCACTCGCCTGACTGACAATAATAAATATTTCTGCTGCGAAAAAATTCCCGGACGGCTGACTGACGACGACGAATCCCGTTTTGCCGGACGACGCATTTGTCTTCGAAACGAGCTCCGTCGAAAGAAGTATCTGCGAAAAAATCTAGGTCGGGCCTCTGAAATCGGTACGCGATACCCGTCGATTTATTTTTTTTATTTTTTGCTGGCCACCACGTGGGACGCCGACAGGTACCGCGACTAATTAATATTCCTCGCCGCGCGGGGTTCAACCTTTTACCATATTCCTGTCAGGACTCTTTATTCCTGATGAACAACAGGTGTTTAAAAGATTAATCTCGCCCAGCGGCTGCGGCAGACTGTCATTAATTACTGCGCACCGTGGGACAAAAATATCGTCTGCTTAGAGACGACACGCCGGTTCAAAAATAGAATAACCAATGTAAGACATTTTTTACGGCTACCCCCTGACTTTGATCAAATGATAAATGCTCTCGACCTTCTGCCAGTTATTAAATAATGCACAGTCTACCGAAAATTCTGGAAAAAATTCCAGGAGCTCGAGGAAGCATCAGAACAAATGAAGAATAAATAAACACACTCAAACATCACAGTTGACCTAACATTAAAAATTCTCCACACGAATAATTCTTACGAGGGGGTGCAGTTCTGAAGCTAGTAGTACTCAGGGGGTTGTCCCGTCCCTTAAATTTGATTTTCCGTCCACAGAAAAATGATGTAGTGTGGACTGATTTGTAGACCGAGGAATGATTTTGTCCGGCGCGGACACCACCGTGATTAAAAAATTCGCGGAACCAAAGGAACTGATTTAGTGGGTCGGTAGGAAAATTCGATCGTTGGGATTCGGTTCTATTCGTGCGAAACCATTAGACGAACAGATGAAAGCTTTAGTACCGGCGGGGGTTGGAGGATCGATTATCCGTGGCACAGTCGTACGAAGCGGCCAATTAACAGGAAGCGCGGAGGAACGGCGTGACGGTGTGCAGGCCGATCGAATCACTTTTCAGACGTGACCGGATAACGCTTTGATCGTGCCGCGGCTCCTGCGCGTCCGTTTGACCGGTTTTTTCGGCGATCGCGGAAGATCGAGTAGGTCAGAGGACGTGTACAGCCAGCTCGGCTTCCCTCTCTCGGGGACAGAGAGGGAGAGAGAGAGAGAGAAGCTGTGCCCGGCGAAAAACAGACCGGTCCTATTTCAATGGACGCACTTCTGGCCGGGTCAACACGTCCGGATCTCCGTTGGCTTATTGTTCGGCCACGGGTTTTCGTTGTCGACTGTTCATCGTCATGAAAAATGGCCGCCATCGTCGAAACGACGAACAGCCCCGCCGTAAAATAATATGACACGCCCGGACAAAAGGACCCCGCGCGTGCTCCGATTTCAATAAAGCTAACTGCGTTATCGATCGAGTGGATTATCCACGAAAGACTTTGAAATTCAAGACCCGGGAAGAACTTTCGAAACGGGACGTCCATTACAAAATAATCTGGCGGGGTAGAAACACAACTCGAGCTCGCTGGATTCTATTTAAAAAAAAATTCTCGAATATTGCTTTTGTGAGAATATGTTGTCGTCGATTATGTTAATAAGATCGATGTCCGAAACTTACCTTCTTGGCGTCATTGTTGTTGTCGGCCGCGTGATGTGGTTGAGGACTCATTGCAGCACCATTGCTAACTGCTCCGCTCTGCGACAGAAGCTCGTCGCTACCCCTCTGCAACGAAAAAGAAAAAAGAGAAATTAACATTTGTCGTAGGCAGGATAGAACAGTGTGAGTGTTGTCGGTAAACACTGGGCGGGACTAATTGTGGGCGGTGCTAATAGTGGGCGGGACTGATTGTGGGCGGGTCTGCCGGTGGGCGTGGTTACTGTCAGTCTCAATTCTAGTCGGTCAACCTGGCCCACATAGTGGGCGGAGTCAGAAGTAGACAGAGCTGGTAGTGGGCGGTGCTGAATATAATATGCCAGTGAATTAAATTCCCCGACGTCTAATATATTTAATTCTTGGACCGGGACTATGAAAATCACGACCGCAAAAGTTAAAATTTAATTCTCAAGTTCGCCTGGGAGCCCTGGGGCGTTTTTCAAAGAGGACAGATAAACAAGAACCGGGAAGAAAGAACCTCGCGATTCGATTCATAGTCCGAATCCAATCCAGTCCCTTCTGGCGAGAAACGAACGAGAAAAATACCAGAGACGGTCGTCTCTCCTGTGGAGAAGGCGCTGCTGCCTCTCAATTTATCCAGCGAAACCGGCACAATTTAACAGAAACATCCTTCCCCCGGCGCTGGTTGCATATTATCCCGTCGCGTCGTTCAATCTGTCTGAACGCCGGGGCTCACTCGTTCGACCTTTCAGCGAAGAAAATACGAGGGAGGATAATTCATAACCCCCGGCACACGAGGGAAAATGGTAGCAACGTCATCCACCGGAGAGACAGAATGGCAGATCAAAGAGTCCCGCAGGATCATGTCCCGATCTCCCTGCGTTTACGTAAGAAAAGAAAGCCATGTGGATCAGCGAAAGGAGGAGCCAGAAGGGGATGCATGCTCCCTTTGAAGCGTGTTTACGCCGGGTCAAAATTCTGCGCTAGCATTTGCTTCACTGACGAGCACGTCCTTAAAGCTATTCTTATCTCGCTGGTATTTTGAGTTTATCAATTTTTGAACGGACCGCTAACGCTGAGGAAAAGGATGCCCTGTCTACTAAGGGGGTTTAAGTAGCTCTCTGCGAGGATATGATGGTAAATGATCGTCTTAGAAGGAGGAGACCTACCCTGATCCTGAATACAAATCTTGGATCACGTGGGATCCAAGCTAGGAGAAGTCCGAGTTCGGGGATATCCAAGTTAGGGGAGGTCGAAACTGATGGGCTTTCCATTTAGGGGAGGTCCCAATTTAGGGGGCTTCTCATTTAGGGGAGGTCCCAATTTAGGGGGCTTCCCATTTAGGGGAGGTCCGAATTTAGGGGGCTTCCCATTCAGGGGATGTCCCAATTTAGGGGGCTTCCCATTTAGGGGAGGTCCCAATTTAGGGGGCTTCTCATTTAGGGGAGGTCCCAATTTAGGGGGCTTCCCATTTAGGGGAGGTCCGAATTTAGGGGGCTTCCCATTCAGGGGAGGTCCCAATTTAGGGGGCTTCCCATTTAGGGAGGTCCCAATTAGGAAAGGTCCCAATTTAAGGAGCTCCTAATTTAGGGAGGTCCTAATTTAGGGAGGTCCTAATTTAGGGATATCCCAGTATAGGTATAACCCAATTTAGGGAGGTCCCAATTTAGGGATATCCCAATTTAGGGAGGTCCTAAATCGGGGAGGTCCAAGTTAGAGTGACCCAAATTAGAGCATTCATAGTTACCCTTCTCCATTTCTAGAGCACTCTCAGCAATCAACACAGCCACAAATGATCGTTGCAACGCTGTAAAAGCTCGTAGAACCTCCTCATCTCAATTGACCTCGAAAAACCTGAAGAGCGGGATCACGCCAAATATACACCTACCCATCAGGAGAGTAAAGGAAACGTGGCCCGCGAAAAATAGTCCAAGAAACAGGAATTCCGTAAAAATCCCAAACTACATCAGCGCGGAGGAGACGGGCAGTCGGAAGAAGACGGGAAGGGAGTAGAGTTTCATATATTCACCGGATATACAGGAGGCAGCATCATCCCCCCAACATCCGGTCAAACCAACCTCCGGACCCCTCGGAGCTTGTGTATTATTTACTTCGCATGAACGTATGGATCATAGACTTCTTGCTCACTCTCTGGAGCACTTCCTGGACCGTGCTCTCATCTTTCAATGCTCGGGACACATCCTTGGGCTGGGTCCTTGGTTTCGTGGGTAGTTCGAGTTCATCTTGGACCAGTGAAGCGTTGCTCAGTGGCTCGGAGTGGTCGAGGCGAGTCCTCAGTAAATTGAATCTTAGGGGTCCTGAATGTACCCTCCTGCACGATTGTTTTAGAACACGTGTTCCTTAATGTTCTAGGACATTTTATGGGCTACTTGGAAATGATCTAGCACGTTCCACAGTGACTCGGGATGATGTGGGTCAAAATTGGTTACCCGCCTCTCTGAAGTTGTCGACTGGTCGTCACTGGGACCTAACTGATTCAGGATTATGCTCGGTCCGAGTGAAAATTGACTGACTTTAGGTCACTAATTGCGGTGGGTCGAAAGAAGATTCGAGAGCCAGTGTGCGCGTTCCGTAGGGCTGGACGAAGGGTCAGGGTCCAGCTAGTAGAGGCTGTCTCTCATTTTTCCGGCCCTTCCTTTGGAATCTTGCGGAGCGTTTTACGTGCTCGACGAGCCGCACGGAATTGTCTCACGATCGTCTGGCCAGATGTCGGGAATCCCGAGGATCACACACGAGAAGGGTTCACTCGGTTGACAAACCAATTTCACGTCCGAACTGCAAGGCGATCCGATGAGTTTCCGTCCGTCTAGCTGGCCGGCACGGCAGAGACCCTAAGGGGGCCGGCGGCTGCTATTTGCTCAAGGATTCGCGCGACTCGCATTAATTGCAAGGTAAACACACGGAATGCTCTTGACGACAATTCGCCTTGCCTGACAAGTTGCTCGGACCACCAGTAGGAGCATGACCAGCTCGTGCACGAGGAGGAGACTAACCGCTACCAAGCCACGAAACTACCAAGCGATCTTTGAACATGCAACGTGCCACGGTGGAACTTACGATTCGTTTTACGACGAAGAATATTCAATTACAACGGTATCAGGCCGGGGCTAGGTTAGCTTAGAGTTCGCGCACACTGGCATACAAAAGGATGCCGCTGATCGATTCCATGGAAATCCCGTCTCGGAGGGATCGAGACAAGATGATGGATCGACGAGACGTAGCCGTGACGGATCGCCAATCTGGCCGGACAAAAATCATTTTGAGGCTCTGCTCGAAATCTTCCAATTTTTGTTGTAAGCTTCGAACGAAATTAAAATTTTACACAGCCCCGTCGAATCTTGTGATTCGTTCGAAATCGTTGGCGGCAGTTCGAACAGGTGAACAGTTCTGCGAAATTTTGCAGAATCTTTCGGATCACCGTTGGGATAACGCTAGCTCGAGATAGCCCTTGCGATAAGACGCCTGAAGAGAGGCTGCATCGTCCGGAGGAGGGCGCTGGTTTTCGTCTTTCAAGATGGATGGCTTGACGATGATGCGACGCGATGCACACCGTCCCCGGTAACCCGAAACCCCGGGTGGTTTCAAAAATTTCGAGCGATCCCGAAATTGAAACTGCTCCAAAAATTGAAACGGTCCGAAACTTACACCATCCAATAAACTGAATGGAATCACCGGTACGTCATTCGATAGCGCATCAACGGGAAATATTTTCTGCCCAGTTGCAACCCCCTGCCTCGACCGGGGGGGGGGGGAGTTACAGGGAAAAATCCAAATATCGGTTTTTAGTCTGTTTCCCCCATGTAATTGCGAGCAAAAATTCAGTGAAAAATACGAAACATAGCTGCAACCGAGGTGAATGCTGGAAAATTTTTTCCGATTTTTCGGTTGAATATTGTGGTCGTGAAAAATGAAAAACCGGAAACCCGAAAAACGGGCGTGTCTCGTAGAAGTACACGGGCGGCGGGATTTTTACTTTTTCACTGTTTTGTAATTATTGTCTCCGGATTTGTCTGTCAAAGTGCGTCGCGGCTGAGAAAATAAAAAGGCGACGTATCGAGGTCGTTGCCGGGCCGGCGATAAATCGTATCGATGAACACTTTACGATTGACTGATCCGAAACAACTCTGTGTAACCCTGGCCAATCAGGGTCTCGAAAGGGTACGAAGGGTTCCAGTTACTTTTTACGGCGAGCGGATCCACCGTATCGCAATATACGTCGGTCTTGAGTCAGCAGGGATCAAAGGAGGATCATTTTCCGTTAGCCCGTGCAAGATGGCGCTCGAGATTCAGCCCGTTCCAGCTTGACGAAAAATTTTACTGCTGCCGGAGCATCGGCAAGTGTTCATTTAGTTTATACGATACTCTTGTATCCGGTCTTTTAATCGAGTCCCATAAAACGTGGAAAGGGCACCGGGCAGGGAGAGAGAGAGCTGATGACAGTCTCGGGAGCCTAACTACGAGAAGACTGTAGGTGCTCAAAATCCGAAGAGAAGCTAAACTTGGCTCTTGATTTTCCCCGATTATTTACGGTTCGATCGGCAGACGAGAAAACAGAAAAAAAAAGCAAACCGAGCAACGGCCTGGCTCGAAAATCCCCGAACGAGCAGAGGGCGAGGCGAGCCAGATAACCGAATGAGGCCGAAAGATTTGTGTCACGCTGTCGTGATTTTCATCGAGCCCCTTCTCCATGGCAAATGGCGCGGAAAGAGGGCAGAAATTAAAGCGCTCGTTAGGGTGAAACGGTTCTCGGCCGATCGTCGTCGTCGTCCGGGGTTCGGAGCCATTGAGCCGCGAACGGACGGCGAGCGAGATTCGATATTCGAGACACAAAGACCGAAGAAAGTGGATCGTGTCTGCCGCTCGTGATTCCTGCTGGCCATATTAAATTGGATGAAGTTGAGAACGAGGAGCAGACCGCGCCGCAGATTTTGCCCCCTCCCCACCCCCACCTCTTTTTTCTTTTCGGCCTCCCGGAACGATTTCGAGACAATTAATTCGACGAAACGGAGTCCGAAAGAAGTTCTTCTTCGAGATCGATGCGACCGGTTTTCTCTTTTTCTGGTGACGTGTCACCTTGATTAGAACCGGCCGGCGAAACAATCGAGATTTTTCTCCAAGAGAGAATTCAACGAATATTTTCATTCGGATAATATTGAACGCGGCCGGAACATTTTCCAACTACCGGCCGTTACAATTCTATGCCTATTATACCGGGGGTAATACAATAATGGCCGGTGTATTCGAAAAGTCGGAACACAATCCTCGTTTACCACGCCATCGTCAGGAACTATTGTTCCCTTCGCCAATCTCATTTCAAACTATGTTGCCGCAAACAACGGAACCTGCGCTCGAACAAATGAAAAGTTTATTCCTGTTGCCCCCTCACCCCTCTGCCCCATCGTTGTAGTACCCCCATCTAATTTTTATTCTGCAACATCGTGCCTCCGTTTGGGCGGTTCAACATGTCGCGATAACAATGGCGCCGCAGTTTCCAATATACCCAATTACCCCGATTCAATATTCATCTTTCAAAAAATCCACACCGCGCGAGCGCCCGTGTTTTTCTGTTAGCCCCGGGGCGCGCTCGGCAATTATGATTTTTTCATTGGATTCGAGCAATGCTGCGATTTTAAAATGGAATTTTGTAAATATCTACTTTGAATTCGCCGTTATTATTACACGGAATAATTTTCGCGAAAACTTCCGCGGACACCCACCCACGCGGTCCGCACACCAACGCGCGCTAATTCGACACACGGACGGATATTCCGCAGCGTATTCTCCGGGCCGCACTTGGCCGAGGCCGTGTCTCTGCTCGCGTAACCGGGGGAGAAAGAGTTTGTTTCAGCTTTTTTTTTTCCCCCGCGTAGCAACCGGTATTTTAGTCCTCCTGTGTGCCTCTCTTCGACACCCACTCTTCGCCCGAAAGAGGAAAAAACCGACAAGCTCACTTTGTGCCGTGCAACGCGTCGCCCGTTGCTTTGTTGCTGAAACTGAATCACAGAAAAATCGGACCGTAAATGAAGCGCTAGATACTCTGCCCACACCCCTCATCTCTTATTTTAATGCTAAGGCCAGATTGCACAGTGGTAACGAGCGACAAAATTCCGTCAGGATATAATAAATTATAAGGGGACGAGCCGGATGCCATTTCTGATTCGCATTCTGTATTTTTATCATAACGCAGATCTACCCCAGCCATGCCAAGTGACAGAATCAGTCATAACTCAGACCTAAGCTTGGTCAGTCAACCCTACCTTAAATCGATCATGACTCGGCCATGCCTGAACCCAACCAGGCCATGCTTAAGCCATGACTGAACTTAAACTAGTCTATTTCAGTTATGCCTTGAACCTAACCACTCACGAGTCGGTCATAAATGAAACTAACCAAGTCGTGAGTCAGTCATAACAGACTCTAAACAGATCGTGAGTCAGTCATAACTGCAACTAACCAGATCGTGAGTCAATCATAACTGAAACTAACCAGATCGCGAGTCAGTCATAACTGGACCTAACCTAGTCATGATTCCGTAGCGGCTTAATCCCAACATAGTCATGATTCAGTCATAACTTGAACCTAACCAAGGCATGATTCGATCATGACTGAACCTAACCAAGGCATGATTCGATCATGACTAAACCTAACCAAGGCATGATTCGATCATGACTAAACCTAACCAGGGCATGATTCGATCATGACTGAACCTAACCAAGGAATGATTCGATCATGACTGAACCTAACGAGGCCAGGATTCAGTCATGCCTGAAATCTAACGAGTCATAACTAAACCCAACCAAGTCATGATTCGATCATTACTGAACCTAACAAGGCCAGGATTGTGTCATGCCTGAAATCTAACCGGTCACGAGTCACGACTGACCCTAACAAGGTCAGGATTGAGTCATGGCTGAAATCTAACCGGTCACGAGTCATGACTAACCCTAACAAGGCCAGGATTGAGTCATGCCTGAAATCTAACCGGTCACGAGTCATAACTGAACCCAACCAAGTGATGATTCGATCATGACTGAACCTAACGAGGCCAGGATTGAGTCATGCCTGAAATCTAACGGGACACGACTCATAACCGAACCGAACCAAATCATTATTGACTCATGCCTGAACTGAACCGGTCCAATTTCTCGCGAAGCGTCTGACACAAACGCGACGACAACGTGAACGATAAATTTGTAGCGTGGAGCGTCGAGACCGCAAAAGCGTATCAAATTGAGCATCAGCGGAAGAGAACGTCTCCGGAACGTTTGTCAATGGGAGCCAACCATAACGTCTAAGGAAGTTGCCCGACCCCGGGCGCCGGAAATCTCGAGTTCCCAGATGTAACGCGATGTAAAGTAATTATAATTCAGGTTGGCCCGAACTTGACAGCACCGCGAGCAGTTTGCGGGGTTGGGGGCCAGACCGCTGACAACAATGACGCAAACGCGAGCGGAGGGGCGTCTTTAAACCTGGGAAATCCACCGAGCAACGCTCTCATCGGGACAATCGGAAGAAAATCCAGGGAAAACGGTCGTTCGTGGCGGTGGGGTTATGCGACCTGGATCCATTCAAGCGGACAACGTTGATCATAAGTGAATTAATTAGCGCGGATTCTACGGTCCCGTCGAGCGGACTTTGCGTTTGAGCACCGGACTGTCGGACGGGACCGATTTCCTTGGACGTAGCGTTATTGAGGTTCCTCGGACCGTGTGATTCCCCGGGTATACCTCGATGGAAAATAGTAATTGAATTAGCAATGTTTTCCCCCGAAGCTTGAACTGTCCTCTGACGTAATTCAGTCTCCAGTAGAATGAAGCATTTTTCTGATGAGCGTGCCTGCCTCTCCTCAAAGAGAATACAAGTGTATCATTGCAATTACACTTTTTCTCTGCTGCAAATTCTACGCAAGATGTCACAGGGCTCTTTTCTTTCCGCCGTCTGGGAAGACGACTTCCACACCCGGGATGTCTACAGAGCGACGAGACAGCGTCAAAGAACTCGAAGACACGACGTAGTCGAAAATACCGGGGCTAGGTTGTTTATTTAACAGTATCCGGGAGATGTTGAATCGGAGTCTGCGAAGCACATGTTTCTTTCAAACTTATCTACCGACCGAGATCCACCACAAACAGATTGCGGTAAATTCGATTCGAACTATACCAAAGTCGCAAATTTTTCTCGTGGAGAAAACTACGTAAGAGGGGGCACACACACACACACACACATGCAGGGACCCTCACGCTAGCAATCTCGAGTCTGGCCTCGGTCTCGGGAGCAATTGCATTTAATTTCGCGAAAAGCGGATATTCAAATATCGAGAAAGTACCCGACGCCGTCACACGCAAATAAACAATGTGTTTGCTCGGCCTTCACGGACTTTTTTCTCCCGACGCGACGCAGGCCGGGTAACTTCTTTTCTTACGCGGTTAAGCCATTCGGCTTCATGAATTTCAAAGCGACGTCGCGGCCCCCTGAAGATGCTCGCCCGACGAGTTCCCCGTTGAAGAATAACCCCGCGACTTTCGCGCCGAAATATTTACTGTCCCCTTATGCCAACCCCCTCCAACCCCAAGAAAAGAAAGCACACGATTTAAATTCACCCGGGGTATAATTCGCAGATTTAAACTGCGGAAAAAAATGCCAGACTGTAGCTGAAACATTCACTAATCAAATACAGAAATTTGTGTGTCCAAATCTATCCCCACTTTCTCAGAAAAAAATCCTAAAGTCATACATCCTTGTAGCCATAGAAGCTGTCTTCAAAAAAGCCAACTTGACTTTGGCGTCACCTGGTTCACAGTTCCTTCAGAATTTTGCCACAGAAAAATACGGCGATAAAGCTCGAGCAATAACTAATCAAATCCAGTAAATTGTGTGTCCAAATCTATCCCCACTTTCTCAGAAAAAAATCCTAGAGTCATACATCGCTGCAGCGATAGAAGCTGTCTTCAAAAAAGCCAAGTTGACTTTGGCGTCACCTGGTTCACAGTTGCTCCAGAATTTTGGCACAAAAAAATACAGTGTTAAAGCTCGAGTAATAACTAGTAAAATGCAGCAGGTTGCGTTTAGAAATCTTTGCCCATCCTCGCACAAAAAAATGGAGAATACCAGTAAATTTGCAAATATTTATGGACCTGTGCCGGATGAAATGAAGAAAAATGTGTATGGATGCCTGAGGATCAACTATGAGGCAATTAGGGATCCAGGAAGGTGTGTATAGACTAATTGAGCGAACGCAGGGCTAAGGCAGGTCTCGTTTTCTCTGACTCGCAGGCCCTTTTGCCGGTGTCAAAGGGAAATTAATATCACCTATGCCCTCGACCTTCTCTTGCTCTCTCCTCTGTTGGTTGGACGTTTTATTCCCAGTTGAGCGGCAGACGAGACAGTGTGCCATCCTTTAGGATCGTGCCGGGGTACGGTCCGACAGAAAAGGCATTATTTCACAGCAGCGTTCGTCCTCGCAGGATCCACAACAAGACGCGACACGACACGGCCAGCCAATCGGCTCCTTTCAGCAGTTTTATCGTTCGCTTTGAAGTGCACAGGCTTTCATCGTGTTTCCACTTTCTTCCCTTTCATTGCTCCGGTTGCAGCTTCCTCCTTTGTTAACTTCTCGAGGGAAAAGATCCATCTTTATGCTCGCGGAGGCTCCCTCTCCCGCAGAGTTTTGATTTTTCCTTTTCTAAATATGATACAGTGTACGGCCGAGACGCGTCCTCGTTTCGTGTTGTTTCTCAGCCTTCGCGAACGCGTCGAATATTCCGGGAAAAATAAATGTTTGCTAATAATAGTCGGAGCAACTTCAGACGACCAGTGTCGAGAATCGGAACAATTTCGCGGAAACTGTTGCACCACGATTCGCATCAGTCATTCGGATAGCTCAGCACCTCGAAACAAAAAAAAAAAAAACTGGCGGTTCAACTTTGAATTTTCTTCGCCGCGAGAACTCGACAGGGAAACACAGCCTAAAGCAGTTTCTCAATCATGGAAAGTTGAGCGAGTTATTAGCCGGCGAATATTAAACGACTTCCTGCATGCAGAACGGCCATTAACGGTGCAATAAAGATTCAAAAATCATCACCCGGTTGCTTTTTATTCCCCCGAGAAGATTTTTATGCAAACTTCCTTTGTTACCAAAGGGAACAGCCAGGGAACTTTCTCGGAGGGCCCGAGCACTCGAACCAGGCCAACTACCATCCACGATAATTGCTGCGAGACTAATGGCGGAGGAAAAATTAGGGATAATAATTCATCTGAACTGTTTGCAACGTATCCGCCAATTTAGGGACCACTGGTCCGACTGCTTTGAAACTTGGCAGAAATACTAAGTTGTTTAAATCATTCTCAGCGAGTTGTTGTTACTGATATGTAAATAATATTTGTTATGGGGACTGTTGTAGATACATTAATAATTATAGCGTTTGATTTTTAATTTTATATCGCTCGGAGACCCTCAACCGTGGACGCTTTTCAGACCTGTCAAAACACATCGAGTCAACTTTGACGTCATCTGGTTCACAGTACACTGTCGATTCTCGCAAACAAAAAATACCAACTGAAAGCTCAAACATTGACCAATAAAACGCAGCAAACCGCGTTTCGAGATCTCTCCCCGTGTTCCCAGAAAAAAATCCAAAAGACGCCACAGCAGCCGCAGACGATGTCAGAAAATTCAAGTTGACCTCGACGCCACCTGGTTCAGTGCGCTTGCACATTTTCGACATAAAAAAATACCGGGTTAACTCTCGAGCATCAGCGAACGAAACGCAGGGCCGCGCGTTTCAAAATCGTTCTTCAGCTTCGCCCAAAAAAATAAAGAAAAATAAAAAATCGAGAACACACTTGTTCCAAAAACAGAGATTCCGCGTCTCTCGAACGGACGCGTCTCAGTTTCATTTCTCTTTCGAAAGAAAGCCAAGAGAAAGGAGCGGAAGCAATTATAAAATTCCCGCGTGCTCGCTAAATACGGCCGGCGGGAAAAGAAAAACGCCTCCTCGGCGGCGGAGAACCGAAGTTCACTGGAAAATTGAAGACAAAGAAAATGGATGCTGGAGGGCAGTCGGACGGCTAACAAAAAGGGTAGGGGGTGCGAGGGGTGGGGAGGGGAGGGGAGGTTGTACGGCGAGTGCCGACGTCGAAGATTGCTTCTGATGACCGGGAGAGGATCGGTTACGGTTCTATTATGCCGGTCTCTCTCTCTGTATCGATACAATTTCGATTTCGCTATCCGCGGACCATCCGGGTTATTATTCCGATGAAAACGGTCCCGGCGGAGAGGTTGAATGGGAAATTTAGTCAGCCGGATGCGATTAAGGTTGGACCTGGCGCAGATGAAATTTAAAGTATCGTGTTCCCGGCAATCCCTTTGAGATCGCCCCAGAGCTGTGTATAGCGTTCCCGGGGATGGTACGGGGAGGAGGAGGGGGAGGAGGAGGGTGAAACCTGTCGATTTTTAACGCGGCAATTCAGCACGTTCGCCTCGAAGGCCGCTCTCGGGCGGAAATAAATAAAAGAAAAATATATTTCGCTCGTGTTTTCGGGCCGGCGACCCTAACCCCCGCAGAGTTCCGGTTGCATGCTGCTGTTCTATTTTTTAAACGTCCCACCAGCGTTTCGCGAAACTCCCACCTGGTCGCCTCTCCTAGGGGCCATGCAATTTTCAATCGAAACTATTCTATATTCCGCGGACAGCCCGTTACCATCTCGCCAAATCCATCGGTCAGATTCCCGAGGGACCACTGAAGATCGAACGCCACGGAGAAATGGCGCCGGCACTAAGTACAGATCAACTTCATGCTCGTTCATAATTCCCCCCTCTTACTCTCCCTCTCTCTCTCTCTCTTTCTCGGCATCTGCATCATTCCCGTATCGATGCAACCGTGCGTAACACGCACGTTTGTGTACGTGCGCCTGGCTACGTCTAGACGGTAATCCAAGCGATCCCCCGGGGAACACTGAGACCCGTCTCGCGGATCGTTTCCTCGGAGCCCACGATCTTTATCTTCCGCTGCTATTTCCTAAACACGCGAATATTCCTCCCTCGCTCCCGGGGAACCGCCCGTTTCGACACCTACACCCTTGACGACGGGTCCATTCATCATCAATCATAATTATGGCTACACAGCGAAAAATATACAATTCGAGTACACCAGTTTGCAGTACATGTTCCAACTCGCAAATCACAGGCACGAATTTCTACAGAATTAAGTTGGTGATTGACCGAGACACTGGACACGAGAATTCAAATTTTTTGAGATATTGTTTAAACAAATACCTGAAATTTTCGTGCGCCGTTACGTGTTCACCATTCGAAAAGGCACAACTGAAAAAAAATTTCACTGTCCTACGACCTCTAGTTTTCGAGATATCCCCAGAAATGTGGTTTTTGAGTTTCGGATCACGATTGACCCGGGCATCGGCGAACGAGGCCTAAATTTTGCAGGTCTCTCAAAAAATGCTAGACAAATGATCCTATCTTATCCAAAAGATCCTCGATGCTATTTTTGATTTATGTATTATTTATTTTTCGTTTACAATTTTGGTGCTCGAAGAGGTACATATTGTAACAGAAACGGAAAGGAAATATTTGCCTAATCGTTGGCTGGAGACATCAAAGACACCCTGCGGACAGCTAAACACTGCGAGGGGTTGAAAGAGGCGGCGTGGATGAAGAGGGAGGGGCCTAGGCGTGGCGCGAGAAAACTTTTTGATAACACTTGAAAATTGCTTTTGAAAATAGAATAACAATCCAATTTCAAGGCAGTCGCGGTGGTTCGCTGAGGCTGCCGGGACGCGTACCCGAAGGGGTGGAACACCGAAAAATAAAAAGGGAGCGCATTGACCATTGCACTCTTTTATGCGAGTCTTCTAGACTGCTGGGACACTCTTCCAAAACAATCTACACAACGCCCATAATCCAGGTAAATAATTTTTTAAAAGTGCATGGAACAAGAATGAACCTAAAATTCACCCCCAAAAAATTAGTAGCCCACCTATTTGGCTAATAAAAAAAATTTTAGCTCAAAGTAAAAATTGAAAACATAGTTTTTCGATTTTTTTAATGCACTGGTTCAAGAGAAGCCAGCAGAAATATTTTACAGGAGTGTGGGTCCCATAATCCAGGTAAATAATTTTTTAAAATTACATGGAACAAGAATGAACCTAAAACTCACCCCCAAAAAATTAGTAGCCCACCTGTTCGGCTCATGAAAAAAACTATTAGCTCAAAATAAAAATTAAAAACATGGTTTTTCGATTTTTTTAATGCACTGGTTCAAGAGAAGCTAGAAGAAATATTTTACAGGAGTGTGGGTCCCATAATCCAGGTAAATAATTTTTTAAAAGTACATGGAACAAGAATTAACCTAAAATTCACCCCCCAAAATTAGTAGCCCACCTGTTCGGCTAATGAAAAAAGCTATTAGCTCAAAATAAAAATTAAAAATATAGTTTTTGGAGTTTTAGTTAATACACTATTCTAGAAGAAATATTTTCCAGGAGTGTGGGTCCAGGAAAAGGGGGTGCGTGGTTTGGGGGTGGTTTTCCCGGCAGGGACGTGCACACGAAAACCGGCAGAAACGCGCAATCTTTACCGGCTTCCGGACAATCGGGCGAACGTCCCTTCCGCTTCCGGAATACTCTCGATCGCTCCCTGCCAATATAATTGCTATTATGTGGTGGGGAAAAATGGTTTCTGGCCGGCCTTCAATAGCTCGATTTTACCGTCGATCGACTCCGGGATATCGTGGCCGCGAAACTCGGCCATTTGCGGCCGACTAGGTCCCGCGAAATTGTTCTCAGACGAGAGAAGGAAAATTTGTAGCGGTCCGGTTGATGTGCTGCTACCGGATGTCACCGGGATATTAAGGAGTGGAAATAGAATTTGTTCCGTCGACAAAATAGGGGAATCGATCGGTCCTGAATACCTCCAAAGCACGCTATTATCTTCTCCTCCAACATTCGTCTAGAAATCACGTTGAATTTTGTTACGTCCAGTTTGAAGAAGTTTGAGGAAGTTTGATAACACGATTACAGTCGTATTTTGAAAACTAATTGTCCGATCGACTTGAAACTTTACAGATACATTCTTCAGGACGATACAAACACGCCCAAAAAAGAATTATATCGATAATTGCAAAATTCAATGACAGACAACATTCAGAATAATGAACATACACTTTATGACATGTTTCACTAAAATTTCGATGAATCCGAATCAAATCGATATTCCGCAATGAAAAAAATATTTCTGCATAGCACAATGTCCGCCAAGTACACCCACAAAATTTCAAATTGACATGTCTTCTATTTTTTTTTCCAAAAAATTCACAAAGTCGCCTCGGTTTACGTGCCCAAGTGTCAGTACACCCCCGAACCAACTCGCACCGGGATTTCCAACTGAGAATTTCGTATTCCAAAAAAATATTTCCGGGGTTCCTCGACGAGATCAAAGCACAGGAAAATTTCAGCGCTTGCTCCGGTCGTTTTGCAAGGAGGTCGGGTGCCGCTCCCGCTGAGAATGCAATCTTTAGTGCGGACCGGAAGTTTCCCTGTGATTCGTAATTGAGCGCCGGCCAACAGAAAGAGATAACGAGGACGGGCGTCTCTGAAATCCGGTCAGAAACGTCTAGCATGCAGTTTGAAAAATGCGGCGGGGTAGGAACTCGAAATACGAGGAACGCGCGCGCGAGTGCTCCACCCAGCATTCCGCGACCGAGAACGGTAAATAATGTAACTCGGTTAGGGGTGAGGGGGCCTGGCGTGGAAAAAATCACCGGGGCTGTCCGTTACGCTAATTAGTTCGTTGCCCGATCAGTTATTTAGCCATCGCGGTTAGCTTTCCGTCTCAAACTCGTCTCTTTCTTCGAAATCGGGACAGGTCGACTGTCACCGGGGCGCGGTGACTAGACGGTCGAAAGTTTAATTAATTCATGACGTCACACGTCAGTCGCTAGACGATATTCGTGTACGCGAATTAAAGGCGGAATTTATGGACGGCGCCGTTGCTCCAAGTGACACTCAAGTAATGTGCGTGAAATTTGCGTAGAGGAAGGAGCGAAATGTCACGCGTCCATTAATTCCGGCGCGAGGCTGTAATGCAACGGCTTAATAAAACGGCCGCGCGCTGTTTCTGCCCTGGGGGAAACGAAAATTGGACGAACCAGGGTGCGGGGAGATGAGGGGTGGCCGGGGGTGCGGCAGAGATTCGCGAATTCCCGCTTTCAAACTTGTAGGAACCGTGCAAATTGCGAAAATAATATACAATCGACCCTAACGGCGCTTATCACACCTGGCGCCATCTGGATAACCTTGGACCAACCTCCGTACAAACTTCGACTGGGAAAGGTATAATAATGAATAAAGTGCTGGGAATTGTACCCGGTCCACGAACAGCAAACATCGTGCTGCAATACGAAATGTGTTTGTTGTTATCACAGGATGTGTTTTCTTCAAGATCTAGGAAAATATTGAAAATGAAACCTAGATTGGATTAAACTGCCGAGAGAAATCTGATCGTCCTATCAATACAATTTTGATTGGTGTAGAAACGTGTGATCAAGGGTATGCACAAACACAGGTGTACAAATTTTGTGCAAACCCAACCGCCTTAAAATAATTTTTCCAAGCACATATGCACAAATATTTTGTACTGAACCTGAGCATCCCAGTAAAATAGTTTTAGGTGAACTTGAAGAAGGTTCACCTCAGGGTCCCAGGGTGTCCCACTGTTGACAACGATGTTCAAATAGAGATGCATCGCGCACAGGCGCGTCCCGTCGCCGAGACACCAACCAGGCCATAGACTTGTTAGTCGACAAACATGGCAGAGCCAACGAGTTACTCAATTTCTTTCCCCGCAACAACACCATCACCACTCGATCTTGACGTCCCTGGAGGGGCCGAAGAGCTAAGTAATTCCATTCGAAGATTCGCAAGGAAAACAGCCCGATTTCTTTCCTTCACTATCCATTTGCTACGCGATACCTCTCCCCTCGCCTCCCTCATGCCTTCCCCGACACTCGATTTTTCTCTTGCAATCTTAGCTTAGAACTAATTTGCGGCTTTCTGGGACCAGAAAATTTTTTCCTAGTCACTTCAATAACATGGGGAGATATTCCTATAATTTCAGGAAAATTGGTTCAGCACATTGTTTATAATAAATTAATAAAGATTCTCTTCTAGCACTCTGGAGGACATTTCTTGAGAATTTGAGTTGGACAAAAGTAACTACAGTTACATTATTTGTGGATCTTATCGAACGTAAAAATTCGTACAGTTAGTTGAATAGTGCAGGAACGTGTCCCAAAAATTTCAGGAAGATAGGTTCAGCAGAACGTCCAAAAAAAAATTCCGAAAAATTCGGTAGATTTGCTTGTTCGGGTATCTGTATCCCGGATAGCCTAACCGAGAGGTAGCAACGTCAGCAGACAATGGCGCACGTGTAACACGTTGTCTACGGGCCAGTCGCGTTTATCACGGCTCGATACTCTTTTCACGTATCGGTTCACAAGATTGGAGGCTAAGAATGACTGACAAAGTCCGTTCTGGTTGAGCGGCCGTTAGACAGCGCAGAATCGAAAATCATTGTTTAGAAGGGGATCGGTAAATTCTGGACAATGCCGGCTTTCTTTCCCCGTTCGCGGGATAGGTATCCGGGTCAACGGACACGAGGCAGGCAGGTCGGCCTGCCTCTGTGTCCAAGCGTGCAACAACCGGGATCGTTCGGCTCCCCAGACGAATAATTAAAGCCTCTGATCAGCCCGAGGAACGTCATTGTCCTCTTGTGTCTCGGTTCCCCGGCAAGAGAGTGCTCTTGCGGTGTAAAAAAGGAAATTCGCGGTCCAGTTAAGCCGCTACCAATCCTCGACGACCGGAGAAGACAATTAAAGGGACAATTAAAATATTTCTTTCCCTCCGACAAAGACCCAGGACCACTCGAAACACCGGCGATGTGTTAACGCTGGGATTTCGATGTTTCTGCAACGTCCCAACAAAAATGAGGAAAGAAATTCGTTCCGTATCGATGGGCCATTCTACGGTATCTTCAACAGACTTCTATCGACCATTCGATGCACCCCCGGCGTACCTTGAATCATTTCAACAGGTAGCTCGGCGGAATTAGCAAAATAGATCGAAATCAGCAGATATATTTCTGAATTATTTCACAACAAGGCTGCCATAGAATAATTTGCTGCTCCGTTAATATTTCCAGTTCCGTGTTTGAACTTCGGGGATATATTCTCCAGATACAGATATATAAATTTCCTTTGACCATTTACACGAGCAGCCGCCACCCTTAATGGTCACAGTAATTTAAGTAAACGACGACGTACCTTTTTCAGTCGGGACCCAGACTTTCGAGCCAGACAGTGGGGAAAAAAATGTCCGCCCGGCAAAAATATCTGTCTATCGGCATTATTTGCAGTCTCGAGAAGCGCAGTACCATCGGTCGGAAGACGTACGAGCGTCGAGTGGCGCGTAAATCAAATTTCTGAGTCCCTCGGTGCGTCCGCGGTGCCTCGTTGCGCGACAACACAAACATGAAAATACGTACCGGCCGATATAAATACGCGAAATAAAATATCGCAAAGAATGGCACCGCGTTGCGGAGTTTTTCGCTACGTCCGGTCCCGCGGGTGCCATTTCCAATGGTCCGGCCTGTCAGCCACTCTTTCTCGTCTAAATTGAATCAACGCCCCGATACGCGCACGCGCGCCACGTCGCTTCGCGTCGCGTCGTTCTGCAACGACTATTGGATTTTAATTCGATTCGCTGCATCTGGACGACCGAGATCGATTATTTTTAGAAACTACGGAGGTTCCCTCCGGGGGTCACCCAAGACCCCATAACACCAACATCTCCGAGCTACCTCGCACAAACTGGCAACAACTCGTTTCGACCTCCACTGTTCCTTCGGGTTGAAGCTGTCACCTTTTGGAGTAAATTATTTTTAATATATTGCTACAGTTATGGTAGCGGGGTTAAATTTTTTTGAGGTATGCAGATAAGGGTAGATAACACCTCCACAAAGTTGCAACGCTCAACCCTGAGTCGTTTCTGAGAAAAAAATTGCCAAAATGACGTAAATTCTTAAAAGCTGCGTCTTCCAAATATCATTTTACGAGCAGTCATCTCGCGACCTAAATTATTTTTAATATACTGTTTCAGTTATGGTATCGCGAGCAAAATTTTTTGAGGTATGCAAATAAGGGTGTATAACACCCCTACAAATTCGCAACCCTCAACTCTGAGTCGTTTCTGAGAGAAAAATTGTCAAAGTGAACTGACGTCTCAAGAACTGCATCTTCCAAATATCATTTTACGAGCAGTCACTTGGCGAACAAAATTATTTTTAACAGACTGTTACAGTTATGGTACCCGTGCCAAATTTTTTTGAGGCACGTAGGAAGGTGTGCATAACATCGCCAAAAAGTAGCAACTTGCAGCTCGCAGTCGTTTCCGAGAAAAAAATTCTCAAAGTGAACCGACGTCTCGAGAACTGCACCTTCCAAACGTCACCAGTTTAATCATTCATTTTTCGAAAAGTCTTGCCACCGGGTAGTTTTTTAGCAACTGGTTTGAGTTAGGTTCGCGGTAGACAGACAGGAAACAGGAAAATCAATCGAACGTGCTCGCGGCACTCGACGCAAAACAATGTCTGGTGAAAATTCGCGCGGGCACACATCGAATCTACATGGTCGATCGTATAATCGACAGAATGAACCGAACGGACGGTTAATTGCGCCGCGGGAAAGTTCCGCGTTCCGCCGGAGAATCGACGGAAATAACGTTGCCTTGAAAAACTCGGCGACACTTCGCCGGCTAACTTGATTTACGAAATTTCCATATTTATACGGGGCGCCACCACTCCGTCCATCCATCCGGAATACACACTGTGTGCTCCTCCCTCCCCGCCCGCCACGCCCCTTTCGCGGGTGAAAAACGCTCGAGGGTTAGAAAAACAGTTCGGGAGAAAGCTCTCTCTCTCTCTCTCGGTCCATAATTAATTTAAACGCGCGCGGTGGTGCTCCGGCGAAAACTCGATCGGGAAAACTAATTGACGGCGCTGGGGACAGCGTTATCGATAAATATTGATAAGTCGAGGTTAACCTGACCGCGGACTCGGCGTATAAATCTCGCCAGAGATTGGTAAAAACATTATATTCTCCTGTGCTTGATTTTTCCCTGTCCACGTGGCTCCGACTTCCGATAGAGGCTGGCAGAGGGCGGGGCGAGAGCCAGTGGGAGGAGACTGGCGCTGCGCCGAGGGCGGAGGGAGCCGGCGCTCGGCCAATGAGAGAGGGGGAACCGCGTCTAGCCACTCCCACCGTCTCGCCAGGGGCTCCGAGAGGTCGTGTGACAACGACAGATTGACGATATGAATAGTGGAACGGTTAACGGCGATGAGCAGCTATGCGGAAAGGAGGATTGCGTTATTAATAAAAGAACGGGGAACCCGGTTTCTGGAATAAAGTTTCCTGTCACGCGCTTCTCTTGGCCTGTCACTGGCTGCTGCTTTATCGATCCGTTTCGGGGACAACGAAGAAAGTTCGGATTATAAGGAGTTCATTTCCGAAATGGTATTAGCGTAATCCGTGGCTGGTGGGTTTACAGCGACGGCAGCTTAACCGGCAGAACTACATTTGCCGATTTAAGCTTCTGCTTAAATATTAGTTCAAGCGCCGTGGTAAGCTTCTCGTGTTCACGTGTAACCGCGGGGGAACCTTGAAAACGACCGTCGGTCTTCAAGGTAAATTTGCTGGAAAAATTAACGCGCTTCTGCTGGACAATCGAACGTATTTGCTAGATTTATTTTTAGCTTACGGGGAACGGCTCGCGGGTCATGGTTTTTTTTATATTGAGTTCTGAGAGGAAGCGCTCTCACGTTCGCCAGCAATCTGATTTCCATCGTCAGAATCGATGAAAGAGCAGCCAGTTAATTAATGATTGGCATCAGGAGCAAGCCCCTGTGAGATAGTAGCATCCCATCTGTTATGCGTTTGTGTAACGAATCCTCTCCCCGCCCCCTAATTTCGCAGGGAAAAATATGGAGGCAGGAAGTGTGTCCAGCAAGAGCCGTCGAAATGCATCCAAGAGACCTTCTCCTCTCTTCGTCGTGCAGGTTCATCGAATATTTACCTGACCAGCGCATTGAATATTCCCCGCTGGCAATAGATTTCGAGCAAGGTGTAATGCGAGTCGTCGTGCTGCTACCAGGTGCAACACACACGGGGTGTCCCCGAAGTGCCCATAGCTTCTAATCAAACAAGGAGCACGAAGAATAAATTTGTATTACCAACACAAGTGATTACACTGTCCTCCTGAAATCCCCAATATTTCTGAATCGAGAAAAATTCTACGGAAACTTTTAGGGTTGTACCACTGATGCCACTGGTCAATAATTTAAATTGAATTTTAAAGTCCCGGTACAGTGAGAGCAATAAAGGGTTCGGTTACGGAGGACCATGAAGACGCATTGCAAAATTGTTTTCTGTATTTTCTCGTAGTGTGAGACTCGCGAGACACCCGGTATACGCATAGAGGGAAGGCGGACCGAAGACCATGAGAAATAGCGGAGGGTGCGGGCACGGGGTGGCATAGAACGGCTGTTCGAAGAGGGTTGCGAGTATCGAATTTTCACCCCATCCGAGAGCATTCGTATTAATATTTTACAGGATACCGGCAGACTTGCTAAGCCAACCAAAAACGAAGCTCGATGGTGCAGATGCGGCGTCAATGGAGGCGAAAGTCGATCTTGTGAGATATTCTTCTTGAACGCGTTAGCGTCTAACGTACTGCTGGCATTACGCGCCGAAATAGATTTTACGGGGACCGAGGAAACATATTTCCGACATTAATAACCAGAACATCCAAAAGGAGATATCGGAAAAATAAATTAGAGTCACTGAAATACAAAATCAGTCCCTATTACTCTGTAGCTCCGCCCCTTGCACTTTGCCCCGCCTCCTGCAGATTGCTCCGCCTATTATGGGTGGGCAGATTTGCAATTAAAATTTCGAGTAGTTTGTAGACGGTTCAGTTATTACAACGACAATCCTCACTGCCATGCTATTTTGCTCCGCCCTCTGTCTAGTAGCTCCGCCCTCCTAGAACTTGCTCCACCCATTATAAAATACATACAAGTCTAGCAATTCTAGAACATGATTCACAAAACCTGTGAAAATCTAAATAGCAGAGACAGACCATATTCCTCGTAGTTCCCAGCACTGTACCGCCCATCTCCACCACTACACAGCCTAGCCCCGCCCCCTGAGCACTAGCCCCTCCCTTCAAACATTATCCCTGCCCACTTCCGAGTTTGCAAACGCAAGAAAGTCTGTTGATTAATGTAATTCTTTCCCGTTACACGTCCGAACCGCACCTTTCAGCACGACCGCGCTAATGAAATCGCCGAGACGCTAAATGTCAGGTGAACGTCACGAAGCCCGGATATTTATACAGGTGAATATTAACGGGGCAAACTGGGGGAATCAATTGAGTATCAGGAAACGTGAAAAAGGTCAGAGAGCGGAGGGGGTTGGTTCAGGAACTGGTCTAAGAATCGAGAATGTCACCGAACCTAATTTATCGGGATTTAATAATAACGTTCGTGAAATTGCGTGGCGTAGAGACGACTGGTGAATAAGGCTCGATCAATCGAAGGGGGTGGATCTCTATTGCTCCGGTTGGTTAGGCCGGTTTTCCTGAAACTAATCTCGTCTCGTTATTAGCGATTCCTCGTGCCCTGGAAAAAGAGAGGAAGAGAGGCGGGGCGAGGGGCGAGGGGGGGGGGGAGAGAAACGAGGACTAACGCAATTTTCTTGGAAGAACGGGCCGGATAAAAAGGGAAGACGCTCGTTTTTCCACTGAAAACGAGTACACCGACGCGGACAGGTGCCCCGGGTTTAATCTCAACCAGGGTTTAATCAGAAATGCCTATCGAAGATCGATCAGTTCGAGAAACGTACGATTCGGGGCAGCTCGACGCCCACGTAGGAAATATTCGCTGGAAACAATTTTCCTTCGACGTGTAAACGAAAACAAAAAATCCAACAGAACCACCCCCTCCCCCTTCTCAGCGGAAAAACAGCACGATTAGTAAACGGCATAACGAATTTTATTGTTCGATTCGCGCGTGGGCAAAAGACCAGTGAAATTTAAATGAAATCAGAGGACCGGAAGTGTAATATAGGCGATACACCGAAAAGCCAGTGATCCAGATTTAATAAAGGCAGGATAGATTTTCTATGAAATTAATTATCCTGGTAACACAATGGGCCCATTGTTGCGCCACCGGGATATTAATTTACGAAACGAACCAAGAGACCTGGGAACGGCACAGTTACATCTATGCTCCCTTCTTTTCTCTCTCTCTCTCTCTCTCTCTCTCTCTCTCTCTCTGCTCTCTCCCCCCACCAAGTTCCGCAAAACTTTTTGCCATATTTCGCGCAGTGTTACAAGAGGGCGGGGAGTGGGGGGACGGGAGATAAGAAAACTCACGTGATGAGATTCACGTGCTGCTCTCGATACCGGGATGTTGTTATCAGTGCGCCGCGCAAACAAGGTTATAATGCGTTCAGGGAAGTTCGGGGTAGCGAAAACCTATATCCTCGAATCGACTTCCTCGAGGAGGGTATATACTTTGCCGAGTAAACTATTTTCCAGGGAAAATTTTTTCGATGTTGAGTTCACGACAAATAGAACGGAACAGAGTGGTGCAGCGGAGGGGAGGGGAGGGGGAAATAATTACTTTCCCGGGGAATTTCGTCGCGGAGCCAGCCTCGCCGGAGAAATTACTCATTATTTTAGGGCCGTGCAACGTCCTCGGAGCTCTCCTGGGAGCGCACACCTTTTCTTATTCACCCGCGCGTACACACACGCCCCCTCACCCTCCCGCGCACCAGCAACCGCGCGCACCAAGGGAAACTTACAGTTTTCCCCAAGTAGAAATCGTCTCGATCACATCCCCGACGCGGGAAACGAGGGAAAGAAATTAATCGGAGATTTATCTTATCAAAGAAGAAATCCCATTATCCGGTGGTACGTGCGGCGATACCTAAGTAAATAAATAAAAGAACGTGGGAGAGAGAGCTTGACGGAGCTCGAGGGGGTGGGGGGGGGGGGGGAGAGAGAAAGGATAGACAGCACAGCTTGCACACAGGTGCGACCGGGAAAAACTCACGAAATAAATCTCGGTTGCAACCCCCCCCCCTTCCCCTCCGCACCCCCCACGTTCGCGTTCACCTGTGAGAGACACGGCAAAAGTGGGAAAAAGGATGGCAGAAATAATTTGGAAGAAACGTTTCCGGATTATTACGGATCTTCTCGTCTCTCTGTGTTCGCCTTGCGTTTTTTCGCGCAATCACTGTCCGCTTTTTCCCTTTCGCGGCACCTACGTCTCCCGTTTTTCCACCGGACACGGTGAAAAACGGTTCGACTTACTCACTGGAACGTCAGGGCGACGGTGGTTTGTCTGTCTCCGTTCGGAAATATTTTTAAATAATTCTATTCTGCCCCCGTGACAAGCTTATAGTCGTGTATTTGGCGCGACTCCATTTCGGTGGGTACTTTTTAATTTTTCTCGGACAAACTTTGCATGAGAATAAATTTATTGTTTATGGTAGTTATCGGGTAGATATTGCTGGATGCACACAAAAATTTTCAACCGAATCGTGCCATTCCAAGTATGAGGCGGTATGAGACAGTATGACCAAGTATGATGACAGGTTTGCGAGCGTTTGGAAGATACGGGTGGCTCCATCCGGCTGGAAATTTGTGTGTGCACTCTCCAATATGCGCACATCGACTGCCGTAAATAATAAATTGATTGACATGGAAGGGTTGTCTAAAAAAAAAATCACGAAGGCACTGGTGTTAGTGTCTCGCCCGTTAGCGAGTCCAGGGAAGCGAGCATCGTCGAGGAGGGGCAAGTTTGACCGCCATTTTCCCGTCAAAGAGAATTCCAGCCGAGTTCCGGACGTCGGCGAGCCACCGGAAGACGGTATCGAAGCAAAGCAATTATGCCGGCCCGCAATTACCCGCGGTGAGAAGCGTCTCCTTTCGCGCGTCTCTCTCTCTCTCTCTCTCTCTCTCTCTCGGCGCTCCCGCAGGGGAGAGTAATTGCGCCCAGGAGAGGCGCGAAACCGTGGCCAGCGAAAAATTTAAATTGTCCGTCTTCCCCGGGTCTTAAATTGCCGCGGCGGTGTCTCGCTCGCCCTCTCCCCTGTCCTTCATCCATCTTACTGTCATCCGAAAATTTATCTGCGGCCGCTACGTGTAGCCACGTAGCGTGGCCGAGATAAGGAACCTAGGATACTGGACGGTGCGAAATTATACCATCCTGGAAATAGAATCCTTTCGAGAACACGCGCGAGCTTCTATTGTTTCCCTGGGATCACTTAGCACTGGTCCTTGAACTGTCGGCTAGACCACTAGATACTAGAGATATTTGTTGCCCTATCCTGGGTTTCCAGTAGCTCTCTATTATTTTTTATTAGCTATTTACAGAGCTCTTTCTTTGCAATTAGCTGGGAACAAGGACTATGTCCACTTTGAGATGTCCCAAAGTATTCCAGCTGGAAGGGAGCTAAATGATCATCTGTCTTCCTATCCCCACTGATCATGGTCTTTGGTTCTAGCTAAGGCTATCAGGGCTGTATGTCCTCTTTGAGGGTGATGTCAACAAAAGTGTCCTAGTTGGCAGGTAGCTGGATGATCACCCACTTCATCATCCTTTGTTTGTTTCTGCTGGTGGGCTCTACTTGGGGTTGACCGGGGCTGTGTCGACTAGGGCCATGTCCTCCTTGAAACTGATACCCTAATGTTAGCCTAGTTAACAGGTAGCTAAATGGTTACACATTTCATCATTTTCTACTCGGTACTCGCCATGACCCCTATTCACTGCTAGCTAGGGCTATCAGATCTACGATGTGTCCTCTTTGAGAGTGTCCACAAACTCTCCTAGTCGACGAGTAGCTAAAATCCAATTGCTAACCGGTCTCTACTTGGTGTTGGCTGGGGCTGTGAAGACTGGGGCCATGTCCTCCTTGAAACTGATACCCTAATGTTAGCCTAGTTAACAGGTAGCTAAATGGTTACACATTTCATCATTTTCTAGTCGATACTGGTCATGACCCCCCTAGCTAGGGCTATCAGATCTATGATGTGTCCTCTTTGAGAGTGTCCACAAACTCTCCTAGTCGACGAGTAGCTAAAATCCAATTGCTAACCGGTCTCTACTTGGTGTTGGCTGGGGCTGTGAAGACTGGGGCCATGTCCTCCTTGAAACTGATACCCTAATGTTAGCCTAGTTAACAGGTAGCTAAATGGTTACACATTTCATCATTTTCTAGTCGATACTGGTCATGACCCCCCTAGCTAGGGCTATCAGATCTATGATGTGTCCTCTTTGAGAGTGTCCACAAACTCTCCCAGTCGACAAGTAGCTAAAATCCAATTGCTAACCTCTCTCCAGGACCCCAACAAGTTGCCACCGATTCCAAAACATGGTTCTAGCGAATCACCTGACTAACCAATCACCTGTTCCACAGTGCCCACCATGTCCGACTGATCCACCGTACCTAGCAGCTCTACCAGGTCAGTCTCCATGCAGCAGCAATGAACTGGAGCACAGACACGTCAGCTGTACAGCTCGGCGCAAAGATTAATGACATGACGAAACCGGGACCGATGTTTCGACACGTCCCGAGACTGAAGGAGGCGCGCTATCGTTCCCGGGAAGGAGTCTAGTGGCCAGATGGTCGGGGACGGATAAAACCCCCGGGGAAGAAGGTACGCAACGGGCGGCTGGCTAGGTAATCGCGGCCGCGGTGTTATTTAAGTAGACCTTATCGAAGTTTATCGCGCCGGTTCTGACGCCACGGCCCCATAATCCACCGGTTCGTTTCCAAGCTGGAAACCCATTAAGGTAGCAGTTGCAACACGGACGCGGCGCGCACCGCGGGAACAAAACGAGAATGAGCGAGAGGAAGGAAAAGAGACTCTCCTCTCTCTCTCTTTCTCCCCTTTCTCGCGGTGCCGGAGTGATTAATGTGAATGGATGGAAGAAACAAAAAGGGAGCAGGGGAAAAGGAACAACGAATCCGGCTGCCTCGCTCTTGGTGTTAACTTTTTTCTACGGTCTATGCTCCCTCCGCCGACGCGTTTATTGCGCTCCTGCAATCATTGAAAATACGCTCGGGCCCAGACTGCGCCCGATCATGCCCGAAATCGGTCCAGCCGAAATCCTCCTCAAAAATAGAGCCAAGAAACAAAAGGATTTGCAAAAGTAGAGATTATTTGGTGACCCATCTTGACGGGGCGCTTCGGTGACACTTATCTGATGCTAGGTCGTAACATTCGGCGTAAATCGTGTTAAATAGGAAAAATTCTTTCGAATTTGTGAGAGAGTGACTCTTATCGATCCTGGACTGGTGAATCCCGATTCGGGCGAGCAGAACTTGTCGTGTCTCGATCATCGGGAATGGCGTACGAAGCGACGCGGAATAAAGGGAAGAATACAGTCCGCGGCGAGATGATCTTGATTAGATACGGTTGATGATCCGTGGCCGCTTTTCAGCGGGCATGCCCGCCGGGTCCCTAAGGGGCTAAAACGATGAAGAGTCAAACAGGAACGCTCTCTCTCTCTCTCTCCCGATAGTCTGCACGCGCGAACGACTCGCCTGCTCGAGCGTGTCCGCGCAAAAGGGAATTTATGCACGGTTCGTCGACGGGCACGAGGGCGCAAAACATCCCGAGCTAGTAAATATTAATGCGCTCATTAGCCGGGCTTCATATTCATGCTATGAAAACTCATCGTTTATTATGTAACGATTGCCTGCCGGTGGCCGGGCGAGATCGCGCCCAGATCGTGGATTACCGGTTAATGGTAATTGACGAGGCTGGATTTCGATGACTTCGCACTCGAAACCCAGCAAGGCACACATCCTGTCCACGGTGAAACTCGAAGTCCACCGAACCTGCCAAAAATCCGAATTATGCCTTCTAAACCGTGTACAAGCTCGGGGAAGTTTATGAATATTGCGGAATTTATTTTAAACAATGTGCTGGACCAATCTGGTCGGAAGTGTGTGGCTATGTTACTGCACTATGGGGATAACCGAACAAATTTTTTCGTGACAAAACAATCACGAATAATGCAGCTATGGTGGCTTTTGTTCAACCTCAATTTTACGTCCAGACACGTCCTTTCAGCCCGGTGTACATTGTGGAAATTTTATGAATATTTGTGAATTTACTGTAAACAATGTACTGAACCAATCTTGTTGAAACTTTAGAGGTACTTCGGAGCACTATTGGAGTAATTAAAAAAAATATTTTAATCCCACGTTTGACCTTGGAACGTCCCCCAAAGTGTTTGGTGTACCCCCACCTACCAATGTTTTCCAATAACGTCGAATGAAACGAGACTAATTGAAACTAAAAAATCCACGTTGAAACTATGGACCTGTATTTTTAAAAAACACGACGGAGGTTCGTTCAACGACTTCGCTGGCCAGCCAATAGCGTTCGCAGGGAACCCCATCAATAAGAACAGCGACGATCGAAACGAAAGGGTCCAAAGGGACACGGGCCGAGTCCTATCTCATCGGGTTCCGATGAGAGTTTGGTTCCGCGAGCTTCTGATGACTCGTGAAACTCCTCGAGACGACTATAAGCCGATATATTTATTGCCGGAGATACTTCTGAGACTCGTTCCCTCGGCCTGTGGAGTCGATTTACTAAATAAGGCCGGAAGTGGATTGCCTGTGACATCACCGTCAAACTTTCTACCTTTGAAGTAGGATTTCAAAGGATTTTTCCCTCGGTTACCAATCGAGTCGGCCTCAATGATAAGAACTCTCTCTCTCTCTCTCTCTCCCTCTCTCCCCACGGGGAAACTGAGTTTCGTGTTTCTTCCGAGATGACGCAGTTTAATTAAAGGAGCCCACTTCGAATCATGTTATTAACACAGCCCTCGGAGGTTTTTCAATGGCTTCTCTATCTCTCGGGCTCGAAGTAGTCCTTCAGTCATGCACCTGTTGAAACTGTTTGTCCGACTAGACAATGCATAGCAATCCTATTAAGGCACTATAGTCGCTGGTAAAGTCCTGCTAAATTCCCGAGGCCACAAGTACGACTCTCGGCAGTCTTACAAACATAACCAAACCCCGTCAAACTTGGTCAAAATTTATTTTTATGAACTCAATGTAATTTGTGTGGGAGATAGTACCAGGAAACATGTTAAGCATTGTTTAAAAAGTCCTCCAAACTGTCGATTAAAATAAATTTTGAAGACTTTTTAAAAAATTGTTTCGTTTAGGTCTCAACACTCCTCAGGCTCTCCGGGGTTGCTCTCTTTTTTTCTCAGACACTCTTATCATCCCCATAGAAAAGAAAACTGTCAGCTGAAGTTGGCCAAGATAAGAGTTAGGTGCAAAGCTGTCGAAGACCCGTGTCAAACGGGACCCGGGCACCGCGTGGCGGGGTTGGGCCAGCAGGAATCTCTCGATTACTCTTCCTCTGATTTATGGCGAAGAAGTTCGATTCCCGCGACTTACCCTGTTCGCATTTTCCTACCAACTTTTCGAACTTAGAGGCTCCGCGAACGGATCATTAAACACGAGCTAACCCGAAGACTCAGCCGAAGACTCGGCGTAGGGAAGAGAGGAATCCATAATTCGCGGGAACACGATCGCGAATTTTCGCGAACGCGAAACGAATCACACGGAAGCTGACCGACCGTCTGTGTATTGGGTGATCTTTGACCCGGACCCTGTTCATTTTATTTGAGGTCGTACCTAATATTGTACTAATCCGAAACGACTTTTTCGTTCCTTTTTACAATTTAATTTTTTTAAAACAATTGAGGCAAAGTATCGAAGTAAAACAAATTGCATAACTTTCTAGAGACATGGGGGAATGTGCATAAATTTTCCGGAACGTTTTAAAACACGGGAACCTCAAAAAAAAAAAAAAGAAAAAATTCTGTGAACCAGTGTGCCAACTTTCTATTTTGTTTTGGACGATATCATGCTTCAAACGAATGCAAGGTCCAAAATTGGATTTTTCTAGTATAATATACGTGTCGATAGAGATTCAGGGCAAATTTTGCTGGACTGGACTAATTATTTCCAGACCTACACAATTCTATACCAGAAAATGCTTTCCTGTCTTGCGGATGATTAGTCCAAGGCAATTTCTCGAGGGTAAAAATTAAGGAAAGCGATTTTTGCGTGTGTATCCGCGATTTCGCAGAAATTTGCCGGCTTGCAGGGGTCTTTTTTCTCGTCGCAGAAATTCCAGTCGGCCACAATCCTGTCATCGTTTGAGCGCGTTACAAGCGGAGCGTCTCTGTGCATTCAGCGCCCCTTCGAATCCCGCTCGGCTGTCTCTCTGTGTTGTCCCTGTTGCTCGCGCTCCAAAAAGATAACCGCGGACACCTCGTTTCCGGTTTCTCGGTCTATAGACGCCGTCGAGCGGCACGCAAACGAGGCCAGCCGGTATTATTGTAGCCGTTTCTCGTACTGCTCTCCTCGAGAGAGACAGAGACAGAGACAGAGAGAGAGAGAGAGAGAGAGAGAGAGAGAGAGAGAGAGAGAGAGAGAACGAACTGCGAGCAAACCGGAGGGGTGGCTCGTTCGTTCGTTCGTTCGGTCGTAGAAACTGGCACGGGCAATCTTTTTCAAGCACTTCGGGAAATGTCGAGAAGCTTTCGCGCGCATTTACCCCAGACGTCACTTTCCCGGCCGGTGAAAATAGCCGGCTTTATCCGTCATTGAGCCGCGCGAATAAAGTTGCCACAGTAATTAGTTGTAGCCCGCGTGGCTAAAACTGCTGGCTGGATGGTTAAATCTGTTCCCGCGTATTCCGAGGAAATTCGGCGGACATCGTCTCTGCCCGACTGCATTATTCCAGGGACCAGAAAAAAATCGATTACGCTACGAGGCAACACTCCAGTGACGCTGCGTGCAAAAGTATTCGCGGCTGTTTCGTCAGAAAGTGCAACAGTGATTTCTCTATATATGTCGCCAAGGCCTCGATGATAAACGTCGCGGAACTATCCCCACTACCGCGAGCTATATCCCGTGAGGGGTCCCTAGTAGTAGTGGGGTATATCCTGTGAGGGGGCCCTAGTAGTAGTGGGGTATATCCTGTGAGGGGGTCCTAGTAGTGGTGGGGTATATCCTGTGAGGGGGTCCTAGTATTAGTAGTGGGGTATATCCTGTGAGGAGCCCCTGGGAGTAGTGGGGTATATACTGTGAGGGGACCCTATTATTAGTAGTGGGGTACATCCTGTGAGGGGACCCTAGTAGTAGGAGGGTAAATCCTGTGAGGGGCTCTAGTAGTAGTGGGGTATATCCTGTGAGGGGCCCCTGGGAGTAGTGGGGTATATCCTGTGAGGGGACCCTAGTAGTGGTGGGGTATATCCTGTGAGGGGCCCCTGGGAGTAGTGGGGTATATCCTGTAAGGGGCTCCTCAAAGGAGTGGGGTATATCCTGTGAGGGGCCCCTAGTAGTAGTGGGGTATATCCTGTGAGGGACCCTAGTAGTAGTGGGGTATATCCTGTGAGGGGTCCCTGGGAGTAGTGGGATTATATCCTGTGGGGGGGTCCTAGTAGTAGTGGGGTATATCCTGTGAGGGGGTCCTAGTATAATGGGATATATCCTGTGATTAGCCCTAGTAGTAGTGGGATATATCCTGTGAGAGGCCCCTAGTGACTGTGGCGATAATTCCGCGACGTTTATCATCAAGGCCTTGGCGACATATACAGAGAAGTCACACTCTATATGTTGCTGACAAATTTCGACAAAATTCGCTGTATTACCCAACGAAAAGTAGCTTCAATGTTAGTTCTGAGTGAGGGGAGCATCTGAAGTAGATCTACACGTTGATCTGAACTGAGTAGACTCTAGTAGCTTTCCTGATGAACACTCTTAACGCTCATTTTCCTGTCGGAGGGTAAACACTCCCGAATCCGAGTCCCCGACCGCGGAAAGAAAGGAAGCAGTCGAATCCCTCGCCGCTGGCTTATCCTTTTCCAGGCGATTTACGTGCGAAGTTCACGGTGGAAGGAAGCGAATCGTTTATCACGCGGCGAGCTAATAGATAGCACGGTGGTTACGTGTTCGGTGGTTCGATCGGTGCCATCCCTTGTCCCTAACCCCTGGAATCCACTTTATCGGGCCGATCGACTAACAGCTGCGGGAATGAAGCTGGGAATCCGGTCTGGGATCGAACTTCCGAATTCGGCTGTGCCGGAAGTGCGTAACTCTTTGCCTCCGTGCCTCTACCGAAGCCCCTTCGAGCTTTATCAGATTTCGGTGGATAATTCCGGGAAAGAAGCTCGAATTACGTTCGCGACGTGTCCCCGCGACAAGGATTTTTACGGTTCGCGAAATTTGTGTTGAATGAATAAACGTTGCGACCGCCTCGGCGTCGCCGATAGACGATTCTGATAGCCGCGGAGACAGAAGAAAAACGCCGGCCACCCCTCGGGCCGGCAATTACTTATGCATGTTTCCGAGTGAGAACGTTTCATCGCCGAGGTTTTATGGGGGCTCCGCGGCAGCATGGAAAGTGGACCATGGGAGAACCAGTCCCCGGCTCTCTGTTTTATAGTAACCCTCGACGATGATTTTATGAGCTGTCGGAGACCGAGCACAGATTCCCCGAAGATTCTGTGCTCTTCTAAAAAATCATCGACTCCGTCGACAACGTCGGACTTCTTCTCTTAAAAAATAGCTGCCGTTGATCGATCAAGAATACAGATCGTGAGTGATCGATCCGAGTACGGAAGGAACCGATCACCAACGCACCCGGGGATTACAAGCTCCGTCGTTTCGTCGGTTTATGAAACGGCGATCGGAGCACGATTAATTACCGTCCCACCATCGTCCCGATACCGGGCCCAGATGATTAATTTCCCCCGACACACCGGACGACACGAACTTTCCACTCCCTCCCCTCCCCTCCCCCGCCCCGCGAAACTTTTGTGTGTTTCCTTTTTTCGTGGCGCGCACGCCGAGTGAAAAATGCCGATGTCTCTCCGAGTCGAAAGTTTGCACTGTCCCGGGCGCGGCGGAAGAAAAGGTGAAAAGGCTCCTTTCGTGAGCCCGAACTCGCGAAAGTGCACACTCATTTCCGTGTTCCCTGAATACCTTCGATCTCGCTTGATACAGTATCGCGGCATTTTTCACGCGAGGACGGATGAAAGTTCCTCCGACGGGGGAATGAAAGGGGACCGAGTCGCTCGGGGCGGGATGAAACCTCTGCAAAACCCCTCTCGCGCGAGGAGCACGAGGGGGAGGAATTTTCTTTCGCCTTTTTCGGAGGGTCTCGAAACGCGTCTGCCACGGACTAGAACAAGGGAACTGAATTTAGAAACGAAAAGACGCCTTATGCTCAAAAGTGACGTTCGTCTAAAAATATCTCGATGGGAAATAGAAACAAGAACAACATTCATAGCTCGTCCGATTCTGCGTGAAAAACGCTACAAATTTCCCCCGAGGCATTATTTTGTACGAGTTATAGTTCGGGCGATACTTCATTAGACAGTGGAGGAAATCATCTGCATCAAAAATTACACATTTCTTGAAGAAAATGGGACGGTGAAAGATAGTGAGTGGGAGGAGTCAAACTTTGTGGGCGGAGTCCGAGGAAGTGGGCGGTGCTTGAACTTAAACTGGGGAAAATTATCAGGCAATATTTTCACGAAGGTGGGCCCCCTGCTTTGTACAAATATATTGACAAATCTATTTCAACGACTATAAAAAGAAACGGAGGTGAAAAGAAGCAAATAATAGAAGGGGCTAGAGAATGAGGAGGAGCTCGAAACAGTGGGAGGAGCTTAAACCCCAGAGAAGAAAGAATGTACAAGCAATGAATTATCAAAGATGGGTCCACTATTCTCTAAAATTCTACTGACAAACCCAAGCCAACAACAGTAGAAATAGAAAGTGGGAGGAGTTTGAAACAATGGGCGGTGCTTGAACCCAGGAGGGAGAAGTTTACGGTCAATGAATTCGCCAAGGTGAGCCTACTAGTCTCGAGAAGTATGTTAACGAACACAAGCCAATAATTGTGGGAACAGGAAGTGGGAGGGACTAAAAAGTGGGCGGTGCACGATGGGCGGAGTCTATGACAATATCTCGAAGAAAAGTAGAAATAAAGATCAAATTCGTAGCTCATCTGCTTCGGCGTGAAAAATGGTACAAATTTTCCCTGAGTCACTATTTTCTACGACCTTCAATTCATACGTTATTTTCATAGGCAGTGATAGTGAAAAGCGAACATGTTCCTGCATCTTGACGCGCTATTATCCCAGGAACTATCCGTCGCGTAGAGAAGCTCCACGAGAAATAATCGACGCAGTTTTTCACGGGGAATGGAACATAATTGAATTTGGCAGTCACTGACGAGCGTTCACCTCCCCGGGAAGCCTCGAAGGGGAAATGTCAAGATACCGTGGGGGCTCGGGAATTTCTTGGCGCGGGCGAGGGATCGAGCCAAGAAGAGGATCTCCCGTTCCGAGTGGCGGGATATCGCGTTATAGGTCGTATGATAGATTACTTTCACTTGCGCGATGCTGAGCCGCGAATACGTCACTCCGCCGCGAAAATAGATTCCGCGCGATTCGTGGCACGGAAATTCCATTCGTCGAGGCTGAACCGCCTCTACTAGACGGAAATGGCTATAGGGGTGGAAAATGTGCTCCGGGGATTTCGAATAAGGGAATCCGGTGCAGTTCTACTTGATCGGGACTCGATCTCCCTACACCCAAAGGTCAATTACCGAAGGGCGGCGCCGAAGGGGTGAAAAATGAAAACACTTACTCTTCCAATTACTTTCGAAGTGGATCAAGACACGACGAAGACTTAAAATTCAGAGGAAATTGCCGAAGGGCTGTACTAAATTGAAGTTCTAACCGTAATACAATTTTAGACAAAATTTGTAGACAGGAATGACATTAAATATTATAAGTCAAAGTTTGCCGTCCTCTTAGTTTCAAGCTCTGGCCGTAAGGCAATCTTTGCAGATTTTTTTAAAAGAAAACTATTCAGTGTAAAAATTTCAAATTTTACACACTTGTTAAGTACTTATGGAGAAATGTAGACAAATTTTTTCAAGCAATTCAAATCATTTTTGACAAAGCTAGAGGGGTTAGGTGTGATGTTCGAAATTTCGGGTGAAAAGCGAGCCGATCGATTAGAGGATGCGTATCTCAGGTATACTCGGAATCCGGATCGCAAACACGATATTTATCGCGAACAAACGATTGGCACGCGTCCCATTTCGCCGAACGGGGAACGACACTCGACACGAAAATTCCCCTCGTTTCGGAGGCGCGATTTACTCTCCCTCTGAGCGAATGTTTCCCCGTGAGCTTCTTTCGCTCGCCCATCTGCCTTTCTTTCGTTCACGGCGGGAGGCTTTCAAAGGCGAAAGCTCGTGTTCGCGCCGAGGCCGGTGCCCGAGCGCGCCCGGAACATCAAAGCGTGCGTCGAGACGCTTTCCCCGGGAATTTTCTCGCCGTGCAAGAAAGCCCATCGAAATTTTCCTCCTCTGTTCGCTCGATAGAAAGTCCGTAGTAATTTCCGCGAAGTTGATCGCGGTCTACACCCTCCTCCCTCTCCCTCCTGCACCCACGGGGGCGAAAGAAATTTCGTTGAAGCGACGCGAAAATTGAAATTTTGGAACCGTCAACGTTTATTCCCCCGCTTTTCGCTCGAGAGACGTGCCAATCCCCTTATATTCCTTCCGTAGATACGATTCGGCAGTTGGACTACCATAAGTTAGGGTACTGAGAATTAGGATCATGCAGAGTTAGGACCTTGGAGACCTGGGCCCTTGTGAGCTTAGGACCTTGGAGATCTGGGCCCTTGCAAGCTTAGGACCTTGGAGACTTAGGCCCTTGGAGACCTGGGCGCTTGCAAGCTTAGGACCTTGGAGATCTGGGCCCTTGCAAGCTTAGGACCTTTGAGACCTGGGCCCTTGCAAGCTTAGGACCTTTGAGACCTGGGCCCTTGCAAGCTTAGGACCTTTGAGACCTGGGCCCTTGTGAGCTTAGGACCTTGGATATCTGGGCCCTTGCAAGCTTAGGACCTTGGAGACTTAGGCCCTTGGAGACCTGGGCGCTTGCAAGCTTAGGACCTTGGAGACCTGGGCTCTTGCAAGCTTAGGACCTTGGAGATCTGGGCCCTTGCAAGCTTAGGACCTTGGAGATCTGGGCCTTTGCAAGCTTAGGACCTTGGAGATCTGGGCCCTTGCAAGCGTAGAACCTTGGGGACCTGGGCCCTTGAAAGCTTAGGACCTCGGATACTCAGGAATTCGCAGAGCTAGGGCCTTGTGAATTGAGAGCTTTGAGAGTCAGAGACCCACTAGTTAGATCCTTGGAAATTAGCACGTTTGCAGTTAGATTTCTGAAAAGTTGGGGTCCTTCAAGCCACGGTCCTAAAAAGCAGGGTTCTCGGAATAAAATTTTCATAGAAATGGCAATTCCGTGCCCTCCCGCGTCTACCGAAGTTCTCCCGCCGGTGATACTGAACGAAAACAATATTCGCCGAAGCAAATGCTAATGAACCGACCGAAATTCAATCTAAACCGTGTAATCTAGAGCCGCCCCTTTTATTACGCCGTAAAGAAGGCTCGTTTATGTATCGCCCGACGGGGTCAGGAACACGAAAAAGAAAAATGCCGATAATGAGGCGGAAAAGGGGAGCGAAAATACGTGTAAGTGGTAATGGCTGACTTGTACCACGCTCGGCCACGTCAGGAACATGTTTAACTTCGACGATAGCCGGAGGGTTACTTCCCGGGCTGATAAGAGCTATCCTCGTTTATGCGGAAAATAAAAATAACCCGGCAACGAGGAGCAGAGCCACCGGAGTACATCGACACGAGAAATATCTCGTGGACAGATAACGGCTTCCAGTCTCGTGTGATAGTCACCGTGGCACTTGAAAGATAGACACCATATTTTAATTGAACTGGCAGGAAATGAAAAATTTTAGAAACCGGAAGATTGAGCCGGAGATTCAGTATTCACGCCACTGCGTCGAAACGATTCCTCACTCGTTACATACCCCTACGCTGCAACCCTTCGTGACCGTCCTGATGATATACAAATAGGTTCGTATCTAATTCCCAGGGGACACGCCTTACTTTAACGACGAGGGTGGAAGAATGGGACTACGAGAACGTGACAACCCTAGTCGATGTTTCATACCACGAAAGCAAGCACAGAAGTCGTCATCCCTCGACAAAAATATTCCTCACTAGCCAGCGGATTTTAACAGAAAAATTTACAGGCACAATTTGCATTCCGAGTCCCGATTTGCATCCCCCAAAAATCCCTAAAGTCGATATATACCCGGGACAAGTTTCGGAGTAACCTTCAGACAGTCTCCTATTTTCCAGAGGCTGCTAAACTGCACAGCGAAGGTCTTACTCGGTGGCCCCAGCCATTCATCAAAGCCAACTTACATCGGCGGCGCGTTCGCAGACCACCGTGTCCAACGGGGAAAGAAAAATTTCCGGCACGTACACGGGAGCAAACGGACGCGTACAGAAAGTATTCCCCGAACAACAGCGGCACGTGCTGCGCTGCCAATTGTAATGACCCACTTGAGCCGAGGTTCCTCTCCCTCCGGTTTCCCGACGGATGTGTCTGGAGCAACGGCGGCGGATCCTAACGCGCGCCGCTCGCGTTGGATGTCGGTTAATCGTGCAAAAGAACCGGTATATATCGCGACGTTAATTAAGAAGGATGTCTCGGGGTATTAGCCGAAGCCTACACCCCCCCACCCCGCCCACCCTCCGCAACCCCCGTCGTTCATCCGAGGCGACGAGAGAAACGAGGGTGGCTCCGGCGCGTGACGCAAACCACCAGCGAAATCAGAGACGTCGTGGTGTGGGTGAAGAGAACACGGCTGCGACTCGTGCGCGCCGCGAGTGAAACGGGAGTACATTTGCTTTATGGCTTACCATCGTCAGGGACGCGGCCGTCCCTCGAGCGTACTGGAATTCCGGGACACTCACCTGAAAGCAGAGAAAGAACCGTGTTAGAACGTCCCCGATGATGAACTTGGCATTCAAAGACACCGGGGCACAGCGCGCTGTAACCCCCACAAGGTCACTTTAAACGGATCTACACCTCAGCTTTTCTTAGCAGTCTGGCTAAATGTCTACCAGGTAAAAAATATAGAAAACGGAGAAAATATTGGGTCGGAAAAAAGTTAATCAGTGGGAGGAGTCTAGGAAAGGGGCGGAGTTTGGACCTGGACAGAGAGATATTGTCAGGCAATGAGTTTACGAAGAAGGGACCAGTATACTGTAGAAATGTGATGTTAATCTGATGACAGTCGTTATAGGGAAATGGGAGAATAGTAGGAGGAGCCAACCCTTGTGGGTGGAGTCTAGGAAAGGAGGCGGAGTTTAGACACGGAGAGGGAGAAATTGTCAGCCAATGAGTTTGCTAAGTAGGGACCACTATACTGTAGAAATGTGATGTTAAACTGATGACAGTCGTTATAAGGAAATGGGAGAATAGTAGGAGCCAGTGAATGGAGCGGAGTCAAAGATAGTGGGCGGTGTACTTGAAGTTAAAGAGGTAGTCATTTACTGGCAATGAATTCATCGGTTTACAAATTGGCGAACTTATAGAGTGTGGGGCAAAATGTGGAAGGCGAAGTGGGCGGAGCTAAGAAGTGGGAGGGGACTGCTTCTAGAGAATGTTTGCAGCTAATATGTAATTTTCTGATTAAATACGTGCCTCCAGCGCTCACTAACGCCGCGTCCTCTTTTTCTGCGATCGGGGCGCTAAAATAGACCGAGAATACGTTTGTGAAATTTATTGACTGTCGCCGCAGGCTGCATTCAGTTTCAGAATGAGCGTTCCGTCGATGTAAATGCGTTCCCTTGGATTAATTTCCGGCGGCTGGCTATAGGTTCGCTGCAGCTACTTATAATCGAGCGAAAATTTTCCCGTTCGCAAGAAGCGTTCCAGGCAAGTGGTTATGACCGCGGAGAAATATCCAACGAATCAGGAGAAACCCGGAACTGACTGTTCCAAAAATATTTTCAATTATACCGAGCAGATTGGCGATAAGGAGGGGTCTGGAGTTCAGGAGTACAGTGAACGGGTAACGCGATTATAAGTCGTGGCGTTTTCGAATCCGCCACGTGTACTTTCTGAGCAACGCGGACAGAAGAGAATACCCCTGAAAATGGAGTCGAACCGTTTACGAGGTATTCTTGGCGGCTTCCCCCGGGACAAGTTCGTTTGAACAGGGGCAAGGAACGAATTAATTGGAAGGTAAACGCATGTCCATAATGGCGTATCCGACGTTGTATGTACGTGCGATTTCGTGTCCCCGGGGCAGCGTGTCCCTTTAGTCGTTTCGAAATGCCTTCCGGCAGCGCAAACAACGCTGCCAGTTTCAACGTGGTTTGCGCGCGCCGTAACGTTTACATCGAATAGAATTCATGTTTAGTAATTTCGCCCTACATTCTTCCCCGTTCTCCGCCCACACATACGCACCCAACCCGCTCCTGTTTCCGGTGAAACTCTGGGTTAGGGTCTGAAGAAAAATCTTGTCAGTCTTCCTTCTAGGTCTTTGACTTCTCCACGTGGTCCAAGCTCGTAAAAATAATAGCTCGGAGTCGTGTCGCGGCTAATGAGCACGGCGTTCGGAGTGAAATATTAACATTATTCCCCCTCACCCCCTGGCCGCGAGACCACGTTAATAAGCAAATTTTCGTAGAAAGCAGGTCGCGCGTGACAGCTCTTCAAAACGCACGCATAAATTGGACGTGGCGTGTCGACCTCAGTTTCCGTGGCTTCGCTTTCGAAAGGGGCAGGAGGATTACCACGGGGATGCCGTTTGAATCGTATCGCAAATCTTCGAACGAGCCCTTTCGACCGGAAGTCGACGTTGATGACGGGTTCTGCCCGCGAACTAACACGGTTCTGCCTGCGGATTACGACTCGAATCCTCTTAAAATTAAGTCTCTGCGATTCGACCAGTTTTTTTTTTTTGCGCGGACTGTACTCTCGTTACACGGTGATTTCTCGAACAGGAAAAATGAAAATGAAGGCGGGAACGGTTTAGCAACGAACGCATGCATATTCAAGACACCGTAAACAGGCTCGTGTACCATGAGAGCGGAACAACTGTTATCAATTGCGTGCCGACTGACAGCTACGAATGATTGATAACGAGGTTTCGTGTGCCGCTGGTCGGTGACACGGCCGGAAAACTGGCCACACGAATTTTCCACTGATTAAGTCCTCCTCTCATTAACGACGGACACGGTTGAATAAATTCTGCAAGATTTTCCAAACTGCACTATTGAAAAAACACCATCGAGATCATTTACAGAGGCCTTCCTGTCTATTAGGAACACTAGACAATAATTCTTGAGTAGAATAGAAACGATATATGGTCAGACAAGTGAAATGAGGACGATATATGGTCAGACAAGTGAAATTAGAACATTATATGGCCAGAAAAGTGAAATGAGAATATTATATGGTCAGACAAGTGATAGGAGGACGATATATGGTCCGACTAGTGAACCGAGAACGTTATATGGTCAGACGGATTGATCACAGGAGAAGATACACTCCTGCATAATTGTTCCGGGCAACTCTGAACAATTTTTCTGGTGGCTACTCTACTTGCCTGACCACATCGCATTTATTCTACTTGTCTCATCACAGACAATCCCCTATTCTACGTCGAGTACTATGTTCCACCAGTGCCAAGATAAATGCTCTATCATATCCAGCACGAGAGACTCGAGTCCTCTGGCGTTTATTATTCATGAAAACTCGTAGATAAATTAAAAAAGTCAATGTTTAAAATCGAGACGGAGGAAATGTAAAATTACCGAGAGAAACAAAACTGGAAACGTACATGTTCCGAGTGTGTTTCTTTTTTATCGGTAGGATGGTTAGTCACGCTCGCGTAAAGTCGATTCGCATTGGCCATAAACGGCGGAGCTTAACCGGGGCCGGATCGATAAAGACCATTTATAATTTTGTCACAGGCGCAAACGTACCGACTTCTCGTTATCCGCGGGCATGAACGGCGTCGCATCAACGGTTCATCGCAGGGGGATAAGTAACTGTTAATGATTAACAAGAATGGGAGCGTGCCGGAACTGCATTATGCAGTTGGCGGGCCGCAAAATTTCCATACACGTTGTCCACGCCACGGAAACAATTAACCGTCGGGGGCGGATTCGCGTAATATCGACCCGATGCATTCTTAAGTGCGCCGGATTAAATTCGATGACGCGGCGCATGGCGCCCGACGGAGTTTTTCAATTTCTTTCAACAAATTCGATGAAAAATCTCGCGCGAACCGATTTGCCCTAACAACGGGCTCGCAGGCCATTTCCGAACCGGGAAAATATTTGCGCAGCCTTTAAAAGAGAAGCGCGCGGTCCGTTCGTCTCTGCAAATTAATCCAAATATTTAATAACAAACCGGAAGCCCGGCCCGTTCCACATGTTTGCAATAAACATACCCGCCGATACAGTAATAATTATACGACGTACACAAATTAATAACAAAAATGTGTGGATGCAAAATAATTTCAGGACACGATAGTACTAGGCGTATTAAAATTCTGAAGAGAACAAAACTTCCACCCGGCTCCTATTCTCCGTAATCGATGCAGACAATTTTAATTGCTGCACATTTAATAATCATTGCAAACTTCGGTGGGGGTCGGGGGGCAGGTATCAACGAGAAATTTTCCCTTCTGCGGAAAAGCGGCCGAGAGCCCGGAAAATTATCTGTAACCCGTAACTTCGGGTAACGCACTTAGGCCGGCGGCCGTTCAGGGCATAAAGAAAAAGGGAAAACAGAGAGGAAGAGAGTGCATGGACCCCCAAAGAAACCGTGTTTCATCCCTCGGGCTGCGCGTGGGGTGAGAGAGCGTTTCCGAACACGACGGCCAGAAAACTTGCCAGGTGGGGTAAGGGTGTGCAACAAGGAAGGGCAATTTATCTTGTTGTATTAGCAAATGGATGATAATGATGCCGCGAGAGAAGGGGGCGGGTTGGGGTAGTAGGGGGATGTGGCTTGGGCAGAAAGTGTCGGAAGCTTCTCTGTGAGCAGCCGTAGTTACCAACTTAAGTGTCGGTGCATTAGTGTGCCAGCTTCTTAAGCATATAGGCGCCGCCGCCGCCGCCGGTGTATATTCGTGACAGTTTTCCAAGGGTTGAAGGGAGGGCGGGGGGCGTTGTGTATCGATATACACACCCCCTAAAACCAGGGACAAGAAACGGTAAAGCGGGTTCTATTTAGGCGGCCGCGTACGCCGTGCCGTTTCGCAAAGGAAAACGAACTCTCTCGATGCCATTACACGCTCGTGGAGAATGCTAAGAGGACTTAGGCGAACGCGCCGGAGTCCTCTGAAAGAGGAGACACACCTCGGAAAATGAACATCGGATTACACGGCAGTTATCTTTCTTATCGCGGAAAAATCGCAAATCACGTATCCTCGAGTTTCCCCATCTATCAGCGTGTCTCGAACATTCGCGCAGTTTCTCACGAGACCCTGTGGCCTCTCCTGTCATCCGCCATTGTTTCGACGTCACGGCAACACAGCTGCTCCGTTACAATACTAATTGGTGCCGGTTGACGGACAGGTTTGTAAACAACCGCGGAAGCATCCGCCGAGAGAGACAGCCAGAGAGTGATAGAGAGGGAGAGAGAGAGAGTAAGAGAGATGGCGGGTCTGGTCCCCTTTTCGCTTTCACAAAGGCCGCCGACTTTTCTTCTCCTCTGCGCCGGGGCTAGTCTACTTTGCTCGACTAACAATGGGGATGAACACCCTCGGTTCCGGCAACAATGCGCCAACAAGGCCACCTAACGACCAGCGGACCTGGCAAATTGGCGGCGCACGGTTCGGCTAGACGAAGCTGGCGATTCACGGTGAACGCGGACTGTTCAACTTGCACCGATTATGGCGCGGCAAGTTGAAGAAGTTGGCTGGTCGTCGGCAATGTCGACTAGAAGCTGGGCCAGACGTGGTGTGCCCCTTGGAAGCATGATAGGTTAACTGTAAAGGCAATGGCAGCAGCCTGGTGTGGGTTTAGGGTATGTCGATTGAGTTAGTATAGGACATCTAGTAGAAATGATGAGTTGGGGAACGTGAGGTAGCTACATTGGGTCCTCTAACCTAGCTAGAGGCGCAAGGTACCTATCTGACCTAGGACACATGGTGTAGATAAAGATTTAGGGTATGTCGATCGAGTTAGCAGAGGACATCTAGTCGAAATGATGAGTTGGGGAACGTGAGGTAGCTACATTGGGTCCTCTAACCTAGATAGAGGGTCAAGGTACCTATCTGACCTAGGACACATGGTGTAGATAAAGATTTAGGGTATGTCGATTGAGTTAGCAGAGGACATCTAGTCCGAAATGATGAGTTGAGGAACGTGAGGTAGCTACATTGGGTCCTCTGACCTACCTACAGGGTCAAGGTATCCATCTTTAGAGTACGTAACCAAACTAGGGTCCCAAACCTAGTCCATCAGACATTTGGTCTAAATGAAGAATTAGGATCCCCAGTCCATCCAGAGTCTTAGAGTACATACCTAACCTAGGACTCCTGCTCCCAGTAAAAATTTAGGGGTATACTAACCTAGAGCACCTACTTGAAATGAGGATTTACCGTCTCAGAACCAGCCTGGTCAGTGACTCAGCGCACTTAGGGTATCGGGCGCATAATGCCTCGAGGAAATCTGACCCAAGCACGGGCACAGAGTAGCAGCAAACAGGTCTAATGAATTTCCCCGTGGCTTCCACGAAGACCGGTAACGCAAATGAATATAAGAAAACACATGACAATGGAAATGACGGAGTGCATCAACTCCGCGGAAAAATAAATCATCGTTAGCGCGGTGGGTTTGCTTAATTAGGAATCTAATGAATCCTGACACATCCCCCATTAGTCATCCGGGGGATTCTATCGCGTCGGCGAATATACATTAGCGCTATAATACAATCATCATAACTCATGCTTCGCGAGCTTCGAATACACCGAATCTCGAGCCAGGTGATCCGCGGGGGCAATTATCCACTTTGCCGCGGCTACCTGGAAATCCGGCGCGTCGAGGATGCTGATGGATCCCCGTGGCCATTACGCGCGAACCGTCGAGTCCGTCGATCCTAGATCCGGGGTCTGCTGGCTGGAGGAGGAAGATCTTCGTGGATCGTCGGGTGACTCCTCGACGCGCAGAGATGGCGAGAAGAAGAAGAAGAAGAAGAAGAAGAGTAACAGAGGAACAGGAGCTGGCGCGACGTAAGGCGATTGGCCCGTCGCGAGGAAATATAATTTCCCGATGCGCAGCCGGTGATCACGAGTCAGCCGGGTCGGATCCTGCCGAAGGAAATACGTCATATCCTCCGCTGAAAGGCGTAATTCCTTGTACGTAGGTACGCCGGTGTCGGCCAACTAATCTACACGGTATTACGGGGCTCACGTGTAAAAGGGGTGGGAAAGCTGACGTGGAAGGAAGAAATAAGAGGAGCATCGACGGAGCCTGAAAAGGAGTTCCTGCAACCGGCGTGGGCGGAACCCAAAGGGGCGAGGAAGAGAGACGAGCGACAGATAGAGAGAGAGAGAGAGAGTGAGAGAGTGTGTGCCAGTCGGACTTCCCAGAACCGAGCCTCCACTCCCGTAATGAGAAAATCACAAAAGGTATGCCACTTGAATGGGCTCCGCTCCGCGGTACACTGACGCGACGGCTGTCGATCCTTTTCAAAGTCAGCTACGGGGCTCGCCTCCACCCCTGTACAAGAGCTGCTCCAATGACCTTCGAGTAATCCGTTTTTCAATCTTATCGACGGGGATTTGTTCCCGGGGAACCGGGGATATCGCGTTTCCTCCGCGGAGATCGGATTATCATGCATTGTGCCCCGGTAATGATGGGATCACTGGTTTCAACAGCCCGGCCATCCAACGATGACTCCCGATGGCCTGTTCCGACGGATCCGATAAGATTGTCGCAAAATTGGCTACGCCCGCGTCCGACCGAGCCTAACCAGCCACGCTCCAGCCTCTTGAGCAACCAGAATAGGCCTTGCGCGAGTCTAGGTGCTGCTCAATCGGACACAAGTAGAATGAGGATCCGAAAATTGGCTCTGAATTAGGCAGCCCTGGGTTATGGACTAGCCTCTAGGCCCCAGGTAGGTAGCCTAAAACAGCCGTAGAAGTGGTTGTTTCGCTTAGCATTAGGGATGATGCAAACTGACCATAAGGTATCCTCAGCAAGCTTAACTGCAGTAGACCTATCACCAGGCAACCTAGCCCCTGGGAACTTATCTGCGAGATGCCTATCACCAGCAATTGGACACAACTAGAGGTCCCGAAAATTGGCTCTGAATTAGGCAGCCCTGGGTTATGGACTAGCCTCTAGGTCCCGGCTAGGTAGCCTGAAACAGCCATAGAAGTGGTTGTTTCGATTATAATTAGGAACCATGTAAACTGACTATAACTGGAGTAGACCTATCACCAGGGAACCTAGCTCCTGGGAACTTGAGATGCCTAGCCCCAGCAGACCTAACTTGGCTATGTCTGGGATTGAAAAACCTGGGTTCTGGAGAGTCAGGTGCTTCGAAACGAGCAAAACTCAGGCCCTTATTTTTTAGCAGAGTCTCCCGGTTCGATCGTGAAGTTAGCAGACCTGCCACGGCATTTTTACAGCAGGCCATCCTCCATAAATCCAAGCGACGCAAGAGTTCCTAATTTGTCTCAGTTTCTTGAGTTTCTTGGACGGGTTCGAAAGTACTTCTCTCCCGGTAACGACGGCGGCGAGTCCAAGTTCCAAGAAAGGAGTAACGAGCACGGCTTTGAAATATTCATGAGGGACCTGTCAATTTTTCGCGGATGTCGAAATTCCTCGGATGAGTTCGCCCGCTGGATTTTCGTAATGGCTGTGAAATTGATTTCACCGTGGCTAGGCCAAGTGTCCCGGGCGCGCGCGCGCGCGTCCGGGATCGTTATTGTTCGCATCTCCTAATTAAATAAACATGAATCCGTCGTCGGGCCACGGGCTTCTGTTTTGGACGATATTCGAAGCAAATTGAAAAACAGAATCACGACGATTATTCCGCCCGGCGACTGTTTTCCATTAAAACTTTCCCTTAACTCGATTCTATTTTTCTTTCGCCGGAGAACTCGATTCGCCGAACCTCCACTATCCGGACCCCCTTCTGCCCCTCTGCCGCGATGGTGCCTTCGATAAATCACTTACTAGTTAAATTAATAATTCTCTCTTTTCTCTCGGCCGGGTGGAATAAAAAAAAAAGAGAGAGAGAGAGAGAGAGAACTTCGTAATAAATTGTTACAACGTTGGTGTACACCGTTGTTTGCGAGACAACAACGGCGACAACGACGAGAGCGCGTGACGTTTTGATTCATCTGAATCCCGGTGTTTATCAGCGTTATCTGTACCGGCGGAAAACCTTACGGATAATCCGGCGTATATTCAGGGACACGTAGCGGCTATTAATGCGAGATAGCAGTGGTCGATGGGAAAACGAGATACAACGGAATTAAAGCAAAGGCTGACTGAGCTGTTTCCGGTTCCTCCGGGTGTGGAGACCGGTAATTGGAAAAATGAGCATAAGCGAAGAAGTGGCCGGGGCAAAAAGTGCTACTGCCGGGGGAGACCTAATATTAAACCTTTCTCAAAATTCAACTCAGCACTCGCCACCACCGTATCCCACGAGAAAATCTGCCCACCAGACGAACTACCCCTCTCTCAGAATCCAGACTGCGGCAGTGCACGCTTAAGTGTCCGCATTCGGTCCCTACAGTGTTAAGTCTGCTTTAACTCGTTAACTGCCATGTCAGTCATATATGACTGACTGGGTTTAGAAACTCATTTTTATTATAAGGTATCCAGATAAAAAGGGTTAAGACAGCATTCCCTATAATACATTTTAAATTTCTAGTTGTGGTTTCATTAATCAAATTACTCTGATCTTGTAAGAATCCCTGGGGGTTGATATTTGGCACTTGACGCGTCCAAGTGCCTAACCCTTCAGAACTCGTGTTTTTCCCATGTCAACGGGAGACCTAGCCTGAGAACAGCTTGCGCCGAAGACAGCGGTGGACACTTAAGCGGTGCACTTGCTGTGCCTCTCGCCAGACCGACAAAAAATTCTTGAGGCATTGAAAGGCAAACAAAATTCCCTTTCGGAAAACAACCCTTTGCCATGATACCAGGACACAAAATGCCGCGGATGCTTTTAGCAAACAGCCAGCGGAAAACAAGGCGGGGGGGGGGACGTAAACAACGTCTCGAAAAACCGAGAACGATAAAGAGAGCCCCGGGAGTTAAAAGGAATCGGTGGAGTAATAGAATTCTCGGTGGGGGGGAAGGACGACCGCAAAAATACAGGAAGAAACGCGTAAGCAACCGGACGCTGCTTCGGCAAGAAAGAGAGAGAGAGAGAGAGAGAGAGAGAGAGAGAGAGAGAGAGAGAGAGAGAGAGAGAGAGAGAGAGAGAAGGGAGTCGGAGGGTTGGAAAAAGGTGAACGAAAAATAGCCGACAAAACGGGAACACGGTGGCGTGTATGGGCGACGGTTGCCCGGAAAAAAGGGTTGGATTTCATGGTAAAAGGGTGGCGCGTGCTCGGGTATTAAGCGGGATGGACGTCCGCGCGAGAGGGGGATGCAAAAATGCGGCCGAGAAAAACGACACGCGCCTTTCCGTTCTTTTGTTAGGGGCACCCCTCAGGGGTGAAATCTCGCCGCGATAATGGCACCGACACACGGTCGAACCTACGGGCCGGGCAACCATAATTCCTCTCGCATCGGCTTGGCCCGGGTGTGACGGACACCAGTTCAACAGTTCACTTTTATTCGCCGTCCGTATCACTCGAGTGGGATTATTCTAACGCGATCGCCGTGAGCATAATTTCGACAGATTTGAAAATAAATTTCTTCTTTCGTGGTTGCCGTGTGCTCGTGGCCCGTGAAGAGGATCGTGATTCGAGGCGGGCATAAAAATTCCAGGGGTGGAACGGCAGCGACTGATGACAGTTGACCATTCCGGATAGAGGAGTCAACGTAAGCAGGATCGGCCGGGACGATAAAGGTGTCCTGCGACGCGAAATCAATTCTTTTCCAGTCGGAACGGCCTCGATTGGCATCTCCCACGATTTTATTACTCATCCGCGGGGAAACGAGGCACTGGTGGCGCAACGACGACGGGGGTTGCAGGTTCGAAGCGTTCCGGCTAAGTTGCTCTAGGAATAGCTTCGTTCGGCTCGAAGCCTTTCGCGGGTTTACGGCGCAACTCTGTCGGACGACCGTTTCCGCGAGTATATCACGTCGTAAAAGGGACAAGTTGCCGGTATTCCGATCAACGGAGCCCCGAGGAAAAACCGGCGGCCGATATTCGGCCGGGTCCCCCCTCGCCACAGGGAAACGTCGAGAAAGTGCCGGGACCGAGCGCGATTTTGGTTACGACGAACGGAACGGTTCCACTTCGAAAAATGAATAAAATGTGCGGTATAAAGTTTCCCTGTATCTCTAATCGTTCTCGAGAAAATCGAGTTCCGATCGATCCGCGTCGCCGGCTCGTTTCCTGCAAGTAGAATGAGCCAACGATGGTCAGGCAGGCTCGCGTTCCAAGTAGAACGAGTCAATACTGAGCTGGCAGGTCGGTATTCCAAGTGAAATCAGCAACGGTCAAACAGCTTCATATTGCGAGTAGAACGAGTCAACCATTGCAAGTAGTACCGAGCGAAAATGGTCAGACGCTTGGGCTGAAAATTTTAATAGTGACATCAAATTTTCGGAAGAGGTTAGCAAAAAGTAAAAATACAAAAATTGTTGCAGTAAAGTTAGACCCAGTTTGATACAAAATCTGCTGCAAGTAGAAATGTTTAGCCATGGCCAGACGCGTCGGGGAAACCCGTTTTAGAATCGTGAAGATCCTAATTACTTTTATTTCTGTTGTTCGGGAACGCTTCGGTTTGTATTTCGAATTACGTCTCACGTTGCGCACGCGAACAAAAGGGAGGAAGGGCGCTCGAAGTGGAAATAGAAGTATCTTAAGGAATGGGAATTACTTTCTTTCTTGGCCAATGGGAAATCGAGGGGAAGAGAGGCGAGTAGGAAAGAGATTTAAAGGGGGGAAGGGAATTCGAATTCGGCGAGTTCATATCGGCTTGATATCCTGGCACTTCTCGCGCCGAAAGTATCAATCCTGACACGCTTCCGGTTTCCGTGACTCCTTCGGGCGACTGTGATCGTTCAATCACGCGGAGCATGCGATCGACTCCGAGGTAATCTACGGGGAACTTCGATGAACGGTTCCCGATCGTAAAAAGGAATTAGAATAATGAGGACGCTTTAGATAAATGGCGGTGATAACGCTAACGACGCGGCCAGTGATCGGTGCCGTCATTGGTCAGACGTGTTCATGTCGGGACAAAAATTTACCAACCCATACCGACGTCAAAATGAATTTTTCCGATAATTCTATGCGAATCCTAATTCCATTTTTAATTCCGTTATTTTTTAAGAGATCGCATTGCCATTCTATAATCCCCGGATAATATTGCCGGAGATATTCGCGGAGCATAAGTCGCATTATTGATTGATCTTGTCAATCCGTCGCGGGCTAATAATAATGAGCCGTTCATTAAGCGGTAATGTATCGATTCAAAGGCACACAAGAACCGGCTAGAATAGGAGGGACTTCCTCCGAATACAATTAACGATTTGATCAATAATAGCCGGACATTATCGCTTTAATTAATTTGAAATGCTTTGTTTCGTAGTCGCGTAATATCTTTGGCCGACTGCCGATTAATTTACATCCATCAATATTCCGTTTCACATCGACGGCGGCGGCGGCTGCCCCGAGAGTTCTATCGGCTTGGAATTTCATGCGGAAGGAGGAAGATCAAAGTCTCAAGTGGAAACCTCAATGCTCGAACCGTCGCGGCCACCTGCATTAAAGGGAATCGAGTCGACGCACGATCGGCCGCGGCAATGCAAACCTGACGATTCTTGACGTACGCCAATGCGTTATCCAATACACAATCGAATTACGACGCACGCAAGACCAAGCGCTCGTTACACTGTAAACAATTACGCAATCTCGCCTTTGCAACGAAACTCAGAAACACAGTAAGCTAGCTCACTTCAAAAAATTTGCGAGCACATACATCACACAGATTCTTAAATACAAATATTTTCCAGGTGGTATACATTTTTTATTTCCACAGGAATAATCTATGAATTATTTTCAAGTTGCTTAACGGTACTTTCCAGACAGCAGAAATTTTTAGCGTTTGCAAAGAAATTTTAAAGTGACATGTGCTTTTGTTACTGAGGTTACAAATTTTTTTCATCTACTACGGAAAAATTTATTTAGTTATTTGCGTATTTAATTGTGGAACGGTATGTGTACTGCCCACTCGCGGCAGTTGCTCCTCCTACAGGAGCTGGCGAGTTTGTGCAGGGGGAAGAGGGCGGGGATAACGAAGAGATTATTGCAAGGGCGACGCGATACAGGGGACGCACTATGTCCTGATAAAAAAGATAGAAAAATATATTTGTACGAATATGTCGGAAAATTTCAACAATTGTCAAATGTTACATAGTTGCCGGCTAATAGCCCCAGCATTCATGCACGCTTACAAACTGTGGCCGTAGCTTTTCGGTAGATAATCCGTACGGAAACCGTGTGTGCTTCAAAATGATCCTCTATTTACACACTGTACATTCGAAACAGAATGATTAATGACGTTATCGTGAAACGCATAATCCCCCGCCCCCTGGCGCCCCACGCCCGTCACGCCCCTCCGCGAACATCATTTCGATTCACCCCCGTTCGAAATAAGCTTCGATTACGCGTCGGATACGAACGTCGGCGGAAAAACAAGTTTTCCAATGGGGGAAAGCCCGAAAGCCATGAAATTTTATAATAATTTCCGTGTGTAAATATGTAAATAACGAAAATCACGATTCTGTAGAGGCGTATCGACAGAATTTCGAGGATTGTTTAACAATCGTGTGCCCAGCGATCATTCCGATTTGTTTTCGTTTTCCCGAGGACGAGTTTGCGACTCGCATAATCACGACGGGGTGGAAGACACAGCCCCGGCATTAGCCGGTTCCAATCGAAACTGGGTAAAAGCTCGTTATCGGAATTGTCTCAAGCTAAGCAGAAGAGAGCTAATAGCGGCGCATAATGGGCATGGCTCGCGGTCGTGTGAAACACGGCTGGTTGCAGGGAATCATGGGCGCGCTGATGGAGGGGGCACAAGTCAGGCGTTCCCTCACCCCGTCTGTTTTAATGACTACGTTTCAGCGACGGCGATGCGCGATCCATCTCAATACAACTGCCAAGCGTCGCGCAATTCAAATCGCAATGGAAAATCACGGCGACTCGCAGGTCGAATTGCCCCCAACGCAACCGAAAAGAGATCATACCACACAAAAAAAAAAATAAAAATCTGTTCGACTTTTAAAAGAAAATTCCCTGAAACTCAATGTGAGGTACAGACACAACCTCAGGGGGCCACTAAGCCACGCCTCCTAGAGCGAGGCCGACTAAGCCACGCCCACTCGGATACTTTATAGAGTCAGAATTCGCTGTAAACTAGACAACGACGATTCTAAACCATCCTGGTGTCTCTAGAGCAGTACAAAAGACCCGAAGACCTCTAAAATTTTTGTCTCGCCTGCGATTTTCGAGAGCAGCAGTCTGCGCCGGCAATGGACACCTTTGAAATGAATGGGACAACAGTGATTGTAGGCTGGTGGGGCTCCGGAAAGTCAGGTTCTTCGGCAAACAACGGAACCGGGGCGAAAGAGTGCCGTGTACCGAATAAAACGGACGACCGAGTTTCCTTGAGTTTAATTAAACCGTTGTTCGGACTCGACCATCTACATTCCGCGATACGCAGCACGGCCGCGACTCGCAGCAGGCCATCGTGTATATCGGGCACACACAACGATGTAGAAAGGGAAACAGAGGGAAAGAGGGAAGTCGATTTCCTGCCGCTTCGCCCTACTATCTTCCTTTTTCTCCTCCTTCCTCTTTCCCCTCTTCGCGTTTCCCCCCGACCGCCCGCTCGCGTCTCGTTCGGCGGCTGTTCATTCTTCCCCTTTATCTCTCCGTTCTGCCGGTATTGACTCCTAAAGGCAGCGTGTCTCTATTTCACTCGGTTGTCGACGCGACTCCCTCCCTCGTTAACGATACGGCCCACAGATACGACGCCCCATTGTCTGAGCCAACGCCGGGCTGCACAACAGCTAAGTGCCAATGCGTGTGTTGATTGATGGAGACACGTGTGACCATGTGCACCCGCGGACGTTGAATAATGCGATTTGCGGCCGGGTCGCGTGATAATTGGCGACGGTCCACGGCTGCCGGCCTCTTTCTTCCTCGGACTGCCCTTTCGAACTTCGAGTGTTCCTTCACTCTCCCCCATAGTTCGAGCCCATTGAAATCGCATCGGTGGACGGTACCTGGGTCTATTGGGAACCGTTCTCCTGATCAATTGGGAGTCCTTCTGATCAATTTGAGAGTCCTTCTGGTGAATTTGCAGTACTTCTGGTGAATTTGCACTCCTTCTGGTGAATTCGGAATCCTCTTGATAAATTGTGAGTCCTTCTGCTAAAATTGGGAGTCCTTCTGATGAATTTGAAATAGCTCTGAAAAATTGGGAGTCCTGATAATTTGAGAGTCCTGATAATCTGAGAGTCCTGATAATTTGAGAGTCTTGATAATTGGGGAGTCCTGATAATCGGGGAGTCCTGATAATTGGGGAGTCCTGATAATTGGGGAGTCCTGATACTTTGGGAGTCCTGATACTTTGAGAGTCCTGATAATTTGGGAGTCCTGATAATTTGGGAGTCCTGATAATTTGGGAGTCCTGATAACTTGGGAGATCTTCTGGTAAGTTCGGAATCCTCCTGATAAATTGTGAGCCCTCCTGATGAATTTGCAGACTTCTCGATGAATCTGGAGTGCTCGTACCGCCCTGTGGCTGGGTCAGAGAAGACCCACGACCAGTTTCAAACATCCGAAGTAGGGGAACCTAATGGAACGGTCAGCAGCTGAATGAGAGACCAAACCGAGGGATCGGAGAACGCCGGAAAAGCATTTCCCGTTCGATCACCTTGAAGAAACAGTTGTCCGCGTCGTAAACCCGTCGGTTTTGCGAGCGAGAGCGTCGGGATCGAAGCTGCCAGAACGTCGCTTGGCAGCGGGAACGAACAGCCCGGATCACGGATTGACAGTAAACCTATTAGAATCGGCAGCGAGCTCGCTAGGATAGGATCAACCCTTATCCGTTACACGTCGCGTCAACTTTGGAGCTTTCGCGCGCATGGACTGCTGCTAAGAAGAATTCCGTACGGTCCCTCGGTATCGCGTGCAACAAATCTGTGTATATTTTTAATAAATGGCCCCGAGGATGTTCATCCCCTGGCAAATTGATAGGATCAACGACACACTAATCGCGAGGAGATTCTTCCCTGGCCCCAGATTGCGGCACCTTTCGGTTATCCCGGGGATCTCCGGGCTTGTTTCCCCGTTGTCCGAAGTATACCAGGCCGTTTCACGATTCTGGACGATCGCTATTCTTTATCTCTGTCGCTCGGGGCTGGTCTCTCTCTCTCTCCCGCCTTATTTTTCGCCGGTGCGTTATCGCGGGGCAAAGCCAACTCCAATTACATCCGGAATACCGGATCCCCCTGCGCACACGCTCGGCTGGCCAATTGAAAAATAATAGCAACCCCTCGGATCCTCTGCCACCCCTTGGCTCCTCTCCATCTCTGTCGGAGATGAACGCGCCCGAAGACCACCACCTATCCTCTGGGAATACTACCGCAGAAATACGTCGATGCCACAGCGAAACGCGGACCCACTCGATTCGGGAACCTCTCAATGCGATAGGGTCAATAGTTCAGCCGAAAAAATTCTCAAATGCCAAAAGCGACCATGAAAACCAAAATACCACCTGAACTGGGTTCCATCCGAGTTCCATTTTTCGAAAAGGTGACGTTGCCTTCGAAGGCAACATCTGGACATGTCTGAGTGTCCGTCATACCTTGAAGCTGATAGTTTGACGATCGACACGTTTTTCCATAGCGGTAAACGAAAGGCAGAAATTAGGAGTGAGACAGGATTAATCCGAGTTGCTGGCGAAGCCCTGGAAGAAGAGAGGGGTTGGCGAACCACGCCTGAGGCTGCCGGGAAAGGCAGGGTCACTGCATGAAAGTGCCCGGAGCGGCTGTCAAACCAATTAAGCCCGTCGCATTGTGGAGGCTGCTTTTAGGGGCTTTGTTGCAAACCGTCGGTTATGGCCCGGCGTAGCAGTGTCGTTGCGTCTGTAATGGATCAGTTTTATGGGTGAGCGTGGATGATGCCGATGCGACCCCCGGACCCACAAAAGCGACCACAAAGTTCCCGATGCATTAGAAGCGCAACGGAGAGGCCCGCCGAGGACGTTGTTGTGCATTCGATTGTTCCCGCCACGAAGGACCTGGTCAGTTTCTACAACGAACATTTGATGGCTGAACTTCGGACACGATATTGCAAACAATCTTGACGGGAACATACGATAGGTTTGCTGTTGAAAGTATTCTCTGTTCAGGATAAGTGTCCGAAATGGACCCGTCCATCATCATCTTGAGCCATTTTGATTCCTAACAAATTTTTCTCAGCATCTGAGCTGACACCTATTGTAGGACCACCTGGCATCCTGACAACTGTTACCTAACCTCAACAACTCACCTAGCACCAAAATGCGACAGATATGTGTTGCCCTATGAAAATGATAAGGTTTGGAAGATTGGGTGATTAAAAGCAATCACTGTTCGGGATAAGTGTCCGAAATAGACCCGTATATCATCATCTTGAGCAATTTTGATTCCCACCAAAATTTTTCTTACCATCTGAGCTGATACCCAATTTAGGACAACCTGGCATGCTGACAACTGTTACCTAACCTCAACAACCCACCTAGCACCAAAATGCGACAGATATGTGTTGCCCTATGAAAATGATAAGGTTTGGAAGATTGGGTGATTAAAAGCAATCACTGTTCGGGATAAGTGTCCGAAATGGACCCGTATATCATCGTCTTGAGCAATTTTGATTCCCACCAAATTTTTCTTAGCATCTGAGCTGACACCTATTGTAGGACCACCTGGCATCCTGACAACTGTTACCTAACCTCAACAACTCACCTAGCACCAAAATGCGACAGATATGTGTTGCCCTATGAAAATGATAAGGTTTGGAAGATTGGGTGATTAAAAGCAATCACTGTTCGGGATAAGTGTCCGAAATAGACCCGTATATCATCGTCTTGAGCAATTTTGATTCCCACCAAATTTTTCTTACCATCTGAGCTGATACCTAATTTAGGACAACCTGGCATCCTGCCAACTGTTACCTAACCTCAACAACCCACCTCGCACCAAAATGCGACAGACATGTGTTACCCGATGAAAATGATAAGGTTTGGAATATTGGGTGATTAAAAGCAATCACTGTTCGGGATAAGTGTCCGAAATGGACCCGTATATCATCGTCTTGAGCAATTTTGATTCCCACCAAATTTTTCTTACCATCTGAGCTGATACCCAATTTAGGACAACCTGGCATGCTGACAACTGTTACCTAACCTCAACAACCCACCTAGCACCAAAACGCGACAGACATGTGTTGCCCTATAAAAATGATAAGGTTTGGAAGATTGGGTGATCAAAAGCAATCACTGTTCGGGATAAGTGTCCGAAGTGGACCCGACTCATCAGTGATAGATTAACCCGGTACAATTTTTCTAATATTTCCATCTGGGTAATGGATGTAGAGCGATTCCAGTGGAACAAAGCGGCTGTAATCCGCAAAGGGAGTACGCGACTCTCGTCGGGGTCCATTACTGCCCGTTAAACGCAACAAGGATCGTTCCCCGGGTCCGTTCGGATTACCTTATGTCGTTCCAGTTAATTCGAGGCGAGGAAGCCGGGCCCAGTCGGGTTTCACCCCGGCGATCCGGGCTTCCTTCTTATGCAAACCGCGAAAGGCATGCAGAAAGCGGGAAGGTTAAGAGCGTTCCGCTGGATATTAAACGTTAATTATACAACGAAATTTACTTAGAAATATGACGAGAGAAACGGAGAGCCGGTGAGAAGGGTCGACAGGAGAACGAACGAACACGGCCGCCGGAAAGGGACGCGGTGGCCCGGGGAAAGAGGGGAAAGAACGAATGCTGGGAACTACCCCGGAAACTAGCTCGACAGTTTAAGGAGAACCAACCGGGGGCTGCAACCCTGGTAAACTTTGCCTCCTGATTGGACATTTATGGCAGCGAGTCGTGAACGCCGATTACAGACGTTAATTAGCATTTATCGTTGCTGGTTGTTGACTGTGCCCGCGACCATCCCGGAATTTTCTTGCTCCTCCGCCCGGCTAATTGCGAGACCCAGTTTCGCGCAAACCTAACAAATAAGGGAAGAATATAGAATAAAATTTTTTTTAGTTTTTTACCCCGAGACATAGTTTTACATGTAGAATCACACCCCTTGCCCACGTGTACGTGTTATTCGAACTGTATACAATGAATTCTCGATATATGTCGCCAAGGCCTCGATGATAAACGTCGTGGACTTATCCCCAGTACCGCGGGGTATACCCCGTGAAGGGCCTCGAATCTCGAGAGGCCTTGGACGCCGAGGAGTGTAAGGTCGCGTGGGTCAAAGAATAGTGCAGTGATTTCTCTATATGTGTCGCCAATGCCTACAGGATAAACGTCGCGGAATTATCCCCACTGCCGCGGGGTGTTCGAGAGGCCTCGGACGAAGAGGAATGTAAAAATAACACTCCTGTACGATACATGACGCTGTCAAGGCCCGTGTTGATGACATATATCGAGAAATAATTGTAATTCCGAGGAGTTCGGGAATCGTGTTTCGAGAAGCGTATCTGTGTTGCAATAAGGAAATGCACACAGGCTGTTTCGCGGATGCCAACCACGCGTCCGTGTCGTGAAATGGGAAATATATTTCCTGGACGACGTGACGACATCTGCCGCGCGTTTCGTTGTCCGTTCGCCCTTTCCCTCGACACGGATCACCCCAGCCCCTGCCTCATTTTTTTCACTTTCCATTTATCCCGGCTTCTGCGTTCCGCGTGCCCCGGGGATTCAGCGAAATCCCGAGATTCGGTGATGTATGTCGCTCGCCGCGGCGCCCCCGCGATCGCTATATATCCTCTGTTTGTTTTCGTTTATTGGATCCTTCGACCGTTTTCATTTTCCTCGTGAAACACCGCGCCGCGACGGCCTCCGCCGGATTACAGCGAATTCTCGATATATGTCGCCAAGGCCTGGACGATAAACGTCGTTATCCCCTCTACCGCGGGGTGTACCCCGTGAGGGGCCAAGAAGCTCGAAAAAGGCCGAGGACGTGGCAAAGTCCAAGATTATGTCTCCTGTACGATACATGACGCTGGCAAGGCCCGCGTTGTCGACATATATCGAGAGTTCACTGTACCTATGAGGGCTTCGGGTTGTCAATCTTAGCGAGCCTAATTATTAACACCGAAATTGCCGGAGGACCTCTCCCTGCAGGGGACCTGAAACGCGCCTATAACGAGAGTGGTACCCTAATTTTTATTGATCCTGGATCTCGATTCATCCTTGAGCTCTTGATCGATCCTTGATCTCGAAGGATTTCACCCGACAAAATTCTTATATTGACGTCGTCTAAGTGTCGGATGTCAAGCATCAGTTAAGTGTCCGCACCAAGTCCCAGACTAGTAGCGAACCGTAAATCGTATCTCAGCTTCCCCAAATTCGACCAAACATTTTTACCGCGAGTTCCAACGGGTGCTGCAGCGAAAAACGAAGATACCCTCTGCGTCAAAGGGTGAAGCGTCATCCCGACAGAATTTTGGAGGCCGAACAAAAAAAACTATGCGCGCCAAGGTGTGTTCAGGGAAGACAGCGAAGCGAAAATAGGAAATTCGCGGGTGTCGATCGCGCGGCGGCTTCTTTCGTGATCGATGCACCATGGGGTGTCCGGATCGAAATCGGTGAATGGCCAGAAGCGACGTGCACGGGTCCGCCATAATACACTTTCCATCGTCATAGCAAGCCGGGGGCCGCGCAGTGAATGTACGACGACGTTGGGTACAGATTATGTGCATCCACCATGCACGCACGTAAAATCCCTTCGTCTCATCCCCTGATCGCGCCGTGTCTCTTTGTGTGCCACCCCCCACACTCTCTCCATCCCCCTCTCGCTCTTTGGCAACCCTGGGGTTCTCGTTCTAGGGGGTGGGTGGCACTACAGTGATCGTCTCTCTTTCCAGCTATGCCTCGCAGCGCTCCTCTCTTTTCCTGTCTGTCATCTATCTCTGTGGGTCGCCCGGTGGAATCGCGTGTGAACGCCGCCGCTGCGTGTGTGATGTGGTATTTCCAAGAGAACGTTAATTAATAATTTAATCGAAGAGCCTGTTTCGGTCCTGCAACGTCGGATCCGCCGCTGCAGCCTCTCTAATTAAAACCGACCCCTGTGTGCGCGCTCCTCGAGGCACGCGGCAGACCAACACACACACACACGAGCACTCACGCACCACACACACACACACACAAACAAACGCAAAATCATACACAAACTTGTCCAAACATACACACACATGACCATACGGACATAAACAGACACACATGAACATACACAAACTGAGTCAAGCATGCACATACACGATCATACACGAACACACCCATACACACACACACACGCAGTCATACACATACGCCCGCAAACATACACAAATTTACAGAAACTTGCACGCGCATGCAGGGCCGTGGAAATAAGAGAGCCCTGGCACAACCATAGTGTCCACCGAACGCCAGAGCGCGTTCGCCAGCAAGGATCCATCGATCCCTCCGGTCCAACGCCGGAAATCAGATTTCTGCCGAAGGTTAAACCGCGTTACTTTGCACCGGAGCACCGCTCCGGATTAAGCGGCTTGTAATTTGCGGCGTACCCTCGTCACGCCCGGTTTTTCCCAGCAGCCCTCGGACATCCCGCGACAGTTCTTCGGGGAAAAGTTCGCGAAACCGTCCCCTTACACGTGTTGTTTCCCTTGTTAACCCCTTGTATCGCGATTTCCGCCGCAAATTGCGCCCATTAGAGCCACTTCATCGGTGATCAGGAGAAGAGAGCTGGGATGGGGATCCGATCTGGATTTTCGTGGGTCATTTCGACAGAGGAAAATATTTTCTGGGACCCCAGGTCCTCAAAAATAGAATAAAAGGGTTATCAATTTTTTCCTATTTTAAGTCTTTGTTATCCTGGTTGCAGTCTCGTGTGGTTACTCGCACTTGGAAAATTTCACCCAAAAAGCATACGCATTTGCACTACAGAGCAATGACCTTGTTCACAATTACCTACAAGCGAAATAATTGTGGACATTTCGCAAAAAGTACAATCCAAAGAAATGTCCACTGGCCCTGAGCATCTATCCAAAATTGTATACCAAGCATTGTGCCAGTGTCTTCGCAAAAAAAAATGAAATTAAAAATAGGAAGGATTGGCTTTAAATATACCATATTTAAAAATTTTTAAGTACTTGCCTACGGCCCCCACAAAGTTCGCCAGTCTAAGTAACGAATAGTTGGCTTACCTGCAACAAAGGAAAAATATATTATAAGACATTTTGAAAGCAGCGTTTTAAAAAATAATTTCTTGTTAATTGTCACTATGTTGCTGTTAAGATGAGAAGAGTTTTCTTATCACTGTGACGATGTTCATTGAGACCAGAGAGCATAACACAAAGTAACTGATAGTGACAACAGTCTCAATGGACACGGTGCATTCACACAAAGTTTCAGGTCGGTTAATAACTAAGCCCTGAAACAATGGAAATGCTCGGTCATAGCGTTTCCGCGTGCCAATTTGTATCGCCTTGCTCGGTCTTCAGTTGGGAAAACTTGGGCAATGGAATTCGTGGTTGCACGAACACGTCAATGTTTTGTTATACATTTTTTTCTTAAACAAAAGAACATCTTAACTTAACACTTTCTCTTATTACAAAAAAACAACGGGGATACTTTCGGTGAAAGTCTACAGGGTGCTTGCCTCGTAAAATTTGTTCAGTGGTACAGTGAATTCTCGATATATGTCGCCAAGACCTGGACAATAAATGTCGCGGAATTATCCCCTCTACTGCGGGGTATACCCCGTGGGGGGCCACGACTCTCGAGAGGCCTCGGACGCCGAGGAGTGTAAGGTCGCGTGGGTCAAAGAATAGTGTAGTGATTTCTCTATATATGTCGCCAAGGCCTGCAGGATAAACGTCGCGGAATTATCCCCACTACCGCGGGGTGTACCCCGCGAGGGGCCACGAAGTTAGAGGCCTCGGACGCCGAGGTAAAAATAACACGGGCATGTCCTGGACGATATAAGACGCTGACAAGAACCGTGTTGATGACGTATATCGAGAATTCGCTGTATTGTGTTAGATCCGAGATTCAGACAGAGGGCTCCAAGGATTATTTCTCGATGGTCCCGCGGAGAAGTTTCCGTCTCCCATCAGGATTTGCCGGCATCCTCTTTGCCAATTAGCCCAGTAAATAACTGCGTAATCGTATTCGAAGACGTAGTCGCTAATGAATGAGAATTACTCGGCGGAACGCTAAAAAGGGACGGGTCTCGTTATTACGAGCCGGTCGCGTGGCGCGCGTAGCATCACGGGCAAAGTAAGATTACCCATGACTTTTGCCTGGGAAAAGTTTGAGGCGAACGATGTAATTTTCTCTCGATGACGTCACGCGTCTCCTCCAGAACGTCATCTCTCTCTCTCTCTCGCTCTCTCTCGCGCGCCTCGAGAGACAGAGAGATGAAACCTCGGGAGGGACGATACTTAATACCAGCTTTTTACATGACGCATGGTCTAATTTCATGAAAGTCTATTAAAGGCACGAGTGGCCTCGAGGAGTCCGAGGTACGGCTGCGTTTATAGATTCAACGAAGGGACCGGGAAAAACAAAACGGTTCCTTCTAACTCATTACGCCGGCGAGCCTTTGACTCTGTTCACGTCGCAAATCCCGAGTCCCGGGGATCTTACAGGACTCGTCACCTCGAGTAGCCGAGCCGGAAAATTCACCGACCCTGAACAAGGTTAATGAAGCTACCTGCGGGGAATGTAAATGAACTATATAATTTTAAGTTCTGGGAGGGTGAACAAGTTGGACCCCGAAGGGTTAGCAATTCTATTGGGATGTTGGAGAAATAATTCTAAATTGTTAGATCAATTTCTTCGAACGGTGCGATTAGGCGAAAAATTGTGTTGCCAGGGTAGAGGATCGCCGAGCTGGAATAGGCTTGCTCCACGACAGGGTGGAGGTAAAATTTTGATGAGACGAAGAGATGATGAGGGTGGTCGAATATCCGACGCACGTATGCCCGGAAAACCCTTAGCGCATCACGCACGGAATTGAAGACAGAGAATCCGTGTCGGAGGGGCTGCTGGATCCCTGGGGAGGGTAGCATTTCTCGGTGCCATTTGGCTGAGAATCACTTCTGGGGGCTAGGGCGAAGGACCTGGAGGCAGTCTAATCGCGTTACCGCGGCCAATCCTGGCCCCTCTTGAATCGCCGAAGAGAAACCCGGCTCTCTACTTCTCTCTCTCTCTCCCTCTCTCCTCTCCCGGGCGAAAAAATGCAATCGCGTCCTGCGATTAATGTTTAAAAAGGCGCGGCCGCTCCATTCTCGAAATTACTCCTAGCCCGCGTGACCCCGTGAAAACGAGCGGAATTTTTCCTCCGCGACGGTGAGCAGCTTCAACGAGATTAGTCCGCTTTCATGGCGCCTTAGCAGCCGGCGCGCATACCCGCCGTATTAATCCTTTCAATACCACCGAACGCTAGAAATCCCCCAGCACCTAATGAAAATCTTCGTTATTGCACCCGGTAACACATGTTCCACTTAGCAAGAGCGAGACCTGAATCTCGGTTCTCTCGCGAAGGCAACATGTAACACTTGTCACCGAAGCAATAAACAATTCCGAAGAAGTTTCAAAGAATTTTGTTGTCACGATCGAAACGTCCAACTTCTGCTAGGTCACAATTATTTTCTTAGGAATTATTTCAGGCTGCACGTCGTCGGGAAAATTGTTGGGGGTGTTTCGGTGTTAAAGGGGATGCCGTAAATGAATCGCCAAAGGGTTGGGGATGCCAGGATTACGGTTGGCAGCGATCACGTGAAAAGTAGGAGAAACGGATAATTTCCCAGGAAGTACTGGAAACAATGGAGATAACGAAGGATCCCAATAATACTAATGGGAACACAGTCTACTAATCAAGCGCCATCTGGAACGGCGAACGTAATCGATCACAGCCATCTACATCTCCTACTGCTTAAGTAACACCCCCCCCCCCACCTCTCTCTGTTCTTAATGCACTTTTGCGCGATTCGGTTGCTACCGTTCCGAAAAATTAGGTGCAATTACTTCATAAGATAGGCGTGATTAAAAACAATCAATTTAATGGTACAACACAGCCCCCGACTCTGCACGCTTTTCGACTGACCTCTCTACGTTCAGTACGACCATAGCCACGCTAGACCCCTAGCATGTTAGGTTCTTTTTGGAACCCTAACACGTTAGGCCCTGTCGGGTCCAGCGACGTTAGGTCCGAGTCCAGTCCGGGAAATGTCAGGTTTCAGTCATGCCCTGGGGATGTTGGGCTTGATCATGACCATGCCAGGTCTAGTCATAACCTAGCCATGCCAGGACTTGTCATAACCTAGCCATGTCAGGTCTAGTCATAACCTAGCCATGCCAGGACTTGTCATAACCTAGCCATGCCAGGACTTGTCATAACCTAGCCATACCAGGACTTGTCATAACCTAGCCATGTTAGGTCTAGTCATATCCTAGCCATATCAGGACTTGTCATAACCTAGCTATGCCAGGACTTGTCATAACCTAGCCATACCAGGACTTGTCATAACCTAGCCATGTTAGGTCTAGTCATATCCTAGCCATGTCAGGACTTGTCATAACCTAGCTATGCCAGGACTTGTCATAACCTAGCCATACCAGGACTTGTCATAAACTAGCCATGTTAGGTCTAGTCATATCCTAGCCATGTCAGGACTTGTCATAACCTAGCTATGCCAGGACTTGTCATAACCTAGCCATGCAAGGACTTGTCATAACCTAGCCATGTCAGGTCTTGTGATAACCTAGCCATGTCAGGTCTAGTCATAACCTAGCCATATCAGGACTTGTCATAACCTAGCCATATCAGGTCTAGTCATAACCTAGCCATGTCAGGGTTTATCATAATCTAGCAATGCCAGGTCTTGTCATAACCTAGCCATGCCACGTCTAGTCATAAACAAGCAATGACAGTATTTGTCATAACCAAGCCATGTTAGGTCGGATCAAAATCTGGTCAGGCTACGGGTCTGGCCACAGGCTAGTCACGTTAGGTGTGAGTTAGACTCGGTATACAACATGATGTAGACCATATTGCTTGTCCCCGAGTTAGGACAGTTCGCTCGTTAGACGCGGCAGTAATTCCCTGTAATCGAGGAAGCTGCACGGCCAGGTTCTAAGAAACTGGACGAGGCCGTGGGTATATCGCGATGCGCAAAGTAATAATGTAAGTTACGGTTATGCTATAGTTCAGCTTCTGTTGCGACTTCAATGGTTACTGTTTCCATAACATTAATCGTCATAGCACTATTATACAGTGTAACACAACCCCTCCCCCGGAACAGGTTGTGTTCTTTAACGGCGCAGCCGCAGCGACTGGGTCAAACTCTAAGCTATTATAATTTACTGCCGCGCGTTAGCAGGACCCCCGGGTAACTTAGCCGAAGCAAGGCGAAACCCTAACTGAGCGAAACCCAGCGACTCGAATCGATTCCTTTCGAATGGAATTTGTTGGCTGCTCTCCTTCTTATTTCCTTATTCCATCTTCGATGACGGATACTCTTATTCTCTTTTCAACGACGACGACGACGACGACGACGACGACGAAGTAGAGAGATCCTAGAAATTCACGCTCGCGGAAATGTCTCCTCGACCGGGAATATCCGCTTATCCCTACAAAAGTGGCGGAACGAAGGATGGGGTTTGAAAATTTACGCGCGACGGATTCTGCTGCTCGTTTGCGCGCACACCCCCGGTCCTACGGAAGTCGAAGGTCTCTGGAGCGTGCGAATCGAGATATCTCGATTAGATACCTGATCCCGAGGCTCAGACCGAGCGGAAGCGTATTTTTCTCCTCCGGCTCTCCAACGATAATCTTGTCCCTCCACGTCTCCCTCAAAATACCGTCGATCCCCCGCAATTATTATTTCCAAAATCAACTCTTGCACTGCAAACATTTTCACGCTAAAACAGGGTCTATCAAGTCCGATGCAGTTTTTAGAGAGTAATAGTTCTTAGAACATCCTAATTTGAGGTTGTCACAATGATTTTACATTGCAAATATAAACTCTTCTAAATCCCCGGACACTACCCCAAACCCCGGTAACAGCGTAAGGGTTGATACGAAATTCATCCGTTCCACTACGAGCACATAAAACCCCGAATGTAAAATAATTACCAGCCCCAAAAATTGATATTGTTTGCAACGCAACAAACGATGCGAACTTGCCCGGCATCGACTAAAAAATAGTGTCCCGGGTGGAACAACCGTCTCAATTACAAGTCCCTTCCTCTGGGAGAACGGTGAACCGTTTCGCGTAACAGGGCCGCAATTAATAAACATTCACGATTGGCGAACCATAACAAAATTAGTGAAATTGAAGTGTCAATGATGTACGCCGGCCGGCCGGCCGGCTCTCTGAATTGCACGGCTGCTACTCGTTTAATTGGCGTTCGCCCGCCGCGTTTCAATTTCCATCGACACGCGAACTCGGTTGGACACCAATTCGTTTTGGCTGCGATACGCGTCCCGTGGTTCGTTCTTTGATTCCAGCTAGCCAGGCTTCTACCGTTCCGGATGCTTTAGGAGAACGTGATGATTGCATTTAGGTGGGGGCTCGAGATTGGTACAGCTTACTGTGGAGGATCAGACCCTAAAAATCCTGGGAATGACAGGTACTAAATTTTCCTGAACTCATTTGATAAGAAGAAACTAGGGCTTTCTAGGTCCCAGGAGGCTTGGGAAAGGGGTCATTGTTAGTCTAGGTGATTGGAGCTACCCTGAACTGGACCTAGACGCCTAGGAGACTCTGAGAGCCCTGGGTCCTAAAAAGATGGATAAAGGAAGCAACTGACACTCTAGGTGACCAATTATGTCCTGATACCCTAAACTGAATCTAGATCCACCTGGTAGCACAGTGTAGAGCTACTGAGATTTCAGTTTGCCCAGGGGTAGCTATGACAGGCAGGGTGCCTATGAAGTTCCTAGCTAGCCTCAGGCCCTGAAAGACTCCAGGAAGGACCCATTTGTTACCTGGAGCGGTGAGACTCGAAACACAAAGCCCCATGTCACCCCAGTTCCTAAAAGTCCCAAAGTAGATCAGTTAGTCTCGACAATCAGCCATACCCAAAACTATTCGAGGATTTCTCGGCAAGGTTTTAGGCTCCTACGTACGAGGTGGATCCATCCAGGTCCTGAAAGACTCGAGAGCCATAGGGTCGCCGTGGAAAGTGAAAGAATAAGGTAAAGACAGTTCTCTCGCAACACGCTCGGCTCCCGGTGTTCCGGCCGGATGAGTCTGCAGGCGTGCGGCGTAGGTGGAAAAGGCGACCCGGCGGAATTCGACTGATGCATAGTCAATCCCGAAGTGGTTTGGAAGCGGATGCTGAAAAGGCGGATGATGCACGTGGCTTCTGCCCCCCCCCCCCCTGGGAGTGGTGCAGCCGTTGGTTATACCGCGAAGTTACTTCGCGCGTAGGGCCGCGGAGAGAGCTACTACAGTTGACGGTCACGAGCTTCGTGAGTGCGATGGAGTAGGAGTAGAAGGAGGAGAAGGAAGAGCTGGAGGGGGGCAGAAAGTCAAATTTGCTCATGATAATGCGGCGAATTTCTCGCGGAAAAGTGGAAACTGTTTGCGCCTCGAGATCGTCACCGTCGGTTCCATTTTACGTGTGCAAGTTGCCTTCCTTTCGCGGAAACTTACGGCTGCGAGAGACGTCGCGAGGGACGAGGCGGTGAAAAGGAGGAGGAGGGGGGGGGGGTCGAAGGAAAATTCGAAGAACGCCATAGCGAGGAGCGTGGAAATTCATTATAATTTCCCGGCGCTCGGGAACTCGAACGACACGACACGACGCGACGCGACCAGGCGATGACAATGGTCGGTTGATTGTCAGCGGATCGTAAACAGAAAAATAGAATTTCGAGATTTTAATTGCCGAGAGGGGAGGAGATGATTCTCCATCCGCCGTGGAAAATTGAAGCGACGGCTGAGAGAGGAAATATATGGAGGCGACTCTCCGAAGGGAAACCCGCAACGGGGAAGCGGAGATGTTGGATCATGATTGAAGAAAGAAAGAAAGAAAGAAAAAGAAAAAGAGAAGAGAGAGGGAGAGAGAAAGATGTAAAAGGAGTCCGGGGAAAATATAACAGAGCGGAAAGTTCGTAAGAAAAATGTAGCTCGGAGAGCGGAAAGTATTGTTAAAAATGTGCCCCGAGGTGAGGAGATGGAGAAAAGTCGCAACGGATTATAACGGGAAACTGTTCCTGAAGGAAAGGAAGGAATGTAATTAGGGGCAAAAGAGGGAAAAATTACAAACGATAAGGGAAAAAGGGAGATGCGTTCGTTTGTTCGGGGAATTACCGGGGCTTCTTACGCGAGCCGTTCCCAACCCGACGTTCGCCTAGGTAAACCGGTCGCCTCTGTTAGTGATCTACAAGCCCGAAATTTTCGCCAATTCCCCAAGGGGGGTGGGGGCCGGAGCTAGCAAACCGTGAAGCAACACGATCAAGCACGACAGGGAACTTTTCCTGGTTTCGCGGAGAGAGGCCCGACTAGAGCTACCCCCGACTTCGAATATTCGAAGCCTGAGGGAACGTGTGTGAGTTAAGGGTACCAGGGGCACCATAAATCCGTTTAAATTGCAACGACGACCTTCGATCCACGGATCCGCCGTATCCACCGGCGATTGTTCGTCAATCCTCTCGCAGCCGTTCCTCCTCTTTCGCTCCGTTGCCTTCGTTTGGAGCCGACTATCTCTACAGATCCTCCTTATTCGTGATAGGATCGTCTTGTCACGTTTCAATCGAACGTCTGATTTGTTAACGGGATTGGTTTCCTGATGGCTTTGCTACTGCTTTCTCGAAAGGACGGGACTAGTATGGATCATCTACGGACCCCACCGAGTTATAAAATTGGGACGGGTTAATCGTTGGAAGCAGAATTGCGATTTTAATCGTGCGGAGTTAGGGCTAAGTCTAAGGCAGATCCAGGCTGTAACTGGATCATGATCGGTTGGATCAAGGGTATACCAGGCTAGGATATGCTATAACCAGGTCCAGGTCCAAGGATGGGGCTGAACTAGCGCTCCTAGGTAGAGCTAGGGCTAGAGCCCTGGCTAAGTTTGGGGGTTAGGGTATGCTATGACTAGATTTACCAAGTCTGGGGCTATTGTAGGCTTCCAGTAGGTCTATAGCAAGGTCTAGGGCTAGCGGTTGACCCAAACTATGACTAGGGTCCAGGGTACAGAATAAGGGTAAACCAGATCAGTAGCAGCGTTTTCAGGTGGTGTGAAGTTACTCGTTGGAACCAGAATTGCGATTTTAATCGTGGGTAGTACAGTTAGGGCTAAGTCTAAGACAGATCCAGGCTGTAACTGGATCACGATCGGTTGGATCAGGGGTAAACCAGGGTAGGGTAGACGTGGACTGTGCAATAACCAGGTCCAGGGACAAGGATGGGGCTGAACTAGCGCTCCTAGGTAGAGCTAGGGCTAGAGCCATGGCTAAGTTTAGGGGTTTAGGGTATGCTATGACTAGATTTACCAAGTCTGGGACTATTGTAGGCTACCAGTAGGTTAATAGCAAGGTCTAGGTCTAGCTAGGTCTAGCTCTAAACTATGACTAGGGCCCGGGGTCCAGTATAAGGTTAAACAAGATCAGTAGCACGTTCTCAGGTGGTGTCTAGTGGAACCCAAATCCTCCAAAAAGGCACCAGTGCCCCCTACAATTTCACCAGAAGATGATGAAAGTACTGGTTCCATTCAGTATCGAGGCCCGACTGCCTAATCTCTAGGCTGCTGGGTGTTATGCAAACTCAATACCGTCTCTCAGGCAGGTTACCCGTTTCCGTTGAGCTACGTGACCGTTTTATTGCCGTGTTACGACATTTATTTTATCGTGCTGCCCCACATGTGCTTGAAACCGTCGAACGTGCAGCGGTGCGAACTTGAAACCCTTCGAGGTGGGACATTTTACGTGGGTGTGGGTGAACGTTGTTACAACTCCCTGAGAGCATAACTCTGTTTTAATTCATGGATGAATATAGTCTCGGTTGATTCTTGGCTGGGAGTTTTCAAAACGATTCCGGGAGTGGCCCTGACTCCGGGGTCTCTCTGGCCGGGGCGAAACTGGGGACACGAAAATCCAGTTAGGGTAAAACACGCGTCACCATGTCACCGATGCGAATCATTAAAGCAGCAGGTTCCAGCCGTCAACGGTGGCCGTCGACGACAATGCCGGCGACATTCATGTCCGGCATGTCGACCCTGCCAGATCCCGAACAACGTAGCAGCCACTCTCGCCGAAACGAGTTTACGGCACAATGTATTATGGGCGTTGCGGCTTTGGCCAGCCACGATAATGGGCTACGGGGCTACGGGACACCACGGCGCTCTGCCCATGGTGCCGATGACGTCCGACGAGAGCCTGACGTCTCGTTTCCCCCAGATCATCTCGCGTCCTTCCTGCCCCGCAGCCGCAGACCTCTTTCCGACCAGGATGATTGGACGACACCACGGGAAATCTTTGGTCGCCGTTGTTCCGGGTAATTGAAATTTACCTTCGATCGAAACCAGCCTCTTTTACCCTAACAGAGCCTTTTAACCCGCCACCGATCGTTACACTGATCCGCTATACCCGGTGTCCAGGCTTAGAACATCATTGACCGATTCTTTAGAGCTAGATTCATTTTGAGAGAGACCTGGTACTTTTGGAATCAGCATCCTAAATGATAACTTTTGCTACACACTTTTAGCACCCTCTGAGATAGCTTCTTGTGTCCTGTAAGTCAGTCTTTGGGAGTTTATGATTAAATTAGCTAGGTGCTTGAAGAGTGATGGTGACTCTACACTAATCATTTTTATCCCAGATATGGAGCCTTTAAAGAAGATGAAATTTACCGTCGATCGAAACGAGCCTCTTTCACCCTAACTGGGCCTTTTAACCCGCCACCGATCGTTACACTGATCCGCTATACCTGGTGTCCAGGCTTAGAACATCATTGACCAATTCTTTAGAGCTAGATTAATTTTCAGAGAGACCTAGTACTAGAATCAGCATCCTAACTGATAAATTTAGCTACCCACTTAGCACCCTCTGAGATAGCTCCTTGTGTCCTGCAAGTCAGTCTTTGGGGGTCTATGATTAAATTAGCTAGGTGCTTGATGAGTGATGGTGACACTATCCTAATTATTTTTATCCCAGATATGGAGCCTTTAAGGAAGAGAATTGATATAATAATGTCATCGGAGGTATCACAACTGTCGCTGCCAGTGGCCCTTAAGTTCACGATTGCACGGTGTCAGTGTTCCGCCGCGAAATGTTCCTCATCCGCAGATTAAATATTGTGAGATCTCCCCGAAGCCGTAATTTCTATTATGTCAGTTCAGCGGCGGGTAAACGGCGAGCTGCGTCGCCGGGACAGAAAGGAATTACGCACTGCGGGGCAGGAGTGTCGGGGGACGTTTAATTGAAACGAGAGAGGAGCTAATAAAAAGCTAACGAAGAAAGAAGGAAAGAACGAAAGAAAGGAACGAGAAGGGAAGGAAATCGAAAGAAGGACGACAAGTCTTTTTTCGTCTGATGGCCACTGGCTGCAACCTGTTGAATCCGAACCGACCAAGAGATGGGAAATCACGGGGCCGCGGGTGTGCCCGATAACTTCGAAAATTCCGAACCTGTCCGGCGAATCGCCGGCAATTTTTGTCGCGCCCGAAATTCTGCAAACTCTGTTCTCGCATTCTTCCCGCGAAATCGCACGGTGCCGGGAAAAATCGATTTCAAAAAGTAAATCGAAGAAAAACGGATGGAGTAATTAACCTAAAATTTTGTGCACGCATCCGTTGGACTTTCATCCGGTTGCCAGAATTGTTTCACTTCCATTTATTCAGAAATACAATTTACAACATTCCTGGACTGGGCCACTGCACGGAGTTGATTCTATGTCAAGAATGTCAGTTTATATTTTTTATTTAATTAAACAGAAACTATGCAACCTACAGGCTTGCCTGTTGGTGGAGCTATGAAAACACTCTTTCTCAACGTACAGTGAAAATTTCAGCTCTATCGGACCACTGCTCTTTTTTTAATCTCAATAAATATCACTCAAGAATTACAGCGCCCCGGGTTTCACGAATTGTGTCTGCACGACCGTTTCGAGTTTTTGGTGGAGATAATTTCTACGTGCGGAATGATTAAAAAATTGAATTTTCGAGGCTGGTTAATCACGTTTCAATGGGCTCGGAGACGAAGAATGGCAGGCCCGAAGCGGAGCAGTGGTTCGAAAGCGAGGACAAGGGCAGCCGGTTCGTTTCTTGTGGCTGGGGGGACCAGTTACCCTCGCGATTTTATTTCTGCAGGCTGACAGAGCTCGTCATCGATCACCAGACGTCGCTGCGATCGCGCAAGAAATTCCCCGTGACGCGAAGGTTACTTTATCAGGGGCTGGGGGCGAAAAGGGAGTAGGCTTAAAATTAACGGCAGTGCGATGGCACGGCGATACTAAAAATGCGTGCGACCATCAGGATAAGGGAACGTGCGCCCCGGAGGTGTAACGCGAGAGGAGGAGGAGAGCAACGTAAAACAAGTTGCAGGTTTATGGTACGCATTTCGGAAGGCGTGCGAGGCGTGATTCCCCGACAAAGGAATCCGATAAAAAGTGGGCGTGGCGAAAAAGTTCGAGCGCGGTTGCATGCGGGCCCGATCGCCGGCCCGTTTATCTTTTCAACTGTCAGACGAAACTTAGGCGAACAAATGCTCGCCGGGGATGGGGAGGCCCCGTTCATTGCGCGAGGTCACGGAAACACGCCGATGCGCGTGCCACCGGAAAACTTGCGCGAGATGTCCCGCGAGGATAAGCCGCGCGGAGATCAATTCGCCGGGGAACGATCTTGCCAGGGGGGAGAGACAAAATTATGAACTGGAACGGGCCGAGGAATTTTCCAGATAAAAGATCGACGAGGAAAATGCCGGACGCGTCACTCCGTCGAGAAGGAAACCTTCGGAATGGCAGCGAAGTGCCACGCGTCGTCGTCGCCGGGTACACGCGATTTAAAATAGAAGAGAAAGGCAGGGGACTCCTCTCTGCGAAACGTTGCAAGCCGCTGAGCTGGGAGAGAGAGAGAGAGAGAGAGAGAGAGAGAGAGAGAGAGAGAGAGAGAGAGAGGGGGCAACGACCAACTGCAGACACCGCTCTCTGCTACGGTGCACACAGACCTGGAACGTCACGGTGGGGTGAATCTCTGTGCATTCCTCCGCTTCAAGGTTGAGGTCAAGGCACACCTAAGTATCCATTCTCCGTCTAGGAATTCGACAAGTTATTGCCGCACTGCTTTTTGCCTTCTACGGTAATGGGGATGATGGCCTCCCTCGAGCTACTCGTATTACGTGATGATGATTGTGCTGAATGCATTCAGCTCCAGAACAGATAGGTGGGCCCGTAAATCCACAAATTTTTGTGTGCAGAGAATTCTCTTCCTACGAAATATTTATTACTACAAATATCGATACTATATATACTACGAATGTCAAGTATTCTGAAAAATTCTGACACCCATTATTCATGACGATTCTTCCATTACTGTAGCCTAACCTGGATCTCCATGGACCCTGTGCAGACGTAAGCTGGACCTCCGTGGACAGTACAGACATAATCTTGTATTTGTATGGATCTATGTAGACCATGCATAGATATCTACGGATCTACCGAACCTGGCTTTCTATGGATCTCTTGTGGACCCAGCCTGGATCCGTCTGGATCCTTTGCGGACCTAACCTCGACGTCCAAGGATCCTTTGTAGACTTTATCTGGATCCTTGGGAGGCCTACCCTGGACTTCCATGGATCCTTTGCAGACCTAGCCTGGATCTCCCTAGACCCTTTGCGGACCTAGCCTGGATCTCCGTGGATCCTTTGCGGACCTAACCTGCATGTCTGTGGATCCTTGCGGGAGCCTAGCCTGGATCTCCGTGGTTCCTTTGCGGACCTAACCTGCATGTCTGTGGATCCTTTGCGGACCTAATCTGGACCTCCATGGATCCTTGGTATGCCTAACCTGAACCTCCAAGGATCCTTTATAGGCCTAACTGGGATCTCCATGGCTGATACGTAGACCTAACCTGCATCTCCTCGCGTGGGTCCTGGTTTGGATCTACTTTGGACCTAGATCTCCTCGAGTGGGTCCTGGTTTGGATCTATTTTGGACCTAGCTTGGACCTACTTTGAACCTAATTTGGACCTAGCTTGGATCTACTTTGGAGCTAGATCTCCTCGAGTGGGTCCTGGTTTGGATTTATTTTGGACCTAGCTTGGACCTAGTTTGCACCTAGCTTGGATCTACTTTGGACCAAGATCTCCTCAAGTGGGTCCTGGCTTGGATCTATTTTGGACCTAGCTTGGACCTACTTTGAACCTAAATTGGACCTAGCTTGGATCTACTTTGGACCCAGATCTCCTCGAGCGGGTCCTGACTTGGATCTATTTTTGATTTAGCTTGGACCTACTTTGAACCTAATTTGGACCTAGCTTGGATCTACTTTGGACCCAGATCTCCTCGAGTGGGTCCTGACTTGGATCTATTTTTGATTTAGCTTGTACCTAGCTTGGACCTATCATGGATCCACCTAGGACCTCCTTTGAATCTCGTTTGGACCAACCTCTTGGATCCATCTTGGATCCTCTTTGGACCCAGCTTGCCTCAACCCATAAAAATGGATTCAGCTCCTCGAACTTGATTTCCCATCCACTCGAGAAATAGCGCGGAGCATTCCGCGTCCTCCTGCATCTTGAATGTGAAAATGAGATTGAGATTCACGATCCGCGGAATGAATTTTACGACGGGGACTGTAAGATCCAATGAAACAGACAGTACGGTGACGGTCTCTCGCGACAGTTGGCGAGGCAGCGGGAGTGCACGCAATTCCAAATCGACCAGATACGCGTCGAATCGGCGTCCCGGGATTTACTGCCGCCTCTTTATTGCCGTGTTCTACGGAGATGGCGGATTATCGGCAAGTGGCGCAACCGCATCCAATGCAAAAACGTGTCGCCGTGGGAGAGACTCGATGGGGAAAAGTTAATTTCGCCCTTCGCTTAGAAAAAAGCTGCATATCATCGGCGAAACGAAAATTTATTGCGTGACGTCTCGTAAAACGGGGGGGAATCTTCGGCGCGTCAAATGGGAGGAGGAAAATTCTAAAATCATTCAAAGCCTTCCCGCGTTCCGTGAAATCTGAAGAAAATAAAATAAATTTCATAAATTAATTCGTAGCCCTCGCCAAGATTCCTTTCCTGTAAAAAATGGACACATCCCCAAACGAGGAGCCACGATTTAATTTTGTTTTAATTATCAACTCGATCTCTGTTGTCGTCGCAGGAGGAACAGAGTGGTAAACAAAAATCTGGCAAGAATGAAAACGAAATAAATTTCATAAATTAATTCGTAGCCCTCGCCAAGATTCCTTTCCTGTAAAAAATGGACACATCCCCAAACGAGGAGCCACGATTTAATTTTGTTTTAATTATCAACTCGATCTCTGTTGTCGTCGCAGGTGGAGCGGAGTGGTAAACAAAAATCTGGCAAGAATTGTCGCAAACTGTGGCGAGCGAATCGATTTAAAATAGGAAGGGACATAAATCGAATCCGTCGCAGAACTTTTCCACCATTTCTTTCGCCGTGGGAAAGGGCTTTCACTCAGCCGAAATAACTTGATTTCTCACGACGACTACGACGACGACGACGACGACGTTCACTGTTCTCGAATGGCCCGCCCCGAATCCATTCGAGGTAAGGAGGGACCGTCTCCTCGTCGGCCAGAAAATACCACTCCACGAATTTCTACGGGGCTTAAACTCCGCCGTTACAGTTCACCGAGGGAGAACTATGCTTATTAATTCCGAGGCGGTTTCGACGCCGCGGTCCTCAATACTAACTCGAGGGATCACCGGTGATATCAAACAGAAAGACCTGCCCCGGAAAACAACCCGAGCAAAATTAAATTTCATTCTACAAAAGCCGCGCTCTTTCAACATTCCACGCAAACGAATAAACGAAGACGCTGAAACGTGGTTTGATTCGTAGGACAATTGCCAGCATAATCGCGAGAAAAACAAACTGCCCCAATTTTCCGAATGAAGTTGAAGGATGAAGAACGTCCGAAGAAAATGATCTCTTTCCACGAACACGAGAAAAGGGAATCTCAGTTGGTGATAGTGAAACGAAAAGCACTAAGCAAATGCGGGGGGGGGGGGGATATACCATCGAGACGCTTCAGCCCGCTGGAAGAAAGTAGAAAGAATAATAAAAGCCTAAGGCAGAGGGTAGTAAAAGATGACGTCGCGTAGGTGCGAAGGCAAAGGGAGAAATAATTTAAATCAAAGGCGAGGGGGAGTTACGTGTGTCGGGGCAGCGTGCCAGGCCGTATAACCTTTTAGTGTCAAGAAATTACGAGCCCTGAATCCGCTGTGAAAGCTCGCTCACTCGCACGAGCGGAATGGCCCGAGTCGCTTCTTCGGTACTCCCGGGACGACCGAGTCAAGTCTGCGACCACAATCTACTGCTAATAAATTATCTCCGTGTGCACAGTATTCTACGGTTTAATGAATGCCAAATTCAGACGCCAAAGGGAAATCTAATCCGGATTTGGCACGACCGTGTCACATTTCAGAACGATACGCTCGATGCACGCTTCCACTGGCCTTGGGTCTGCCCTATGATGGAATTGGCCCCTTCCAGGACTCTGTCAAAAATGGCCACCGTTGGATTTGGACCCCACCAGACTTTCTACCCTGTTAGATCTGGACCCTACTCTGGTCGAGCATTTTGCCAATGTTTAACCTACTGTAACTCCGTGAATAAAAATCGTCGGGAAACGTAACTAGGCTCGTTTTAAAGGTTGGAACCTCCGCTTTCGAAGCTCTTCAATGACTTTTGCCGAAAAAATTTTTTCACTACGCGACAAATGGAAAAGTGAAGTATGGACGTTTTTGACGATTTTACGAATTCAATCTGCTGCGTAGACGTAACAAAATTTTCTACGCCTTTCGGACTACGATGTACTTATAAATTGAACTCTTCGCTTTCCAACGAGACCAAAAAAATTGATTCACGATTTTCCGTTATCATTTTATAGCACTTTCAATGAAAAGTGTGCCGCCAGGTTCAGACGAAGGGGTCACTCAATCTTGGGTACAAAATTGTAGACAATCGAATTATTGTAACTTGGTGAAAAAAAATCGCAGGGCAACGTTCCTAGGCTCATTTTAAAGCATGAACTCTCTATTTTCGACTCCAGTAAGTTATTTTTGACGGAAAAATTTGTTCGCTGAGCCACGAATAGAAGTATCAAATGTGAACGTTTTTAGCCATTTGACGATTTCAGGTTTCTGTGGAGAACCCAGCAAATTTTTGTGGCGACTCTAACACAGACAGATTTGGAGATTGAAGTCTCCGCTTTCCAACGAGTGCAAAAAAATTGATCCACGATTTTCCGTTACCATTCTGTCGCACTTTCAATGAAAAGTGTGCCGCCAGGTTCAGACGAAGAGGTCCCTCAATCTTGGGTATAAAATTGTGAACAATCGAATTATTGTAGCTTCGTGAAAAAAAATCGCAGGGCAACGTTCCTAGGCTCATTTCAAAGGGCTAACTCTCTATTTTCGACTCCTGTAAGTTATTTTTACCGAAAAAATTTTTTCGCTGAGCCACGAATGGAAGTATCACATATGACCGTTTTTAGCCATTCGACGAATTGAGGCTTCTGTGGGGACCCAAAAATTTTTCGTAGCGACTCGAACAAGAACAGATTTTGAGATTGAAGTCTCCGCTTTCCAACGAGTGCAAAAAATCCCATGTACGATTTTTTGAACCCGATTTACCGCGCTTCGAACGAAGAGTGTACCGAGGTGGAACTTAAAGTGGAAGCTGTTTCCAGCAAGAAATGTGAAAGATCACTATAGTGGTGTTGCTAATTTTTCCAACGCGATTGACGCGTTTGTAAAACAGAGGCTTGTCGCGGCTACGAAGACAAACAGCCGGCGCGCGCCTAAACATCCTGCAGAATATATTCGCGCAACCAGATTTCATAGCAGGGCCGGCGTATAGTTTGTCCCGCGTAAATATGCGAAACTTGTTAATCAAAGTTCAATCCAAACATCACTCCTGCAACACATTCGCGGGCCGCTCGCGCGGCATTAATTTCTCAAAGCGAGACCCGACCGCGTATATTACGAAATAAGACATGGACGCCGGGCAACATTAGCTTTACAAATGTTAAAACATGTTACGAACTGCGGGAACCGTGTGCGGTGCGTCCTTGCATTCATTTAATTACAACCGCCGGCGGAGTGCGTTCAATCAAAATTATTAACGTGGTCATCGGAGCAATTATTTGCATGCATATTAATCATCCACTGTCATTTCGGCAAATTAATTTTTATAGGTCGAAAAATGTTTTACCTCTGCGCGCTCTCGTCAGCAGAGAGAGAGAGAGAGAGAGCAGTCGAGCCCATAAATCCTTAAATTTCTCGAAATTGGTTTTGCAACCTTCAGGGTGGACAGTAATTCTCATAATTTATATTTAAATAATTGCCACAGAAAAAGCCACCGAAATACCGGTACGGAAAAATCGTAAAATACACGGCATCGGTAATGGTAAATGTAATTATTATTTATTCCGGTGGCCGTAACGCGAGTCGAACTTTTGTTGGGGATTTTATGGGGAAACTTCAGGGTCAATGATTAAAAGAAAAATGTAATTTTAGGAGACCGCGGGAACCGGGAAAATTCCTGGAACAGTTTGCTAGAGAAAGGACGTCCCGAGGGAGCAACGATTGTTCATCCCGGTTGCTTGGATATTTCCAGGGAGGCCAAATAAACTTCCGCGTCCGCGAGCCGCGAGCTCGCAATTTTCGGTATAAGGCGTTCGGGCACTCGAAACTGCAATTCGAGTGCTGCTTAAACTCAAATTGGAAAATGCATTTTCGTTTTGCCAACTTCCCCGAGGAAAGTTCCCGTTTGTCGGCCACCGGCATTCGACTTCACGCTCCGAATATTTTAACCGGTTTATTTACCAGTCCAACAAACCGTATGAACACTTAAAACATTATTACTTTGTTGCTGCCGGCAGAAGCACTTTTTAAATAATAAAATTCCCCGCCACGTCATTCGTAAATTGAAAATCCGGAAAAATTTCGTTCCGAGGGGGATTTAAAATTTTATTCAAAAATATCAGGATTCCATGACAATGTTAATTAAAATCTACCGCGATTTATTTAAGGGAACACTGGAAGCGAATTAAATAACAGGAATTTATAAAGAAGATTAGCGTGGACATAGCGAAGCTTTAGGCACGGCGCGGTTACATTAATGAATATCAAGAATTTCATAGGGTTTTTCATTTCGGTTGACGATTTCTTTTTTTCTTAAAATTGCCAAATTGTTTTACTATGAAAAAAAATATACACGAATTCATTAAATTCTGCAAACTAATTTTACGAAACATATTTTCATTTACCTGAATCGAACCCGTTTTCCAATTTGTCGCGAACTTTCGTTCAATTTTTACTAACGGGAAAGCTATCAACAAAATTGAACGTTTCATACAAATAAAAAAACTGGATACTTCTGAGTTTTAATTAATTCACCGTATTGCAACGTTGTTAATTACACTACAGTACGATCGATACAACAAATGATTATTTTTACAAATAAATATTCCACGTGCTCGAATTCGATTGAAATTAATGGAAAAATTTCTGAACTGGTTCATTGAGGTCTAACGAGAATTATGATTGGGAGGAGCAATTGAATCCTGTTAGGGTTAGGGTGGACATCTGTTATATCTACAGTACTCTATATATGTCGCCAAGGCCTCGGTGATAAACGTCGCGGAATTATCCCCACTATCACGTGGTATATCCCGTGAGGGGCCAAGAAAACATAATACGGCTCGGGTATGTCTCCTGGAGGATATATGTATGACGCTGGTAAGACCCGCGTTGTTGACATATATCGAGAAGTCACTGTACTTTGGATCCTGCTAGGTCTACTTTGAATCCCCTGTTAGGCCCACTTTGGATCCTGTTAGATCCAGTTTGGATTCTGTTAGGTCCAGTTTGGATCGTGTTACGTCTACTTTGGATCCCCTATTAGGTCTAGTTTGGATCCCCTGTTAGGACTATTTTGGACTCCCCGTTAGGTCTAATTTGGATCCCCTGTTAGGTATACTTTGGATCCCTTGTTAGGCCTCCTCTGTATCCTGTTAGGTCCCCTTTGGATCCTGTTAGCACTACCTTGGATCCCCTATTAAGTCTACTTTGGATCCCCTGTTAGGTCTACTTTGGATCCCCTGTTAGGACTACTTTGGATTCCCTATTAGGTCTACTTTGGGTCGCCTGTTAGGACTATTTTGGACTCCCTGTTAGGTCTAATTTGGATCCCCTGTTAGGTATACTTTGGATCCCCTGTTAGGTCGCCTTTGGACCCTGTTAGGTCTCCTTTGGATCCTGTTAGGTCTCCTTTGGATCCTGTTAGGTCTCCTTTGGATCCTGTTAGGTCTCCTTTGGATCCTGTTAGGTCTCCTTTGGATCCTGTTAGGTCTCCTTTGGATCCTGTTAGGTGTCTCCTTTGGATCCTGTTAGGTCTACCTTGGATCCCCCGTTAGGTCTACTTTGGACTCCCTGTTAGGTCTACCTTGGATCCCCTGTTAGGTCTGCTTTGGACCCTGTTAGTGTGTTTGGACTAATCTGGACGTGTTTACAGACACAGGTTCAGCACGAAGTCAGTCAAGAACAGAATTGGGTACTACCCAGAGTCCATCCTACGATAAAATTGTACATCCCCTGGTCCTTTCAACTTATTTAACCGAAGCACCCTCCCAATCTAAAAATGCAGCTCTTTTTGAAATCTCCCAGCATGATTTGCTTTAGCAGGTGACTCGCGCAGCAGGTCTGACGGAAAATTCGCGCCGAGTGAACTAATTTGTCCGTCAGGTACGCGAGGCATCCGCATCGCAGAAAGTTGCAGTTCTAGTTGTTAAGTCTCCGACGCGCAATCTACGTTCTTTCGGAAAAATTCTCGCAGCACGTAGTAGCTGCAGCAGCGAGTCAAATGACGCTGATAAAGCTTGCCGGTATAATTTGTTCTAAAAGGACGCGTATTACGTGTGCGATTCGACTATGCGTGCATAGGCTACGATGTTAGCGGACCGTTTGGCTACTTTTTCCAAAGGGAAAATGCTCGGGGCTGCAATGAGAACTGAATAATTAAGCAGTTAATGACCGTCGGGGACCCGCGCCGTGCTCGCGACCGCCGGCGACACGAATTCCAGAAGAATTTTCGTAGGTCGACTCTCTCGCGCGTTGCCACGAGCAGGATAATGCGCGACGGGCAGGGAACAGGCGAAACCCCTTAGCGTCGCGTCGTTCTGTTCCACACACGTGGCGCTCGCATTTCCGCGCCGTCATGCGACCGTTTACTTTCTATAAACCGGCGAAACACCGCCGTTCCATTACGGTCTCTGAACGCGAACGATCGCGGTACATTCGTCGCCTGTTGTTCCCATTTAAGTCCTCGATAATGCCGGAGAAATGGAAATGGACTTTTATCGAACGAGCAGAGACTTCAACGCTCACTTCAGGTTCGCCGTTTAAAAAGTTCCCGAGTGCGCTCGAATCCCGCCTGAAAATTCTGAACCTCGACAACCGCGCTCTTTCCCTCCCCGGCAACAATAGTCCTTCAAAAATCTACAGAATCTGCTTCCACGAACACCCGGGCGAGGTTTCGTCAATTTTGTTGCGTGTAAATTTTGTAGACCCGCCATTGTTATTCCGCTAAATACACCGCGGGAGATTTCACTGGCTGAATAAGCTCGACCATGAAACAATAGCTCCCGGCCAAAAATCAGGACTTTCGACCTTTTTGATTAACTTGCCAGAACCCACGGAGTATCCATGCATAAATTGCGCGAGGCGGAAGGTCCAAAATTCCCCGAAAGTACACAGGAGATAATTGAAAATTCATAATCCCTCCTTGCGCGGGATTCGAACGGATCATTTATTCAGAAATTTCTCTTGACTGACGGGTCTGATGACGTGTGGGAGGCACCGGAGCACTCCATCAATCCTCGAAAGCGGTAACTTTGTGAAACATAATCGCACGATAACGTATCCAGGCTCATTTCGAAGGGCGAACTCTACACTTTCGACTCCTCCGAGTCATTCTAGTCGACAACATTTTTCCGCTCAACAATGAACAAAAATATCAAACACGAACATTTCTGGCTGTTTCGTGAATTCAGGAGTCTGTGGAAACCCCAAACAATTTTTCTCGCGATCCGAACAAGAACGGATTTCGAGATTGAAGTCTCCGCTTTCCAACGAGACCAAAAAAATTCAACTGCGATTTTTTGTTACCGACTTGTCACATTTTTAACGAAAAGTGTCCGGTCAGCATTAGGGTAACGCAAGGATCGCTGAACCTTGGATGACCGTCGATGTTTAAACAATTATAACTTTGTGGAAACAAATCGGAGGACAATCTGCCTAGGCTTGTTTCAAAGGGCGAAATGTCTGCTTTGAACGTCTCCAAGTTGCTTCATCCGAAAATATTTTTACCCCAAGATATGACCAAAACTGTGTGAATGGCAATTTTCCGACTTCAATCTTCTCTATGGAATACAAAAAATTGTTCTCGCTATTAGGGCGAGAATATATTTGAGAAATGAAGTCTCCGCTTTCCAACGAGTGCAAAAAAATCGCTGTACGATTTTTCGCCAGCGTTTTATCGCAGGTTGAACGTGGCTGTAAACACCAGTCAAAAAACACGGGGCGAAAGGAAATGGCAATAAAAATCGTCCGAACGCTTTCACATCAAATATTAGCTGGGAAAAGAAACTCGTCAGAGTATAAACACGCGAACGGCAAAAAACAAAGGGATTTTCGTGAGCCACGGTGTCTGCGGCGACACCTCGCAGCGCGCACTGTCAAAGTAATGTGACAGCGGAGGAACAGGCGAAAGCCCTTAGCACCGACGCGTCGTTCTTTTCGTCGCGTTCGCCGCCCCGAGAGCCGTGGAACGGTTCTCTTTATTCGGTCGAACGGTTTCACGACGAATAAAACTTGCGAGGGCGGAAGGATATCGAGGCGGAACCGGGACACGCTCCGAGATCGAACCGAGCAGCCCCGACACCTCCTACGGCTGTTCGATCCGGGCAGAGTCCGGGTCTCCTCGGACACAACCAGTTAGTTCTCGATCGATTCCGATGCGCTACGCTCCGACCTGAACTCCCCATTTAGCTGGTTGGTCACTTCCAAAAATGAACACACCTTTCAAAAAAATGAGACTCCAAGAGACGAAAAGAGGGGACGATTTTGGAGTGATACGAGGAAACGAAGAAATCCAGGAGAACCAATTATGACTGGTTCGATAACTGAGAAACCGAGGAACGTTTTAAGCCAAGTTACAGCCCCCTAGCTCGCCCGGGGGGGTAGCTACAGGGAAAATTCGATTTTTCAATTTTGTCCTGTTTTCGACATCTCCCTCCAAGTGAAAATTCTGAAATAAATCGGGCACACAGTAGCCATACTAATACACGTTAGGGAATTTTTGCAAATTTTTTGACCCACGATTTTAGTCACAGTAAAAAAATTTTAAAAATCCAAGAACCACTTGAAAATATTCTGCCTTCTGCGATGGAGATTTCGGAGTGATACGAGGAAACTAAGAAAGCCAGGGGAACAAATTATGAATCACGCGATGACTAAGAAACCGAGGAACGTTTTGAGCCAAGTTACAGCCCCCTAGCTCGCCCAGGAGGGTAGCTACAGGGAAAATTCGATTTTTCAATTTTGTCCTGTTTTCGACATCTCCCTCCAAGTGAAAATTCTGAAATAAATCGGGCACACAGTAGCCATACTAATACACGTTAGGGAATTAGTTCAAATTTTTTGACCCACGATTTTCGTGACAGTAAAAAAATTTGAAAAATTTGGGAACCACTTAAAAAATGTTCCGCCTTCTGCGACGGAGATTTTTTCGAGCCAAGCGGAGGGAAGTTAAGGGGCTGACGGGACAAGCGTATAAACATACTTATCATTCGCGAGATTTAGAATGCAGAAACCGGCGGGTCCCGTTTGAGAGGAGGGGGCAGGGGGTGCAAGGAATGTAGACGCACCGGGCGCAACATGAATATCTCAGTCAGCTTATTTACATACTCCCGGCTGCAAGTATTCGCCGATAAAATGTTCGATAGGATTTGGACGCGACCCGACGACGGTTCCGAGACCGGCGAGCGGGCCAGAGAAATCTCCGGGCACGGAAATGTTATTCTTGTTTTTGCCCCGTTTCCTCTTTTTTACTCGGGACCGGTGCCATTAAATTTTTTGCGAGTTGCAAAATGTCGCATAAAAATGGTTAAAACCGGTGGAATTCGTCATAAAAGGATTTATAATGAAATCACGACTGTAGCTCGCTCAATTTTTTCGGCTGACGGATTGTCAAAGCGAGGAAAGTTAATTAGCCTGGGCGCACGTGCGAGCTGCTCTTTTGAATTACTCGAATGCAGAAGGTCTCTTTACGTTTGTTATGCTTCGTCGCAATCACACGAGTAATTATATAGCGAGAATTATTAACGAAGGGGGATCGAATATTTATGAAACGCGACGCGATGTCTGTTGCAGGTCGGCGCGCGCGCGCGCGCAGAGCGGTCATTCATGCGAGCACGATATTGGATATTTTGTTCCTTACACGTCGCGGCTTTTCACCGGGAGGAATTAAATAATTATTCCTCGCAATAACCCCCGCGGAACGTGCAGCCATTTTGTCACGAGCGAGTAATGGCGGCAGGGGGGAGAAAATGACGAATCGTTAATAATATTGTCAGCCGATTTCCAAACGGAATCGAACCGAGTCGTTCACCGGCGCACAGAGTCTTGGCAAGCACGCACGGAAAAGGAGCAGATCTGCATATGGGGGTTGTTGTGCATGTCGTAGCTCTCGCGTCGCTGAAGGAACGCGTCGGATTTATTGAAGGGAAAATATTTTATGCCATTGTGAGCGACGTCTTTGGAAGAATTTCTGTCGGAGTTTGAATAGGGACCGTGCAAAGCGGATCCCCCTTTGCTAGGGAAATAATCGTTTCAAAGCGTTTAAAGCACGGCCCGCGATACAACGGGACAGGGGAACAAGATTTTCAGCGAATCGACGGAGAAATTAATAAACAGCTGCTCGATCGACGACCCGACACACACAATCTGCGAGAAACACCCGCCGAATATTAATCCTGACGATCAAAGCCGAAACATCGTCGTCCATACGAATTCATATATTTCCACAAACTTCAAAACCAATTTTTCGCCAACCAAACTACAACTGATCTATGAGGCGAAGGTTCCTCTTTCCAACGAGACCAAAAAAGTTGCTCTACGATTTTTTCATCCCGTTTTATGCCACTTTGAGTGAACAGTGTCCTGGCAGCTTTAGACTGAGGGTCATACGACTCAAAATTGTCGATTTTTGAATTATTGTTACTCCGTGAAAAAAAATCGTAGGGTGACGTACTTAGGCTCATTTTAAGGGGTGAACTCTCTACTTTCGAGCCCTCCAAGTTATTTTTGTCAAAAAAATTTTTCCGCTTCGCAGCAAACAGAATTATCAAATATGAACATTTTTAGCAATTTGACGAACTTGTGCTTCTATGGAGACCTCAAAAAATTTTTGTCGCGACTGAAACCAACGGAGATTGAAGCTTGAAGTCTCCGCTTTCCAACGAGACGAAAAACATTGATCTGCGATTTTTTCTTGCCATTTTATCGTACATTGAATGAAAAGTGAGCTGCCAGCTATGGACTGAGGATCGTACACTCTTGGACCCAAAATTGTCGATTTCTGAATTATTGTTACTCCGTGAAAAAAAAATCGTAGGGTGACGTACTTAGGCTCATTTTGAAGGGTGAACTCTCTACTTTCGAGCCCTCCAAGTTATTTTTGTCAAACAAATTTTTCCGCTTCGCAGCAAACAGAATTATCAAATATGAACATTTTTAGCAATTTGACGAACTTGTTCTTCTACGAAGACCTCGAAAAATTTTTGTCGCGACTGAAAACAACGGGGATTGAAGATTGAAGTCTCCGCTTTCAAATAAGACCAAAAAAATCGTTCTACGATTTTTGAATTACATATTATGGCACTTTGAACGAACACTGTGCTGTCAGCTTTAGACTGAGGATCATACGACACAAGATTGTTGATATTTGAATTATTGTAACTCCGTGAAAAAAAATCGTAGGGTGACGTACTTACGCTCATTTTGAAGGGTGAACTCTCTACTTTCGAGCCCTCCAAGTTATTTTTGTCAAACAAATTTTTCCGCTTCGCAGCAAACAGAATTATCAAATATGAACATTTTTGGCAATTCGATAAACATTCAGACTTCTTAGGAGCCCAAAAAATTTTTCTCTCTACTCGGACCAGAACAGCCTTGAAGACTGAAGCCTCCGCTTTTCAGCGAGTGCAAGAAACGTGATCTACGATTTTTTTTCTCACCGTTTTATCGCTCTTTGAATGGAAAATGTCCTCCCCAAGAAACGGTGGGCAATACAGTCGATTAATCGTCGCGGGAATTTCGAAACCGAAAATATTTGCTCCGCGGGGGGTTGAACAGTTGGATCGGGGTAGGGAAGCGAGGGTAATCTCCCCGAGATCAAACAAGCTCAACAATTTCTTCGGGCGCGGGCTCCGCCTCGACGAGATTGAAAATAATCCCCACCGGAGAGCACAGACGTACGTAGAGGCGCGCGCGGTCGCTTTTTCCCGCGCGCAATAAAGCGTCGTCGGCCGAGGGTCCACGTTTGACTAAGCGAGTATCATGTCGCGGAATAATTAAATGCCAGACGGAGAACTCGAGCATTAAGTAGACTTAGAGGTTACTTTGCTCTTCCCTTACACGTCTTAATAATCTTTCCAAGATTCCCGGGGAACACGGGCAAGCCCGATGAAAGGGATGAAAGCGGTTGCCGGTCGCCTTTCCAGCCACGTCATATTGCGGATTCGCGCGAGGAGAGAGCCAGCTTCTTCTTGCGGGACTCGCTCTGTCTTTTCCAGATGCCAGATACCCCCACACACACCCCTCAATACCACCTGAAAAATGATTCACCCACTTCCGAGTTCGTTTGACACCGACTGCGACTATTGTGGACAGTTTATGCTGAAAAAACTGCACAACGAAAAATAATTTGTAGAGTAGGCGATTCTACGTGAAAAATGGGAGCGATAATGAAGAATAACATTTTTTGATACAACGCTCCATTTACGAAAAAAAAAAAAAAAAATAGATTGAATGTTCCAAGGGGTGGTTTAGTGTCCGACCATGACTAGGTAATTCTACTTGGCAGGGAAATGGATTAGAATTGAATTGGACCTTGCTGGGCTTCGATCCAACTATTATGGCATTACTATAATGTATGATAAACCATGCTACACCGCTGTCAACACTCATATACCTTAATGTAAGTAGAAAAGGTCAGCCATAATCGGACGTGTCATTCTACAGCGTGCGTGTTGCGCGGCGATCTTCAATGTCGATTTACTCGAGAACGGTGGCTGATAGGAAAAAATTGTACTTTCCATTTTTGTGTAGTTTTTAACGTAGAATCCGTGTACGGTCCAGTATTTTTTGAATAGTTGATCGGTAGCGAAGAAATTGCGGAAATATTGGCTAATTTCCGGAGGGTGATAACACCGCCGCGTTTAGCGTAGCGAGTGGATCTCATTGAAACGGGAACGGAACTCGAGAAAAACAGATGGCGCCTCCGAAATCCTGATAACTCCAACGTGTCATCCCGCGCCAACGAGACATTTGAATTTCGTCCCACCCTCTGTCTGTTTCTCGCTCCGAATCCGCTGTCACTATTTGCCGGAGTCTTTAGATCATGGAATAGTGGAAGTGCCTGATAAGCGTTCCAGATTCAATCCGGCTTGCGGGAGTCAAAGCGTGACAGCTTGCCTAATTCCACGACTTCCGGATAAATTCGCCCCGGAAATGGAGCGGCACGTTTCGGGGGCGACGCGCGATTCTCATTTCTCCGTCCTTTTCACGGGATTATGCTGCTGTGCTCATTGGGATCGAGTGTACACTTGTCAACGTGTCTGTCACGGCAGTCGCCGTGTCTCGTTTCACGGCGGATAGAAAAAGTTATCAGCCGGATTAATCTTCGCGTTTAAAGCAACGTCGCGGAAACCCGAGGAAATAAAATTTCGAGGCCGCCGTGAACGTGATCGAATCGTTTCAGATGTCCCGCGAGCGCGCATTCGAACAACGAAGGCTGACGGGAATTTTAGTTTAATAAACCATCCATCTCCTGTCGAGGAAATTTATTACCGACTATAAAAAAACAAAACAAAACATGGCCACGTCGAAAATCGATCAAAATCTGTTTGCAATGGAACTATTTGTCTTCCAATTTTGTAACAGGGCTCGCAACGTCACGGATCAAGAGATTGATATTGGAAAAACTACCCCGAAACGGAAGGGGATCAAGATAACCGAAGATTAACATGTTCGCTGTACCTTGACCCAGTTATGGGCTCGACCCGGCGAGCCGATTCAAATTCGGCCACTGATGAACCATTCAGTGATAGCCCAATATTGCTTTTAGATTAGGTGAGTTTAAGGTCAAAATTGAAATTCTACAGCACTCCGCAAAATAGGGGCACCACTTTCATGACAAAATTGTCGGTATTCAAGTGGTTGTAACTCCGTGGAAAAAAATCGTAGGACAACGTACCAGGGCTTATTTTGAAGGCTGAACTCTCCACTTTTGACTCCCCCAAGTGATTTTTGTGGTAAAAATTTTTCCGCTTAGCAACAACTGGTGAAGCGAAGTATGGACGTTTTTCGAAATTTTTCGGGTTCAGGCTTCTGTGCAGAGTCGAAAAAATTTTTTCCACGATTCAAACTACAACGAGATTGAAGAGTGAAGTCTTAACTTTCCAAGGAGATCGAAAAAATTAATCTACGATTTTTTGTTGACGTTTTATCACGGTTTTAGTGACAAGAGAGCTGCTAACGATGGAACAACCACCCAGAGTACACGAGGGCACACTTTTCGGTAAAATTTAATAAAATCGCGGGAAAAAATCGTACATCAATTACAAAGACGTCATTGGAAAGGGGAAACTACCCTCTACGAGACCACCCTAATAAAAATCTCCGCAAAAAATTTCTCCACTTCGTAGAGTCGCTTGAATCGCGTAATTTCGAAAAATCGACTATTTTCAGTTCAAAAGCATTCTAAAAATTAATAAACTGAGGTTGTAATGGAGGAAATATCACTGTTCGATGTGAGCATAGAATATGCTTTACCATTTGTTTTTTTTTTTTAAATTCGCGTGAGGTGAGGAATAGTGAATTTTCGGTTGTGAAACAGCGGATCTTTAATCGTGGCCCGCGACATTTTGATCGGATGGTGGGTTCGAAACCGGTGGAAAGATGGAGTCCATCGGATATTTTGAATGAGGCAGCGGATCCGGGTAACGATCAGGCGCGCGCGTCACGCGAGATTCGATATTTCGTCGGGTGGAAACACGGGGAAACGTAGGGCCGCGCGCCGTGTGCAGAGAACGGTCTACACGGGCTGGAGGCTCGATGCGGCACGTTAATGACAGGAAACCAGCAATATGAACTTGACGGCTCGGCACCGCATCGCGTACCACAGTAACGTACCGACAAACCGCAGGTGCCCCAACGACGCCGCTTGCTTCGTTCCTATCTGTTGCCCTGCTGTGCTCTTCTCGCCCGCCACTCTGCCACCCCCTCCCCACTCATTATCTACCACGGTTATGCACTTCGGCCGCGCCAGACCGCGGGGATCCGCGAGCCAAGACTCGTTAGCCGAAGGCTTTCCCGGCCGGAAAAAACTTCACGGATCGACTGCTGATCCCCCTCACTGATTTCATACCCCGGTGTCCGACCAGCACCTAGCGACCAGTGACCTAGCCTTACCGACCTAGCTTTAGCTGACCCAGCATTGCATAACCTAACCTGATGTATCCTAACCTGACATGACCCCTCCCGACAACGGATAACCTTGAATGACCTTGCCTGCTGTGTCCGGATATTGCGTGACCTAACCTGATGCACAGTAGCATTTGTGTGACCTAACCTGATGCTCAGTAGCATTTGTGTGACCTAACCTAATGCACAGTAGCCTTTATGTGACCTAACCTGATGCACAGAAACATTTGTGTGACCCAACCTGATGCACAGTAGCCTTTATATGACCCAACCTGGTGCACAGTAACTTTTGTATGACCCAACCTGATGCACAGTGACTTTTACGTGACCTAAACTGATGCGCAGCGACCTCTGTGTGGCCTAACCCCCAGCCCCCTAATATTGTGTGACCTAACTCCTCGAACCTAACCAGCATCAGCTAACCTGGTATATTCTAACATTGAGTATGATCCGTGATCTAACCCGATTGACCTAACCTGAGCCTCAAAATATTTTTTTACATATTTTTATGCAGAATTTGAGTGCTCCCAAATTGGAACTCTTTCGTCTTAGAAGAACAGGCAGGAAAATAATTATTTCTGAGATTGAAAAATTTTTGTGAGACTCCAAAATGTTGCCACCTTGCAGTTGGTTGGCCGAGGCTCAAGAATACTGTCGAAATGGTAGGAGAGAAGACACGGAAAGCAATAAGAATTCCCAAGAAAAGTAATCTTGAGAAACAGTCATCCAGACCAGTGAGCATCCCCCGGAATTTACCAATTCTCGATCCCCAGTCGTCAATTTTTGTGATCCACTCTTGGCCTCTCCGATGGATTATTACAAAATTTTATTCAACCTTTCGCTCCCCCTCCCAGACATTCCAAGTTTCGCCTGGTAACCAATGGTTGAATTTTTTCACCCCCCCCCCCACCCTCGAATAGTCGGGATTAAATCCCAGCCCTGTCACGCCACCAGCGAAATTAATTAAATTGCTTATTGATCTAACAAATCGTTGATACGATAAGCGCAACGAGCTACGTGGAATCTGGATCAAGGAAATTATCGGCAAAAATTCCGGGTCGTGATTAAATGGTATCTATCGAATACACGGGAAAAATTGTCAGAAGCTAAAACACTGATCCCTATGCGAACTGTTGTTTCGACTCTCAATTTACAAAAAATCGTTTGATGGAGATATAAACAATTACAACGCGACCGTGCTGTGCGAACACTATGTCGAAACAAACGAAGTTGCTTTGAACTTTGTTTACACGGACAGCCTCGGTATTTTCAAAATATCAATCCATGGAATTCCCAATATTAATTTTCCTACAAAAATACATTCTAAAAATTCAGAATTGGTTATGCAACATTCTATGAAACCTCACATTCAAACACAGACGTGTGGAAACTCACAAAGGGGGTTTGCAAAATTCTACACAATCTCGGCGACCAAACCAAGCGTGTAAAAATTCACCGTGGAGGTTAACAAAATTCTACGCAATCCCAGAGTCAAAAACAGATGTGTACAAACGCACAGGGGTAGTTACCAAAAATTCTACGCAATTGCAGAGTGAAAGACGAATGTGTAAAAATTCGCTGGGCTGGTTCAGTAAATTCTGCGCAACCCCGGAGGCAAGGAAACGTTAAAAATATCAGACTTACCAATTAAAAGCGAGTTCACAGAGTAGTTATGTGGCTTTCGAAAAAGAGTGTGTCAGCTTACCTGCAACAAAAAGAGACCGAGTTAAAGTTTCTGGTTTTACGAGAGAGCCCCATTATAAATTCTGAGAGAGAGGGGGGGGGGGGTGGGGGGAATTTTCTCGAGGGAGGTACTGATTTGTACGGAAGACCAATTCCGAGAAAGCATCCTTTCTAATAATATTCCTCGCGATAGTCGACCGTGGTCGTGATAAAATTCGCGGTCTAGGCCAGTCGGCATAAATCTCCCGTAAGAGCTAATATTCCGGCAATTTCTATTTCCAACCCTCACGGCTGTTTCCGCGGCGTCAACTCAGCGCCGGAGAATAAATCACCGGCTGCATCGTCGTATTTCACACTTAAGCCGTCTAATTCCATTTTTTCCTGGCTCGTCCGCCGGCGCAGGGAACGACAAATCAAGGGTGAAGATATATCCGGGAGGGGTTGTCTGTCAAAGAACGGATCAGAGCCAGGGTGGTTCTCTCTCCCGCGGTAGAGCGCGGGCTTCAAGCACCGGGATCCCGTAAAATACGAATCTCGAACACTGCTGAATGCCTCGTCAAGATGTCGGCCATTCAGATGAGAATTTTCGGCCGTGGGAAGCTTTTAAATTCCCCGGGCGAGAGAGAAACCCTTTCCTTTCGGCACCACCACCCCCCGGCCGACAGTCGAGCCGTGAGATTCAATCCGAGTAATTCCGGGGGAATTCGTGACACCGGCTCGGTTACAAAACGACACGATGACAAATTCTCCCTGTACCGTGAAAAAGTCCTTCCTTCTCTTTTCCCGGACGCTGATGGCGAAACCGGAGGGCCACCGAGACCGAACAAATGGAAAGTTACTTGTCTCTTCGGAATTACGTCTTACGTACAACCCCCCCCCCCCACCCACGCCCTTTCGGCGATGTAACTTTCTTGCTGGGAGCTCCGTAGTGCCCACGCACGACGCCCGGACATTCTTTCCGGGCACAGTCCGAGTTTGCCAACTGGCGAAAAAATATAACATTCTTTCTGGGCAGTTAGGTTCGGAATTTTGCTGTTTAAAGTGACACGAATTTTTTTATTGATGCGACCGGGGGATTTTTAATGGCACACCCTTCTGTAGGGTTGTCAAACATTTTTTGAAATACAAAAAGTCTTGAAAATAAATCGTAAAATTTATTTGGAGTGCCCCATAATTATTTGAACAGGAATCACCGGTCGATATCTCGAAAATAGATTGTTTACAAAATTGTAACCCCTTGGAATCAAATTATTCGCCGAGTGTTGAACACAGGACTGCGTCAGGAATGAATCGATTGGGGGATTTAAAATGGCACACCCTTCTGTAGGGGTGTCAGAAATTTCCTAGAATATCCAGAATCTTGAAAATAAATTGTAAAATTTATTCGGAATGCCCCATAATTATTTGAACAGGAATCACCGGTCGATATCTCCGAAATAGATTGTTTAAAAAATCGTAACCCTTTGGAATCACATTGTTCGCCGAGTGTTGAACACAGGACTGCGTCAGGGGTGAATCGATCGTGATCAGGGGAACGGTGGAAAAATTCTGCATCGGTGAATGCAGTGACGGTGACGTGCTCGGGGAAAGGAAGCGTACGTAAGGGTTGCAACGATCTAACGGGGCAAGGTGGCTAACGATAATTCGTAGCCGGGCGTCACGTGCCGGCAATATAAATCACCCGTTCCTCCTCGAGGCTCAGAACTCGCCCCCACAATTACCTAATACGTCCGCTACGGTTATCCCCAGACACCATCGGTGCAAACCAGCCCCCCTACCCCCGGACAAGTCAGCCTTTCGCAGCCCTCGCTCGCGCGGCCACTAACTTACGCCCCGACGCCAATAATAGATCCAGACAGGCTTGCAAGCGTCTGACGAATTCCCCTAAATCACCGTATTTCTCATCGACGAGTACCGACAACCGATCCCGTCGATGAGAGCGGGACGATATTCCTCACGGAATCATTTCCTTGATGGGATATTAAACTCCAGGATCGGTCGAACAACAATGAAATTGAGCGGTCTCCTGATGTTGAGAATTATGTATTGTACTATACATTCGGTGGGCAACACCTCTCGGAATGCAGAATTCTGCTGTCCTCCAAAAATATTTGGTTTACGTTTAAAATGATTGACAATCTTACATTTTTTTTTAAATTGGGCTAGAAAAAGAATTCTCTATATATGTCGCCAAGACCTGCATGATAAATGTCGCAGAATTACCCCCACTACCTCGGAGTACACGGCAGATACCGAGTGTAAACATAGCAGGCAACGCCTCTGGAAATACAGTGATTTCTCTATATATGTCGCCAAGACCTGCATGATAAATGTCGCGGAGTTATCCCCACTACCGCGGGGTACACGGCAGACGCCGATGAGTGTAAACATAGCAGGCAACACCTCTCGAAGTAAAGTGATTTCTCTATATATGTCGCCAAGACCTGGATGATAAATGTCGCAGAATTACCCCCAATACCGGGGGGTATACCCCGTGGGGGGCCACCTCCTGGACGATATATGACGCTGACAAGACCCGTGTTGTTGACATATATCGAGAATTCTTTTTCTGGCCCAATTTTTTAAAAACGTAAAATTGTCAATAATTTGAAACGTAAACCGAATATTTTTGGAGGACATCAAAATTGAGAAGTGCATTTTTACGGCATGCTATTATCCGCAATATCGAAACTTACTGGCGATAATGAACGGTGTCACGTGTAACGGGGGCACTGTCGCAAGGCCATCGTGTGGGAACAATAAATTTTAGGGTAATCCCAAGAACCCATTACCCGGCGCAACCCCATAAAAACCCGTTTAATCCTCATTACTCCGGACATTCATGTTTTACATAGATCAAATCGTCGTTCGGTTAATGTTCCATGGGAGAACGATGGTATTAGGTCGCCGAAGTAGCGCGACACTAAGGGACTCTTTCTCGCCACCACCATTTTACCCCCGCTGCGAATACTACCCTCCCGACCAACTGCCGGATAAGTAAGCACACGTACAGGGTGCAAAAGAAGTTTGGTCTTAGTTCTACACGGATCAATGAAAAATTAAAAATAAATTGTTGACCTTCAAATTCAAGGTCAAGCACCATTTTGCGGAAACTTTGACTTGCAGATCTTCGTCGATCCGAAGGTATAGAGTACGCTTGTGCCAGCCAAGACCAAACGTTTCTTCGCACCCTGTAGAACGGGGCCGCCGAGTCTCTCTTTCAGCATTCACTATACCTGCGATAGATACCCGAGACATTACTTTGCCTGCACGGCACGTAAGGGGATGGCTGGAGTACACTTTCCGGCCGAGAACAACGCCGGTGATGGCCTCAAGTCGCTGCTGCGAGCCCCGTAAATACTCACCCCCCACCCCCATCCCCCACCACAGACTGTTTCCCTCCGACTTTTACCGTTTGCAGAATACCTGACAGGTACCTGGGATGGGTCTCTCTACCTGGGCAACGTGCATTTTCTCAGAGAGCCTCTAATTAGTTCTGCACCTGACCCCGGGTTTACCTGCCTGGCGCAGGGCTTGTCCAAAAATGTTTCCAGAACTTCTGTGAAACGCTTCTGGGATGTGTCTTCGGCCAGAAAATGATCGGTTTCTATTTGAGAAATTCTTGCTATTTTTATTGTCGAAATTATAAAGTTGCTCCCACGAGAAATGATTCAATAAATTTCTCTATAAAAATTGCACAAAATCTGAATAAACATTTTAATCGTTTTCAGTGCTTGGTAGAGATTTAGTGTGAAGAACGTGTCAAACACCTCTCACATTTTATATCAAACAGATCTAATATTTATTCACACAGTCAACCCTCCTATAACACGGCCGATTAGTGGTGCAATAAACAAAATGTGTTACAGAAGGACTGTCACAATTAGTACACCGTGTGTCCGGAGCATATAAATTTTGAAAAAATAAATTCCAGGTAACTCCGAGAGCAGCAACACGCTACACAAAATTCAGCCGCACGGCAGACCTGAAATAAACAACGCAAGACTTTTCTGGACATACCTTATTGCCGTAGCAAGGAACGGGGTACAACTGTATCGGCGGAGGAGCCACGCGATCGTAGAAAATCATGACGCTGGGGATCGCTCACTATACACATACACACACACACACACAACACACAACACTGTTATGAAAGCACAGCAGCAACAGAGACAGGCTCACGTGCAACGGAAGAAGAAACGCGCGGGACCGACGAGAGACGCGCACGCGAAGACGAGGCGTTATGTATCCAGGCACAAAAATTCGAGGACAGAGAACGAGGGGCGGCTAGGCTTCGTCACGGTCGAGCCGGGACTAAGAACCGAGAAGGTCGAACAGCCGGTCGAATGCGTGCGTCTCGTTTGACCCTCTTCGGCCCCCCTCTACGGTGTTACGACTAATTGTTTACCTTCGAGCCTGTTCCATAAGGAACGGGGGGAGGGGGGCCGGTGCAACGCGTTTTCGCAACCCTGACCTTCAGCGGCGGCACGTCGACGATTGTAAATTCTTTTTCCTTCGCACGCGTGCCGCTCTCCTCGGTTGCACACAACGTGACAATCCCTACTTTTCAATTTTCAACTTTAAAAAATAATTTAGGTCTTCCAAGTTGGATTGGAAAGGGACACTAGGTTATCCGGAGCTAGGTCGTCCAGAGTTAGGTGTGGACAAGGTTAGGTTATCTAGTTAGGCCTGGAAAATTCGTGGGCATACTAAGCTAGACAGTGTCACCTAGGGGCTAGGTCTCGAAAAAGACATTTTCGGACCAGCCAAGAACGTAGACTTTGAGGGTTTTCTTGAAGCTGTCCGTGTTAGGGGATGTCACTAGAGAGGCTGACGTATGTCTACCGAAATAGTAATGACAGTAGCAAATGAAGGTCGAAACATTGCCAGCGGACTAAGTAACTTAGCAGGTTCTGCCCCAGACCTGAATCTACAAATGAGCTAGCCAAGAACGTCACTTTTGAGGGTTTTTCTGAAGTTGACAGTATTGGTGCGATTCTAGGACCTGGTGTGTGTCTATAAAAGAAAACTTGAATTTTTAACTTTGACTTTAAAAAATAATTTAGGTCTTTCCAGTTAGATTGGAAAGGGACACTAGGTTATCCGGAGCTAGGTCGTCCAGAGTTAGGTGTGGACAAGGTTAGGTTATCTAGTTAGGCCTGGAAAATTCGTGGGCATACTAAGCTAGACAGTGTTTTGGGACCTCCGGAGTTACGCAGAGTTAGGTCACCTAGGGGCTAGGTCTCGAAAAAGACATTTTCGTACTAGCCAAGAACGTAGACTTTGAGGGTTTTCTTGAAGCTGATCGTGTTAGGGGATGCGATTGTAGGACCTGGTGTGTGTCTATAAAAGAAAACTTGAATTTTTAACTTTGACTTTAAAAAACAATTTAGGTCTTTCCAGTTAGATTGGAAAGGGACACTAGGTTATCCGGAGCTAGGTCGTCCAGAGTTAGGCCTGGAAAATTCCTGGTGATCCTAAGCTAGAACAGTGTTGCGTCCCCTTGAGTTAGGCTTACGCAGCGTTGGGTGATCCAGGTGGGGCTAGGTCTGGAAGAAGACATTTTGCTTTCCCCTCGCAGCGGGTGTGTTGGTTCGGACAGAACTTTCAGCAAACTCGTTCGGAAGTAACAAAAAGGAGAACGTGTACGTTATGAACGCGTGTTCCATTTGAAGCTCTCCGAAAGTGGGGCATTATGAAAAATACATTTAAATCTCCGATGATCTGAAAACACTTTTAATCCGGTGTACAAAAATAAATGCCGAGCGCAAACAGAAAGCTTTTATCTGGAATTTCGCTGGGGCATCGAGCGTCAACAAAAAAATTACTATTCATGCGTGCACGTACACGTGTGGCCAGGCTAGCAGTGTGTGCCAGTACAAGAGACTCTCTACGCTCGTTTGTCGCCATCGCTGTCGAACACCACCCTTTTCTTTCGCCTCCCTCTCGCGCGCATAACTGCATATCGTAGCTACATCTCAGCCCTGGGAGAGCCTCCAGGCACGTCTTCACAATACTGCATTACTATACCACCCCATTTACACCCCTTCCTTTTCTTTCGCCTCCTCCCCACCCCTCTGTCCCGGCAACCAGCATCTAGCCGGGGGAATTGCTGTTGAAGGTTCGAGGCGAGACGCAAGATGGAAGGCGATCCTCAAAAATGAGATCGAAAGTAGGCCCGCGACGCGAATAAAGGGAGAGAAAATAAACAGGATTCGCACCGCGCGTCCACCTTTTCCCTCTCCCCTCCCCTTCTTTTCTTCACCACCGGTCCTCCGCGCCCCTTTTTCGTCTGCTTCGAGACAAAAGGAACGGAAAACTGGGAAGTAACGCGACGAGTTCCTTTCGACGGAATGCCGTTACACCGGGAATTTAGGTCGCGTGATTCTTCACTCCTGTTTCAACCCGTCGGATACTCGCGGGGATTGAAATTGCGATCGTCGTGACGCTCTCTCCTCGAGCAAACTGAAATTGATGCGACCCCTCCGCTCCCCGCTCGCCTCTCTCTCTCTCTCTCACACTCTCTATCTCTCCACGATTCTTAAATGATACCACAAATTTGCAGAATACCGCGGAGGATCCGACTGACCACGTTCCAAAGGTTTATTTTAATGACCGTTTTAATTCCGCAATCCTGGGGCTCTACAGACTCTTTTTAACGCAGAACCCATCTCTGCACACCTCTGTCCCCGTTGCGATCAAATGCACAAGGTTTATAAAATATTCCAGCACAAATGTGCCTCACAATTTACACCTCAACGAACAAGCCTGAACAAAAGTTCTCTTACTCTGCCGAGTTAGGCCTGTTAGGCCCGGGGTAGATGGTCCTGTATGCTAGGTTAGGTTAGGTCGCCAGAGCATCGAACTATCTAGGCTGCTAGGTGGTCAGGCATCTACGCATTAGGGTTAGGATTAGGGTTATTCCCACACAAATGTGCCTTGTTAGGTTACACCATTAGGTTAGGGCCACTGTTAGGTTAGGTCGCCGGAGCGTCAAACTATCTAGGTTGTTAGGTAACCAGGTGGTCAGGCAGTTAGGCAGTTAGGGTTATTCCCACAAAAATGTATCTCACAATTTATACCTCAACGAACAAGGCTAAACAAAGGTTCTCTTATTTTGCTGGGTTAGGCCTGTTAGGCCCGGAATAAATGATCCTGTATCCTAGGTTAGACTGTTAGGTTAGGTTGCCATAGCGTCTATCTAGGCTGTTAGATGGTCAGGCATCGACGCGTTAGGTTGCCAGGCAGCGAAGTCAGCCAGATGATTCGGTCAGGTACCAAGGCCGGTTAGGTTTCCTCAGCTTGCAGGGTTCTTAGCATAGCAAGCGGGCGAGATTTTTTAATGCCCTTTGTTCCGAGTCTAAACAAAGGGAGTGTTTCCTCGCTGGCTGCACAGTTTCATTCGGCGGTGCTATTACGCCGCGGCTAATGATTTAAGTGGAGGCTTGGAAAAACTACACGGTCCGCCCTAACGTGAATCGACTTAAATTTCTTTTGTCTCCGCGAAACCCTGCAATTCATTCCACACCCTTTTCGGCTCGGATCGTCGCGAGATACGTCTTACGATTCTTACGATTTACCGTCACGTTCCCGGCTAAAGACGTACTCTCGACGGTGCACTCGATTAATTCTCAATCGAATCCCGGACGAGCAATCAGGACACTCGGGCAACGATGTTATCAATTACTTTATCCGAGGTGTTGCTAACTCGAGACGGACGGCCTTTGAGGAGGGGGAAAATACAAAGACGAGGAGCAACAATTACTTAATTGAATCGGACCCTTGAAATTCTTTGTCGGCGAGAATTCGATCGGACCTCGGGGATTCCTCGGACACTGTTTCACCGGGGAGAGTAGTGTGAAAATTGAGGAACGCGAGAGGGGGACAGAGAGGGATAGAGGGAGTACATTCTCGACCCGGTGTCCGCGGGAGCAAATGATCGAAGCGATTACGAAATGTCGTCGCGTAAAAATTCAAAGTCTGCGCCGATAAAACCGAAAATTCCGGGTCCGGAGCGTCCGAGTTGTTTCGCGAACTCATAAAAAATGAAATCGACACTTCGGGAACGGAATCGAACCGGCAGCGAGTCGGCCACCGTGCATCGTCGACCGAGAGAGGCAGAGAGAGAGAGAGAGAGAGAGAGAGAGGGAGAGAGTGCTCGTAAACTTGGAGCCCGACGGTGAAGGAGTATCGGAAAACCGGAACGGAAATATTCGTCGGTGAATTAGGGCGACCTTGTTATAGGCGGCGAAACCGATAAACAGACTATTACTGTTCCTAAATGTGGGCAAATTACGACAACCCTTAATGTATCGTGGCAACCGAAATTGATACCGTGTGCACAGGGCACCAGTCGCTGTAATATATGGAAACAACTGCGCTCCAGTATCGACGATGCCACTTGAACTATCGCGAAAACTGCGCAAGTATTCGTCCCAGTGGATTCAGAACGCGTGCCAGGCTTTCATCCAACATGGACTGGAAATTATCAGGTGAGTTAGGCGTTTTCTGGCAATGTTAGGCTGTCATGCTGTTAGGATGTCTTGTTGTTAGGTGGTTAGGCTTCTATAGCTGTTGGGTGTTTAGACTATTGGGTAGCTAAACTGGGGATACATTGGCCTGCTAGGTGGCTAGGCATGTGACAGTCTGTTAGGTATCTATGTACAAGCTAGGCTGTTAGGCAAGTAGGCATACGTTGGATTGCTAGGTAGCTAGGCATGGCACAGTCTGTTAGGTAGCTATGTATATGCTAGGCTGATAGGACACTAGGCATACGTTGGGCTACTAGGTGGCTAGACATGTGTCAGTCTGTTAAGCAGCTATGTATATGCTAGGCTGTTAGGCAACTAGGCATACGTTGGGCTGGTAGGTAGCTACGCATGTGTCAGTCTGTTAGATATCTATGTACATGCTAGGCTGTTAGGTCACTAGGCATACGTTGGGCTACTAGGTGGCTAGGTCAGTCTGTTAGGTAGCTATGTATATGCTAGGCTATTAGGCACCTAGGCATACATTGGGTTGCTAGCTAGCTAGGCATGTGTCAGTCTATTAGGCAGCTATGTATATCCTAGGCTGTTAGGTGGCTAGGCATGTGTCGGTCTGTCAGATAGCTACGTATATGCTAGGCTGTCAGGCAACTAGGCATACGTTGGGCTGCTAGGTAGCCAGATACACGTTAGGCTAATAGGCAACCAGACGCAAGTTGGGCTGTTAGATAGCCAGGTACATGTAGGCTGCCAGTCCTAGTATCCTAGTTAAGCTGATAGTCCCAGTTCAATTAGTGATGTTATTTGCAACAGGTTTAGGATGATTACTGTCTGCAGTTTTAAGGATTTGCTGGAACCGATCAATAGTCTAATAAATCGCGAGTATTAGGCTACCTGTGCTACCAGGGTTCTACAATAGCTGTCCAGGGACATATTCCACAGTTACCGACTTAAATCTGTAAGTTACAACTTGGGAGGATGCTTACGATTTATCGGTGTGAGATAACTCCAGCTTCTGGGTTGTTAAGTAATTTAGCAAGAAGCATTATCGCACCGTTAAATCATTGCCACTCAGGTTAGCTCTGACAACGGTTGAACATTTTCCCTGGACAGATCGAGCATTTGGTTCATAAACAAACCACTTAAAAACATGGATTGCTGTTGTGCAGGGTCGTTAATGCGTTGTTAAAAACCATTTAAAAAATCGCTCGTTATAACGAGACTTGATCGAGCGAGACATACTCTTCGTTTTTTTAATGGAATCACGCAATTTATGGGACAGCCTGGACTAATCGAATGGTCATTAGGATCCTCATGATCGGTTTCGAGAGGAAGTTGTCGAGCACAATGACGCGGCACGTTAAATTCTAGAACGGTAAGAAAGTCTTTTGAATCTGAATGAAAGGGAACGGGTTTTTCCCCCGCGATGACTGTTCAACAATACCGTTCAACAACACCGATGAATCACGCTTCTGTCGAGGATCGATCGTAATTTGCGATGAACAGAAGTTAACTGCATTAAGCGGCTTCTTGCGCAACTATCTCGTTATTTCTCTCATCATCCGCGGAAGTATCGCATTGAACCCTTCGCCCGCGGAAGAAACGCAAACAGATCGTCGGCGAACGCCGCTGAAAAACGCCCCTCGCCGATCTTTATAGTCGTTTCTTGCTCGCCTGCTCGTGCTCTAATTAGCGATGCACTTAGCAACAACACGCACAGAAAACATTATCCCTTGCACGACGCCGCGGAAGACTTCTTCTCCGTCCTCTCGGAAACGCGTCGACGCCACCACGGACGCCTATAAATACTCGATATGCAAATCAATCGACCCGAACTTGGGCGATGAAAGCGACACGAAGCTCCGAAACACCTAAATTCATCGCCGGCATAAATCTTTCCTGCCTGTTGAGAGAGCCAACGACCCTTTCCCCTAACTCCCAGAGCGTGACGCGAGCCGCCATTTCCCGTGAAAAGACACGGCGGATCATCGGACACGTAGATTGTAAATACTACCTCATCCGCCGAGACGATTAGGCTAATAGGGACCCCAGGCTGCCCCGAAGAATTTTATCGAACGTTCCACACAGGCAGACTTGCATTTCTGGAACGAGCTGTTCAAACTCTCAGCTCTATAAAAAGATGTGCATCGGGACGATAAAGTTAGGGTCCGCAGCGATTAGGATTATGGCTAGCTCTTCGTTTCAAAGATGGGTACGAAGGTTAGGTTCGTTGCCTCTTGGAATACTTCGTTAGGTTGTGATGTCGAGAGCTGGTCTGGGTAGATGACGCTGGAAGTGAATTTATAGGATATAAAATTCTAAGCTAGGGCTAGCAAGTTAGGACTAGCCACTTCAGTTAGTGGCTAGAAAGTTAGGACTAATCATTTCAGCTAGAGCTAGCAAATTAGGACCACGCGTTCGATATGCCTGCATTTGGATCTGGTTCTCATCTAGGGCCAGCAATTTGGGTTAGGCTTGTATCTAGGGCTAGCAAGTTGGGACTAGCCACTTGAGTTAGGGCTAGCAAATTAGGACCACGCGTTCGATAGGGCTAGCAAAGTGGACCTGCATTTTAACAAGGGCCTGCATTTGGATCTGGTCCTCATCCAGGGCCAGCAATTTGGGTTAGTCTTGTATCTAGGGCTAGCAAGTTGGGTCTCGTCTTTAACTAAGGCTAGCAAATTGTGTCTACTTCAAGGTAAATGTAGCAGGATGGGTCTAGACTTTAGCTAGGGATCACAATTTGGTCCTTGCCTTCTACTAGGGTTAGCAAAAGGGGCCTAGCCAGATGAATATAGTCATCAACTAGGGCTAGCAAATTGGGTTTACTAGAATATCAGTGAACCAGGCACGATTAATTCCAGCAACATTGGATCAGGATTAAAACGCAACAGGGATTGCGGCGAGGAGTGTTTCCTAACAGGCGGGTTTCTATTGTCATATCTAAATATGTAGTCAGGGGAATCGAATGAACGAAAGGCACACGAGAAAACAGGTTGAACGGATTCAAACACGCTTCGCAGGGAGGGGGGGAGGAGGGGGGCGCGATGTCAGGGATTTACCATAACGCAATGGAGCAGCTCGGCACACCGGGGTGGCAAGACAGGTGTGCCTAACGCAATTCCCGGTTCAACGGGATACCGTCGGCGCAGCAGAAGGGCAGAAAATGATGTTCGAAGCTCTCGGGTGGTCTGGGGGAGATCGCGCGATCGAGCGGAAAGCCCGAGTTTGTTCAGGATTCTCTCGATCGGCAGACGCGCGTCTCCGTGAGCGAGAGATCTCTCCGGTTCTCTCCCTCTCTCGACACCTGTCGATCGTTGGGGATTAAAGAGGACGCGGAGGTAGACGCGGCAGGATTTAAAGCATCTTAGCTCGCCCGCAAACCTTTGCAAACAAGCCACTGACAGCGGTGTAGAGGGTGGAGAGAGAGAGAGAGGAAGATGCAGAGGAGAAAGGGGAATAGAGACGCAGGGGTAGGGTAAGGTTCACACCCCAAGGTCGGGCGGTTTCGGTAGAGGAAACTCCCTCCTGTTTACATGGCAAACGTTGGAAGTGATTCATCGTGGCTCGTTGCAGCTAAATCTGTTCCTGATTCACAGCGAGGCGCATCCATCCACCGGGAAACCGGCTCGGCTCGGCTCGGCTCGGCAGCTCGCTCGCTCTCGCGCATTCCCCGAGAACTCTCGTTACGAGACAGGTCGTTACCTCAGGGAATCTCCGCGAAAGCTTTGTCCTCGACGCTTCTTCCGTCGGTTCGAGCAAAACACCCGAGACGCCGGAACGTGTCCCGGTTAACGTACACCATCTCGGGCAACGTCGTCGTCCAACGGCCGCGGAAATGTCGTCGGAACGACGGACCGAAGCTATTTCGATCAGACAAATCGATCCGCGGGCACGTCGACCAACGGGCGAAGAGAACCGTGATGCCGCTGATGTCTCGTCCCCGGGTTATCAGGAAGACCGTAAGCAATCGTCGAATGGAATATTAAATCAGCCGACACCCGCACCACCTGCTGCCATGACCAGTCAGACAATTACAACGTAAAAGCTACCGTACCTAGAGGCTACCGACAAATGGCGAGAGGGACTGTGCTCGTTAATTTATGCGACAGGCGAACCCGATATTCGCGGCAACTCCGGAAATATCGGTGTACACTCGATCTTACAACACGGTCCTTTGAGGACACCGTTTCGATGTTGCGCGGGCTACTCTGAGCACACTGTTTTTGTGGCACACGGTGTGCTGAGAACACGGTTTCGACGGGGACACCGTATTTGAGGACACGGTTTGGGGGCACAGTATGTGGAGAACAAGGTTTAGGTAGAGCACGGGTTCAATATAACACGGTCCCTTGAGAACACGCTTTCGATTTGGCGCGGTACTTTGAGCACACGGTTTTGGCACACGGTGTGCTGAGAACACGGTTTCGACATGACACAGGTTTTGAGGACACAGTTTGGGGGCACAGTATGTGGAGAACAAGGTTTGGGTAGAGCACGGTTTCAATATAACAAGGTACTCTCAGAACATGGTCTAGATTTAGCACGGTACTTTGAGCGCACGGTTTTTGGCACAAGGTGTGCTGAGAACACGGTTTCGACATGACACAGTTTTTGAGGACACGGTTTGGGGGCACAGTATGTGGAGAACAAGGTTTGGGTAGAGCACGGTTTCAATATAACAAGGTACTCTCAGAACATGGTCTAGATTTAGCACGGTACTTTGAGCGCACGGTTTTTGGCACAAGGTGTGCTGAGAACACGGTTTCGACATGACAGAGTTTTTGAGGACACGGTTTGGGGGCACAGTATGTGGAGAACAAGGTTTGGGCAGAGCACGGTTTCAATATAACAAGGTACTCTCAGAACATGGTCTAGATTTAGCACGGTACTTTGAGCGCACGGTTTTTGGCACAAGGTGTGCTGAGAACACGGTTTCGATGTGCCACCGTACTTTGAGGACACGGTTCGAGGACACGGTATGTGGAGAACAAGGTTTAGGTAGAGCACGGTGCTCTGAGAGCACGGTTTCCATATAACGCGGCACTCTCAGAACACGGTTTCGATTTAGCGTGGTAGTCTGAGCACACGGTGTGCTGAGAACACGAAAATTACGAGTATCCCCATATAACGCGACCCGTTCCTAACCCGGATTCCATACAGCACGACCACATAGATGCAACAAGCATTGACCGTGCTATGGGAGGGTTGGCAGCGTGTTTCCGTACAGCGACGGTTTCGTGCAGAAAGTTGCGCAGCCCCGCATCGATACCGATTATTGCGTGCGGAATTCGCACGCGACACCCTTCGCTGATAATCGTCGCCAGAGATAAGAAGTTGGCCAACTTGTTGACAAGAAAGATTAGCGTCGTATTTAGTAGGTGGGAAGTCCAGCGGATGCACGAGATAGGCCTCCGGAGTCATGGACGGAAGTAGCGTGGTTTTTCCATGTTGGAGGGTGCTGGTTTAAAAATATTGCACGATCGGCTGGGCTACTTTCCGAGAATTGATTTTATCTGAGGATTTATCAGAAGTGGCATCTGGGAGGGTTTCTCTTGGATCGTTTCAGAGGGTGTCGCCCGGGAAGACTGATTAGCTTGTAGTTGATTGAATTGTGTGAATCACATGCCGGGTGCTAGAGGCGGAGAAGGTCTGGGTTAGCTTTCAGGGTCTTTTTCGAGAATGGAGGGATAATTCTTGTAGAAATATTGACGGAGTACACGAGCTACCTGGCAAACTTTGTTGTAGACCTGAGTCCACCAAGGGACTAGCCAAGAACGTAGACTTTGAGGGTTTTCTCGAAGCTGATCGTGTTAGGGGATGCCATTAGAGAGTCCGACGTATGTCCACCCTATGGAAATAGCGATGAACGTACCAAATGAAGGTCGAAACCTTGCCAGGCTACTAAGTAACTTAGCAGGTTCTGCCCCAGTCCTGAATCTACAAATGACCTAGCCAAGAACGTCACTTTCAAGGGTTTTTCTGAAGTTGACAGTATTGGGTCAATGAAAGAAAACTAATTATCTGGAATGTCTGAACCGCTAGAATTCCTTATGAAAATTCACCCTGGCTCGAGTCTATCAAGAGACCAGGCAAAGAACATCATCTGGGGAGGATTGGTTCGAAGCTGACAGTGCCAGCGCGACAGGTAAACACATAGACAGAGAGAGTGGTAGGACGATCATCTCGACTCACCATGGTGTCTTTGATGTGCTCGACCGGTTGCAGGAGGACCGTGGCGCCGATGGGCCGATGATGGTGCTGTTGCTGTTGATGGTGGTGCTGGTGGTGTTGCTGTTGTTGCTGGTGCTGCTGGTGCTGATGGTGGTGGTGTTGGTGGTGGTGCGGGTTACAGTTGGCGACGTTGGATGTGCAGGTGCAGCTGCAGGCGAGATTGCAGGCCTGCTGACCGCCGAATAGGTGTCCAACGAGGCCGGCGGGTGTGATCGCTGCTGCCGCCGCGTTGTTAATACTGTTCAGCAGTGGCGGAGGCAGGGACACCGCACCACCCGGGACGAACGGGTACGAATGAAAATACGTGGTGATGGAGGAGCGTGGCCCTTCGGTGCCGATCGTATCCGCTAGCCAAGACTTGCCCGTCGCCGTTGGCTGGAGGAAAAACCCGCGATGATGATGATGGCTACCGGTCGTCTGCACCGATTGCACGCTCCAGAAGAGCCTGGCGCGTTCCTGCGCGCTCCAAGCACGTTCCAAGGACGCCTGATAGCGTGCTTCCGTCTTGCTCGGTCGGCTTAACTCGCACGATGGCCACCACAGTTTGGCTGATTGTCGCCCCACCGTTTCTCTCGTCAGCAAACGATTCTTCCTCGTCGTCTCTTTCCTCGTTTTCTTCTTCGATCCCGACGAGATCGAACGCTCGGCCGATCCTAACAGCCTCGAGCTTTCTCTTTCTCTTTCTCTCTATCTCCCTTCCCTCTCTTTCAAAATCCTCTCCGAATCGTCGTTCGGACGAGAAGAGGAACCTCGTTTCTCTCGACTGATTTTTCTTTAACCTTTCTTTCTAAACCTTATTGTAATATTTACTTGCTTACGAGATACACATACGGAGTTCTATCGGCTATATCTTATAACGTTACTACACTCTTTCAAACACGCGGACACACACGCACGCACGCACGCACGCACGCACACGCAGAAGAGACTGAAGACGGTGCGTGGTTAATCCTAAACGAGCGTTGGTGCACGCCGAGCCGGTACAAAGTGATGATTGTCAGTACGTGAGCGAATAGTACCAAGGGGGTGGGTGGGTGGATGTGTGTGTTTTGTGCGCGTTACGACGACGGTGCAAGGTGCGACAATAGGGACAGTGCGTAACACGCAGAAATGTGTGTGTCGAGGTTAGCTTTCTGTTTCTTTTGTCTTTTGGGACACTCTGCGGGGGGGGGGGATAGTCTAGCGAAGACGCTCGCTCGCTCGCTCGTACGTTAATTGAAACGTCGTAGGTACGTTGAGATATTAACTTGAATTTTTTTTTCTCGTTTGTTTCTAATAATTCCCTCCACTCTCCCTCTCTCTCTTTCTCTCTCTGGTACGTCCTTGGATCGAGAGGAGGTATGAAAATTTCGCCGCGATCGGGAGAGAAAAATTACGAAATACCGCGCTATACCGAGAGCCTAGCTTTTGAAAATGATTGTCACGAAGATTGACAAGAGAACGCCCCTGTGGTCAGGGGCGGAACGGGGAAGAAACGATCCCGGGGCCCCCACGTCTATACCGCAGTACGAATATTCACCTGATCTCGTTCACCGTGGCGCCCGGTCGATCGGATATGTGCGAGGGGGTGTATACATATAAACGTATGTATAGAAGTGTAAATATATATATAATATGTCGTATGTAAATATATATATTATTTATATATATATTTATGTAGAGGTATGTATACATATATAATAATCTATGACGTAGGTATAGACCGTGTAAACACACACGTAGACGACGTTTCGGTAGAGAGAGGCGGCTGTAGATCACAATGAGGACACACACGAAACTCCCGATTTTTTCCCTTCTTTTCTGTTTTCTTTAATTTATTTAATTGATTAATTATTATTATTATTATTATTTTAACCTCAGGAGGGGCTAGGCGTGGAGGAATAAAACCTTCTTCTACAGAATCCTTTCACTCTATCCCTTTTACTCTCGCTAGCTCTCTTATTCTCTCTATCTTTCTCTCGTTTCCCCGATCACGACCGACCCTACTACTGTGCTTGATTGTCTTGACGCGATTCTCTTTAATTGCGATCAGTCGCTCATGATATTTCACGACCTTCTCTTTTTTTTTTTTTTTTTGCGCGCGCGCTTATATACTTACGAACGAGCCTATGATACTTAGTTTAATAATTGTCTAAATACATCGGGGGTGGGGGAGGTTTTATCGGGCGAGTCTTTTATCGTTTTATCTAGGATCTCCTGGTCTCTCTTTCTCTCTCTCTCTCAGTCTCTCTTTCTTCGTCCGAACGACACAGGCTCTCTCGGGCCCTGAGGAGAGCGCGGCCAGCCGCGCGCGACAAAAATATAATTATAAATTCTCTGGGACTCTCGGATCGGCCTCGCGTCTTCGCTGGACGAGAGACTGTACTTCCGGTTCTTCGGCTTTAAGATCCTCCTGCTTTCTCTCTGTTTCCCTCTTTCTCTCTTTCTTTCTCTCTCTCTCTCTATCTATCTATCACACACACTCTCTTTCTCTCTCTCTCTCTCTCTCTCTCCCTCTCTCAACTTTATCGTAGCACAACGACGGCGACGACGACGACGACGACGACGACGACGATGACGACGGTGGCCTTGAACCCGTGACGAGTTCAGGGTGGCAAGCTGGTTCCTCTCACTGCTCTCTGCGAGGACAGTGGCTCGTAACACACACAGACACACACACGGACAGGGGGAGGATGACTACGTGAGACCGCGATGATCGGAGAGAGAGAAATCTATCTGGTGACAGTGGTGGTAGTACTGTGCGTGCGCGCACCGTATATCGTGTGCGAGAGAGAGAGATATTCAAAAACTAGTATTTGTTGCTTCCGACGTTGGGCTCCGTTCGAGCTGCCGGCGCGGACTTCCGGGTAAAAGAAAAGACGCGTGTGTCACGGTGTGCCGCACACGAATATATATATATTTACACGAGCGCGCGCGTGTACGTGTAGTACGTGTGCATGTACGTGTGAATCGTGATGTACGTTCGAATATCACGTGGTTCGGTTCGTTTCGGTTCAGGCTCGGTTTTTTCGCGAGATCGTGTGTGTGTGTGTGTGTGTGTGTTTGTATGTGTGCGTGTGCGCGTTTTCACACCTTCGGCGGAGAACTATTATAGACTGTCTCCTCTTGCAGCGGACTGTGTGTCGTCCCGTGGAGTCTGTTAGGGTTGAACAACGACGACGACGACGACGACGACGACGATGACAGACGAGAGGCGGGTAGTAGAGCGGGTACAGCACGCGCGCGTGGGACCCACCACAGACAGAGAACGGGTACAGGTAAACAGAGAGAGCGGCGGAATTGGACTACGGGCGATCGACGGCTCTCTGGTGTGTCCGGATACCGGCGAGACACAGAGGGACAAAAGAATAAAGAAAACGGGGGTCGAACAGGGAACGAGAAAGACAGAGAAAGAGGAGATAGAGAGGGGGAGAAGCTAAGCAAAGATAGAGAGAGAGAGAGAGAGAGAAAGAGAAAAGAGAGAGAGAGAGTGAGTGTGTGTGGTGGTGGTCTGTCTGTGTGCACGTGTGTGCCGGTACTGTGTGAAGTGGCTCGCGGAGGACCCCCAAGACAGGACTGGAAAGAGAGAAGGAGTGTGTGTGCGTGTGAGTGTGTGTGTGTGTGTGTGTGAGTGTGTGTGCGGGAGAGAGAGAGAAAGGCGGAGAGAGAGTGTGTGTGTGTGTACGTGAGAGAGTAACTCGGAGGTGGGAACGATTAAAGAGCGTCCTACTCGATCGCCCAGCTTGACACAACTGAGGAGCGTCTCTCTCGCGGCGCCCGCGTAGGCCTCCACCGCCACCGTCGCCGCAGCCGGGTCGTGTCGCGGCGTATACGCGGCTTTCAAACGCTACCCCCTGCTCCTCACACCCCGGCGTACCGTACAACGCCAATCCGGAGCGAGACTCGGCCCGACGAGTCGCGAATCTGCACGAGCCCCGTCGAGTCTGCGCGCTCCAGGGACACCGCGAAACGCGGCTATGCTGGTGCTGCTGGTGCTGGTGCTGCTGCCTCGCGACCATCTATCCCTTTTCCTCTCTCCACTCTCTCTCTCTCCTCTCTTCGTCGTTTGCCAACCCCCTCTCCCTTCGGCGATAGCCACCCAACCACCCTATACACCACTCGCGACCGTGTTCGGGGGATCGTGTCTTTACTAACCCTGTTTCGTTCGGCTTCACCTCTTTCGCGAGTCTTATTCGCGCTTCCCCAGGAAGCTCTCCTCTCTCTGTCTCGCTCTCCCTCTCTCTCTCTCTCTTTGACAGAAAACGGTGGGGGACTCTAGTTTTGATTTCGGTGATCGCCGGGTTATCTTGGATTGCACAGGGTCCACGGTGGATGGATGGAAGTGACTGATTTTGGATGATTCACTGGTTGCTGTGTGTAACTTATTAGTTTCACTTGGCTAGGTTTAGGGAAGACTAGGTCGGGGCTGGACTAGGGCCGATAGGGTCCATTGTTGGACCGTGGAGAGCTAGGGTTAGGTCTCGCGTAAATTCTTCTGTCGCAAAATTTATACATTCACTTGGTTCGAGTGGGACAAATTTATTCAGTGCAGAGCCAAGGGGGTCCAAAGAGGCTCAAGTGGATCCAAGTTAGGTTTGAATTGGGTAGCAGTGTGTTTAGGAGGATTCATGTGGGTCCAAGTTAAATTTGCATTGGGTAGCAGTGTGTTTAGGGGGATTCAAGTGGGTCCAAATTAGTCGAAAAGAGTCCAACTTGACTTAGATTGGGTGGCAGTGTGTTTAGGAGGATTCCAGTGGGTCCAAAGGAGTCCAAGTGGGTCCAAGTTAAGTTTGCATTGGGTAGCAGTGTGTTTAGGAGGATTCAAGTGGGTCCAAACTAGTCGAAAACAGTCCCACTTAGGTTGGATTGGGTGACAGTGTGTTTAGGAGGACTCAAGTGGGTCCAAATTAGTCGAAAAGACTCCAACTTGACTTAGATTGGGTGGCAGTGTGTTTAGGAGGATTCCAGTGGGTCCAAAGGAGTCCAAGTGGGTCCAAGTTAAGTTTGCATTGGGTAGCAGTGTGTTTAGGAGGATTCAAGTGGGTCCAAAGTAGGCAAAAAGAGTCCAACTTGAGTTGGGTTGGGTGGCAGTGTGTTTAGGAGGATTCAAGTGGGTCCAAGTTAGGTTTGAATTGGGTTCCAGTGTGTTTAAGAGGATTCAAATGGGTCCAAAGTAGTCGAAAAGAGTTCCACTTAGGTTTGCATTGTGTGCCAGTGTGTAGGATTGAAGTGGGCCCTAACTATTTGAAAAGAGTCCCACTTAGGTTTGCATTGGGTGTCAGTGTGTAGGATTCAAGTGGTTCCAGAGGGTCCAAGCTGCCATTATCGTGGACCCAACTTGGATTTCAAGTTGTCAGTGCTGAAAAATACTTTTGAATCGAAGTGAAAAATTCGATATCCCTTGAAATTGATTCTCGCTTCCCCCCTAGCTTCATAAACTTAAAACTTCCATCGTTAATTCAACAATAATCCATACCCGCATCTACAAGCAATCTAAAAATTCTTTCCTGAAAGAAAAGCCCACGAGCCCGGGGTGGTGTCCAGCTTGATCGGACCCAGGCGAAAGCACATTAGACTTCATCTGACTCGACAATCACGTCAATTCTACTCTACCGACAAATCCTAACCGAGCAATCGAGAGAACGACGAGGTGAACGGGCGTAACGTGTGTCCGAGGGGTGCAGCGTGCCGGAGAGAACGAGAGGGGAAAAACACAGATTCGAGCGTGATCACGTCGATCTCGAAGCGGGAACAAAAACGACAGAAAACTCTCGCGCAGCAGAAGGACCTTCGATGGGTTCTTCAGGACTGATTGTTCAGAAACGGTCGTCGTTGATCAGGATCGATTGCACAATGAACCGATTCACCCTCGACGGAGTCGAGGACGCTCGAACAACTGGCTCCCTCGAAAGTGGTAACCTGATTACCCGAAGAGCCGATGATTGGATGAATGAATAACGAGGCACAGGACGTAGTAGTTTTTCTAGAAAAAAGAAAGAGGGACCCTTTCTTCGTAGCGCAAGGAGACAAAGGGTGCACGATGTTCTGAACGCACTTAAATGGTGATTAAAGGCTCGGAACAATTCGAATCTTTCCTCTACTGTCTGGGACTGATGGCTTTCAGCTTGATCTCCATCCGACTCGATCAGGTCCAAACTGGGATCACCTAAACCTTAGGTCTCTCGAAGTTTAGCTCGAGTTTGTCTGTTTAGGTCAGTCTTATAAGATCGAGACAGGCCTCGCAAGCCAATTTTTCTGAAGGTTTGTGCCGAGTATAAATTAGGTCCCTAGGTTCAGCACAGTGCCAACAACGCTGAGATTTTGAACAACGACACTAATTGCCTCGCATTACAATTTTCTCCCCTGTTCAGCGGAAGCAAGGGTCAAAGTCAGTTTTGGAAACCAGAAGCGAAAGCGAGGTGAAGCAACGTTTGAACATTATCACGTAGCACGTCTTGATCGGTGGAGCGCGTCCGTTAATTACTGTAAAATGCAGGAGTGGCAAACGAAATAATTACAAGCGTCGCGGTTCCTCGAGATTATACCGGTCTCTAATTACAGTGAAATAGAAAACTACGAGGAGGACGCTCAACTCGCATGTGACTGTTTTCCGTGCGTCCTCGGCGACGAAACCGAAAGTGCACGAATGCCGAAAAGATCATGCTGTTCGTCGCAACGAACACCAGCAGTATCGTTTCATCGGCAACGGGACAGATTCGATTCTTCCAGGCGGATGTAATGAAACTTCCTGCGTTGTCTATCTCTCGCAGACGGCCAGATATTTCGTTTGTTTTTTTAATTATGGACGCCCCGGGGGCAAAAGCGACGGCTTCAAGGGGAATTTAATTAACTTACCGAGACGGTCGCGTGCCAAAGGAAACGGAGTCAAAGAGGCCGGAAATCTTACCTGAAACAGAAATTAATGGACGATTCTAAATACAGCGACAGACAATGCGACAGACAGCGACAGACTATTAAAGAGAAATATGAATGAGCTCAGAGGTCTGAAAGAGAACATAGTCCGCGACGTTGACAACACGCAGGTCGTTTTCGATATCCGCGGGACACGGGCCGCCGGCCGGATTGGGACCTCAGAGCTAGGCTCATTAGAAATAGGTCCTCCATGATTAGGACTGCTAAAGCGAGGACCACCAGAATTAGGACCTTCCCGATTAGGACCTCAGAGCTAGGTCCATTAGAAATAGGTCCTCCATGATTAGGACTGCTAAAGCGAGGACCACCAGAATTAGGACCTTCCCGATTAGGACCCCAAAGCTAGGTCCACTATAAATAGGTCCTCCATGATTAGGACCGCTAAAGTGAGGACCACCAGAATTAGGACCTTCCGGATTAGGACCTCAGAGCTAGGCCCATTAGAAATAGGTCCTCCATGATTAGGACCGCTAAAGTGAGGACCACCAGAATTAGGACCTTCCGGATTAGGTCAACAAGTAGTGAACGCACGATTCGAATTGAATTTCGACCGGCTTGGTAAGAACCTAATAAATCGGGCACACGGTCGAATTAGCACCGAACGCCGCGGAGCGCGTTCCGCGAGAGAGGCGAAACGCAAACGAAATCGCGAGACGGTGGCAGAGATCGTTAATCCCGTCGTGCCGACGACTTAATACGTTGGGCAAACCATTTCGTACGGGGGGGGGGGGGCTGTAGCATCATCCAACCGCCCATCCTCCCTTCGCCCTCAGAACGCCCCCGCATTGCTCCTGAGAATCGACCCTAAGTCCCGGAGAAATTACTCCGGGGTAAGCAGTATGCAGATCGCGAAATCGCGACATACGTTAAGGATTAACTTCGGGTTGGCAGCGGGCGGCGAACTGCCGCGGCTAAATAGGATCTATGAAATCGGGGGATCGGAATGCCACCGGAAGAGCTCCGCTTCGTGCACCTCGACCCACTCTAATTTTTATAATTGCTTTGATCCCCCCAGAATTGTCACTCTGTTAATCTATATCGGATCTTTGGATTTATATATTTTCTAGCTTGTTATTTAATTGGTTAGCTCTCGTGGGCTAGGTGACCTGGAGTTAGGTACCCTAGTCTTTGACATCCGGAGATTAGGTCCTACAGGTTATGCTCACTAAGGGTAGGACCCTCAGAGTTAGGCCCTACGATAAACAGACCCTCCAGAATTGGGACCTTCACGGTTAGGCACTGTAGGTGCCCTGTAGAAAGAGCATCATCTCAGATAAGACCTTTAGAATTAGGACACTCAAGGATAGGACCTCCTATAGTTGGACCATCAATAATTAGGATCTTCAATGTTAGGAATTAAGGACCCTCATAGCTAGGTCCACTAGGACCACCAGGACCACCAGAATTAGGACCTTCCGGATTAGGTCCATCCAGAGTTAGGCGCGTCTCAAAGTTAGATTCTCCTAGACATGGTCCACCTAGAGTTAGGCCCTCCTATAATTAGACCCTGCAAAATTAGGACGCGCAGTGCTGGACCATCCAGAATTAGGACCCTCTATAGGTCATCTGGAATGAGCCTCTTTGGTTCCAAGGAAAACACCCAGTCCCAAAGGGTAGCAGAAGGGTCTCGTCAAGTAAGAATGCAACCCGGTTCGTGACGCTGGCATCATCGATTTTGTCGTCGGTTTCGCGAATGCCAGTCATCGACGTGGAATTGTGTAACAGCGATTTGTCCGCGTTTAGCGGCGTCGTTATCGTGGCATCGGCCGTGCATAATTCTGTTTGAACGAATCATTATTGCGGTCATCCATATATACGTGCCGGTAAATCCATTTACAGTCCAGCTGTCGATTGTTCCACGCGCTAAATTACGGAGGATGATTGATGTCGAGCCACGACCCACCGGCGGCAAAAGATAAGCCGAAATAAAACGTTGGAATCGACGAATCGTCCGGCCAAGATTTCCGAGCAATTCGAAAGTCAATCAACTGCTCGCGAATAACAGGAGATAATTAATATATCTTTTACATCGTTCGAAAAAACTCCGTGGTCGTCGGCCAGAGAAAAAGATTGGGCGAGCCCTTCCGTCGCCTCTCCTCACGCGACCTGTTTCAGGTTGTCGCCCTTCGTTCTCGCGAAGATTTCTTAGCGATTCCTATCGCCGACGGTCACGCGATCCGTACAACTCAGAAATCCTGATTTGCAGCTAACCTGGCCGACGAAAGATCACCGCCGCCACGGGAACCGTGACGGTAGGGAGGGGAAAAAAGTTTCACGGAAACACGATAAAAACCGAGCCCGCAATTCCGTCGCGATATGATGGATGGGATCGCCACGCGACGGGATTGAGCCCTCGTTCGGCATTGTTAATTTCTTACCTGCCCACGATAAACCGTTTCGCGGCTCCGATGTCTGGTGATTTGTCAAACGGAACGGACCAAAGTGATTAACCGTTCGAGGAAATAATTAGGGACGTGTGCCACCGCCTGTTTCTTCGAGTAACACACATTGGACTTTATCTGCGGTTCGCCGGTCCTACCTGTCGACGCATACGTGATTTAGGCTTGCCAATGTCCGACAGGCTGATTGTTCATACCTTCGTGTCAAATGTGATTCTGTATTTTTTAAGTTAGGACCTCTTTGTAAAGTTGTAGACGTGGAGGTCCTAATTCTAGAGGATCTGTCCACGAAGCTTGTAGCTCTAGAGAGCCTAACCCCAAGGGCTCTAACTCTAGGGGTACTAACGCTGGGGTCCTAATCCTGGAAGGGCCTTAACTCTGGTGGTAATAATTCTAGAAGGACCTAACTCTGGTGGTACTAATTCTAGAAGGGACTAACTATGGGGAGTCCTAATTCTAGAAGGGCCTAACTCGGGTGGTCCTAATTGTATAAGGGCCTAACTCTAGTGGTCCTAATTCTAGAAAGGCCTAACTATGGGGAGTCCTAATTCTAGAAGGTCCTAACTCGGGTGGTCCTAATTGTACAAGGGCCTAACTCTAGTGGTCCTAATTCTAGAAAGGCTAACTCTGGTGGTCCTGATTCTAGAAGGGCCTAACACTGGTGGTCCTAATTCTAAAAGGGCCTAACTCTGGTGGCCCTAATTTTAGAGGACCTAACTATAGGGCACCGTAACCCAAGGAGTCCTAATTCTAGAGGGCTTAGCCATAAGTCTCCCAATTTTGAATGGTCACTTGGGCCACCGTGTGCAATTGCACCAAATGCTTCAATGATAAACACACCCCTGTAATTTTACCCAGCCCACTCAAAAACGGTAGCAAAGTGTCCCACAAGGCCCTACGACTGATCCAAGCAGCCATACTACAAGGAATCCGCAAGCATCCAGAAAACTGGTTACCCCTGGTAGACTCGGTGCAGTTTCCGAGCAAAGAGAGAGGGAGTGAGACTACCCCCAAAATCATCGACCCGTGAACCCCTCGGAGGACAAGGTGAGCAGATTCCCCTGGATTTCAGTTACGTCTAGCAAGCGGCAGTTAGGTTGCCGTGGGTAATAGGGCTTGATGCATGGCTCCCAGGATGCGCCTCCCTCTTCTTCGTGCTCTCACCCCTCGATTTGCCATTCGTCCTCCGGCAAAAGCAACCCCTCCGTCTTTCCCGGACTCCCTCTTCTTCGGACTCGGTCTTTATTTATTTAAAGCCCGTCACCGGGTTGGCTGCGGCCGGTCGCGCGGTATCCCCGATGGGAATCGGCTCTGTTCGAAAACACATCGTCTCTGTGTGCACGCGCGTTCGTACGTGCGCGCACGTGTGCTTTCGCCGTATCGAATGCTCGATTGGCCTGACCGACTCCTCGTTTTCCGAGCGGTTGGCCGGCGTTTTCTACGGCTCGCGCGATTTCCATCGTCAACCGGACTCCCAGCAGACCGATTACACCCACGCTCGCTTCTCCCCAGCCATTCTCAGCCGCGCCCCGCAGACCCCCTGCAGCTCCCACTTGACCGGACTGCGAAATCCTCCCGAGAAAGTAAAAGCTGGACTTTTGTTTCACGAACGAGACTGCACGACGATGCCGAAAGCTGGGAAAATGTGTACTGTGCCGCACGTTCATCCCCTAACTTCTGTACCAGAGAGATTTCTTCGATACAGCTTTATTGGCGCCTTAATAAAAGAAATATTGCATCTGAAGTCGGGGAACCATTTTTCGTGCGATTTATGCACTTGTGCATTTGAGGATTTGAAGAGCTGAAGATTTTCCACATTTAGGAATTTTTTGCGGAAAAACTGTTGAATCTTTTGGATTCAAATTTTGCACACGTATTTACTGGCGTTTGAAGTACATGTGTGATTTTTTTCAAGTCACAGCTATCACAATTACATGAGTTATATATTTCTTTGTAGGGCCTGTGGGCTGAGCTTTACAATGGCCCCCGAGCTTTTGATACCTGTCCCAATTGGTGTCTATCCCAGAGCTAGTGTACCGGCGATCCCAAACCAAGAAAATTCCCGTGGACTCGTTAATTGCGCGAGCGAACGTTCCATTTTGCCTAGTAATTGATTCTTTTCCCGGTCGGGGTATCGAGCGGCCCTCGAGGCGACGAATCAATTCCGCTGGCGACGCGTTCCTTAACCTCGCGAAAATTAAGCAAACTGCCGCGCGCGTTTGCTCCGTCTCCATTAATCTCAGTCGGCGTTCGCTCACGTTTATTTGGTCACTGTTTACGAGTTCCTTAAACGCTGCCTCGGGATGCCTGATGGCCGACGATCCTCGTTACCTCTTCAAAGACTGACGCTCGCGCGATTGTGAGAGGTAAGGATGATGCACCGGCTCCCACGGATCCAGGGACGCATTCTGAAGTCACCCCTCGGAGTGGGAGATGGCTTTAACGATCCCCTCTCCCAGAGGGGGGGCTATCCTTTAATTTTTCCACTTTGTTGCTGGTAATTCGACGCGTCGCATTCTCCGTTACGAGTCCCGGCAGCTCCCGCAGTTTCGGGATGCATTTACATTCGTCGTTCCACGGGAAACAACCCCCCTCCCCCTTCGTGAAAATATTGTTACTACCAAGAATTATGGCCGCGAGCAAGGGGCGAAGCCACCGGCGACCGTTTTCGTCGTTTAACCCGGCAAACAATCTTCTTCCGAGGCGACCAGCGTCCGGAACAGCCGGAATCTATTTGCACTTCTCGCCGGTTACAAATCACCAGTTTTCGATCCTCACTAATCCTTCGGACTTGCACGAGACTTGTCCAGAAAACGGATTCCCGCTTCGAGACTACGCCATGAATTTTCTTTCCTGTTATGGACGCTCCGAAGACCTGTAACTCTTCCACAGTAGATTACCTCTCTTGTTCCTGAATGCTTTCTTCGATGCTGACTTCGTGGCGACTCCAGGTGAAAGCGGGGATAACAAGCCACCGAGAATTATCTGATGCGGTGAGCACCTATTAGACCGTTCCTGGACGTGCTTACTTTTTTATGGTGAGTTCAAGTGCGAAATGGCGGAGGAGAACAGCCAGATGTCGGCTGAGGAACGCCATTCTACGTTCAATAGTGCTTGAACTTCATGAGGGACCTCAATGGGACTGCAATGAGGTCCGACTCAATTGGACCTGACTCCGATGAGGACTAACTTGATGGGCCCAAAATCAATGAGGTCTAACTCAATTGGGCCTAACCTCAATGAGACCCAACTTAAAGGACATCCGAGTAAATGGGGCCTAACTTCAATGGGGTCTAACATAATGGGACATAAATTCAATGAGGTCTCCAACTCGGTGGCATCTAACTTCAGCTAGGTCTAAGTTAGTAGTGCCTAACCTCAAAGAAGTCTAACTTAAAAGGACCTCAATTAAATGAGAGGTTTCAGGTTCGACTCAATTGAGCCTAATTTCATTGAAATCTAACTCAATAGGACCTAACTTCAATGAGGTCTCCAACTCAATAGCATCTAACTTTAGCTAGGTCTGATTTAATAGTGTCTAACCTCAAATAAGTCTAACTTAATAGGACCTCGATTAAATGAGGCTTGACTCAATTGGACCTAACTTCAATGAGGTCTCCAATTCAATAGCATCTAACTTCAGATAGGTCTGAGTTAACGGTATCTAACCTCAAAGAAGCTTAACTTAACAGGGCCTCAATTAAACGAGGTTTGGCTCAATCGGACCTAACTTCAATGAGGTCTAACTGAACAGGACCTACCTTCAATGAGGACTCCAACTCAGTGGCATCTAACTACAGCTAGGTCTGAGTCAATAATGTCTATCCTCAAAGAAGCCTAACTTAACAGGACCTCAATTGAATAAGGTTTGACTCAATCGGACCTAACTTCAATGAGGTCTGACTGAATAGGACCCGACTTCAATTAGGTCCGACTCAATGTCCAACTGCTGGACCTCAACAAAGTTAGTTCCAAGTAGACCTCCGAGATCTGGTCGGCCCATTCAACTGTCCAAACAAAGTACAGTCTAAAAGAGCATCGTAATACAATTATAAACCCACGAGGCTCCTCGCTAAGCCCGCGCGTATTAAATTGCACAAAAAGGCGGCCCGATAAAGACTCGACACCGGTCCAAGAGGGAACGAAGCATTCGCGATTGCCGCAGAAGAAAACGACCAGTCTTCGAGCTATTCCGATAGGTAAGACCGGCAGCTTAATTCTTCCGGGTGCTGCCTTTTGTCAGCTACAGTTCCGACGGCGGACGACGGCGTCGCGAGCGCGTCACCGTTACGATATTAAATACACCGAATTCCTCGTCGTCGTGATTTAGCATCGGGTCGCATTCTTCTTTTGCTTCGAGGAAATATCACTCGGGGAGCGGAATGCGCAGAATTCGCAGCTGGTAATGAAGTCCCCTAACTCGCGCAGCTCCGAAGACGCGTAGCCGCCAGTGATTTCGGAAAGAGAGTCTGCTTTCGGCAGGGAAAAAGAGAGGTGATATAGATTTTCGGAGACGGTTACGACTTCTGACCCCCTGGCGATACGAGGGTTCTCAGTTTTTCCTTGTTTTTTAGTGCGATTTCGCGTGACAAAAAATAAAATTCGTGATTCGATGCCCGGGGACCGTGGAATGCAGAATATATCGAAGGAAAACAGCCTTTTTCCCCTTGGATGCGGCTCGAGACAAGGGAGAAATTGAGAGAGAAAGAGATTGGAGGCTTGATCGAAGACTGAAGCCGATAAACCGGAAGCCGATTAAATTTATGGGGCGAGAAGGAGCGAGAGAGCCCCGGCCAACCAACCCCTTTGTCGTCTGGCGAATTTCGTGCCGGGATCCGGCTCTGTTTTCGGAGAATTACAATGACCAAAAAAAAAAAAACCAGAGGCACACTTAGTCCCTCTGCCATAACGTAAGCCAAACAAGCAACGCACTGCTACAATCCAAATTCAAATTTACCTCATTTCGGAAAAATAATATCCTGGGAACCCCGGTTTCTAAAACACTCCTGACAAGTCACAGTATTTTTTATATTTTTTATTTTCATTTATTCTACAGCAATCCCACAAGAAGACGGTAAGAGTATTATGAAAAAGGGTGCTTCAATATTTTCTTGACTATAAGACTTTCTTTTTTACAGTATCCCAATGACACGTTATCAAAGTTTCCAAAACTGTAAATTGTTTTAACCTCACTTCTTTAGCCGAGATTGTGACAGAGCAAATTGTGGCGATACTTTTTGTACAGAGTGTAAGGTGAAGGATACCGGATGAAGAGGTTTACAAGGACTGGGAAATGATGGAGAGACCGATGGAAACGCGATTGGTACGATTAAATGCAGGTGGACGTATCACCGGATTCGAGATGCGGGAATGATTAAACGCGGGCATGTTATTAAAAGCCCGAGTATTTTTCGCAATTTCACTCGCAAATAATATACGGAGAGCCGCGAGACTGAAGCACGTTGATTATAAAATTCATATTAAACTCCACATTGACGGGGTCGGGTATTCAATTTCTGCGGGGGCCACCGGCACCGGTTCGCCGCGGCGCCGTTTTCAGGATGAAAATTATGCGCGTGCAGTTTTTGCGCGTCGGTAATTCGGCCTCCGTTGAAATTTCGCGTATCAGTGTCTACAACAGCGGCGAAAGTAATATAGCCCCGGGACGTCTTTCGACCCCCGCACGGAAAAACACCGGCAAACCAAATTAATCCGCGCCGCGCGAACCGGTGCGCAAACTTAGTTGGCCATGTTGCCCATCAACTTCGCCGAAAATTTCATCAGCCCCTTGCCCGGCCGACGAAAACGAACCGCTCTCACCGTGACGAGTGCCATAAATATTTCGGCAACCTTTCGCCTGGCGATTATCGTCGTGACAAACGCCAACAGCCAATGTGCTGTACGAAATCGCCAAAAAATTGGTTTGGAATTTTTTTTCACCTCGTTAAACCTCTCCGAAAAATCTGAAAAAATTCAGTGGCAGCGACTGTGCCGCTATAGACCTACTGTTAAAATATAAACAACCTCGCTGTAAAACTCTCCAAGAAATTGTACACATTCGATTTTTTCGATTTATAATTTTCGTGGCCAGGATTTTCGACCAAAAAATTCGAAATAATTCTGCAATATGTATACTAGTGGCATCATTGTACCAGATAATTTTCAGAATTTTTACTCACAGCTGGGTGGAAAAAATGACCTAAGATCGATTTTTCGATTTTTCCCTGCGACCACCCCCCCTGAGCAGGATAGGGGGTTGAAACTTGGTGGAAAACGATCTCATAATCGTTAGCAAATGGCGGAGAAGATTTTTCAGATCAAGGACACCGAAATCGTCGAGCTGTAACGCGATATTTCGCGTCCGTGGTGCATCCGCATCGACGAAGTGGCTCCCCGCGCGGTTAATGAACAACGGTGAATTATTAAATGCGGCAGCCCCAGTTTCATAACAAGACATTTCGCAAGAATCGATACAGCGGCTCATTATCTCGCGACTCATTGGAAATTCAACCGATCGAACAATAAGGGGTTAAACAGTTATTAAACTGTTCATTTCGCTACCCTTCGACGCGGGAGGATACAAACACACCGTGCCGTAGTAGAACGCACACAGGCTCACAGGTTCGTGACCGCAGAACGAATACGAGGGTGGAAGAGTGTCCAGGGCTGCGGACAAGCCGGGCTGTGAGGGAAGGGGTCTGCGCGCCGTTCAATCGCACCCTTAATTAGCGCACTCAATTAAGCACGCGCACCGAGCCCGCACAACAGACTGCGCACCGAGCGCGCCCAGTTTTTACGTTCGGGCTGCGTTAGGGGATCGAATTACCGACAATTATTAGGAAGCCGACCGAATTGTTTGCCATTCGCGACGCCGATCCTAGAAATCGCTCATTGGCATCTTCGGCTCATTTGCAGTTTAATCGAGATGGCCTCCTAACAATACAATATTGAAAACCATTAATACCACAGTGAATTCTCGATATATGTCAATAACACGGGTCCTGTCTGTGTCTTTTATCGTCCAGGAGACATACCCGAGTTATGTTTACACTCCTCGGTGGCCGGGGCCTCTCGAGCTTAGTGCCGTCTCACGAGGTACGCCCCGTGGTAGTGGGAATAATTTCGCGACGTTTATCCTGCAGGCCTTGACGACATATATAAAGAAATCAGTGCACTATTCTTTGACCCCCGCGAGCTTCCTCGGCGTCCAAGGCCTCTCGAGCTTCGTGACCCCTCAAGGGGTATACCCCGGGATAGTGGGGATATTTCGACGACAATTATCATGCAGACCTTGGCGACATATATCGAGAAATCACTGTATTTCGAGAGGTGCAATTCACAGGCCTGGATCAAGCTTCAGTTAAGGATTTATTCGTAGTGTAATCGCTAGGTTAAGGCCAAGTTCGACGATGTCTAATCCTGAGCATCATTTTGGCGCGCTGCGAAAAAATAACGGAATAGTTAAAAGGCAGATGAACACAGCTTGTAAAGTGAATCGGGCTGTTTGGAGGTGCGTGGCCGTAGCGGTGGGATCTTTCAGAATTTACCAGGATTCACCATTATCAGAAATGCGAATTCGAGAGGGCTTTTATACGATATAGCAGAAGATAGTAACGCGGCGATGCAACGAGGCAATACACGGGCTTCCCGAATCCAGCACGTGGTGCACTAAAATCGTACGAGGGATCCATTTTCCATTTGCCACTCCCAGGACACCGCGATTTTACCATTTTCCAAGATCGTACCCGTAATGTCTGCTGAACGATACCGTATCGAGTTTCGCCCGGTAGTCCTCTTATTATCGTTTAACAGAAATACGATGTAACACGAGAAAGTGCTTTTCTATCGGAGGCCCTAGCCCCGCCATATTTTTTTCCCCCTTTTTGCAGACTGTTTTGTTCGTTATTTTCCACGCTATTTTGGTCAACGGCACAAAGAAAAGTTTCCGGTTCGTAAAATCCGCTTTTTCAAAAGAATCTTGCCATCACGCTCGAATGAACTTCCTGGAAAATAATAATTAATGCCCCGTGCAGTCATTAACACCTTGCTCGAAGCACAAGATAAAACTTCTCTGAAGATTCTCTTCTTTGAGTCTTTTTATACATCATTTTGTTTCCGGTGGCTCTCGGGGGCGAAGAAGACGAAAACGCGAGCCGCTCGCGTGCATATTTTATTCCGAAACTGGAAATAGAAAAATCACCATCAGTACACGGCCGGAAAATTGGAAAACGTCGACCGTAGGAAAATTGGAAACCAGACATCTGACAAATGGAGGTGGGGTAGCACGGATAGTGTGGAAAACGTTAAAAATTAAAAATTTGAAAAATGAATAACTTCCGCGGCGTTCCACCGGAACGTTTCCATATTTGGCCCTGCGGCTCCTGCGTGGAATACAATTTTTAGGTTTACGTGATGAATAACAAAAAACTGCTTGAATTATTTTACATGCAAAAACCACGGCCGGTCCCCGTAGAATCTTTTTAATTAAACGAACCGGAGAACAATCGAAGGTCTCGTGTAGCGCGTGAAAAAGCAAATCCATAAAACGACCAACGTCTGAAACAGTTTCACCGTTCACGTACCACGATGCAACATTGTAGAAAGCGTTATGGGGCGTGTTCCATGATCACATGGACGCCATAAAAACTTCCGAATTAATCCAGCGAAGATCTGTCACACCCCAGCAGGACGCGTCGACGAAAGAAGGGCTCGTTATTCGAAAAGGGACGCGCCATTAGAGTCGCCCCAGCGTGAAGTGTCAGCACCAATGGGATCGGGACACCCGGTATATGCAGCCTGTTCTCTCCGCCGCGTACATAAAAGCATCGACTTTCGATCCACGGAGTCTGAAAGAAGGGTTCTCTTTTCCATCCCCTCCCGGGTGATCGAACGCTTCCTTATCGAACGGCCATGTTTGCCAGAAATTTTCCATGAACATATTCATCCGGCATTAATTTTTCATTCGTTTGGTCAGCGTCCAAACTATTGCTTTGCATTTTGCAGATGGAACCAGATCAATTTTTAAGTAAATATTCACTGGCGTTCCGGAGCTGGCAAGCAATGAATACGTTCACATTCATTTCAGAAAAAAGATAACAGGGGTCAAAGGACCCATGCCTGACAGGTACCAGAATTATATGGACGAATGCCTAACAGGGTCCAACATTACCCACATCCATACCTCTCGGGGACCAAAATTGCATGGGTCCGTACCTAACAGGTTCCAGATTAACAGGGTCCGAAAAATTAGCAGGGTCCGAAAATTTAGCGGGGCCCCAAAAATTAGCAGGGTCCGAAAAATTAGCAGGGTCCCAAAAAGTTGGAAGGGTCTAAAAAATTAGCACAGTCCAAAAAGTTAGCAGGGTCCAAAAAGTTAGCAGGGTCCAAAAAGTTAGCAGGGCCCAAGAAGTTAGCAGGGTCCAAAAAGTTAGCAGGATCCAAAAAATTAGCAGGGTCCTAAACTAACAGAACAAAAAATTAGCCGGGTCCAAACCTAACAAGGTCCACATCTACCAGGGTCCACGCATAAGAGGGTACGAAATTAATTAGCAGGGTCCAAGCCTAACGGGGTCCCAAATTTACAAGGTCTAACCTAACGGGGTCCCAAATGGGCCAGTGCGTCCCCAAAGAGTGGATCGTGCAATCTAATGAGCAAACAAAATTTCTGCGTGTATTTGAAAAACCTGAGCGTTCGGAGGATTAAATCAGGTCTTAGACAAAGCCAGCTGTCAGCAAGAAAAAAATGCCAAAGTATCCGCCGTCGGCGAGAGTCAATCATATGATTGACGCAAAAGAAATTACCCTGTGTGGAGCAGAAAATTCTTAGGCGGTCCTGACAGTTCGCGGTCGGACAAGCTTTTGTTGTGCACGTCAAACATCACGGCGAGAAAACGAGAACCGTGACATAGAATTTTATCATTTTTCTGGATGCCCGCCGAGGGGGAAGTTCCGCAAGCTTTTCGCCGGGGTTCGTCGCACTGCGAATTTGAATGGATTGCGTCCCAATGTTTACCCTCTCCCCCGTATGTACGCTCTGTATATCGTGCACCCTCGAATCGCATAAAAGCACCGGCTGGGTTTCCATTAGTTTAATTACAGACAAGGTCGTCGTCGTCGTCGTCGTCGTCGTCGTCGTCGGTGGTAGAACATCGTTGCAGGTGTAGGTAGTTTGAAGCACGAGCCAGCGGGAGTTAATTCCGTAGAAAAGGTAGATCGGACCTTGCGAGACATCAGCGACCGGTGAAAATTTGTTCTGCGGACACTGATAGAACTCGGTTTGGACTTTCTGTAAAATGGCAAATTAAATCATAGTGCAGCGAACCAAGTGACAAAGCAGTGGACTCCTTTTCTAATGTCAGGTGTCACAGTGAAGACCTGGCGGTGGCTGGACTGCGGATCATTATGGGAAATAAAAATTTTCTTTTAATTGTTTCAATTTACTCATTTTTATCACAAATCCATGAAATCCGCAGTCTACTGATCACAATTTTGAGTTGTATTAAAATTTGTTTAATGGACCTAACACTGACAGCTTCTACCCAAAATCAAATATAGTCTACGTTGAATTATTGATTCTTGGCGATCCTCATTGCTTTGTTAATTTTTCAAGCACAGCGAATGAAAGCTAAAAACACATTGTACGACTGACCGCATGCCTAACAGCGTTCCATTGTGCCCAACAGCTCCCCAGAAACGTATACACGGTGCTGCAGGGAGCACGAATGAACGTTCCGAGATCTTGCAAAATGCATGATAACTTCCAGGCAAACGCGCTCTCGATTTCCAGCAACTGCGTTCCAGCCGCAGTTATCTACCATCAGCTCTTTGTCGAGGCTCCGTGTTCCTATACTATACTAGCTCCTGGCGCCTCGCGTGTACACGTGTGCGTGTAACAATCACGGGGACATCAGCGAACCTTGTTCCAAGTATTTGTGCTACATTCTCATACACCGAATGGATTTTCTCATCGTCCACTCAACACATAAAAATTACAGACTATGCGAGACGCATTCCTTGTAGCCAGGATACTGTTCCCACCTCGTGGGACAATTAGAGGATTGCTAAATCGTCTCCAGGCTTTTCAAGCTCATTACAGGCTCCAAGTGAGCGACGACAAAAGCAAGAACAATTAGGGAACATCTTTATTAAAGTGCAGGTAGTACTCAAGACATTAAGGTAAAAGTAACGTAAAATTTTAGGGTACCAGGACACTCAGGACATCCTAGAATCTTAGGGTATCAGATTGGAAGTTTGAGGTGTCCTGGAGGTCTAGGGTGCCAAACTAAAATTTTAGGATACCAAGACACTCAGGACATCCTGGGATCTCAGGGTATCAGATTGGAAGTTTGAGGTGTCCTGGAGGTCTAGGGTGCCAAACTAAAATTTTAGGTTGCCAAGACACTCAGGACACCCTGGAATCCTAGGGTATCAGCCTAGAAGTTTGAGGTGTCCTGGAGATCTAGGGTGCCAAACTAAAATTGTAGGGTACCAAGACTCTCAGGACACCCTGGAATCCTAGGGTATCAGCCTAGAAATTTGGGGTGTCCTGGAAGTCTAGGGTACCAAACTAAAATTTTAGGTTGCCAAGACACTCAGGACACCTTGCAATCCTAGGGTATCAGCCTAGAAATTTGGGGTGTCCTGGAGGTCTAGGGTGCCAAACTAAAATTTTAGGATACCAAGACACTCAGGACACCCTGGAATCCTAGGGTATCAGCCTAGAAATTTGGGGTGTCCTGGAGGTCTAGGGTGCCAAACTAAAATTTTAGGGTACCAACACACTCAGGACATCCTGGAATCCTAGGGTATCAGCCTAGAAGTTTGAGGTGTCCTGGAGATCTAGGGTGCCAAACTAAAGTTTTAGGGTACCAAGATACTCAGGAGATCCTAGAATCTTAGGGTATCAGCCTAGAAATTTTAGGTGTCCTGGGTGTCTAGAGTGCCAAACTGAAGTTTTAGGGTACCCCGGCAGTTTAAGTTATCAGTCCCAGGTTTAGAGTATCAAGGTGTCGATTTTGGGGTATCAGGCTAAAGTCCTAGGGTCTTGGGACTAAAAATTCGTAACCCTGGCTGATTGTGTCTCGTCCAGGCACTGAGCTAGGCTAAAAGGCAAAGCCGAGAGCTGGGCAAGAGGAGGTAGCAGGATCCTGGGTCCAGCTCGGGTCTCTTGGGCTGTGCCATTCCCCGTGGACGGTAAATCGGTCTTCTGGTCAGCGATGTAATTAAAAGAGCGGCGTGCATTTAAAACGAACAGCGGCATTGTGAGGCGGTGGCCGACAAAGTGAAATGGAGGAGAGGAGAGACGAGCCATGCAGCAGCAGCAAGGCATGGCGGCGGCGGTGGCGGCGCTGTTAATGGGCGATCGGTGTGGTAGCAAGCAGACTCTAGGCGACCGCCTGAAATCCACCGCCTCGGCCAGAAGCAGTGGCAGTAGCAGTAGCAGTAGCACGGAGCCAGCTCTCGGCAGCGAGCGGGCGAACAAAGCGGAAAGCTTCGGCGTACAAACAGCGTCGGCCCCGTGTTGCTGCAAGTGCCGCGAAACTTTAACAATGGTTATTGTTTCGGGCCGGCTCTGTAACTGGCCTAATAAAATAGCGGAAGCCCGTGCTGGGAATGGGTGAAAAAAGCCGGCCGCGGAAAAATCGGCTGCCGCCTCGCTGCCGGATATAACGATAACGGGAAGTTCGAGGCGAGAGAGAAACACAGAGAGAGAGGGAGGTGGAAGGAGACAGAGAGAGAAAGAGAGAGCTTAAAACTGTGCCTATGGCTCGTTATCGTTTCGAATGCACTTTCTGATGTTTTATACGGGGCCGGTCTTCTTCGAATGGCGCCAGCCATGGGGAATCAGCCTAATGGCCGAAACGATGGCCCCCGTATTTCAGAGAAAACTGCGAAAGTGTTTAATCGGCCGATCCCGTTCCCTCGATAGAGCCGTTCGATAATTTTATCGTGCCCCGTTAGATCCTCAGTTGTTTTCTAGCGGCCTCGTTCAATATTGAACACGACCACTGCGTTTCTTCGTTTCTTCGTTTCTCGCCCTCGCGCAGGGATCTCCAGAGAAATTCTGAACTATCAAAAAGAGGATCGGCGAATCATATTTTTACTTGGCCGTGTCCAATGGGAGAGCCCGGATGAAAAATGTATTGGATAGAGCACCGAACCGTTCGCCGGCTGAAGGAGATTATGGTTCCGAACGTTCGTCGAATAACAGAACCGTTTCGACATTCTTATCGCCGCGGTGAGAGCTTTGTCACTGATTAATTAAATTTCTGCCGCGTTCGGAAGACTGTAGTGCACACTCGTGTAAAAATTATTTGAATCCACGGGGGAGAGGAGGTACCCGAGGAATAATTTTTCGATGCTGTTCAGAGCGTGAACATGATATTCAGGAATATTATTTTTCCAATCAGTAATTCGATGTGAAAACGGCCTGTTCTGATGCGCGGAACACGTGATATGAAATGTAACACGCTTTATCCCGCACTTGTTCGAGGGTGCACATCTATGTAGGGAGATGTACGAACGGGTATTGGTCGTGTTGTGTTTCAGATCCTCGGTTATTCGTGCTCGTTACATTTTTATGAAGATACGCGACCACGTTTTTGAGAACCGAAACACTCGTTTGCAGCTGCCTGTGTATCGGGAAAAATTGGAAAATTTTCCTATTATTGTAAGCAGTTGTGCGATCTAAGCTGGGCCCCAAAATATACCTAACTCGGGATCCAAATTAGACCTAGTACGGCGGCCAAATTGCGGGTTACTTGGGGGCCTAAATTACTCCTAACTTGAGGCCCTAAATTAGATATGGGTCGAGGTCCTAAATTTCCCCCGTCTCGGGGTCCTAAATTATTCCTGGCTTGGGGGTCCCAAATTAATCATAACTTTGAGCCCTAAATTAGATATGAGGTCCGAAGCTTCCCCCATCTCGAGGTCCTAATTTATTCCTGGCTTGGGGTCCTAAATTAATCCTAACTTGGAGCTTTAAATTAGCTTTGGATCGAGGTCCCAAATTTCGCCCATCTAGGGGTCCTAAATTGGTCCTGGCTTGGGGTCCTAAATTAATCCTACCTCGGGGCCCTAAATTAGCTATGAAGTCCTACATTTCCCCCATCTCGGGATCCTAAATTATTCCTGGCTGGGGGTCCTAAATTAATCCTAACTTGGAACCCTAAATTAACTATGAGGTCCTACATTTCCCCCGTCTCGGGGTCCTAAATTATTCCTGGCTTGGGGTCCTAAATTAATCCTAACTTGGAGCTTTAAATTAGCTTTGGATCGAGATCCCAAATTTCGCCCATCTAGGGGTCCTAAATTGGTCCTGGCTTGGGGTCCTAAATTAATCCTACCTCGGGGCCCTAAATCAGCTATAGCTCGAGGTCCTAAATTTCTTGAGGTCCCTTATTCTGCCTCAGGCTTGAGGTCTAAACCGCAGGTAGACTACAGTCTTGGAGTTCTCGGGTGAACGTGAAGACAGGAGGCAGAAAATTCCCGAATGTCTCGAAGTCAAGGGTTGGCTGGGCCACGGATTACACGTTTTCCGCGGTAAATCCGCCGCCGGGTGGAAAACCGACGGCGGATACACCGTCGCGACAAGGCTGATTTGAATTTTTCTTGGTGGCTCAATACCTCCGGCTCTTCCCCGGGACACGTCGCATTGAATATTCCATAAATAAATCGGCGTTTAATAGAAAATCGGGGAACTCTCACGCCCACCTCATCGCTCACTGTCACGCGGCGCGCTGCTCCAACACCCGTCCGCCGCCTAGTATCTCAATAATATTCAGTTTATAAAGTTTGAATGGCTCTCTTATTACGCGGCTGACGAAGCCCTGCTTTTCTCCCTTTTCCCACTTTTTCGACGGGGATCTATCTTGCCGATCGATTGCCACGGAATGGCTCTCCGCGTTCTTCTCGCACAGGAGGAGCCGCCACTGCAACTGTTTATGCTGCCGCAAAGCCGCCTATTTCACATGGAGAGACGATAATGTTTTACCGTGGAGGCATTCAAAATGATCGATGATACGATACGCTACAAAATACAAAAATGAACTAGTGGAAACATAGCTCGAGCTAGGTCCAAACCTAAGTCAGCTCCCATGTCAAAGCTAATGTAGGACCTCGTTTCAAGACCTATTTGCGGTCTTAAATTACACCGGGAGCATGGTCCGAAATTGGGCTTGGGCCGGGGTCCCAAATTAGCTTGAAACGGGGTCCTAAGTCAGCTCCATGCCAAAGCTAATTTAGGACCCGTTTCAAGCTAATTTCGGACCTTGGCCCAAGCCTAATTTAGAACCTCGACCCAATCCCAATTCAGGACCTCAACCAAAGCCTGATTTGGAGCCTTGGGTCAATCCTAATTTAGTACCCGTTTGAGCTAATTTGGAACCTTTGCCCAAGCCTAATTTAGGACCTTACCCACGGTATAATTTAGAACCTCGACCCAATCCCAATTCAGAACCTCAACCAAAGCCTGTTTTGGAGCCGTTTTGGAGCCTTGGCTCAATCCTAATTTAGGACCTTGATCCCAGCCTAATTTAGGAGCCCGGTCCGAGCTGATTAAGGAACCAGTTCCAAACCAATGCAGGATCGATTCTGGCCAAGTCGAGTCCCGAAAAATCAATGGAACAGAACAGAGCGCAGCCAGTCGCCAAGACGGAGGAGTGGAGATCGTTAGAGGCAGCAGGAAGCCCGGAGGTTTCGTCGCGAGTTTCGTGTAGTATCGTCGATTGTCGAGGCGCGTTTCGCCCGACAATAACGTGTTCTCGGAGGCAAAGGAACTGCCGATCGAGCGTGGGGACGGCCATCGTGTCCGCTCCTAATTCCTCTGTTTGCGTATGCAAACGAAGAGACGAGGTCGGCCGAGGGCCGCCTGGACATTCGTGTTTAGATTGTCCGTTTGTGTGTCGCGCACAAACTCGTAAACGCACCTGCAGTAATAGCTAACTGTGTGTGTGTGTGTGTGTGTGTGTGTAACGGTTTCAGCTCGAAGGCAGTTGAAAACACAATAAACCACCGTGCCACACCACAGTCCTCTATCCGGCAAAAATTCTTTCATCAAAGCAACATTTCAGCATCGGTTTGGTCGGTGTATTTGCATTTTATTAAAAATATATCCGGGCACGCTGGTGACTGTTCCAGGCTCGTTATCGCGTCACCTAGCCCAGGAGGCAGCATGATTTTCGCCGGCGCGAGACTAATTCGCAACTCCCTCTATCTCTCTCTCTCTCTCTCTCTTTCACGCTCGGTTCATAGACGGGTGACGTGTTCACTGGAAATCTGTATTAACTCGGCCCCCGTGGGATCGGCCTTCGAAACGCGCTCGAGCTGCAAAGAGATCAGGAAAATCGCTGGGAGCGAGATGTTTAATAAAGGCAGACGCCGACGCCCGGAATGGAACTGTCGCGGCGGACGGACAAGAACGGTTTCGAAAATTGCCCGGCCTTGTTTCCCCGGCGAAATGGAAATTAATTCCCCGCTTTGCGGTAATGAATTTCGAATTTCACGCACGCGTGTGCGGTGCGGATGCTCGAAGCGTTCGTCCGCGGCTGCATGTGCGTCATTCCAGAAATTCCGGAAGAAAAACACCACATGTTTCAACGTACTCGCGACAAGCGGACTATTTCTAGTATGATCCTCGTGACACTACAGCGAGACAATTGGACCATTTTACGGAGCAGTACGGATATGGCTAGATGATCCGTCTGCAACGTAATCTCTGTAGGCGCAAAGTAGCTGCGATTTATGCAAGACCAGGACGCCGGAGATATACCTCCAAGGCGTCAAACTTCGAATGCTCATAAATAATGTTCGTGGGAATCAAATATGGAGGACGTGATCAACCTGTTCCTTAGATATTCGCTATCCTGAATCTCGTTTAAACCATATTCCTCCCATGGCGCTGGTCCGAGGGAAGCGGAGAAGACTAAGGAGACAATTGAGTCGCCAAAACTGTGGTTAAACTGATTTTCATTAAAGCACAGCTCTGTGAGCATTGATCTGGTGTTTTGTTGCTAATGGAATAGAAGGGTGAAAAGTGGCGGGTCATTGAGTCTGATATCGACAGAAATATTTTCTGTGTACTCACTAGACATGACCAAGTGAGTCCCAATGAGACCTAACCTGTCTGATATCGAGAAGTCCGAACCCTATGACCTGTCTCTTCCTGCATTCACTCTGACAAAAACGCGACCACGGCTAATATCAATTTCCCGCAACTTCCACCAACCGTAGACCCTCCACCGTCTCATCAAGTACGAAGGCGGGCAAAGAAAAGCTCCTTTGCATTTCACGTTTCCAAAGTCCGGTAACGACAACGGTTATCGCGTCCGGAAGGCAATCGCCGTTCCGTAGACGATATCGTCTTCCTCTTAGAAACGGAGGCAAAATCACATGAAGCACCGGGTGGATCCCTTTAATTGTTTCAAGTCTGCGAGCAGTTAAAATAACGGTAGCCGAACCACCGTGGCTTTGTGAAACGAATAGTTATTGCTCCGCCTTTCTTTTCAGCTGGCGGTCGAGCCTGTTTGATCCACGCGCTGTCAGTACGCTTCGCACGCAGGATCATCCGAGCAAATTAGCCGAGTGAACGCATCATCGCCAGACCCGGGGCTGCACTCACGTCCTGTGCCAGCAGCAGCAGCACCCTGTCTCGGAAGTATTTCCCGAGGAATTTTAATTAATATCCTGCGGTTCGGGCAGAGGTGGCCAAAACGCCGGTCGAACGGGCGTCAGAGGGATACAAAGCCTTCAGATAAAAGGCGATTACCCAGGACCCGCCACGGGGGGAGGGTGGAGTTTTTTTTATCGACGACGAAATGCCCCAGCTTCTTTTCAAGGGTGAGCATAGGGTGCAAAAGGTGGCCGAGACGTTGGGAACAAAACCTGGGGTCACTGACTCCGGAAATGGTGATGCCAGACACAGCAAATTGCTGCCATTAACTGACACCCTGACCCCTCCGTGATATGTCACACCCCCGCATTATTCCGCAATATTACCCCTGAAAATAATCCCTAGAAAAATTGCAACAGTTAGCCCTGACTTGTCGTCCAGCTTGGACCTGAATTAGCTCTCGTCTAGGGTCCTAATTACACTTAGTCTGGAGTCCGAATGATGCCTATGCTAGGGTCCAAATTAGACTCAGCCTGTGATCCAAATTGGACCTAGCTTTGGGTCCAAATTGGACTTACTCTGGGGTCCAAATTGGACCTAGCTTTGGGTCCAAATTGGACTTACTCTGGGGTCCAAATTAGACCTAGCTTTGGGTCCAAACTACACTCAATCTGGAATCCAAATTACACTCAATCTGGGATCCAAATGGGACCTAGCTTTGGGTCCAAATTACACTCAATCTGGGATCCAAATTGGACCTAGCTTTGGGTCCAAATTACACTTAGTCTGTTATTCAAATTGGACCTAGCTTTGGGTCCAAATTACACTCAATCTGGGATCCAAATTGGACCTAGCTTTGGGTCCAAATTACATTCAATCTGGGATCCAAATTAGACCTAGCTTTGGGTCCAAATTACACTCAATCTGGGATCCAAATTACACTCAATCTGGGATCCAAATGGGACCTAGCTTTGGGTCCAAATTACACTCAATCTGGGATCCAAATGGGACCTAGCTTTGGGTCCAAATTACACTCAGTCTGGGGTCCAAATTGGACCTAGCTTCGTGTCCAAATTGAACCTGGCTTGAGCTCCAAAATAGATGTAGTTACGGATCCCAAATCAACGGTGGCAAATGGATTAAGGGGTTCAGAAGTAGATCTTAAATAATGACCGTCTCAAAGCTGCTCCGTCCCCGTCCGAATTTTTTTCAACACCCGGGGGTTGGGTCTTTCTCTATTCCTGGCACGGGCAAAGTGCCGGATACGTTTGAAAAGACGCGTCTCTGCCGCCTTTACACCGGCGGCAGCGGAAATGCAGAGGGAAGAAGGGACACGCGGCATGTCATGATCTCCCAGACAGAGGCCCGGAGACCGGCTAAAACGAATTCTCTTTTCCGCGTTTGTGGCTCAAACATCGCGTCAACTTCAAAACTAAATTAAGTCTTTAAATTTGCAGGATTATCGCGGGAACACGCCCGAGAACATAATAACTGCATGAAATCCCGGAGGGGGAGAGTGCCGCACCACCTTCGAGATCGTTTCATCTTCAATGGAATTAAAGCACGGTAGACGGCTGCGAATGCTTGCGCCGGAAAGGCTTGTTTACACTTAATTTAGTGATTAAACTGCTACCTATATATTCCCCCCACTGTCCCACCCCACGGTCAGCGTCTAGAAAATTCAACTCATCGAGTGACACCCGAAGTAGTGAATGGAGGGACACTTGTTGAAGAGCGACGCTAGTGGATATCGCGTCGAGAGACGCTACGATTTCCGCTTTTCGCGATAGTGACCTCGGAAGATAGTGGTGTCTTAAGGGGTATTCTGGTTTTTAACTGTTGCAAGAATTTTCGCGTTTTATTCAAACTAAAAAGAGTTCTTGAACATGTGTACAGAAGGATTTGTTTCAGTGCATAAAATTAATTTGGTTGGAGCCAAGATCCAAGACAATTTAGGACCCCAGTTAGGCCTCGAGTACAAGCTAATTTAGGATCAAGGTGCAATCCAGGCCCCAGGTTAATTCAGTAACCAGTGCAATTTAGGACCTCGTGTCCAAGCTAATTTGTGACCCAGGTCCGAGCTAATTTTGGACAAAGGTCCTAGCTTCATTAGGGCCCAGTTTCTGGTATAATTTAGCACCCATGCCAAAGGTAACTTAGGACCCAGTTCCACTCTTAGTTGGGACGGAATACAAAATCTATAATCCATATAATTTTGATTCTTTTTACTTGGAAAAGTGTGCGTATAAAATCATAATGTAAAATGTTTCACAGATCCTTTGAAAAAAAATTCCTACAAATTGGTGAAGCAAATGCCATTCGAAACCGGGACACCCCCATTAAAGGGAGAGTAGAAGGGGGGGCAACAAACACGTATACACACACGGGGGACGTGTTCTGACACAGCGAAAGCATGCCTCTGCCAATAGAAAAGAAACATAACAAGACAAGAGAACATTGAATATCACGCACGGATACGTCCAATCGGTACTTTGCTGTCGTGACATCAATAAGCACTACACAGTCAGATATAATAAATGATAGTTGACATCCATGTACACACTGCGCTGCAAAAAGGTCCACTTGGCCAGAAAGAAACAAAAAAAAAAAAAGAGACAAAACTTGTTGGTGAAAAATTTGTTACGACGTTGGTTCACTTACCCCAGAGTACACCGACTGACTAGCGCGCGCATAGTTCGCACGCCGGATTTCGACTCTTATGTTCGTGTGTACCGATGACGAAAACACACGCTTTCGACCGGCGAATAATTTTTTTTTTTTTTTGGTTTTACGATTGAAAAGAAAAAAGAAACGTGAGAACAGATTTTTTGATCAATGGTCTGAATATGCCAATCGGAAACTGAATGATCGCGACTCACCTTTATTCCGAGGGTAGGAGTCAGCATTCCATAGTCGGTTAAGGGTTGCAGCATAACGGGGGGTAGGTTTGCCATCATCATACTGTCTAGAATCTTCGCACGTACTTTCCCTTCGTGCACAGAACACAAATCAATTTATTGCTTACTAGACCTACCTGAAACACAGGAAAAGGTACACACACATTAGGCGACTGTACGGATCACAAACAAGCATATTTATTAAGAAATCTCCAAAATACAGTTATAAACATACACGTAAGCCACACGTTTAATTCGATCAAGATTGCAAAACTGTTTGAGGTAGGGGACCTTTGTGACCCCCGTTTTAAGCATTGTAGAAATGGTTAGACCAATTTCACTGAATTGTTTATAGCAATCCTGGCTATGTATAAGACAGGTCTTCTCCAACTCTGATAGTCATATTTTCGTTATCATCGCAATTCGTGAAGTCCTCGAGTCCACAGGTCAAATTAATTAAAATGAATGGAGAGAACAGTATCAGGGATGGTCAAGGCGAGTACACAGCCTCCATTTAATCAGTTCGTACGGCTGTCTTGTTCAGGGGCGGGGAGGGGAGGGGAGGGGAGGGGAGAGGGGGTGTAGCTTAACTAAATAGGCTAACGGATCCCATCCGAGGGACTTGCGAGAGCTTTAAAACAGGTATTCCGACGAAGTGAACGACACAAAGCTCCGGCGCAGACGGCCTGGCAAAGGTGCAACGTGTCCCCGTGTCACGCGGAAACCGAAGAAAATCCAAGTCGCGGTGTTCCGCCGTGCGAGCCAAGCCTAGCCGCGCAATCAGCAAACTTGGTGCCGCTTTCGCGGAACAATGCGCCCGGTCGCGTTTTCCTTATCTTAAATCCTCGCGGAATGCAGAAAGTGTAACAAAGGCTGCGCGGAACTACGGCTCCGGGTATCAACCGATGAACTTTTACCGGGTGCGCGAGCGCGCGCGCGCGCGTGGATGCGACACGCTTCGCGCAAACATTGTTCCGAACTCGTCCCGATCCAAACCCAGGTAACCGAGGCAAGGGGTTGAGGACGGAGGACTCTCGGCGAGGAGTTCCACAGTTGCGGAGTTTCATCACAGACCCCCACCACTACCTCTCTCTCTCTCTCTCTCCCTCTCTCCTCCAGGTACATTTCAATTATACCTCGGCAACCAATTAAGAAATTAATCCATTAAGATTAACGTGAACCGTGGAGGAACCCGTGTAGACGGGATTACACACGTCCGGGGATCGACTAAAACCTGGGCGCAGAGTCAACGTGATCGCTCCGCTGAAGACCCACATACACTTCGGTTAAGATTGCTGGTCTTTCGGACCGCGTTTAGCTCACTGGAACTGACCCGTAGGCTTTTTGGACACTTCAATGAAGGTTGCTATCTGTTTTACTCGGATAAACTAGGCCCGAGGTAGGTGTACGCTAGGATCGAGCCAGCTCCGCGATAGGATCGAGCTAGATCTTGGTTAGGCACAAGCTAAAGCAGGACTCTTGTCCAAGCTGATTTAGGACCCACTTGCAAGCTGATTTAAGACCCAGGTCCAAACTAATTTTGGAGCCAGGCCTGGGATACGCCTGGGCTAATTTAGGACCCCACATCAAGCTAAATCCCAGCCCAAATTTGGAACCAGATCCTGGCTAGAATCAAACCGAAATTAGCACCAAAGTTCCAGTTAATTTGACACCCCGATCCAGACTAATTTAGGTCCGAGATACAAGCTAATTTAGGACCCAGAACCAAGCCAATTTGGGACCCACCGCCAGACTAATTCAGATCCGAGATGCAAACTAATTTAGAACCTAGGCCTGGGATACGTCTAAGCTAATTTAGGACCCCACACCAAGCTAAATCCAAGCTAATGTAGGACCGAGATTGAAGCTAATTTGGGACGCAAAATCAAGCTAAATTGAAGCCCAAGTTGGGAACCAGATCCTGGCTAGATTCAAACCTAAATTAGGACCTAGGTCCAAGCCAATTTGGGACCCACCTCGAGACTAATTTAGGTCCGAGATACAAGCTAATTTAGGACCCAGATCCCAGCCAATTTGGGACCCACCTCCGAGCTAATTTAGGTCCGAAATACAAGCTAATTTAGGTCCGAGATACAAGCTAATTTAGGACCCAGATCCAAGCCAATTTGGGACCCACCTCCGAGCTAATTTAGGAGCCAGAGTCAAGCCGGGTCCCAGCCTAGGGAAGGACCCAGGCGTAAGCTAATTTACGACCCAGGTCAAAGGTTGGTCAAAGCTAAATCTAAGGCAGGTTCTAGCGAAAGCCAGGCTGTAGTACAATTATATTAAACGCATTATAAGAAAATTGTATCGTGTATAACGGTTGACGCGACTCCACGGAATTCAGCATTCGCCCGAAGGTAGCCGGAACGAGTAGTCGGTCGACGGTTCTCTGTTACGATCCGTCGTTGTCTGTCCCGCACGAATTAAACCGGTCTAAGCACACTTTAATTAGCCGCAGAGCAAACAGGGAGGACCGGTGAGCCCACTGATGTACGTGAAAAGCGTGGGAGTCGGTACAGACTCGAATATCCGTCCCTTTAACGAATCGTTTCTTCGGATGATCGACGTGGAGCCGTGGCCAAAGGAGTTTGTTGCGCGTCGAATTTCGGGAGATCGATCGTAGTGTTGTTTAATCGGGAGACAGCAGCCTCGGGGAAACTTCGCGGTCTAGAAGAGAAGAATCTCGAATCCGAGGAAGAAGTCGAAGAGCCGTGGAACACATCCAACAGAGGGGAACTGCGATCTCGAAATTGTGCCCAAGCGAGATAACAAAGTGGCGCGAAAGAGAACATCGGGAAAGTGAAGTGCTCCCGAAGTTACTGCGAATTTTTCTTAACGTTAAACAGCGGTGTAGGAGGAGAGAGGAGAGGGCTGAGAGAGAAAGAGAGAGAGAGAGAGAGAGAGAGAGAGAGAGAGAGAGAGGAAGAAGTGGATAGCTCGGTCGAGCACGGGAACAGCGTGGAAACACCGCGTTCACGGAAATAGAGATTTCGCGGAAGGTCTTACGTCGGATTTGCCGGTTAAGCCGCCTCGGATCGTGCTGTTACAACGTTTCCTTCTGCAGCTCCCTCTGCGAAAACCCTGAGCCCCACCCTCTCCTCTCCTCTCCTCTCCGCCACACTTCTATTCCCCCACGCCCACGCAGCTCGCAGATCAACGACGGCCACGTGACACCAATCTAAGTTTCGAAACCATCCTTCAACCTTCTTCCCCTCTTTCTTTTTCCCTCGCCGGGATCTGCTAGCCGGAATTCTTATGGGAATCCTCTGTATCGATTAACCCATTAATGCACCTTAATGCACTGCCAATTAGCCATAGCGACAAACAAATTAGTCGCAGCTCACAAAGTTGCATGGAAATTGCCATCCCTCCAACGGCTTCTTTCAGATTTTTTTCTCGAAAACTGGACAAAGATTTTTTAACAACGTTCACCGGATTTTGTCGCTCAATGTTTGGGCTACATTGCAGTATCTTTTTAAAAGCGTAAAAAAATTTTGAAAGTATACTGCGTCGACTTTGGTTTACGATGTGGACAAGTTTGGTGCCGTCGTGCCTCCGCGAGGGTGTCTTTCCGATTTTTTTCTGGGAAAATGGAGAGAGATAGCTTGATGCTCTTTGTTGCATCTTATTGATTAAGGTTTCGGCTAAGTTCTAGTATTTTTTTAATCCAAAAATCGTGACAATTCTTTAAGATGCACCGCGTCGAAGCCGACCGATTTTTCAAGTCGGACAATCTTGATCCCGCCGAAACAACCGAATTAGAAAACTGCGGCCGGAGCGAAGTGTGGGATCTTTTTTAATTTTTCGAGGAAGAATCACGAGGCGACAGACGGAACTGCGACTGCACCGAATCAGTGCGACTCGGCAGGCAGCTAACTCGATTTAGGCAAAGTTGCGGGAAAACTTGGAAGCCACGCGCCGTTCGCCGGGTAACATGAAACTGAGGGGAGTTAATCAACCATGGAACGACACATTCCGGCGCGTAAAAAGTTCAACGGCGACGGGAGCAAGATGTTTCCCGGGCGAGAAACAGCGTCGGCTTTCCTCTTTGAAACACCGGGCGAACCGGGTGCACGGGTCTCGCGCGAATAAAACCGATCGGAACGTTCCGAACTCGTGTGTTTCAGTCTCCGGTGTTTTTCCAGGTCGACTGTACGTACAGTGGGAATTCTTAAACTCCAAAAAATCGAGGCAAAGTCACGGCGGTGGCGTGAGCGTGGGTCGCGTCGCCGCCTTTGTGTCGCAAACCCGGTGAACAGCTCGCGTTATCACGTGTGGCGGCGGAGTTAGACCGGCCGGCAATTGCAGCGATAATTCTCGAAAATTTCCCGACGGGTATGGGGTGCTCGCGACAACGAAGACATCCTGGAACACGTGTCCCCTGTAACAACAACCGGAATACGAGAATCGAGGTACGTCTGGATCCCGGGAACCTTCGTAGCGTTCGATCGCCGCCACGTTTTCGCCCTTCTGCCTTGTTCTCTCGCTCCCTTTACCACTCTCGCTTCCGCTCGCACGCGCTTTCTCACTCTCTCCGGCGCCTTCTTTTTTCGTTTTTTTTATAGGACTGGATATTTTATTCAGCGGCACTCTGCTGGCTCGCCTCTCGCGGCGTTTGATATTGCAGTCTCATTGCATAAAACCCGAGGCTTGCATAAAACACGGGGCCAGCGTTTCTCGAGCCGGGGCTGACGGCTCGGAGAGACGGTCAGAAACGGCCAGCGGGAGAGCGCGTTATTCCGCGGACTGTACAAGAAATAAGTTCGCGACAAAGAATTCATCCCCGCGCCCGGATTAAATATGACACGTTCTGATGAGGGCGAGCAGCTACAGGTCCCTTCCGACGCAGTGCAATGCGACCTGTGCAGAAGAGCCTGATAGAATACTTGGATTATCATACTGGGGTACCAGATGTCCAGATAATTTGATAAACTCGGATGGAACGTAGGTAATTCGAATCGTTAGTGGCTCGAGTGGACCTAATTCTGAGCTGGAGTACCTGATCTGGACCTAACTCAATCTAAGGGTATTTGCACTGGTCCTGACCCTAGCTTGGATCGTATAGAAAGGTGTAATTTTAGGTTAGAGTACCTGAACTGGACCTGAACCTAGCTTAAGGTACCTGAACTGGACCTGAGCCTAGCATAAAGTACCTGAACTGGACCTGAGCCTAGCATAAAGTACCTGAACTGGACCTGAACCTAGCTTAAAGTGCCTGAACTGGACCTGAACCTATCTTAAAGTACCTGAACTGGACCTGAACCTACCTTAAAGTACCTGAACTAGGCTTGATTTTTGTGTAGAGTGCCTGGACCAGGCTTAGTTCTGATCTAGATCTAAGCTGGGGTACCTGATCTGGACCTAATTCAATCTCAGAGTACCTGCACAGGTCCTGAACCTAGCTTGGATTGTTTGGGATACACCTAATTTTACGTTAGAGTACCTGAACTGGACCTGAACCTAGCTTAAAGTACCTGAACTGGCCCTGAACCTAGCTTAAAGTACCTGAACTGGACCTGAACCTATCTTAAAGTACCTGAACTGGACCTGAACCTATCTTAAAGTACCTGAACTGGACCTGAACCTACCTTAAAGTACCTGAACTAGGCTTGATTTTTGTGTAGAGTGCCTGGACCAGGCTTAGTTCTGATCTAGATCTAAGCTGGGGTACCTGATCTGGACCTAATTCAATCTCAGAGTACCTGCACAGGTCCCGAACCTAGCTTGGATTGTTTGGGATACACCTAATTTTACGTTAGAGTACCTGAACTGGACCTGAACCTAGCTTAAAGTACCTGAACTGGCCCTGAACCTAGCTTAAAGTACCTGAACTGGACCTGAACCTGCCATGAAGTACCTGAACTAGGCTTGATTTTTGTGTAGAGTGTCTGGACCAGGCTTAGTTCTGATCTAGATCTAAGCTGGGGTACCTAATCTGGACCTAATTCAATCTAAGAGTACCTGCACAGGTCCTGAACCTAGCTTGGATTGTTTGGGATACACCTAATTTTACGTTAGAGTACCTGAACTGGACCTGAACCTAACTTAAAGTACCTGAACTGGACCTGAACCTAACTTAACGTACCTGAACTGAACCTGAACCTAACTTGAAGTACCTGGACTAGGCTTAACTTTGGTCTAGAGTGCCTAGACTAGACTTAACTGGGACCTAGACCTCAGCTGTAGTACCTGATCTGGACCTAACTCGTGTTATGTCTGCGCGGGAACCCACTAGTTATATAAATCGTTTCTGCTAGCACAGTGGGGAAGAACGAGACTTGTTTGCCTCGGCAACCGTCGGTCCGGCCGTCAGCTATTATCTTCTATCATTAGCAGAAAATCACACTAAACGTCCACAGCACATCATCATTCACGCGTCACTGTCAATGCTTCTAATGCACGTACACTGATTGCCAATTAGTAGCACGGAACGTGTATCGATCGATCGAAGGCTAGCGGCACAGGGCCGACCGATTGCACTCATTAATGCGACCTGGATTTCTCATTTTGATACGGACAAGGAAATCGCTCCTCATCCGAGATCACGGCGCTTCATCCTCCAGGATTCATCCTGGGATCCCAGGTCTGTGTGGCATGATCGGTCCCTTCAACCGGCTTTGCGATTACCTTCGATCGAACCAACGTGGGACGACACTGAGACGTTTATGAATTTTCTTCGAAAAAACTATTAACGATATGGGAGTAAACTTTTTGGGGGCGTGTAGAGACATCCTTGAACTATAGGAAAACAATTTTTTAGTCGCGGACGTGCAACTATTACGTCCGATAAAAATTAATGTCAAGACGCGAAAAACCTGTTTCACCCTACGAGACTCAAGATCAGAGGTTCCGGTGTTCAAGAGACCTAAGCACGTGATCGACGTGGCAGAGAACGTCACCCGCACAAAGCGATAATTGCTCACGTTGTTCCGCGTTAATACAGCAGGATAAAAGGACCACGACGCGTCCGCCTCTGGTGTCCCCGGCCCGGAATATCCTCGAGCCTTTTATTTTCACCGGTTCCGGTCTCTTTCTCTATTTTCCACGGTGTTTCTACCGTCCGCGGCGTGCTCGTCGACCTCTTTTCCTCGACCGTCCGCGTTTGATTAATTCTGTATCCAACCATGGCTAATTCGACGGCGATTAACCGCGCGCTCAGAGGAAAACGCGGGGACATCGCCGAAGCTCGGGAGGACGAGCTGGCAAAAGAGAGGAAAAAGTGTTGGAGGTGTGCAAATAGAAATGTCAGCGGTGACGAGTCAACCGGCCCCTGGAATTTGGTCGTCGAAGGTCGAGTTACTGCCGCATCATTCCGATGACGAACAACGCGCTGGAAGCTCGTGTGAAATTTTAGTCGCGCCTAGAAACAGTCTTCACGATTTTTTTTTTTTTTAACAAACTACTAACAATATGGGAACAAACTTTCTTGGGATTTGTAGACACAACCTTAAACTAACCTTAAACATTTTTGTGATATCCTGAGACAAGGTACCCGCTTAGGAGACCCAATGAGTTCTATCAACCTAGGTCACGTCTAGCTGTGGCGATGATTCATGGCAATCTCTGTTTGCTCATCAGCCGACTATGCAAAGACCTAGGCCAGGTGTCAAGTCTTTCGGGCCCTAATCAAAACCTAGGACTCTCGATCTAGGCTGGGTTTAATTTTAAGTAGAGGTTATGGCCATAGAATTGGGTCAGACTGTGGCTGAAAAGCTAACAGGATGAGGGTGTCCATGATTGTGAAGTAATCTGCAAGGATTCCGAAGAATCCTCTAAGAGATCAGGGCAAAGGGCACAGTTTCCACTCACGTTTTACAATCAAGGACTTTTCGACTTCGAGGATGACCGGACAATTACCGAGCTAATATCACCGAGCATCCTAATTGGATCATCCCGAATAGCTGCCGCTCTCCTTTTATCCACTCCGCACAGTGTTGCTACCGTGTTCTGACTTCTTCGGCTCGACACGGACAATTAATCAGATTTAACGATTTCCAATCGGCTACGGACACAGCGTGCATCATTCATCGGGCTTTCCGGGCCCTGAAAGACCATTTGCCGAAAACTACGGGCAAGTCGGGCCATATCACGGTCTGCTAATCCGGCAACAGGTACGCGAAGCCCGGGGTAACAATGTGGAATTGGTGATTCACGCGGCGGCGACAAGTTAGCGTAGGCCAGATGAACAAGGGAAAATTGGAGAGCGACGGGGACGGGACACACAGAGAGAGAGACACAGAGAGCGAGAGAGAGAGAGAGAGAGAGAGAGAGAGAGAGAGACGCGATTCATGGTCGACCGAGCAGATGGCGAGGCTCGCGCGTATTGGCTAAAAATGTAAATTGTCCCAATAGCGTGCAACCCCGTTCATCGTTTAGTTTGTTCGTTCGTTGGAGCGCGCTCTGCCCAACGGCTGTGAAGTAATTGAAAACACGCGTCATCTCCGGTAACGATGACCGAGGGGTCCCCCGCTGTATGGCGTCCGGTACTGGCTGACTCTACCTACTGCTTCCTCGACTTCCGATAAGGCCGCGCGGCCTGAACAATCGTGTAACTGTCAGCTGATGGACAGTTAACTTCACCGATTCCTTACCGGTGGTGCCCTCTGCGACGTTTAAACCACCAAAATCAGTTTCGGTAGCTAGGTTCAGTCAGGCGGTTATGCCTCGGTTAGGTGACTAGGCCTGCACTATGTGACCAGGCTTGTGCTAGGCAGCTGGGTAACCAGGTCCGTGGCAGGTTGTTAGTCAGCTTCAGATATTCAGGACTGGACAGCTAGGTTTAAGTAACTAACTCTAGATAGCGAGAGCTAGGTAGCTAGGACGTAAGTAGCTAGGTCTAGGTAGCTAGGTCTAGGTAGCTAGGTGTAGGCAGCTAGGTCTAGGTAGCTAGGTGTAGGCAGCTAGGTCTAGGTAGCTAGCTGTAGGCAGCTAGGTCTAGGTAGCTAGATCAAGATAGCTAGGTCTAGATAGCTAGATCAAGACAGCTAGGTCTAGATAGCTGGGTCTAGATAGTGAGAGCTTGGTAGCTAGGACCTAAGTAGCTAACTCCACATAGCGGAAGGTGGGTACCTAGGATCTAAGTAAATAGGTTTAGGTAGCTAGGTGTAGGCAGCTAGGTCTAGGTAGCTAGCTGTAGGCAGCTAGGTCTAGGTAGCTAGATCAAGATAGCTAGGTCTAGATAGCTAGATCAAGACAGCTAGGTCTAGATAGCTGGGTCTAGATAGTGAGAGCTTGGTAGCTAGGACCTAAGTAGCTAACTCCACATAGCGGAAGGTGGGTACCTAGGATCTAAGTAAATAGGTCTAGGTAGCTAGGACCTAAGTAAATAGGTCTAGGTAGCTAGGACCTAAGTAAATAGGTCTAGGTAGCTAGGACCTAAGTAAATAGGTCCAGGTAGCTAGGACCCAAGTAGCTAGCTCTACATAGCGAGAGCTAGGTAGCTAGGCCTAGATAGCTAGGTCTAGGTAGCTGGGCGTAGACAGTGTCTGGACGAAGTTTCAGCTGCTTTCCCGCAAAAGGCCTACACAGTCACGTGCCAGCTCCATAAATATGAAGTAACCTAACTCCCCCAGCTGGCCTCGCAGGAGATACCTCCGGTGTTGGGGTATACGGGCCAGCGGTTGCGTGGGAGTATCCTCCGGGCACCTCTTACCGGCGGCTTCTCGGCCGCGGAAGGAGTGGTAGGAAGTTAGGGCACGGGTCGTTAATTCCGGTATGAATATGCCCAGCAGGCGAAGGAGTCGACTAGCAACCATCCTGGGTGGACTAGACTCTCCCTCTTTGTCGAGTCTGTGTTTGTGCCGCTGGTTTATTAAGTGGACTCTGGGATCGCCGATGACACGGAACAACTTGCGTAATTCGTCCTCGAATAAATCCTACACGGCCGACAGAGCTTCCTCCGCTCCCCCAAGGCAATTTCTTTCCTTCTGTGGCAGAAAGACTCGTCTTTCTTTCTATCAGCCTCGACAATCGGTTTGATCTTCCATTCAGTAGACGCCGCCCGGAGAGACGGAGGGGGAGGGGGAGGGGCGGACGACGACGTTTGTTCGACGATTGTCCCCGAAGTCTCGTTAAATTCGCCGGCAACAGGTTCGCGCGGCGGCGGCGGCGGCGTCGGCGGGCGCGCGCGTTAGCAGGCAGCCCCGAAATTGAATTCGAACAGATTGCGAATATGTAATTGCAGTCGCGGCACGTGTCGTGTTATGACATTCGAGCAGCCATCGAAATGGGACGCGGCAATCGGGGGAATCAGCTGCCATTGTCTCTGACTCGTCGCCCGGTAAATACGTGACGGGATAAGCGCGCGAGGATTTACATCGGCGACGATCGACCGGGGCGATAGAACGCGCGACGCTGCCGCAGGATTGTCTTAATCTCGCTGACTATGCGACATAGTCAACCCCGGGATCAGCCGACTACGAGAAGTGTCAGATGGGACTAAAGCAACTAACGGGGTGGAGGGGAGAGGGGCAATTGCCGATGACGAAACAGGGGTAGGAAGGACAGTTTAGCGCCATCTGCTGGCCGTTGTAAGAGTCTCGCAATTTCTTAGGGGCACAGGTGAAATTTAATATCGACTCGGAGGGACAACGTCGTCGGAGGATCTTTATGAGGCGCAAGCTTAATTACCTTCGGCATCCCAGCCCTCACCTCGGCGAGACCCTTCGCAGAAATTCACTATCGTCGCGGCGCAGGGAAGTTCGCGGAACCCCCACTGTTTCTGTTTCGCTCTTTCGCTGGCCTCACACCCTTCTCGGCTGGCCTCAGCCTCGCCCTCCGCCAACCCCCACCAAGGGATTCACGTGTTCAGCGGCTGGCCTCCTTTCCCCACCAGGCCATAGTGACTCAAAACATAATTAAAATTTTCTAATTAAGAATTTCGATAAGGAACTCCTCTCTATCCCGCGAAGGAGGAGGCTTTGCTGTCACGATACAACCCCATCTTGCTTTCCTATCTCTTCTACCCCCCAACCCAACGCCATTCTCGGTGCCCTATATCATTCCCGTTTAATATCGCAGCTCCCTGATGCACCCCTCTCTTCTGTTTACTGAATTAACGAATGCCCGCCTGCAGGCTCCGCGATCCTCAAAGTATCCTTTGCTATTTTTCCTGAAGGATGACGTACTCGTTGCAGATAACAACGTCTGCTGGGTTCATTGTGTCCTGATTGTAGCGTGCAACGTGCCCGTGCAGTTTGCTCGATTTCCTGGAACTAATTCTCTACTGGTGTACAATTTTCAAGGGGAGTGAAACCTCGACTTGATTTTAAGGGGACATTTCGAGTCAATTTTAGTATGTGTTCCCGTAGGAATTTCGGGGTCTTCCGGGTGTTCAAATTAAAGCTGAAAGACTGAACTTTGCGATAAGGGTACGTAGATTCAAAGAAAATTCGACTCCGCATCGAAAAATCGAGAAAACTCTACTGGTAGCTCGGAGCGAATGCACTCGACTGTAAGGGTATTGTTCGAGACGTTTTTAGAATGTGTTCCCGTAGGAATTTCGAGGTCTTCCGGGGGTTCAAATTAAAGCTGAAAGACTGAACTTTGCGATAACGGTACGTAGATTCAAAGAAAATTCGACTCCGCATCGAAAAATCGAGAAAACTCTACTGGTAGCTCGGAGCGAATGCAATCGACTGTAAGGGTATTGTTCCAGAAGTTTTTAGAATATGTTCCCGTAGGAATTTCTGGACGTCCGAGGGCTTGAATTAAAGGTAAAGTATCACGCTTGACGATAAGAGCACTTATGGTATCTGATACGGGTCCAGAGTGACCCAGCCATTCTGTTTCACCATCAACTCCGGAAAAATCGATGAAACGAAGAACCAGGTGGAGTCGCGGGTAAATAATTCGATAAAAGTTGTATGGGGGGGAAGAATTCAACGAAATGATTTCCGGCGATGAATGCGGCGATGTCTACGCCGCTCTATTCATCATCCATGGTTCTCCCTTCGTTCTAATTCGCGCTATCGAGCGAGTTACGAGGGGCGGAAAAAATATTGCGTTGTTGCGCGACGTTATTGCGCGCGGAAAGTGATGTTCCCGTTGCGAGGCCCAGTATGCAATTTGTTAGATTCGAGAGGCTCGTTCTTGGGATGATCGTTCTTCGACACGCGATATCTCGATACGGTCTGGTAGGGGCGATTAAGTTTCGAAACGAGAATCCACGACAGGATTGCGGCACTTAGTTACCAGGACGAACGAGGTTAACCTGGAATTGGGTACTCCAGAGGCTGCTGCAGGTCCTGGAACCAGGAATCTCGGTTATTCCGATTAAGTCGTCGGTCCCAGTCAGATCGTTAATCGCAGATCAACCAGGAATAGCTTCAGCTGCGTTCCACGTATCGCTGGGAAAACATTCGCCGAGTATAATAATCGTCTCACTGTTAACACCCTGAGTGCCACGTCGGTTATACCTGACCGACACAATTTGTTTACTAAATTCAAAATACAATTTTTGCTACAATCTATCCTTCTTATTTTGGTGTTATTAAATAAATCACTTTGATTTCGTGAGATTTTTGTGAGCATTGGCGTGGACAAGTTTCCAAGTCAATTTGTGTAGAAAATTCTGATGAATTTGTTTTGATTATAAGGACCGGTGAAAATGAATCCGTTTCTTTGGGGGCCTGGGATTTTATTGATCCGTTGGTGATCTGAATAAACATTGATGGTCCAATTAGAAAACGGAAAGCCGGGATATAACGCTCTGATCGTATGCGTGATTCACACGATCACGACTGAGGATCGCATCGGGAACGAGTAAGAGCGATTTGCCACGCGAATAGCTTCGTTTCGTTACCACTCCATTTTTACCCTCTCTTTCGCGGAAAATAGGAGTCCGCCATTAATTGAAAGTCGATTGAATGCGATGAGTGCGGCCTCCGTTTCCGGTCGGAAATCCTGGCCCCTACCGACCAAACTAGCTTCATTTTCCTTTGCACTCTAAATACGCGTTTTCCGCGTGCATCGCGGAAACGAGTGCGATAAATAATTAAATCCAATTCTAGGCAGCGACCAATTTTTTAAAAAATGGTACGATGAGCGAGGCATAATTTAAGCTGGGACCTAACCAAAAAAACAAGAAAATATGGTGTCAATGTTAAATTTCAACGAAGAATTAAATACTTTCTGAACTGGACAGTTTCAAACGGTATCAATGAGAATGGCATAATTGTCACGAAGATGGGAATAATCGATGGAAGAGGATAAAATTGGAGGGGCACCCTCGTCGATCAATTAGGGCTATAATTCGTTTCGAGACAGATTGCGCCGATATTTCTTAAAAGAGTACGCCACGATAATTCACTATCAAGCATATCCGAAGTACGATGGTGCTCAAAACCGGTCTCGGATTCAGTTTAAATAATAGAGCGGCGTAAACAATGGGGGTCCGGTCGTCGAGTTTTGAACGACGGCCAAATCGTCGTCGTTCGTCGTCAACTGCGTCCCGATTAAAGGAACGAACAGAGTGCCACGCGCAGGAGCGGCTGCAGGGAAGAAGGAAATAACGAGCGGACTTGGCCGAGACTTTTTTTCGTTCTACCGGAGGGTCATTAGCGTGTCTATAAATAAAATAATCGTCGGCCGTGTCTTTTGTTGAGCCGCGACACGCCCGAGCTACCCCTCGTCCCGTTCGGTTACACGCTCCTGCGACAAACGACGCTGCCGCCCAACGAAGGATTCATCGATCCCTCTGAAAGGATCCTGCTCCTGGCGGCCAGTCCCTCCGATGGCTAATTGTCCCCTTGCCAATCTAATCCCATGACGAATATCTTCTTCACATCGCAGCCACTATTTCGAAAATACAAGCCTCTATAAAAAAATATGCAACTCACGTTATTTTGATAATTCTGACTTAATAAAAATCACACGTGTACCTCTAACACCGATAAATATGTGTGCAAATTTTTAATGCGGAAGGTCCAACAGATTTTCTGACAAAAATTCCTAAACGTGCAAAAGCTTGGGGGGTTGTAAGGTTCCGCACAGGTTCTATAAACAAATATGCAATTCGCGTAATTTTGATAATTCTGACTTAACAAAAATCACACGTGTACCTCTAACACCGATAAATATGTGTGCAAATTTTTAATGCGGAAGGTCCAACAGATTTTCTGACAAAAATTCCTAAACGTGCAAAAGCTTGGGGGGTTGTAAGGTTCCGCACAGGTTCTATAAACAAATATGCAATTCGCGTAATTTTGATAATTCTGACTTAATAAAAATCACACGTGTACCTCTAATACCGATGAATACGTGTGCAAATTTTTAATGCAGGATGTCCAACAGATTTTCCGAAAAAAATTGCTGAATGTGGAACAAAGGCCTGGAAAAGCAGAATGGCCCCTTAAAAATGGTAACGACATCGTCGCGGATTGCCGGTCCGTTGAAAGGAGCGCGGTGCGGAACGTTTCAATGGAACAACAATCAATAGGGTAAACATAATTTAATGAAACAACAACGTTCGTTATTCACGGCAGAACAATTCGATTTTCGCGGACGCCCGTCGGAACGCGTCGCGGCGCCGTGTGAAAACTGGCCAATAACCATTATCCAGCCCGTTATATCGTCGATCTCTCCGTCCGGATCGAACGTTTACATAGAAATGGGACGCGCGTCCGTTCCGGCGAGACGCGCCGATAAGCACGTGGGCCGGGCGCGCACGTTCTCGATTTTATTAATTGCAGAAATTAATTCGGGATCGAGCACAACCCCGCCATGCCAACCGGCGCGCTGCTGCCCCCCACCCCCTCACTTTCTCTCTCTCTCTCTCTCTCTTTCTCCCGGCGCCGCGCTAAACTTTTCAATTAAGACTGGACAGTCAATCAAAGCTAATTGAGTCCGGAATATGACCGGACGCGTTGATTGGATATTTTTAACGTAACCATTAGCGGTGTCGATGCCGTTTAACGGACACTTTTCATCCGCGTCCGGGAAAAACCAACCCCCGCTTTTGTTTTCCCATCGATGCCAAGACAAATCAAGCGCGAAACCGCCGATCGGCTACGCGGAAAATTAGCTTCAACTGCTCAAATTCATATGAAGCTCCGACAAAAATTTATGTAGAAAACCAATCGCGAAAAAGGGGCTGTTGTTTCCACTTCCTAAAAAAAAAATATTTAATAAAAATGGCCAATGAAATTTATTAACGTCGAGCTCTGTATATGTTTTTATTAGCCTTTTAACTTGTCACTCGATTTTTTTTTCGGATGCATTAACTAGAAAATACGACCTCCGTTGCCTGCAGAATTGGACGTTTCCAGCACCTGTTCTAATTTAATTTCCCTATCGAAACAAAAATCTGCATTCTAATTTTTTTTTTTTAACGGCTTCCTGTGGAAAAAGGTCTACTCTATCGTCATGTTCAATTAAATTTCGCTTTAGGCCTCTAGTTTTCAAAATACATTTAAAAATGTCCCAGAAAGTGGGTGCCCAAAATTCGTCTTTCTTTCAAAATTGTTTAAAAATACTTAAATGTTCACAAAGTTATCAAAAAATGTGTCATTTTATTCGCGACACTCTAAGGAATCTTTCCACGTCAAAATCATTCCTGTACGTTTTACCGTTTCCTCGCAAAAATATGCCAAAGTCGAAAGTATGATTTCTCGCCTAAAATCGAATTTCTCAAAAACTAAGATCGACAGCGAAAAACGGTTTTCTTTAGAGTATTCGGCGAGTCATAGTCTACAGGCTCAATTGGCTGGTTGTTGAAAATAGGCGTGGATGGAGGAGCAAAAATGGATTTTTTGGAGTTGGTTCATGTCGTCAGCGAGGAGCAACAGCTTCAAGAAAACGTTCCGTCGATAGCGGACCGGGATCCCGTCCGGAAGTACCGCTATTAAGGTTCCTGGGCGCGTAGTACGGGCAAACTGGATGTTCCGAACTCGTAAGCAGCCAATTAAGAATAACTACTTCAGCCGAGGCGTCTAGCCGAGTCGGACCCGACGCTATTCCAACGGCAGGTTACGATTTCTGGCAGCTTCAGCCGCTGATACAGTCTCGAGCCGGCAAGTTCCCGCTACTTCCCCAGTTCGACGACCACCCCTGTCCTTGATGGCTAATTAGTTATTACTAATTGCCCGGAGTAGTTCGCTAGTTTCGATCCCGGCAGCTCGACACCGTAGTGTGAGACGCGTTCGCGCGGAACCTAAACCCTTCTCGAAGATAACACGTGGGCGCTGCCTGTGTACACAGATGGCGCTTTCGTCCCCTAAATCCTGTCGGCTTCCTGACGGAAAAAATTTTTTCTCACGGTTTAACAACGTCTCCTTAAATAACAGCAAAGGTTCCTTTAACATTACCACGAATTTCCTAAAACAAATTTATAAACATCAGAATATACAGAATTCTCACACCCCCAGTCCTGCAATCATGGAATTTAATATTTTTTGTATCGAGTATAATAGGCTTAAAAAATTACTTCCTGACAGATAAAGGATATCTCTTTAAATAGCGAAGAATATTTTTTACATATCACCCCTAATTTCCGAAAAACAAATTTATAAATCTAAGAATATTCAGAATTCTCACACCCCCAGTCCTGCAATCATGGAATTTAATATTTTTTGTACCGAGTAGCAGGCTTGAAAAATTACTTCCTGACAGATAAAGGATGCCACTTTAAATAGCAAAGATTATTTTTTACATATCGCCCCTAATTTCCGAAAAAAAATTTATAAATCTAACAATATTCAGAATTCTCACACCCCTAGTCCTGCAATCATAGAATTTAATATTTTTTGTATCGAGTATTAGGCTTAAAAAATTACTTCCTGATAGATAAAGGATGCCACTTTAAGTAGTAAAGAATATTTTTTAAATATTACCCCTAATTTCCATAAAAAAATTTTGTAATAATCGATTGGTGAATTTTTTAGTTCTCCCTCCCCTACTATGGTCATGCGTGCAGTTTTTGTGGGAAGTTCAAATAGTCAGGATGACGGTAAATAGCATTAGCGTGGACGTACACCGCGATGGGGTCAGAGATTAAAATGAACGGTGCCTGGATATCCCGCAGGGTTTATTTTCTGTATGGACACGTTACAGACGATCGGGAACGTACGGTTCGATTAACATCTAATTACCCGATTAACGCCAATTCGATTGATCGGTAATTATTTTACGAGCTCGGTGTACTTTGCTCGATAGTTTGCATTCAAGGGACATTATCGAAGTTACGGGCTCGGCCGGGGCATTCTCTTACGATTCACTTGACGCGTTTTTATCGTGCTCAAAATCGATTTTATCGTCGATTGAATACAATTATTTCAATCCTGCGTCGTTTGTTGTTGCCTCGCCGAGATAGATATTGAAAATGGATTTGTTTTTTTTTTTTATTCTCGTTTATTGGAACGACTTTGTTGCACTTCGAAATCGAAAACAAATAAATCGTCGCCGAATAGAAAAAGATTAAAAATATGCAATTAGAAACAGCGCACGGTGAAAAAGCATCCCGTCCAAACGGATCACAATGCGCCCTGTCAACGTCAACTTCCAATTTTATTTAAAGCAAAATAATTCCCTGAAGCTAGCCAATTTTATTTCCAATAAAACCTGTCAACGTTGCTAACAGCATATAAAAATCCTGCCGTCCCTCCTTCCACACAAAATCTACTAAAACAAAAAAAAACATTGTAACCAGAGTCATCATTATTCATCATTCAGGCCAAGAAAAAATTTTTACTTATACTTATACTCGCGCAAAAACAATTTGTTTCCAACTCTTATGCACTCAAAACCCAATGAAAAAAATTTTTTTAGTAACCAGGGTCATCGTTAATCATGATAAAAATTTGTTGCCATCCGTTCTTGAAGTCCAAGCACAAGAAAAAGATTTTCTTGCGTTGTCAGCCTGATAGGGGTAGCATTTAGGTAAGAATTTTTGCGAAATCAGTTGATGGCAATTTTATAGTCCACTGTCGGCCATTATGTTAGCCGGGTAGTCGAGGGCAGGAGCCAGTACACGCTTCCGGTTGAATGGAAACTCCCGGCGGATACGGCGATAATTCCGTAGGCTTTCAATTAGCGTTGGCGCGCGGTTGCTTCGCGGTTCTCGAGAGCCATTACTCGGATTACTTTTCTAGTTTTTTCTTTTCCTTTTTTTTTTTTCGATCGAAAGTCTCCTGACACCTCGGCCCTGTATCGGCCCCGCGCCGTTTGAACGGTTAATTAATACGGCGGAGTGTTCAAGCATTCGGTGGCTCAATTCTGCCAATTTCTGCCCAACAGCTGAAAGAGTTCGTTTCAACGAGTTTCTGTTCTTCCAGACTGTGCTGGCTACATTGCAGACGCGATGCTTTCTGTCGATGGCTTTCGTGCTGCTGGCGCCAGCCAGACAACGCTGATAGCTTTTCAATCTTCCGATCCTACCCCCCACTGTGCCCGCGAACTTCGACCTACAATAGTACACATACAAACAATCGACGTACTTCACACTGATTTAATGTGAAACTTTTATTCCGATACCACGAATTTGAAATCCCGAGAATTCTTGTGAGATTCTTGTCAAATATGGAATTCTTACTCGAGTAAGAACCATAGAATTCATGCTCGAATGACTCAACAATGGAATTCTTGTTCGAATCACTCAACTGTGGATTTCTTGTTCGAATAATTCACATATGGAATTCTTGTTCGAATCACTCAACTGTGGAAATCTTGTTCGAATCACTCAACTGTGGAAATCTTGTTCGAATCACTCAATTGTGGAATTCTTGCTCGAATCACTCAACTGTGGAATTCTTGTTCGAATCACTCAACTGTGGAATTCTTATTCGACTAATTTAGCTGTGACATTTTTTTTCGAATTACTCAACTACGGAATTCTTATTCGAATCACTCAACTGTCGAATTCTTGTTCGAATCACTCAACTGTGGAATTCTTGTTCGAATCACACAACTGTGGAATTCTTGTTCGAATCACACAACTGTGGAATTCTTGTTCGAATCACACAACTATGGAATTCTTGTTCGAATCACTCTACTGTGGAATTCTTGATCGAATAACTCAAAGATAGAATTCTTGTTTGAATCACTCAACTGTGGAATTCTTGCTCGAATCACTCAACTGTGGAATTCTTGTTCGAATCACTAAACTGTGGAATTCTTGTTCGTATCACTCAAAGCTGGAATTCTTGTTCGAATAACTCAACAATGGCATTCTTGCTTGACTAACTCAATTATTGAATTCTTGTTCGACTAATTCAGCTGTGACATTTTTTTTCGAATGACTCAACTATGGAATTCTTGCTCGAATAACTCAACTGTGGAATTCTTGTTCGAATAACTCAAAGCTGAAATTCTTGTTTGAATAACTCAAAGCTGGAATTCTTGTTTGAGCCACTCAAAGGAGTAATTCTTGTATGAGTAGCTATTTGAATGACTCAACTATAAACTTTTTTTTCGAATGACTCAACCATGAAATTCTAGTTCGAATCACTCAACTGTGGAATTCTTGATCGAATAACTCAAAGCTGGAATTCTTGTTTGAGCCACTCAAAGGAGTAATTCTTGTATGAGTAGCTGTTTGAATGACTCAACTATAAACTTTTTTTTCGAATGACTCAACTATGGAATTCTTGTTCGAATAACTCAACTGTGGAATTCTTGATCGAATAACTCAAAGCTGGAATTCTTGTTTGAGCCACTCAAAGGAGTAATTCTTGTATGAGTAGCTGTTTGAATGACTCAACTATAAACTTTTTTTTCGAATGACTCAACTATGGAATTCTTGTTCGAATAACTCAACTGTGGAATTCTTGATCGAATAACTCAAAGCTGGAATTCTTGTTTGAGCCACTCAAAGGAGTAATTCTTGTATGAATAGCTGTTTGAATGACTCAACTATAAACTTCTTGATTGAGCAACTCAACCGTGGAAATCTCGTGAGGATAATTCCAGCAGAAAATTCTGGTTCGAATAATTCGAGTAGGGGTTTTTCGTCGGACCAATTAGGACCAGCTTTCATAGGAGCACGCAGCGCTGCGCGTTTCGTTGCATCGTAACCGAAGACGATCGATTTTCACCTCGGGTACAACAGTATTTCAGCGGCCCAGAAATTTCCAGGGTAAGACACGCGTTCGAAGACTGCACCGAAAGCTGTTTGCCGGCTCGTTGCTGACACAACCACGTTATATACCGTGGGCTGCAAACCCTCCATTACCTCGGCTCGCATAATTCATTCATTCGCCCGTTAATCAAATAATTGATGGAAAGCCGGAAAAGGGGGAAATGGAAAGAAGCTTTTTTAACGAATGATAAAAGGCATACTTTCAGCTTAATGGAATTCGTTATCAGGCAAAAATAATTCCCTTTGACCGTCCAGGAATCAAGAGACAGACGGGTCCAGGTGAAACGACGACGACGACGACGTTGAAAAATAAGAAAATTCGAAAATACTTGGGAAACGTCGCTGAAGCGACCCGAGGGAATCAAATTCAGCCAAGGTTCTCGGACATCTTGCCGCTTTCTCCGCAAGTCGGAGAGAGTCCCTCAGGACGAACCGGGACAAAGAGTAATCGACAGGGACGTTGCCAGCCCACTGAATGGCATTTCGAATTGATATCCTACGAAACACGCCAGGTCCGGTTTAAAAATGATAAATTAGAGGATCCGGGAGGTTGTTCCTCGGATTGCAGGGGCAATCCATAAGGAACGCAACAAAATAACTCGAGCATCAGCTGGTCCAGGAGAGCGTGAGGAAAACTGCAATCCGTCCTGAAGACGAAGCAGTTCCGCGCACGTGGCGCGCATTCGAAAACCCATCAGCCTGCAATAGAGTCTTGCGTCCCACGATCTCACGGTTAGGTCCTCTCCGATTATACCGAGGATTTGTTGGCGAAGAAACACGAGCTGTGTGACTGCAAACAGGAGAGCAGTCTCCGCTAACGCGTCTAAATCTTTTCAGGGCCTGGAGGCTGTCTTTGAGGACCTAGAGCTTAGTCTAGGCTAGGCCAAAGGCTGTCTTCCAGTATTTAGGACCAGGTCATGGCTGGGTGTTCTTGTCCTTTTTCTGATGACGATTGCAGAGAGGCTTAGATCATTGCTAGGCAGTGATAGCTTATCGCTCACGATGGATGATGTCTTGAAGTACGATCCTTTCTGAGCATAACAGCCACTGTAGTCCACGGTGCCTATCTCCTCGGTATCGGTGCGATTCCGAAAACAGTTGAAAACCGCTGCGCACTAAACGCAGCCATGATGTAGTTTACAGTATCGGCTGACGTTGGCCCATATAATAAAGAGACAGAGTATGCGAGCATTTTCCTGGTCGAGGACTGGTTGGATGTTGGCGCGACCCTCTTTCGGCTTCATTGAGACCGGCATTGGATGCCCGGGAACCGTGCTACTCACGTGACGAATGTTCGATCGAGTATTTTCTGATTTACGAGCAGTCATTTTGAGGGGGGTCGGTTTAACGATCGTTCAGGAACCGCGAGGTGTCACATCGGCGCGGATGGACCTCTCAGCTGCGACGGCCGCGATTCGATTTTAGTGCGGGGGATTTAATACTCCATTTAATGCGTGTACCCGTGAAAAATGATGGCCGGCATTATTGGACCGAGAGGCAGTAAAAATGCCCGGGAAATCGATACATTGATTAATGATCGCACCGAACGGGACACCCTTCTGTTTTTAATGATCCCTCTCTCTCTCTATCTCTCTCTCGCCCGGTCTCAAAATCCGTGAAAATCACCTCCGTTTCGTTTCACTGTACCCTAGGTGTCTCTCGGAGAGGACACTCTCTCCGCACAGCATTAGCCTCGAAATGGAAGGGGAGAGTGAGAGAGAGAGAGAGAGAGAGAGAGAGAGAGAGAGTGAGAGAGGAAAGGGAGAGTCGTAGGCGTCGTTCGAACTTCTGGTCGAGTGTCGGTGGCACTTAGATGTGGTTCGTTAGTTCCTGGAGATTGCATCTCCCTGGATTTAGCTAGCAAGTTACCCGCGGCTTCTCACTCCGCGAAAGGCAGCCTCTGCACGTCGGCCATTACCAGACGATTGCCGGCTCCGAGTGCAATTTCGTTTCCGGATATCGAGGTCCGCCTGCCGCAATTTCTTAGGTGCCACTTAACTATCCACTATTTTTCGCCACCCCCCCCCCTCGAGTATACTTACACGAGATCCCTCGATTGATCTTCGTTTCCCCCCCGGATCTCCCTCGGGCCGGATGAGCTCGTGATGCGGATTCACTTATCATGCCCCTGGATAATTGCTCCACGATGCTTCCTTAATTTCTACCATCGTTGCTAGCCCCCAGTAACTTGGCTAAGGTTCTTTTCAAGTATTCCCTGTTCCCAGGTCTGTAGACTGACTTGGGCACGCAGAATTCTCGAAAATGTTGTTCTCTTCAGGGTCAATTTGAGTTGGATTAACCAGTCATGACCTAGACCTCTGCCAGGTCCTACACACTGAACGAAATCCTTCGTCCCAACCTAGACTACGTTGTAGAGCTCAAAGGACACCGCCAGACGTTATCAGCAAAAAGCTAAGACCACCCATCCTCCGGTCTAGGTCCCCGGCAGGTCCTAAACAGAATCTCGACCGCCCTAAACCATCGGTAACGATGCTCCCTTGCGTTAATTAAGAGTAATTGCTATCCCCGTGCCTAGCCGGAACAAAGGGACGGTTTGTCCTCCAGTTTGCAATCACTTAATCGCAGGATCGGGAAACAGTGCGGGGAGCGACTGATGGGAACGTTACTTCTCGCTGGATGGGAACACCCGGAGTAATTACAAATGCTAAACCGAGAGAAATGTCACGTCGGGCTGGAACGGAGTCTTGGACGATCGCAGCGAAACCCTAAGTGGATGCTTCTTCGTGGTGTGCGTCCTGAGCTGCGAGAGTCAATCGGTTGGAACTACCATTTCAAAAATAAGGCGGATGGGATTAAAGCGAAAAGGGCTCCGGGTGGCCCGGGGATCATGACAGTTCAACTATAATCGTCCGCCATCTTGGACCATTGTAATTTCGCCCGACAGAGGTACTGGACAATCCATTATCAACTGAACCCATTCGCTAACCGTTCCTATGTATTTCTGGTCCATGGTGGGAGATCTGTTACCAATTATCGTAATGAGTTGGCTAATAACCGCCCTGTGAAGTTGTATGCCCGGCAAACCCTTTAGATGTCGCCTGGACAACCCATCAATCACGGCATCGGCTCCACAAATCACTAGAGTCATTGACAAAGCACACACCTGCTCCGATAGTAGTCACCGTTAGGTCCTAGAGCTAGCTCTACTAGAGAGGTACCCCTCATTCATGCACTAACGATGAGGTCAGCAATATAGCTGTGAAATTAGGTCCTGCTTTCAAAAACGATCAACACCTCTAGGTGCCCACTAGGTCTCGTGGCTAGCAGAATTGGCAAAGCACCCCTGGTATCTTTGGACCCCCCTAAGTGTGAAGCCTCTTACTATGGACCTTCAGGACGCCGTCCCCCTAACTTTGGACTTCTTCAACTTGGATTCCTTTGCTAACTTTGGAGGACCCAGAATTTTGGGGGATCCTCAACTTTGGAGGGTCCCTACCTTTGGAAGATCTCTACCTTTGGGGAGTCCTTAATTTTGGGAGGGTCCCTAACATGGGAGGGTTCCTAACTTGGGAGGATCACTAAATTTGGAGGGTCCCTAACTTTGAAAGATCCCCTAGCTTTGAAGGGCCCCCAACTTCGGATTCCCAACTTTGCATCCGCTATCTCTGAACCCAACCGTCTCCGTCTTCGCTTCCGCCAGACTATTGACATGTTGTCGTAGACACAAATTGCGCTGAAGTCTCGATCGTGAATCATGTTTTCAGGTGTGACGATTATCGAAGGCAGTAAACCAGCTGATCTTATTTCACCGGATGCCTTACACTTTTCCTCTGGAGCACACATGGGCAGACTGTTGACGACAGTTCGAGGTTATCGCGGTCGTCAGTGGGTGACGATGTTTCGACTTAGGAGGTCGTCTTAAGTGCCCTTTAATATTTAGGAGAGTGGTGGCAGCCTTTATTGGCAACCCTTCGCATTAATCCGGTTACGGCCTCCTGCGCGTCGCAGAAATTTGTAGGCGGTTATAAATTTTAAAACTTGCTCACGCACCTGCGTTCCCGCGCCCTACGGCTTACAGGGGGTTAATCGAGCCTGGCTGAAATATTTTGCATATCGATACTGGAACCCGGCAACTTGCCAAGGGGTAAATGATATCAAGGAAATTAATGCCTCGGCTCTCGATCCGCCGTAGTTTAAGCTGTTGTGATTTGTTTCTGTTTCGGGAACGTGTCGTACCGGTCCCGTTGCATATTTAATTCCAGCCCCTTGAATAATTCGACCGATCAGGGGTGAGTTCTATATAGCATCGGTCCAGTTTACGGTCGAACACGTTTAACGAACATATTGTCACTTTCCTTGGACGTCGCGTGGTCGTCGAGTTACAACGTCGACGAGCAACTTTTCACGCGATTACAGCCGACTGTTGGTTAATATAGATCTAATTACACGGACGTTTAGTTCGGCAAATGATATCGAATAATTCGAGCCAGCGTCAATGCATGTTACACCGTTTGCCTCGGCAAAGGCTCGGCATCCTTTCCGCCGGCGGCTACCGATATTATATTTCAGCTAATGAGACTCAAAGTTCGCCGGAGGCCGGTCGTGATCCTGATTGGTCGGCTATTAACGATGCCCGACCGTAACGATCATGTGGCGCGCGACAAATACAAATTAATTAATAACGTTCATAAACCACTCGCGCGCCCGCCCGGAGTAGCTTTAACGGCTACGCCGGTCCCGAGGTTAGTTAATACCCGTTAAATTATCTCCGGTACTTAGGCAAAGATCATTAATTTATGTTCTGTCGTGCCGCTTTTCGTGTGCACGCGCGACCAAGGACTCGGCACGCTGATGTTTGCATTAGAATTAAGCGGAGGCCTCTCTCCTTTTCCTACATCTGCTCTGCTACCTTTTCCTGGATCAGTTGTAATGCGAAGAGATCTAGTAACTGAACCGTGAACTTCAGGATTAGCAACGACGAGTTCTTACTGGGCTGTTTCTCCTCTTGGTGTTTCCTAGGTCACGATACTTGGATCCAACGTAGGGGGGTTCAAGTTAAAGAAGCCCAAAAGTTCGGGGAAACCAAAGTTGGGGCCCTCCAAACTTAGGGACCCTCCCAAGTTAGGGACCATCTCAAGTTGGGGATCTTTCCAAGTTAGGGACCCCTCAAAATTAGGAACCCTCCAAAATTAGGAACCCTCCAAAATTAGGAACCCTCTAAAGTTAGAGACCCTCCAAAGTTAGGGACACTCCAAAGTTAGAGACCCTCCAAAGTTAGGGACCCTCCAAAGTTAGGAACCCTCTTAAGTTGGGGACCCTCTCAAGTTGGGGACCCTCCCAAGTTGAGGGCTCTCCCAAATTAAAGACCCTCCCAAGTTAGGGAGCCTCCCAAGTTAGGGACCCTCTCAAGTTAGGGACCCTCCCAAGTTAGGGGCCTCCCAAGTTAGGGACCCTCTCAAGTTAGGGACCCTCCCAAGTTAGGGGCCTCCCAAGTTAGGGGCCTCCCAAGTTAGGGGCCTCCCAAGTTAGGGGTCCCAAAGTTTGGGGTCCTCCAAAGTTCGGGTTCTTCCCAAGTTAAGGAGCTTACCAAATTAGGAATCCTCCAAAGTTGGGGATCCTCCCAAGTTAGGGACCCTCCCAAGTTGGGGACCCTCCCAACTGAGGGACCCTCCCAAGTAAGGGACCCTCCCAACTTAGGCTAGTCCAAGCTAGGTACATCCAAATCGAAGGCCACAATCATATCACAAGAACCCTTCTGAACCTCCTGCGTCATCTTCGCAGCTGAGAATCCTTGTCCACTGTTCACAGACAATATTATCATGTCTACGCTATATCAGGCAGCAGGAGTACCCTTTAAATCTGAAATATACCACCGGGATGGTTCATAGCGTCAACTTTTTTGTCTCGTACATCCATTACAAGCTCTCACCAGAGCTCGCGTGGATCGCGTCGATGATTTACCGTGCACACTCTGAAAACATCGAGTTAAACGCTATTTCCTGTCCAAGTTTCCTCGCACGTGGAAGACGCGAGGATGATGGTCCCGGAGCTTGTGCGACCTACAGATATCAGCTCGGCACGTTTTATCGGCCGCAGCGGGGACGGCGGGGGGCGGCGTCTTAATAATTTACAACCGCAAGACACACGCCCCCGTTATTGGCCCATAAAGTATCCCTGCTATGGTTCAACTAGTTTACCCGGCGCTCCTTGCTTTATAGTGTCGTCCCAGGTCCTTCATCCTGGGATGCAGCAAGCTTCTCGATAGAACCCTTCAAATTTCTTCCGGTCTCAAAAACTGAGATCAGCAAGGCATGAATTTCAGCTTGAAATTTCTATTGTATCTCGATGAAGAGAAAAATCAGAGGACAGTCTACCTTGGTTGCGAGGAAAAGCGAATGGAAATCACTGTGGGATGAACATTGCCGTGAGTGGAGTCTACGCGAATGATGAATGGCGTGGAAGAGTCTGCATCGAGCACATTCTACCTCTTCGAGGTTGCACGGATGACGAACCCCAGGTGTAGATGAGCCCCGGCCGCTTCTGCTATATTGCACCCCCCACAGGGCTCGACGACGATGGCGGCCTCGACGTTGACGACGCCGACGACGGCCCTTATGTTATGACTCTGATCTTCGGCGCGTTGACGAGAGAGAGAGAGAGAGAGAGAGAGAGAGAGAGAGAGAGAGAGGCTTCTAATTAAAATCTCTGGATTTTTTATCCCGACACATTTCCACCCCGGCGAGCAAGGGGGATGTGAGAATACCAGACATTGTTCGGAGGAGAATGTGGAGGAAGAAAAAGGAAAGAGAGAGGGGGAAAAGGTCGGGAAGGGAAGAAATAATTGAAGTCGTTCATCCGCCCTTCGCGAAAGCAATTCACACCGGTCACGGGGGTATACGCGTGCGGGAGTGCTGGGTAAAACAGAGTTTAATCGGATTCAGTGCTGACTGCGTGATCCATATGTATGACCGAGGCTCTAATACCGACAACAGCCTCTCGATACACGCAGAGGCCCAACCGGAAACGAATAAAATCTCGAGACAGTTCCAAAGCAACTCAGGTCCGATCTCAGATATGGAGACTGATCTAAGATCAGAGTGCATCTGTGACTCATTGATGGCCGAGTTAGGTCTGTATAATGTCTGAGTTTGATATAGACAATATTTCAGTTATGGTTGGAGACAGATATGGACCCTGAATTAAATTGGAAGTGCTCTTGGGTTAGGACTGAAGCATGACTGATTCAGACATGGACCATGCCTGAGTTAGGCGCGGATCATGCCCAAGTTTGTTCCAGGAGAATTCTGAAAATATCCTAGCACCTGAAGACTCTTTCCCAGGCCAATAAAAACGCGTTTCAGCGACACTGTCAGCAGAGTCGTCGCGCAGAACACGCTGTTCCGTGTCCTGCGCTCGTTACCGGGAACGCGCGCGCGTGTACGCGGTATTTATCTGGCGGAAACCGTGGCCATAACTTCGTTTCCATGGGAATTGTTCGGCAACAGGTGGGGAAAATTTCCACACACAGGCCACCCGGCCAGCCCCTCGTTTGTCGTTTCATCAACTTTAATCATAATTTTAGGAACTTTAACACAGACTGCCGGACCAATTCCTCCGAACAACTGCAGTTTTTTAAATCGAGCCTCCAGACGACCAGTTCCCCGCTGGATACCAAGAATGTTAATGATACCCTAAAAAAAATTTGGGACTGCAGACTATATACTAAAACAGTCGAGGCATTTCTGTATTTTGTGAAGACTGTATGCCTCGGTTAGGTTTGAGGCATGCTCAATTTTGGATTAGGCATGTTCGAGTCATTTCTGGAGTCAGTCAAATGGACATCTAAAATTGAAGTGGACGTATGACTGATTTATGACTGAATCAGGTCTGTGCAATGCCTGAGCAATGTTTGGATTAGGTCGGGCATGCTCAATAAGTTGAATTTAAAATGCATTTAGACATAAACTTGCAGGGTTATGCCTGAGCTATGACTTAATTAGGTCTGTACAATGCCTAAGTTTGAATCAGGCATGGACATCTAAAATTGAAGTGGACGTATGATTGATTTATGACTGAATCAGGTCTATGCAATGCCTGAGTTTGATTCAAGCAATGTTTGGGTTAGGTCTAAGGTCGGGCATGCTCACTAAGTTAAATTAGAAATGCATTTAGACAAAACTTGCAGGGTTATGCCTGAGTTATGACTGAATCAGGTCTGTGCAATGCCTGAGTTTGATTCAAGCAATGTTTGGGTTAGGTCTAAGGTCGGGCATGCCCACTAAGTTAAATTAAAAAAGCATTTAAATAAAACTTGCAGGATTATGCCTGAGCTATGACTGAATTAGGTCTGTGCAATGCCTAAGTTTGAATCAGGCATGGACATCTAAAATTGAAGTGGACGTATGATTGATTTATGACTGAATCAGGTCTATGCAATGCCTGAGTTTGATTCAAGCAATGTTTGGGTTAGGTCTAAGGTCGGGCATGCACACTAAGTTGAATTAAAAATGCATTTAAACAAAATTTGTAGGGTTATGTCTGAGCTATGACTGAATTAGGTCTGTGCAATGCCTGATTTAAGGTTGAATCACGCCTGAGCTTGGACTAGATGACATTTAAGTGGCAATTGACGTAGAGATGAGGTTATTAATTATATTATGGTAAAAATTGCCACAGCTGGCCGCGGATGAAATCTTGAGGAGGGTGATCGCGCAGCAGATTGAACCGAAAAAAGCTGAAGAGCGGGAGGGCCGAGGGTCCGTCGCGCAGCGGCGTGCCGGGCAAATGAACTCGACCAGCTCATGAAGAAGTAAAGAGACTTGGGGCCCGGGCACGCAATACGAGGAACGCAATTTCATTTTGTAAATGCGTAATGCCGGGAGCTCGGCCGCTTCCTCTTTGTTCAGCGGGCGAAAGGGGCTGCGAAACGAGAACGGGCCGCTCGTAACCGATTCTCCGGGGTGCGATCAGTTATTTAGAATTTCGTGAGCACTCTCGACGCGGCCCCATCGATTTTCCAATCGCGCCGCGGGGTCCTCTTCCTCCTGGCCACACACCGTGCCAAATACTTTTTCCCGACGAACACGCACGCCTAATTCCGACACGTCCCGACTATTTCTGACACGCACACACGTGTCGAATAACCTGAAACGCTGCTGCAGACGACGATACCGCGAACCAAAAAATTCTTGACACTATTTTCAGCCGTCCTAGATGCTACAGAACGCTCAGATTGTACTCGAACGTAGCACGGCAAATTTCTGACGAAACAAATTGCTCTCCGCCGCCGCAAACCTTCGCAAACGAGAAGATTAATATGTAAAAATTTGCACTGTGATCGCTTCGAGCGCTGAAGCGTTCGCTCGCGCAAATTGGACAGATTCCCGACGCAGGATATAAAGAGCTAGGAACATCGTCGTTCGAAGATTGACAACAGAAGACAAGGGGCGCGTCAAACACTGAAACGTCTTATCGCCACCATCAACAGCAGGCTGTCGGCGGCTGTCACGCGCTAAAAATATCAGGGCGGTGTCGGACGACTGCCTGTTCGTTCGCATACTCGCGCGCACGGTTGCGAACCCGCGCACAAACAGCGTGAAACACACAGGCGAACCGAACGTCTGTTCGATACAAACGCGGTTTTCGTCGCTTCTTTAACTATTTCGCGGAGCAATTTCGCCTGGAACCCGACTGCCGTGGACGTCCGCCGTTCGCCGGCACTAATTAAATGTTTCCAAACGCGGCGGGGGTAAAAGCGTAATAAAAGAGCGACGTAATAGAGCGTAATTAAAAACGGCATTACCATGGGCATTATTAACGTAACGCGAGAAAGGGAAAGGAAGCACGGGAACGCGCTAATTAACGACAATTAATTAACCGAGTGCGGTCCAATTGGGGGACAAAAAGAAAAAGAAAATCCCCCGCCGAACCATTCAGGGTACTGCTCGTTACCACAGAACTTTTCTGGATCGATTGATATTTCTTTTTTTTTTTTTGCGCGCGCGCGCGCGCGGTTAACTTCGCTTTCCTGCGGGCTCGGATTAATATGCCACCCGCCCGTTCGATGCCCCTATCACGGCCACCATAAAGCCTTCATTGATCTCTGACAACGGCCCCGTGATAGCGTAAGCTATTCACCCGGCGTTTATGCGGTTATTTGTACTCAATTGCGACGAATGTCTCTGTACAAGCGGCTCTGTCGTTTCATCGTCATTTTCGAACTTTAACTACAATTCTACGGCGTTGTAACTGTGCTCGTTTTAAAGAGGGAACCCTGTCTTTTCAAAATACCAATGTCATTTTTTCCCGAAAAACTGTTTACCCCAAGATGCGGACCGAGAAGCAAAAATTGTCATTTTTCAATGAATTTTCAACTTCGATCGCCTGTACGGAAGGCAAAAAATTTTTCTCGCGAATCCGACCACAATGCAATTAAAGATTGAAGTCTTGGCTTTACAACGAAGCCAAAAAAATTCCTCTACGATTTTTTCTTGTCGTTTTATCGCGCTTCGAACGAAAAGTGTGCCCTCGGAGTACGAATAACCCACGATGCAACATACCGGGTGAAATTTTTCACTTAAAACGCGATAAATCTGTAGGAAAAAATCGCAGATCACTTTTCGAGGTGTCATTTTCAAGCGGAGAGTTCCCTCTATAAGATAGCATCGAAACGACTATCAAAAAAAAAATTTTTGGACTCCGTACAGTCGTTCAAATTCGCAAATTTTCCAAAAAACGCTTGCTTCCACATTTCCGGCCGTATCTCGGAGTAAACAAATTCTGTTTAAAAACCAGTTGGGGGTGTGAAACTAGAGACTTCACCCTTTAATATAAGCGTAGCTGCAGTGGTGTGCGACTTTTTTAGACGGAGTTACAGAAGTTTAAACATCGACGGGCGGGGAGGGGCTGTGTTTGAGGTATTGTTTAAACGCGTTTGACACTGTCCAAGGATTTTACAGCGGCTTCTCTGGACTAGAAGGACTCGTGGAACAGCGAGTTAGGCTCTCGGCATCGATGCCAATGCTCGCATAGAGCCGCCGTTGAACCCCGACGGGAGGGATTCCGACGAAACTTTCGACCTTAACTCACCGACTTGCCGCGAAAAGTCTTTCGGTCCCACAGGAAACCGGGAAGAAAACTCACCTGGAACAAAGAGAACGGGGGAGTCAAGATCGATCGGGCGAAAACATCGGGAAGTGAATGAATTTCGCGCCGGCTTCCCTTGTAAACCTGACAACCTCTTAATCATTCAGGAGTATATCATTTCATTGCCGCGGAGAACTTTTCGCGACTCCAAAAATAGCGAAATCGATCCCGAAGAAAATGTATATTTATTAAAATGAAACTACGCTATCATCGCTTTAAACTAATGTTTATTTCCTCGACAATAATCGTGCTCGCCAAGAGAATCGATTCAGCGGGACGGAGGGTACGATTATTTTTATTATTACGATAATTAACTTGATAGGGCGGTCGATCGTTAATGGTTTCGCAATTTAATCGCGGGTGCGAGGGAGGGGGGAGGCACATACGCGCTGGAAACAATACTTATTTACTAGCCGTATTATCGTTTAGTCACGGTCGAGCGAGGGACGGTAATTAATTTTCTTCCGCGCGCACGGACAGAAGTTATGCGAGAGAATTAAGCAAACGTTGATTCGCGACAATTTAAAACGAGCTTAGCCGTTGCCGAATGAATTATTATCGCCGACTGTCGGCGATTACCGACGTGAGAGAAAGCGAGACGCAGCGAAATAATTTCCCACCGTGTCGAATGAAAATCTCTTGGACAATTTACCGTCGGTTACAACAATTAATTCCCAGTGTGCCTTTCTCTCTCTCTCTCTCTCTCTCTCCCGAAAGCAACGCAACGTTTCCCCCCGTCTCGTCACCGAAACGCGTCAACTATGCCGACGTGACACATCTGGGTCTCCGGCGTTTAGGTTCCCAGCTAACAAAAACAAATAACATCCTCGCCGCCGCCGTACACTACCATTTCGTTGCGGTTAATTAATTTGATGGCCGAGCAAAACAAATGGGGGAAACCCGAAACCGATATAAAATATATAACGTTACGAATCCGGCCTTATTTCAATATGTACTAATGTTACAATTATTGCGCTATTAATTATCTTCATCCGTTACGTCATGCCGGGTTGCATGTGGCCGTTAATTAATTCAGTAAGCATTAATGATCCGTATCGTCGGGGAGCTCCTCTCCTGTCCAAATTAATTTTGTTATTATTACGCCGAGGTTCATCATTATTGCTGGCGAGATGCTGCCGGAAGATTTTGTCAACGCTCTATAAACGCTCAGGCCGCCTACGAAATGGTTCTCCAAAATTTCTAGGGAAAGAGAACATGATTCTCTGGATGTAACTGAGACTTGTTATAGTAACTACTCAACACTGAAAATAAATTTGGAAATAATACGTAATTATCCATAGGTCTCATAGGTCTGGGTACAAGCAAGTTTGCATTACGTCTGGACTCTGTCAGACTTGAATGCTGTCAAACTAGAAGCCTATCGAAATAGGACTCTAACAAACTAGGGCCCTAGCAGAGTAGGACTCTGTCAGAATTGGACCCTGTCAGAATAGGACCCTGTCGGAATTGGACCACGTCAGAATAGGACCCTAGAAGAGTAGAACCCTGTCAGAATAAGACCACGTCAGAATTGGACCCTGTCAGAATTGGACCCTGTCAGAATTGGACCACGTCAGAATTGGACCACGTCAGAATTGGACCCTGTCAGAATTGGACCCTGTCAGAATTGGACCACGTCAGAATTGGACCCTGTCAGAATTGGACCCTGTCAGAATTGGACCACGTCAGAATTGGACCCTGTCAGAATTGGACCACGTCAGAATAGAACCCTGTCTGAATTGGACAACGTCAGAATAGGATCTTGCTAGAATAGGACCCTGTCAGAATAGGACCCTAGAAGAGTAGAACCCTGTCAGAATAAGACCACGTCAGATTTGGACCACGTCAGAATTGGACCCTGTCAGAATTGGACCCTGTCAGAATTGGACCCTGTCAGAATTGGACCCTGTCAGAATTGGACCCTGTCAGAATTGGACCCTGTCAGAATTGGACCCTGTCAGAATTGGACCCTGTCAGAATTGGACCCTGTCAGAATTGGACCACGTCAGAATTGGACCCTGTCAGAATTGGACCCTGTCAGAATTGGACCACGGCAGAATTGGACCCTGTCAGAATTGGACCCTGTCAGAATTGGACCCTGTCAGAATTGGACCCTGTCAGAATTGGACCACGTCAGAATAGAACCCTGTCTGAATTGGACAACGTCAGAATAGGATCTTGCTAGAATAGGACCCTGTCAGAATAGGACCCTAGAAGAGTAGAACCCTGTCAGAATAAGACCACGTCAGATTTGGACCACGTCAGAATTGGACCCTGTCAGAATTGGACCCTGTCAGAATTGGACCCTGTCAGAATTGGACCCTGTCAGAATTGGACCCTGTCAGAATTGGACCCTGTCAGAATTGGACCCTGTCAGAATTGGACCATACCAGCTTAGGGCCCTATCAACTTAGGACCCTATGAGAATAGGACTCTGTCAGAATAGGACCTAACAAAATAGGACCCTAACGAGCTGGAACAATATCAGCTTAGGACCCTGTCAGACTAGGACCATATCAGATTAGGACCCTGTTAGCTTTGGACATCATCCAGCTTTAACCCTTTGGTCCTTGGTCAAAGGACCATCCCTAGTCCTTGTAGTTGCAGTGAACAATCCACAGCAATCCGAGCAACGTCAGAAGCAACGAAATCAAAACTTGCGAAGCAAAAATCTGTGCACACCTGAAGCGTTCGTTGATAATCAGGTGTTCGAACTAGTTCGCCGGAGACAAGCGAACGTACAGCGGCGCAAACGAGCGGGAAAGCGTTACGGGCGATCCGACGGCTGTTTGCCGGCGAATTAATTGGTTGGAAGAAGTCAGTTAAAACAGTTTAAACTGTTAAGCACGGGTAAATTCAGCCATCCCGGGCCACGTGTATGCAAAACTCGAACAGACGTGGCCTGTCCCCACTCTCTTCCTCACTCTCTCTCTCTCTCTCTCTCTCTCTCTCTCTCTCCCCATCTCGTCGTTTCCCCATCCCCTACACTTTAGCCCGCACACACACCGTCCTCTACACCTTTCTCTCTGTCGTGCCACGTATAAACTTGGATCGTTGAAGTTGCAGCTTTGCCTGCGACAAGTTGGATCGGCAAAGTTGCCCCTCGGAACGTTCTCGCCCTCTCTTCGAGCTATCGTCGACTTTCGTCTTGCCTCAGAGGCAGCGCACGTTTTGAATCTGTCCCCCGTAGCCATCGCCCGACGTTGGGAAACGAGGCGAATTGTCCTGGAATTGTGCGTTGGAAGACGACAGGACAAAGGAACCGCTTCCGGCGACGGGGCCTCCGCCGTTGGAAAGTGGGCTTGAAAATGCCTGGCGAGCTGTCTCCGTTTGTTTGCCACCCTCCCCCCTCCCCCCGACGCCCTTTGCACCGGGCCGTTCGTTTTTCGGATCGGAGGGACGATTTTTCTTCGCGCCGACCATTACCGTAATCGACCGAATCGACGCCGTCTTTTTTCCCCCCAACGCAAACGCGGCTTCCTCAGACCCACAGCTACTACTCCAATTTTCGAAGCCGACAAAAACGCGATACAAACCTTAGGAAGCAACGAGACACTCCGAAGTTTGCTTCGAGAACAGTCTCACTCTTTTTATCCCAAGATTTGGACGAAAAGGTGAAAATAGTCATTTTTTAACGATTCCTCAAATTCAATCGACTGTACCGAACTCAAAAAATTTTTTTCGCGAACCGGACCACACTGTAATTAAAGACCAAACTCTCCGCGTTCCAACGAGAGCAAAAACGTTGCTCTATGATTTTTTTTCACCGTTCTATCGCGTCTTCGGTGAAAAGTGTCCCGTCGAAGTTTCGATAACCCCCTACATGGGACGCTCTTTTCACTAAAAATGCGATAAAACCGTAAGAAAAAATCGCAGATCAACTTTTGAGGTGTCATGGTAAAGGGGAGAGTTAGCTTTATGAGATAGGATTGAAACAAACATCGACAAAAATTTGTTGTACCCGGTACAGTAATTTATAGATGTTTAGTAGAATGAGGTTCCAACCAGATTCCACCTTTTCAGTCACGAGTCAGCTTCAGAAACGATTTGCAATAACTCGGGGTAATTAATTTCCCTCGGCCCGAGAAGTTTCTGTCGGCGCGCACGTAGAGCTAGCATATTTAATGTTTCCAGTTCCCAGCGGGAGTTTTCAGCGTTTCGTTTAACGGTGTTTCGATACCGGGTCGCGGGAGCAAGCGTGTGATAACCTCTTGCCGGCGCGTCACGTTCGCCGCAGCCGTTGACAAAATGGGAGGAGCGTGGTGGCTCGTTCATAAAACACGTGCCAGGATAGAAATTTCGGCGACGGGCACCTGTTACGTGTGTTACGCGGGCTGCGTCTCGCGTAACACCAGATGCCGCCATCGCGTTTCACCGTTGGATACCATTGATCTGTTGCTCGGCACACACGGGACCTGGGAACAATCCTCCTTCAGGAGTGGGGAGGAAGAGACAATCCTCATTGATTCAACTAAAAATATAGGACATTTACATCGTCAGAATATTTTACAGTCGAGGCCAGCTTGGATTTCACTTGCGCATTGGCAATTTTTCTGGACCCCTATTGGATTCAGCATAGACCCTCCGTGAACTCCCATTGGATCTAACTCGGACTCCTTGTGGACTCTTATTGGGACCTAGCTGGGACCCTTTTTAGATTCCCCGTGGATCCAGCTTTGACCCTTGGTGAACTCTCATTGGATCTAGCTCAGACTATTTGTGGACTCTTATTGGACCTAGCTGGGACCCATTTCACATTCACCGTGGATCCAGCTTGGACCCTTGGAGAACTCTCATTAAATTTAGCTTGGATTACTTGTGGATTCTTATTGGACCTAGCATTAGATCTAGCTGGGATCCATTTTAAATTCATCGTGGATCCAGCATAGACTCATGGTGACCTCTCATTGGATCTAGCTTGGACTACTTGTGGATCCTCATTGGACCTAGCTGGGACCCATTTCACATTCACCGTGGATCCAGCATGGACTCATGGTGACCTCTCATTGGATCTAGCTTGGACTACTTATGGACTCTTATTGGACCTAGCTGGGACCCATTTCACATTCACCGTGGATCCAGCATGGACTCATGGTGAACTCTCATTGGAACCAGCTTGGATTACTTGTAGACTCTTATTTGACCTAGCGTTGGATCTAGCTGGGACGCATTTTAGATTCGCCGTGGACCCTCTTCGGGAACGCCTACAGCCGATGACGAAGAATCGAACAGGGTGCTGGGGCCAGAGAAAAAAGGCTGGACACCTTCAGAACGCGAAAAGGCGGATTCTACGGGGGTCGGTATCGCAGCAGAAGTTCCGGCCACATTAACGTAATTCGCGGTGGCGGGAAGCTTTTTAATTAAAAGTACCGTGCCGCTATTATCTCACGAACTTATAATCGCGCCTATCCATCCCCCAGGTTACCGCTCCACCCGCTTTCGACCCAGGAAGTCGGCTTTTATTCGCGAAACAGGAGACCGTGGTGAGTAATAATTCATATTTCTATGCGCCACGCGGCCGCACGGCCGCGAAGGCGAATAGAAAGCCAGACCGCGACGGGGAACAAGATTATCATCATTTACCAAGGAATAACAACTTCGCAGATTCCCAAAGCTGCTGATCGTGCGCTGTATTTTTTAACGGCATCTCTTCAGGCTGTCCTCTTGCTTTCGGGACACCTGTTAAATGCCTACCGGCTTCAGCATCGATTTTCCCTGGGAATTAGTCGACCGGTTGACTCCGCGAACGTCCCACGAGCTACCGAAAATAATCGTGGCCTCGCTGATTTATCAGTTAGCCGCGATCGATTTTTCTTCGCTGCCCCGACAAGGATGCGAGTACGGTACAATTAATAATGGATCCCGAGGACGGGAACGGTGGCGGTCATGAATAAATTGAAACTTCATCGGGCAGGCAGAAGCTGCGAAAAGCGTGACCGTCGGCTCATTAGCATGCAAATTTTCCAAGGGCAGCCGGCTGGCCCCTCCGAGTAAACTTGCCGTTCTTGGTCTTCTTGCTAGGAAGCTCTTTATTTCCTCGGGACCTTGTGCTGAACGTCCGTCAGACACCCTATCTGACACCGATTCGTTTCAGTCGACTCGCTCCGTGTCAGCAGCTTCGACTGCGATTCTCTTTCACTGATATCTGAACCAACGACTACGTCTATCGACGACTCTCAGCTAAATGGATCTCGACTGGGACAAAATTCCCATAAGTGGCACAAACTGGGGTCCAAATTGGGGCACAAACTGGAGTCCAAATTGAGTCCTAGCTGGGTCTAGGATAGGTCAATATCAGAGTCCAAAGAAGGATCCAAATTGGACCCTAGCTGGGTCCAGACTGGGCCAGTATCACAGTCCAAAGTAGGTTCCAAATTGAGCCCTAGCTGGGTCCAGACTGGGTCAGTATCAGAGTCCCAAGTAGGTTCCAAATTGAGCCCTAGCTGGGTCCAGGCTAGGTCAGTATCAGAGTCCAAACAAGGATCCAAATTGGGTCCTTGCTGATACCAGAATAGGTCGGTATCAGAATCCAAATAAGGATCCAAATTGGGCCCTAGCAGAGTCCAAAGTAGGTTCCAAATAGAGTCCTCACTGGGTCCAAACTAGGTCAATATCAGAGTCCAAAGTGTGTTCCAAATATGACCCTAGCTGGGTCCACACTAGGTCAGTATCAGTGTCCCAAGAAGGTTCCAAATTAGAACTAGGCTAAGACTCTGGGTTAGGTCGAAATTAGAATCCAAAATAGGGTTCAAATTTTAACTGTAGGGGGATTTTGAGTTAGATCGAGATCGAAGTGCAATTTGACCCACGGTGGACTAAAACGTGGTCGAACTTAGTGTTAGCTACTTCCGAGTTAGGTCTGAGTGAAATCTATCTTCATATAGGCCTAGGTTAGGCTTGGACTGGTAGGTGTCACCACCTATTAAATTACTACACGACAGAAACTCGTACTTGGACGAAGCGTATCAACATAATAACATCCTCAAGACTATTTGCAGCATGTCCTCCTCAAAGGCAAACGAATTCCAGACATCTAGCGACATTTATAAAAAGAAATTACTTCATTTCGCTGAACAGTCTTAATCCAGGAAAGACTAAGCCTCACGGCTGAGCCGACTTATCTGAATTAATCCAATGCTCCTTTTTGAAGAGTCCTGCAATTTAATATCAATCTAGAAGACGTAAACAGGGACGAAACATTTTTCAAAAAACATACGAAGTACTGTTTATCCATTCTTCCGGAGAATAATGGTAAGGTCTTAACGTCAGCATCTTTGTAATATTTCGCTTTTGTTAAAGCATTTCGAAGAGTGCAGTAATAGAATCTATAAACGCTAATGGCAGTTCGGCCCGGCATTGTTCTTCGAGTAATCGATCTCGCCACGAAGATGACTTCCTTCGAAAAGTCTGGCGTCTTGACTGTGGCCACAAGAGGATAAAGTAGAATGCCTGCCCATCTGCTGGCGGTAAGGAAGCGTGCGAAGACACGGGAAAGGAGGAACCTGTACCGACTCGAGAAACTTTTTTAACACCTCTGGAAAAGTCCTTCCTCGATTTCCCTACCACAGGCAACCTGTACACCCTATCAAACAAATTGTCACCTGCACACAAAAATTGTTCACCTGGCCACGGTCTTGCAATATTCACCGACAATTGCGAAATCTTTCGCGATATCCATACTATTCCAGAACAATGCCACTCAATTTTCATTACTCGAGGTCCCTATCGCTTAATTCAATTACAAATGGCTTGCAAGGCAATTCTTCCTAGTCATTCTTGCTTAAAAGATTAGCCGGGGGTCACATTAAAATTTAATTTAGTCTTTCTTTAAATTGCAACAGAGAATTTCACCGAATTCAAAGTGGAGGCTATTCAATTCTTCAATGAGTTTCAATGTTAAATATGATCAATGCAAAAAGTGAAAATTATAAAGTATGCAGAATGTTCTAACAACATTTTTGTATCAATATGACCAGGAATGTGTACAGGAGACGGTAAAAATTTAGCAGGAGGAAACAAGACGCAAGATTGCGTCACGAAGAATGGAAAGTGAGTCAGACCATTTCCCCGAGCAAACGAACGGGGAGAACTTTTGCCGCGGAGTGTACCTAGCCACATACCAAGTCGCGATTTGAATTACAATCGGCGCATCCCGCCATCCCGTCCAGCCGGTTCGCGTCTCGTTAACCACCCGCCATTCTTATGTAATTTTATGCTAAATTTCCGCCACCGTATGCCCAACACTCCCTCGAATCCCCGTCCATCAACCCTTTTTCCCACGAAACCCGCTCCTCTTTTTCGCTTTTTCATGTTCTAAGACCCTTCCGCTTCTTTTTCGTTCAACATCCCACGCGAATATTCCGCCAGAACCGAAAACATTCGAGCGAGTTTCCCCATTTTTAATCGAATCGGCTCCCGAAACAATTTACCTGTATTCCCTGAAATATTTACACCTATTATTACTAAAAACTTGTGATACCACAACCCTACAGAACCCCAACATTTCAGGACCCTGAACCTCAAGACTCCCGGTGTATAATTCCATCTAACAAACGAACAACAATTTTTTCCTGAACAAAACTACCACGAACTTCAAGATTGAAGTCTCAGCTTTGCAACGAGACCAAAAACAATGATCTACGGTTTTTCGTTGCCATTTCACCAAACTTCGAATGAAGAGACTATCACTGATAACAGAATCATGCAATGTACACATGGCTCTTAGGGGATAGCCGATATACAAATTACTGTAACTCCGTGAAAAAAAATCGCAGATCAGTCTACCTGGGCTCATTTTAAAGGTTGAAACCTGCACTTTCAAATCCCCGAGGAGTTTCTTCTAAAAAAATTTCTACCTCAAGATGTGGACGAAAAGGTAGAAATTGCCATTTTTCGAATTCAATCGTCACGAGAAGGTGCAACAAATTTTTCCCGCGACTGAAACCGCAGTGCATCTATGGATTGAAGCAACAGTGCATCTATGTTTCTAGTTGCAGAAGCGTATTTGTCCCTAGAGGAGGTAGTCGGATATTTTTTTTTCATTTTTTGCAGAGACGATTCTCCCTTTTGCTGAGCGTCAGCAACGCCATCTACAACTTCGCCACGGTGTTCCAGCTCGCGAACAAAGCGTGTATCCGCAGGTAGACACTGGCCAGGGACCCGTGACGCTTGATGGGTGCTCGAGATAGCTCCAGATCGGAGATAATCAGCGGATCCGGCGGCTTGCCGCGAACAATGGGCACTGAAAGGAACCGGCGAATTTCTCGGCGAGTCGTGGGGAATTCACCTTGACCTTCGCGGCGATCACGTTTCACTCGTAACCGTATATCTTGCAGCGGACCCCCTCTACCGGGAACGCAACGGATATTGATAGAGCGTGCGAGGAATACGTCGGCGGCCCGTACGCTTCGAGGAACCGCGCGCGTTCTCGCGAAACCGTGTCGTCTTTCCTGCATCGTCTCTCGAAAATTCTCCGCGTCAGGCGATCAAATATTTTCGGGCGAGAGCATGCTGTAAAAGTCGGCTCTTATTCCGTTAGGCTGCCCCAGTGTTAGATCTTGATAAACCGTTAGGACACTCAATTGCCAAGCCACTCAAATGCTAGGGCCCCCCAGGCATTAAGGCCAGGGTTCTCAAATGCTAGGTCTCCCAAATGCTAGGGCTCTCAAATGCTAAGATCCTCAAATGCTGGGGCCCTCAAATGCCAAAGCTCTCAAATGCTAGGTCTCCCAAATGCTAGGTCTCCCAAATGCTAGGGCTTTCAAATGCTAGGTCTCCCAAATGCTAGGGCTCTCAAATGCTAAGATCCTCAAATGCTAGGGCCCTCAAATGCCAAAGCTCTCAAATGCTAGGTCTCCCAAATGCTAGGGCTCTCAAATGCTAAGGCTCTCAAATGCTAAGGCTCTCAAATGCTAGGTCTCCCAAATGCTAGGGCTCTCAAATGCTAAGATCCTCAAATGCTAGGGCCCTCAAATGCCAAAGCTCTCAAATGCTAGGTCTCCCAAATGCTAGGGCTTTCAAATGCTAGGTCTCCCAAATGCTAGGGCTCTCAAATGCTAAGATCCTCAAATGCTAGGGCCCTCAAATGCCAAAGCTCTCAAATGCTAGGTCTCCCAAATGCTAGGGCTCTCAAATGCTAAGGCTCTCAAATGCTAAGGCTCTCAAATTCTAGGTCTCCCGAATGCTAGGGCTCTCAAATGCTAAGGTTCTCAAATGCTAGAGCCCTCAAATGTCAAGGCCCTCAAATGCTAAGGCTCTCAAATGCTAAGGCTCTCAAATGCTAGGCCTCCCAAATGCTAGGCCTCCCAAATGTTAAGGTCCCCAAATGCTAAGATCCCCAAATGCTAAGATTCCCAAATGCTAAGGTTTCCAAATGCTAAGGTCCCCAAATGCTAGGACTCTCAAATGCTGAGGTCCCCAAATGCTGAGGTCCCCAAATGCTGAGGTCCCCAAATGCTGAGGTCCCCAAATGCTAAGGTCCTCAAATGCGAGAGCCCCCAAATGCCAGGACCCTCAAATCTCAATACCCCTCATGCGTTAGGTCCCTCATAGTTTAGGCCCCTCGCATATTAAGAACCCCAAACGTCGGAATCTTAAAAACGTTAGGTGCGTTAGGTTCCCGAGAAATCTACATTCAAGTTGGAATCCATAGTGACTGCTGGTGTAGGTAGCAGCACGGTGACGCTATCAACGGGATCCGTTAGCATTGGAACGCGGCGAGTCAGGTGGCCAGCGAAGTCAGCGATGGCAGCCGGTATCACTGGCACTCGAGCCGTTCGAAAAACCCCGAAGTGACATTTGATCGTCGCGATTAACTGGCCAGGTCTTGTTCAGCAGCGATGAGTGTGATGGAGAAGCGACATTTCGAATCGATTGTGCGCCATCGACTGCGCCGGGCAACCAACCAGCCATTTACACCGCAACAGTTAATCATTGCTCGCAGCAATCGGCTCCGGCTATCGTGGTTTTTGTTCGAAACTGTACACCGACACAGAGGAGCCGAGCCCCCCAGACGGTCCACACAGGCGAACGCCCACGAGAGAACGAGCGAGAGAGAGAGAGAGAGAGAGAGAGAGAGAGAGAGAGAGAGACCCTACGTGCACGCCCGCGAAACGACATATGGCAGTGCTCCAACAAGTGGCAGTAAGAACGTCGTGCACGGACCTTATGGCCGCGTGTACGCCGTCCATTGTCTGGGCTGACGCGTGACATTTATACTTCTTGCCTCCGCGTCATCGTTTTTCCTCCCCGAAAATCGCGGCCATTGTTGGAGCGCGTGCTTCACACGGCGTTGCCCTTCGCATGCCTCGTTTTTGCGACCGACACGAAACCCCGTGTCGCGTGGACACAGTTCATTAATAGGACCGTAATAGTTCGGAATCAATGGACGATATCGCGCTCTCCTTCTCTCGCACCCTAGTGCGCTAATTTCAATGGCGGCCGCGGGAGAACCTGATGGGAACCACGCACGATTATTCTTGGCAGCCTGCTTGCCCGGATCAGACTCACAATCTGACGCCCAAGGTCGCTAACAGGCTACCCCTGCCAACTTTCAGGACTGCTATGGTGGGGCATCATAGTCTAGATGATATTCCGTATGATTGCTTTGACACTGTGGTCCTGGGATCGTGAGGATGACCTAGGACTGGGTCAAAGCTAGACTATGTTCACGTCACAGATCATTTCTGAACCAGTCTAGCCCCCAGTTGGCTCAGACCTGATTTTATTCTCCTGATTATGCAGGAGGCTATGTCCTAGAGCCTAGGGCCTAGACCTAGAGTAGAATTAGGTTTCGATTAGTCTAATCCCAAGACTTGGACGAATCAGATCAGATATATCCTACATTGATCGAAGTTTTCCTAGGACTTCAAGGTTGACAAACTTCAACCTGTAAATAAAGAACAGGGGTGTCACAAGACAATTCTTGACGAGTGACCCTGATAGTTCAACCAAGTTCCGCACACCTATAGTCACTATCGTGAAATCAGCAGGACATCGCAATCTAAGAATAGCTGAACTAATAGAGAATTCTTTGAAACATACGTTACCAACTGGGTCGCGTGTCATATTTCAGTGACGACTTACCTGAAACACAAAAGCAAGAAGGAATTATTATCTGCTCGGAAGGTGCGAAGGTGTTGAAAGACAAGCTATGGGTGAAAGACAGTTAGAGACTGTTGAAAAATTTAGGATTCAAAGTACGAGGGAGGATGACCAGAGTAACCGGCGGTATGGAGGTCGAACGTATCTAACGCGAAGGAGGATGTACCCCCCGATATAGCAGGTCGTAGCAATTGAAGTTGCCCGTTCAGGAGAGTACCGGCAGTGCGTGTACCAACGAGTAATTTTACGGGAAGACGTGACCGGACTCGCGAATCCTAGATGGAAGCGTGGGTCCAATTGACCCAGCGACCCGAACCGGCTAATTGCCAATTGTTGAGCCGACGCTGCCGTTCATTCTGCCGTCACGTCGAGAATTTGCCTGACACCTACCATCTATCATTCCCCTAACAGCCTCTGGCGACGGCTAGGTCTTTCCTCAACCATAACAATTCTCATCCCCCACCTAGCTACCCTGGGCCCAATCCACACCTAATCTGGGTCCAGTAGTCAGGACCTAGGGGTTAGGCAAGATCTTAGGGGATTTTTAAATTCAATTTTGGGACAGTCCTAGGTCCACACTTGAGGGGTACGTTAGACACAACTTGAAGGATACCTTTTTCTTTACGGTTCAGTAGTCAGGACCTAGGGGTTAAGCAAGATCTTAGGGGATTTTTAAATTCAATTTTGGGACAGTTCCAGGTCCACACTTGAGGGGTACGCTAGACACAACTTAGAGGATACCTTTTTCTTTACGGGGTGGTAATCGCTCATTACGGATTCCCCACCCCATCTGAAGGGGATATTCCGGGGCTCCCCTGAAGATGCACCCTCTGACTCCACCAAGGTGACCTCCCTGAGCAAGTAGGGACTCAGCCAGGAACTCGTAACCGATACGTGGCCACCAAGTTAGAGGACACCTTGGACTCAAGTTAGGGCATATCCTGAACTTAAAACACCTTGAGCCCAAATTACGGGACACCTTGGAATAATCCCACAAGGGATACCTTGGTTAGCGTATATCCTAGACCTAAATTAGGCTACGTCCTGGACCGAATACAGTGTCCATCCTAAACTCCACTGAGACCTGAGACGGTTTCCGTCCTTGAAACGAGATTGTCCAATCTTAATTACGTTCGACTATCAAGTGCAGATACACGAGTTAAACGAAACACATTTCAGTAGCCGGAACGTGACCATTCAACGTTTCAGACTACGTGATCGCCATTTATGGCGGCGCTAACGTGAGCATGCGTTGCAAGCATGAGGAAAGATTATGCTTGTGCAACGTCGAAAGGGAGATGCGAGAATTTCGAGGCGGATGGATGGCATTTTGGTACTGGAATGTACAAAATTACGTCAGGATGGTACTCCTGTACGCGTGTCTATTTCTAATGCAGTGTCGTCGACCTTTCTACGACTGTCGCCATAATGTTCTGTACGTGACTCCACAAAGTTTCGAAATATTTTTAATCCCCTCGCTGTACAACCACAATCTCTCGCGACAAATGAAACCCTCCAACTGCTGTGAATAATCTGATTTTTTTGTCTTCTGGGGGACTCAACAGCTGAAAAACAGTTTTGCAATGTTATGCAACTTATATTCTCGTCCGAAGGGGGGTTCTTATATTTATTATTTGGTTCAGTAGGTGGATCGCTTTGTAAACACGGTAAATCCTGTCAGCCGTGCGACACAACACAATCCCGGCCAGCCAAGAATTTCGAAAATGGGTCCTCACGAGCATGAACAGAATCAAGGAGCCGAACACAATCGGCTCTATCCGTAGGAAATTATATTTTCGTCGGATTCCGGGCGCAGGGACAGTGGATAAATAAATTTCCTGTCGTTCTATTCCTGGCAAGAAGTAAATAATTCGATGCCGCTCTTTGGATACCCGGCTCCGCTACTCTCTGCTACAACGACAGGCCTAAAAACCTATTCTTGGTAGATCAACACCGTCCACAATTCACACACAGATCCACGAGGGCTTCCTTTGACTATCAACATTGTCTATTCCAGTGCCTCCACTAGGGTAAACCATTCGAATCAACTGCCCAGCTTCGATATCAATAATTTACGATGCTACCCTATATCTAATTTTACAGAAATCATGGTTCAAACTTTTGCGAATAAAGTCAGAAATATAGCCTGTAGAATTTCCGAATTTTTTTTACTCGATCCCCGCCTCGTTTGGCCAATTTCAATCAAATTTTATCCTCGAGTGTAAAGAAATGAACGAGCTACTGATAAATTCGTGTCGATCGAAAAAATTACAAATCGAATTAGAAAATATATCAGCGAACAGGAATTTGCACAGTATTTTGCCGATTTCATTGTGATTCCCGGGATCATCGACGTGAAATGACTGGGACGTGGCGGCCACGTGACTTTCAATGGCCAAGGTTCGCGTTTCGTAATCTGCTGTTCAAACACACCGAACGGTTTCGCGCGAACCGGGTATTTTTAAATAATTTATATGGCTGGAAAGAGACACCTTCCGTTCGGGTAAACCGGCTCCACGGCTAAACTCTTCAATATTCATCGATACCGATGACTGTAATGGCCGCCGCCCGGTGCCGTTAGACTTTTCCAACCGCGTCAAATGACTTCACACTGCGTCCGATGAACAACGAAGCCTGACCCGAAGTTCTAATCAGCCACTTCCTTCGCTCGAAGGAACTGACCGAAATATATCATTGGATAACCATCCTATTAAATAGGGGACTCCATGATTGGCGTAACTATCGCTCTATGCTGATACCATGACTGGCGAATTTCAACCGGATCCGTACTCGGAATTCTTTCAACTCGATGAAACACTATTAACCCCTGCGTCGACATTTAAATAGCTGGACGACAGCCTCCAATTTGTAATTCAAATTTTACAGTGGTTCTTGTCGACATTACTATACAGTTCTATTTTCTTCGGTAATTATAATTTATTTTTGAGACAGAAAAATATAAGACACAGAAGGCTCAACTGACCTTGACAACCACCTGGGTCGCTTCTCCTGACGCTAAAAAAATTTTATTTGGCTCCCTATAGCCCTAACAGAGAACCTGAGTCGTTAAGAGTTTGACAACCCTGTGGGAACATTTTTGAAAAGTCTAATGACGTCGTTGTGTCGCATTTTATTGCGGAAATCGAAGATTTGTGCTGCCACTCGGAGTTCAATGACCCCAACGAGAGTTGAATGGCTCGCATAATGGAGTTAATGACATGGTGTACGTCAAGGATTACTTTCCTCATCTTCTGGAAAGACTCATTTGCCAGCGAAGAGTCCTCGAGACTCATCAACAACCCCACCACCGATTAAAACAATTGCTGGTGATGGAATAATTAGCTTTATTCAGGATAGTCTTCGTTCATCAAGACGGCGGGCGAGTGAACGAGCACGTGTGGCAAGGCGGACATTGCAGAAACTAGGGGAACTGAGTTAGGAAAGGATGATTCATCCAGTGTACGCCGCGGATGTTGCATCAACCGAATATCAACGCATCAGATCGCTGAGTTTCTTCGCGCGAGGAGACGTAACCGGCTTTCTATGTTGAAGTACGCCATTACCAGATTGTTTAGAAACTGTTTCTGGCTGCCTCAGCCTCGTATAACATCGGAACGAATTAATAATAACGTTCAAAGTACGGTTACAGCTTCGGCAACCCGAAATCTGTCATCTTGATTCAAATTTCGCGCCGTTCGTGGGCCAAGACTGGCGGTAAATTCAAATATGGGTCACTGAAACATTACAATTCTTTAAATTCCTGTAGATACGAAATTTTCAAAAATGTTCCCAGCTACTTATTGGATATTTCTACAGATGTACGGGGGTCTTTTCTGACCCAGGCAATTTTTTAAGTGGAAATAAAAATTATTCTGCGATATTCTACACACTAGGACGAGTATTTAAATATTGAAAAATGGTGAAGAATAATTGCATGGGCTGGGGTCGCATGCTAAGGGTTGGGTTGCAGCAGTTTTTATCCCGTGAAATGTTGGAAACGCGTTTTTCCCGGGAATCCTTGCGAAGCGAATTAAAAATTGAGATATTGATCTGACATTTTGAGATTCTAGGGCCTCCAGGTCGCCATAAGATTAGCGGCGGTGCACGCAAACTTATCCTCGTTGGTGGAATAAAGAATTCTGGTTGAGAGGGGTGTGGGGTGGGGGGCCAAGGGAGGGGAACGAGAAGTCATTTCTCCGGCAGTGGAAATGGCGTCGGCCTCGACCAATGAGTGTAGTAGGAGGGTTCAAGGATTCCCGCAGGAAGAGAAGCCAAAGCGGAGAACAAACATACAGGGACGCGTATAAACGCAAGCTTAATGGACCGACCTCTGTGTTCACCACTTCTCTATTCCAAGAAAGACGCTTGCACACTGTTCAGTATATTATGCGGCTTTGTGCCCCGTGTGTTGCCAGGTTTGCGGGCAGAGTCCTAGCCATAGGCGCGGCCCGGCCGCGTTTCAGGCAAATTAATCGTGGCTTTGTTTCGCGTCGACTCGCTAGCATTAATTTGATTAAATCCTAAAACGTTCCAGGCCAACGGAATTAGATGGACAGCTTATCGCGTGCATTTTTCGCGCCAGCAGGCCACAAACACGCCAGCGCAAAAAGATTGCACGCTGGCAGCGCGAACGATCGATAGCAAAAATGCTCATCCGATTTACCGGCGTTTCCGCAAAAACCGTTTGATCGAACACGCGAGATGATTAAATCGATCGTGTCACGAGGCGCGCAAATTTTCACAGAAGCATTTCGCTAATTATTCTAGGATCATTGGAATCTGACGATTTTTGCGAGCGAAATATTTCCAATTTTTTGACACCCTGTGTGTATTCAATACAGAAGCGACGGGTAACCTTGACGAATTTTTAGAATTCTCCTCTCTGACGACACATTAAATTTTCTAGAATTATTGGTATTCTGACAATTTTTTCAAAATAACCCTTCTGAGGAAATTTTGGGACACCCGGTACATTCGGCAGAGAATGACAGTGACCTTGGCGACGTCTTTCCGTTATTTCGGTCTCTCAGAATTTTTTCCCGGTAGTTGTTGCAGCAACGTCGCGAATTAACGAGGCTGTTTGCGAAATCCACGTGCGAATCAATTTGCGTTTAACGAATTTAATGAGTCGTGTTCGAGTACGGGGCCGAATCGGTCCGGCAGCACTCGAACGGTCATGATCTCCGAAATGTTGATCGCGCGCGTAATAAGGATTCAGCGCGAAGCCCGGCGTCGCGCAATTAAACAGCCGACAGCGCCTTTTCGAGCGAAGTATTTCACGAGCAATCGATTCGCAGAAGAGAAACAGAGAAATGAGCATGGAGAAAGGGAGAGCGAGAGAGGGGGGGGGGTACACCCAAAAATAAACGTTCCGCTCGTAAATCGAGCCGCGAGCCTGTGTTGGTGGCGTGTAACAAGCACGCACGATAACCGAGTGGCACACTGTTTTCGGACGCAGGTGAGACCATTCGCGCGTTTCCGGTCATCAAGCAGTCATATCCGGTCCCCTGTGCCTCGGCAAATAGCTCGATTTCGGCTGGCACGATTCTTTGCGTGATTGCGTCGCCTGGAGAAAGGCTATTCAACGTTCGACATCCCGAAAATCGATTCCTCTCCCTTCACGGACGCACAAAAGCCCCGGTGTTAGGGCTCCACGCAAAGTACCAAACGAACACCTCCCCTATCCCTTGCAATCTTCCCTCGCCAGTGGCTGTGGATACATTTTGACCCAAATGCTCAAGAGCGACTCAAACCCATCACTACTTTCAACCGATATCGCCCGTTTAAAAGTGACATTCACAAACAATTTTTAAAAATATTAAAAAATTAATCTAGCATCTGCAACAAATAGCAGAGATAGCCCAAACTCTCTAAATTAATACAAAACAAAGTTCAACTAAATACGACAATTAGTTTCCGAGATAAAAATTCCTAAGTGGAACCATGTTTTCGAGAAGCTGAGAAGGAAACACAACGTGACGCACGGGAAAGTGTAATTTTCTAAAATACAATTAAAATACTACAAAATAAATTTGTGAACTACAAAAAATTACAGAGATAACACAAACTCTCTAGATTAATACCAAAAAAAGTTCAGCTCAATACGACAACTAGTTTCCGAGATAAAAATTCCTAAGTGGAACCATGTTTTCGAGAAGCTGAGAAGGAAACACAACGTGACGCACGGGAAAGTGTAATTTTCTAAAATACAATTAAAATACTACAAAATAAATTCGTGAACTACAAAAAATTACAGAGATAACACAAACTCTTTAGATTAATACCAAAAAAAGTTCAACTCAATACGACGTCTGGTTTCCGAGATAAAAATTCCTAAGTGTGCTTGTGATACTAGGAGGAGTTCTCAAATTCGGAGCTCTGTTATTTTACAAACAAATTCGACACGGTCAAAGGGATGGTTCAGAGCTGAAGGCGCTTCGCGGAGGTGAATCGATACGTATGTGTCTTCGTGTTTCATTCTAATAGAATCGTCGGGGCGCGGCCCGGAGCCGGGCAGGACAGCGAAACACGAAAAAGTGCGGCGGCGACTTTCCGCGCGAGTTGTCAGCTCCGTCGAGCCGTCAGGTCCGCTTCATATCGTTGCCGGTAACCGCAGACACGGTGTCGGCGCTGGTCAGTCGGCCCTCTGAATTATTAAAGCCGAGTCAACGCAGCTGCATGTAAATTCGTGTATCTGCCTGCGCGCCCTTCGGTCGCCTATCTTCCCCTCTTCATCTACGTTCGCCACCGTGAAACGCGCCGGGGGCAGCCCTCGCAGCCTTCGGGGCTCGTGTTGCACGAACACTTCGCTCTACTTGGCCGGTTCGACGCTTTGTTTGTTGCTACACGGCCGGGGCCGCCTATCCCGCCGTGTACGAGCACGGATTATTGTTTGTACGCTCGTACGCGCGATTACGTCGAGAACCGTCGCTGAAACGTTAGACGGCGACGACATCGAGCGATACTATCTTCCACGGTTCAGCGGGGTACTCTGACCCCGGTTGCTATGCGACTGCCAACCTACTCCTGGATCCTTGGTCATCATTATTTATTTTTTAAGTGGGCGACATGGAAAACCATTCGAAAAACCGGGGACATACAATACTTATTTGATCTTGTCATATGAGGAAGGGAGATGCAACAGTAACGTGTCAAACTTTGACTAGCATGAGCCAAACCTAACTGAACTGAAGCCTAACTCTATGAGACTCTATGAGCCCCTAACTTCCGAGGACCTAACTCCACGGTTTGCTAACTTTGGGGGCCTAACTCTGGGAGCCCTAACGCTATGGTTCCCCAACTTTTGGGGGCCTAACTCTGAAAGCCCTATCACCAGGGCCCCCCAACTTTTGGGTGCCTAATTCCAAGAGCACTAGCACTACGGGCCCCTAACTTTTGGAGGCCTAACTCCACGAGCCCTATCATCAGGGTCCCCCAACTTTTGGGTGCCTAATTCCAAGAGCACTAGCACTACGGTCCCCTAACTTTTGGAGGCCTAACTCCATGAGCCCTAACAGTATGGTCCCCTAACTTTTGGGAGCCTAACTCCAAGAGCCCTAGCACTACGGTCCCCTAAATTTTGGGGGCCTAACTCCATGAGCCCTATCACCAGGGTCCCCCAACTTTTGGGGGCCTAATTCCAAGAGCCCTAGCACTACGGTCCCCTAACTTTCGGGGGCCTAACTCCAAGAGTCCTAACACTATGGTTCCCTAACTTTTGGGAGCCTAACTCCAAGAGCCCTAGCACTACGGTCCCCTAACTTTGGCGGGCTTAAATCTGTGGGAGTCCAACCATGTGGGACCCAACTCTATGAGCCCATAACTTTGAGGGGCCTAACTCTACGAGTTCCTAACATTGAGGAGCACAACTCCAAGAGCCCCTAACTTCGAGAGACGGCGCCCCAACTTTGAGGGACCTAGCCCCATTGGCCCTTAACCTTACGAGGCCTAGCTTACATGATCCCTCAACTTGCGAAACCTAATACTATGTGACCTAACTCAATCTGAGGCTATTTTCGGGCGCTCGAAACCCATCGCTCTCACGATTATCCGTAAACTATTCGGCTCGCCGAGCAGAATGTCGGACAAGGTCGTCAAGATAGCCACGTGGACGAAGCGAAACGACAGTGAACGGGCCACAGACCCGGCCCGAGCGTCTTGCATGTGAATTTCTTGAGAAAAAGGAGCGACTGTGCTCGACGAGCCACGCACCTGGCGATCGCGCGAGCCCGTCGTCGTCGCGCTCGGTAGCTAACAGGAGTTTCGTGAGTAGGTGAAAAGAGAATTCCTCGACACGTACCGAAACCCACGGCAATCAAGGTTAAGGTCGAGGAGAAAGAGAGAGAGGCTGGAGGCTGTGAAAAAAAAAAATAAGTTCCTCGTGCACGATGGTGCTCGAGCCGAGTAGAATACCGGGCGTTGGTGCGCTGTTCAAAAATAAGTGGGTAACGTGAACAAACAAGCAAACATTTTTTTTTTTCCACCTGCGGAGCATGATGAAGTCTCGTTCCACCGGGCGACGCGTAATTGTCGAACGGTGTTCAACCAAAATGCGACTCTGTGGAAACAAGCACAGTGGCTGGGGGTTGGTTGTCGTTCCGCTGAAAAATCGTTCGTTCTACCTGAACTGAAAAAGGAAACAAATAATTTCCTGACGGAATGAAAGGGGGACGGTGTGTTCCACGGTCCCCGGGCAGCAGGGCGGGACGAGAAACATTACGAGAGAGGAGACAGAGAGAGGAAGAGAGAGAATGAAATCCGAACGCGGCAAGTGAATAGTGAAATCCGAAAAAGGACAATGGGAGGCCGGCACCTCGGTCTGATTCTTCATCGGGTGTCTCCCGACATTCAGAGATCATCTGTTCGTCGTTTTGTCTGGGCCACGCTACACAAGGCGCATTCAGCTGTTAAGCAGCACGCACAAAGCCCGACAGAAGGTAGACGAAATGAACAACGGCACAATGAGAAAGTCCGGCCGTTGTCAATCCTCCTACCATCGCGGGATTTTTAAAAATATAAAAACACTAGCCGGGGAAATCGATGACAAACACAAACGTGAAGCACGAGACAGAGAAATGTCATTAAAAAATTCGTCGATTCAGATACTTGACAATTATTTGAATCCCATCGGAAAGTACTCGACGAAACGATGAGAAAAGCAAAAGGAACCACTGATCTCGAATGAACCGTTTTCTGGCAAATTGAGATAGAAGTTTCGGCCTATTAGGCGACGCGGGGTTACGCCCTGCTGCCCCCACTCTGTCTCCCGGCACTCGAGCGCCACGCCCCTCTCTCGCGCCGGCCAATCGGTCGCACGATGCGTGCGCAGAGTTGCGTTACACTTAAAACGCATTTACTCGAAGAGGAAGCGTCGTACGAGAAAAACGTATGAAATGATTTCGATGTAATTTTAGCCGAGGAATCGACTCTTGGTGTCAGAAAAATTATTTTTATATAATTTCTGAATTTTTTTTCACAATCCGCTGCTTGATCGGAAAATCGGAAGAATTCAGGAATTTACGAACCGATCCTACACGAGACTGCCATCGAAGCTGGCGAACTTTTCGACGTTGCCGCACGCCCCGCACAGAAAGATTGAAATTTTTGAGAAACCGTCGAAACTAGAACCAATCCAACAGAGGATCGATCACTCTGTTCAACACCTGAACTACCTCCAGCCTAAGGAGTTCAAACGAAAGTGGGAAGATTTCACAGTTTTCCATCCATTTTCATGAGACCAATTTGCCGACGCGTGTGTCCGAATTAACTGGCTCGATCCAGCGGCGTCGACTTTCACATCCTAGCGCCCCTTTCTCCCAGCTTTCCATCGAGATTGAATCGCTGCATCTAAATATTTACTCGACCTTCGTTCTGTTTTTCTTTTTTATGCAGCCTCTCGACGGCCTTCGAGCGATCATTCTCTCCGGCACTCGACGCACGGTTCGCCTATTGTAAAATGCAATCACCGATCGAATACGGTGTTACGTGTTCGCGATCATTAGCGATAACCATCTTCTTCCTTATTCCTGGTCGATATGCAATTCCATATTCCATAGTCTCGCGGTTTTTCTGCATTCCTTTAACCGCTATTCTTGTAAACGAACAACGGTAACAAAAAAAGAACCGAACGGGATCAGGATTTAATGTTTATCGGTGAGTGGGCGGGACGGTCTCGAAACAGCGCGCGAATCGATCGCAATTAAATTTGCCGCGTTTCAATCTCACTGAAATGTGGGTCTCCGACTCGATTCAAACTGCGCCCGGAAACTTGCCGCAGCGTGACGCGACCGGACCGAAATGACGACGACAGATAGCACACGCGAAACAACGTTCTCGTTCGCGCCGCCGGGACTTTATCAAAGTTAAACCAACAATTTCAATCGTTCTCCTCTGCGTTCCCAAAGGCATTCCCAGGGCTGTCCCCCAACCTCCAGGCTGACGCTCGAACGAAACTTATTCTCCGTCCGCGTTATGTAAACCGGCACTTATCGCAACCAGATAGTCATAATTAACGGACGTCGGCTCCGTCTCCACGGCGACAATGGGACGCCCGTTGTCGACCACGCCGCGAACTTGTTTTTACTAATTCCGCGAGACGCGAAAGCGTAAACGACGACGCCCACCGCGGCTATTAACGAGCAGAGACTAATAGAGTCGCATGCGCTCGCGATAACGTGTCTCTCCGCTTTGTTATCAATCGCCATTCGACGATACACAAGCCTTTTGGTAATCATTCGCGAATTCGTAAGTGAGCACCTGGGCGACTGGAAAATTTATGAGTTCGCGAATTTTTTTCTGAAAAACTGAATGTGGGGATCAAAATTTTTTACCGGGCCTGTGTTGTACGGACATTTAGAAGTGCATACATATTTTTTTCTTTTGAATATATCGATTTTTGCCGAAACGGCGAATATTTGAAGAGAAAGTAACATTTCTCGGATAAAATTTTTGAAAAATAATTTCTATTCTTAAAAATATGCTATATTCATCGGAACACTGATATGAATTCTACAAATTATACGTAACTGAATATCTCCACAAAATTTCATATCGATTGAACGAACAATTTCGGAGTTATAAACAATTTTGTGAAAAGGTCCAAATTAACAATTTTCATTTCAATGGTCCATTTTGTTGTAAAAATCGAATAAGTGACCACTATTTTACACCGCCAAAATACCCAAACCTTTGAAATGTTTATGAACATTTATCAGTCCGTCGATTATATTTGCGGCTACTACGAAATGTTTTCTGCGGTGCATAATGGTTCTAAATTATTCTTACAACTAGCATTGTATTTCGTATTATTTTTCGCCCGGGAACGAATTACGCAATCCTCATTCAGCGAATCGGAATTTTTTCTCCGTTTAACGAACTTCCGAATATTCCAGCGATTTTATTTGACGCGTGTATTACACCGCGAGCTGAAAACAGGCGTGACGTAAAATATGCGACCCAGATTCGAGTCACAGAGAATTTTCGATTTCATACCTAAAAACACCATCAGTGAGCATAAAACCGTGCGCTTATTTATTTTCACGTTACCGACGCATGCGCTCCGCGCGCATGCAGCTCCCGGGGATCTGTATGTGATTTCAAGATATGTTCTAACGAAATGCTTGCCTCAGCCCTTCGGCGAAATTAATGGAGATCATAGATCTTACGCTGGATTTTTGCTTGCCCTCGACAAATTCAATTTGATCTATACCACCCCTACGCTTCAAACTAGCAATATTCAGAAAAACAAACATTCCATCAAAGCGCAAAATTTTTGAAAAATTTCAGATGATACAAACTTTTATGTTTGCGCAAACCTACCACCCAGGTTTGACCAAACATACACAAACCGTGTATACGTTTGGATGCTTGGATCAAGGCTTTACTGTACTCAAACTATTTGGGCAAAAAATATGCTGCACAGTGCACTTTTGTCTAAAACAAACACAGTGTTTGCTCAAACTAGTGCCAAGGTTTGACAAACCAAGACAAATGTTTAACAAGTTAACTGCCACGTCAGTCAGATTTTTGACTAGGTTCAGACATTCATTTTTATTGTGACATATCCAGATAAACCGAATTCTATTAAGATCTTTCGAATGCAGAAGGGTTAAAACAGCATCCCCTATAATACGTTTAACATTTCTAGTTTCGCTTTGATTAATTAAATTACTCTGATTTTGTAAGAATCTCTGGGAAAATGATATGTGGCCGTTAACGCGTTAACGAACGAACGTAGAGGTTTGCAAACATTTTATCATCCGTTTGCGACAGAGGTTTGACAATCCGGTGGACTATTTTCACCGTGTCGTTTCGAAAGTATTAGGTTCGACTGGAATTTCGTTGTCGCAGGTTCTCGTTTGAAGTCAGGAGCGCAAATGGCATTAGAAATCGAGGACACGGCGGTGATTATTGGTGGAATAAGGTTGCCGAGGACATTACGTAAGAATCCTTCGGCACACTTGACCCACCAACATACTTTCACTTTTCCATTCGCAGAGAGAACAGCAGACTCACTGTCTGTTTCCTTCCTGTGGCCGAGTGATCGACAAAGCCAGTGAACCGAGACCGCGGGACCAGACGTCGCTCCGAGGATCGAGGCGAAGGTGAAACTTCGGGGTCAAAGGCGAAACTTCGAAGAAAGTCGCCATTGGAATTTTGTCCGGGTCCCACGGCTCCTAGGGATCCCACTCTAATTATGCCACTCGCGATCGCACTGAATCGTAAATTAAGCAGCCTCTTTGCTGTCTTCCGAACCTTGACCATTTCAAGGATTCGAATTTTATTTTAACCCTTTGCACTCGAGTGGTGACTCTGAAGCACCACTAGAAATTATTGTGGCATTATTTCAAAGAAATTACAAAAAATATTACAAAATATTTGTTACATTACAAAATTTGTATTTAATGGATTACTAAACATTTAAATGTTTTATGTGGAAATCGGATCAGTTTCGTATGAATAAAATGAAAATATTCTAAGACGGAAGAAAAATTTAGTTTTAAAATGAAAATAGCGCCGAGTGCAAAGGGTTAAACGTCAGTGTTCCTGGACGCAATAATTTTGGTTATGCTCTCTGTAGGTTGGTGATTGTAACCACAACGTTTCACGTTGGTAAGTTTTCTGGATTCGCGTTAGAAAATTCACAAATTTTAGAATTCTTCCGGTTGAACCATGCAGGGCCATTTTGGCATGAATCGATCATTCCTTGAGATTGGCACGATCGATTTTGTTCAGAATTAAATATGATACAGTGTATCGAAAATGAGGGAGAGTTTAAGTCATCAATTTTTTCATTTCAAACCTGTTCACACGATATCAAACCTCAAATTTCCCAATTTTCACGTAACCACCAACTTGTAGATCGAAGTTAATTTCACAAATCTTAGTTCGACATAAACATTTTTGTCTTGAAAACTATTTGTCGGATCGGGTCGAAATTTTTTTATTCGATCGGAGAAGGATCGACCCGCAGGCCTAATTTTTACAGAACCGAGAAATTCATCAGTAACGAAAATTATTCATAAATTTCTCGTTGATTTCACTGGGTCGGTTGGTTGGGTTTTTGTCGAGTTCGAGTTGTTTGAGGAACACGTGTGAAAAAGAGCGGAGCGATTATTTTGGAAATTTCAACGCTCGGGGGTCTTGGCCGGGTCGCCCCGATGATCTCACAAGTATTTCTTTGTCTACTTTCAATCGGTCGATAAAGAAAGAACGACTCGACCCACGGCTCATCCTGGCTGCCGCTGCGGCCGAGCCGCTTTCCAAGCGAGTTTTGCTTTCGCCGGCCGAAACAGAAAGGGAAAGGGAAAGGGAAAGGCAGACTCTCCTTTGTTCGGGGACCCAAGGGCCTGCCACGGACCGACTCGCTCGAGTGGTCTGAGCCGCACAGCCTGTAACTGCTCATTGTTCCACCGCTCGTTCCCGCAGGCTGGGCTCGGTAATTTCCAAAAGCTGCGGGCTAACCTTGAAAATGACGAGCGTACACAATCTACGGGGAACGATCGTTAAGTTCTCCGCTGTATATTTGCGCGATTCCGCCGCTCGGACGTTTACAACGCCGGGATAGCAAATACAATTTTATTTCTATTGGAGAAATCCTCGGGAGAGGACCGGAATGACTGGCGTGCCTCGACCGTTCAAAATTCACACCACAGTTTCAGAAATCCTCCTGCTAAAAAATTGACTCCTTCCGCACACATTCAGCGATTCTTCCAGAAAATTCACGTGACAGAATTTTTTTAAATATCTCCGAAATTGTAAAAGTCGCGCAAGCTCAAAAACCACGAGTAACGACAGAGACGTTAAATTTAAAAAATATATTCCAGTGGAATTGAGCATTGAAAATGTGAAAAGAAAAATTATTCTTGGTACTCGAAAGAGCGTCCTAATAAAAGGCGGAAAGGTTTTTCGACGGTACCTTATGAATGCACTTCCGGAAAAAATTCACAAGTATCACTTAGACTGTGAGTATTTTAATTGAGAGACTCTTTTGAATGGTGCAGCCGCCATTTCTGGAAAGAATTTTTTTGGATGCAAAAATTGCTTTGAATACTTCAAAGAGTGTACCGACACAGGGCAAACATGATTTTGACGATAGCTGGTCGCTGCAGTTCTTAAAAAATTCACGAAAATCACTTATTCGGTAAGCAGTTTAACTGAGAGGTGTTTTCGACTGGTAGGAGCTGGCATTTTTGGAAAAAATGTTTTCCGGCTGATACAAAAATTGCTTTTAATACTTCAAAGGTCGTGCTAACACGGGATAAAAAATTTCATGACGATACCTCGTGACTAAACTGCTTAAAAAATTCAGGGAAAATCAGTTGGACGCGATGACTCTCGGCCAGTAGGATGAAAACGGTCGAAACAGTGATTGGTTTAGGCGTCAGCCAGCCGTGGCAATAAATGGCGGCAAGAATCGTCATCGGCACCCAGCGATGTAATATCGATTGACGTCCCCGGTGCAGCTGCACACAGAGAGATCGAACGTTAATCCGTCGACGGTTACGGGGAGCGGAAGTGTGCGTGGACGTTGACGCGTGTCGGCACACACGGCTAAGACGACAGCCACACGCACGGCCTCTTAAGTCCTCTTATATTAGCTCGGGGTGAGTGCATGCTTTTATCAGCTTATCTTTGAAAGCGACGGTAAACATTTGAATTATTAAGTCTTCTGTCGGGGCCCTTTTTACTCCTACAGAGTTCTTTCCTCCTCGTCTATCTTCGAGACTAAGACGTCGTTGCACGCGTGCGACCGACGGTTTAACAAAGAAACAACCTGCCACCCGAAACGGCAGATAATGGACGCTGCTTCGCCAGAACGGATTTCAAAATTTCACCGCGCTCTGTCCAAGTCGCTGGAAAAACGTACGTTCGATTCATTCTGTAGTAAATCATGGTTTCTCAGAAATAGTTAAACGTGTGACTCGCGCGATAACGATCCAGCTATTCCAGTCTGCCGATCTTGGAGATAACAGAATGAAAATTTCACAACGCTCGAGTCAAGAAAAGAATCTTTCCTAAAAATACCAGCTGTGACATTTAAAGGGACTTCTGGATTAAAACACCTACCGAACTTGCGAATTTTTTAAATGGCATTGTCGCAAGGTATCGTCGGAAACCTTTTCGCCAATCGTTGGCACACTCTTTGAAGTATCAAGAACCATTTTTATATTAGCCAAAAAATTTTTTTTAGAAAACTGAGAGATGTATATACGGTGAAGTTGTTGAGATAAAAAGTTCACATACTTGAGAATTTTTTAAGTAGTATTGTCGCAAGGTACCGTCGGAAACCTTTTCGCCAATCGTTGGCACACTCTTTGAAGTATCGGGAGCAATTTTTGTATTAGTCAAAAAATTTTTTTTAGAAGAGTGGGAGATGTCTAAACGGTGAAGTTGTTGAGATAAAAAGTTTTCTGTGTTGCCTTTGGAGAACGATTTCGGCTTTTTTGGATAAAAATTCTCGACTTTTTGGATGTTTTTTGCGGATGTTTTTTGAGTGGTACGTCAGCCGAAGGTTTCGAGATAAATCGATATCCTTGACAGCGAGGGCCACGTTACAGGAAGTCCATTTCCAACAACGCAACGGTCCGAGCACGCAATCTCGTAGCATCGTGGATGCAAAGCTCGCGGAACGCGCGATCATTCAATGGAAAACATAACCCATTGGGTTTCATCAACGAGCTGAATTATTCAATCTTCCAATAATCCGAACGTGTTCAGCTGAACGCAACGTGATATTGTTTCGAAGATCGCGAGCCGCTCGTTTCGAAACGATTTCGTGGAGCATCGAATAATGCAGTTTTAAGGACAAAAAGCCCTCCAGCTCCATTCGTATTTCGTGTATTGTTTACAGAGAAAGAATAAGGGACCTGCATCTGCCCGGTGAAAATGCGTTTACGATTCGAAATAAATTCGTTCTTCCGATTTCCATCTGAAAGAACAAAACCGGTTGGCAAAAGCTATTTTTCTGTAAAATTTATGTTACTGTTCCCATTAAAAGAATCTATACAAAGAAAATCTCTTTTATAATCGACGTGAAATTTATTTTATATTTCAAGAGAGAGGGAGCGACTTCAAAGGAACTGTTTTATAATTCACATTAAGCCCATTTTGTATTTTTTAATTGAACGGAAGAAGGAGGAGCGGGACAAAACGGTATTTCATATTAAATTTGTAATTTGCTTTTTGCGTTAAAAGAATCAAGCACTGCAAAGGACTTCATATTAAATTCATTTAAAAAATATTAGATTTTGCATTTTATATGTTTAAAACACTGGACATTAACAAATTGGGTTTCGCCCGCGCTTATTTTACTGGGTAAATTGTCCAGTTTTACAAACCTTTAGTCGGTTTTTTCAAACGTTTTTAATCCTTAATATTAACGGGGAAGTCAAAATGGTAATTTTTTGGAGATCATGGGAATTCAATTAACTGTACAGAGATCAAAAAATTTCTTTCAGAACCGAGACCAGCACGGATTTGAAGATTAAAGTCTTGACTTTCCAACGAGACCAAAAAATTTGACCTACGATTTTTTATTACCATTTCATTGCAGTTTGATTGGAAAGTGTCACTGACATTTGAATAAGTCAAGAAAATCGTGAAAAAAAAATTCGCCAAAAATCGAATCACGTCAAGAAAATTCGATCTGGATTTCCAAGAATGCGTGTCGGTATGGCGGGCAGTTTGCGAACCAGGGCCGCCATGTTGCAGGATGGGAATGGCGGGAACGGCAGCCGGATTTAAACGTCTAAAGCGGTTTTATTAAGAAAAAAAATTGTTCGCCGGTGGTCTGCGTAATCGAATATCTGTCTATTTAGCGGGTAGACCGTCGAGATAGCAAAATTGCTTGCTTCCTGGTTGAAGAACCTCCGTCCGGGCCAAGTAATAGGTGTCAGAGCCCGGCACTGCTTGATGGAAATAGAAATCGTGCAATTTTGTTGCAGAAGCAACACGGTTTTCACGGGAGGGCTCGCAACCGACCGGCATTTTGCGACCCCGCCCCGCGTCAAACGCGAGAAGGGAAGAAGTTGAACGTTCGGTGCAGTTGGGCCGATGCAGCTGTCCCTTTTCGTACGTTCGGCTGCACCGGTGACACCGTTATCGACGTCTCGCTGTCGAGAGTCGCCGGGTTAACACCTGTTTCCCGTTGTCAGCCACACTTTTCCGACACTCTTTTCATTCAAGGCGCGATAAAACGGCAACTAAAAACCGTGGATCAAATTTCGATGGCTCATTTTAAAGCGAATACTTTAATCTTCAAAGACACTTTGGTCTCAGTCGCGAGAAAAAATGTTCGAGTTCCCTGGAGACGACTGAATTTGAAAAGTCATCTAAAATTGACTTTTTCTATGTTTTTGTCCATAACTTGGGTGAAAAATTTTTTCAGGGAAAATGACTTTGGAATCCTGAAAGCTTAGGTTTCACCCTTTAAAATGAGCCCAAGAAAACTGTCCTACGATTTTTCTTCACGAAGTTACAATTATTTAAATATTGACAGTCACCCAAGATACAGGGATTCTTGTGGTACACTAATTATAGCCGGACATTTTTCACTCCAAATGCCATAAAATGGGAAGAAAAAATCGTAGATCAAATTTCGAGGGCTCATTTTAAAGCGAACACTTCAATCTTCAAAGCCACTTTGGTCTCGGTCGCGAGAAAAATTTTTCGAGTTCCGTGGAGACGTCTGAATTTAAAAAATCATCCAAAATTGACCATTCCTACTTTTTTGTCCATAACTTGGGTGAAAAATTTTTTCAGGGAAAATGACTTCGGAATCCTGAAAGCTTAGGTTTCACCCTTTAAAATGAGCCCAAGAAAACTGTCCTACGATTTTTCTTCACGAAGTTACAATTGTTTAAATGTCGCCCAAGGTACAGGGATTCTTGTGATACCCTAATTCCAGCCGGACACTTTTCACTCGAAATGCCATAAAATGGGAAGAAAAAATCGTAGATCAAATTTTGAAGGCTCATTTTAAAGCGGAGACTTTAATCTTCAAAGCCACTTTGGTCTCAGTCGCGAGAAAAATTTTTCGAGTTCCGTGGAGACGATTGAACTTGAAAAATCAACCAAAATTTACCATTTTTCCTTTTGGTACATATCTTGGGGAATTAATATTATTAATAACTATTCTCCCCCTAAGAGGGAGAATATATCCAGGCGTGATATTTCGTAATTCGGATCGCCTTTGTTACGTATTAAGTTGCGTGGCCTATCATCGTTATTTCGCGAGTAATGCAAAGTGCAGGCGGAATGCGGCTCCATTATTATGCTCCCTGTTGCACCACTTATCTTCGATCATGGCGTCGGTGTTCCTCGAGAATTGTTCTCCGTGGATCGCTTCACGAGTACGACCTTTTCGGCCCGGTGAAAAGGTTACGAGCGAACAACTTTTAACGCTTTTATTCGATCGGTCGCAAAAATCATAAATAAAACAAACGACTGCGTCGAGTATCGCTGAGGCCATTCTCATAGCTGTTCACCAAACGCATCCTTAAACATTCTAAAAAAAATTCTGATCAAAAAGACAGGATCAACAACAAATGAAATGGAACACAATAATTATTGCAGGATTTTTTACAAATAAAAAGGAAGATCATGGAAGGGTTAAAGAAATTGTTGTATATGTTCTTTGGCCATTTTTACGAGCCTCATTGTCCGTCGACAATCGACAGGAAAAAGATGCTGATAAATGCAACATGACGAAATCACGGTAACCCGATCTAATTAACGAATGGGCGTGATCGGATTATCGAAGGGTTTGTCCAGTTAGCTGGTCACTCGGATCGATTGCCACCCAGGACCATTGTTTCCGAGGCTGACTGATAAACAAATACACTCTGGAGAACAACAATCTTTCGAAACAGACTCGAGCGCAACCTACACTACACTCAATTGAATCTACGATTAATGTGTGTCTCCTTGGGGCCTCAAAATATCAAAAAATCCGTCCACTTATTCAAAATAATTTTATAGAATTATTTACCGCATTTTATGACCTCGAGATTGGTCTGAGAAATGGTAAACATATACGCTTGTAGGGCGGCCCAAGGTCATCACAAGGTCAAATAAACAAAATCATTATATTTTGATAAATATTTGACGATGTACAAATTTCGTCTAATACAGTTTTTCATATAATTAAAGGACACAGGTGGCAATAAATAATTTCGTGAAATTTTTGGAACGAGAAAAATAAATGATAGAAAGGAATAAAAATAAAATTTGGAGCAAGAAATTTGCGGGGAAAAAAATGTTTGGCAATTTCGAGGGATAAAGTGTGTTTGGGGTTAAACGGCAGGAATAATGCTCGTTGAAAATTGGGTTATGGAAAATTTATTTACGGGGGCGGGGGTCAATTCCGGCGAAGCGCGCGACCGCATCGACGTTTGTTAATAGCCCTCGTTAATGAAATCGGCGCAACATTGTGTTTCCGGCTGGGCCTAGGAAAATTATGCGGGAATACTATACCCGCCTACTATCTCAGCCTCCGCGGTATTAATTACGTTTCAAGCCCCCTCGTTTGTCCGCGCGAAACCACGAATGAAAGTCAAGGACTCGCTCGGTTTTATCAAATTCGCAACTCCTACAAAATCTCTCGACGCACGTAAAAAAATTTGCAACCCGTGCAAAAATTTCCAACGCATTGAAAAAAAAACATTTTCAAAACCTCCGAAGAGCCCGGAACATTTCACATTTCGTGCTAGAGAATTTTAATGAATTTGCTGCAACCTGTGCGAAAATTCCTAACACACTGCAAATTTTTCGGGGCCCTGAAAAAATACCAAATTTCAAATAAATATATTTTGCGCCAAGCAATTTTAATTAAATCGCGTTGCATGAAGGATTCGGAATTTTTCTTTGGCCGAATTTGCGTATTTATTTATGATAATGTGCGCCCAATAAATAACAACGACAGGCATGTTAAGAAAATGTCGACAGCAGAACCCACGAGTTAAATTGTACTGCGTCGTATTATTTGCATTTGCATAATAAAATACTGTTTCATATATAATTAATGAACAGTTATTTTACATTACAGTTACAAGAAAGCAAAATTAACGAGGATATTGATTCTGGTTACGGCTGTCCGTTCCAATAATGCGTTCGGCCATGTATTTGTTTAATAATATCGAACCTGCTCATCTGTTGCGGCGTGCAAAAATTTTATTATAATTCGCCCGACTCATTAATTTTTCAGTGATCACGTATACGGTCGACTTTCAACGAAGTCAATATTCGTATTTTATATTAATTACGCGGCACAACAAATTTTCACATTTTTCCCTTGCATCAACATTCGCTAAATTATTCAGCAATATTTTAACAATGTTTATGCATCCACAATGACGCATAAATGGGTATCATTTTACTCGGGAGAGTCTGCGGAATCAGTTCCCACGAAGCACATTTGCACACCTTTTGCAATAAATCCGGAAAAATGTGCTGAATAACGAAACGTCAATTTTTGAAAAGAGTCAAATATCTCAAAAACGACAGCTGACGCGTGAAAACGGTAATGGAGATACAAAATTTTTGTAATATTGTTATTTTTGAAGATTTTGATGTTTCTGGGGCCTGAGAAATTTTTTAGATCCTATATGGCGGAAGTTAGTGGGAATCCGGAGGCAGATGGGTGTCAATTCGAAAGTCCTTGGCGGAAAGATGGCGTCAGTTTCTCTTAAAATTGGAGGCTTAGAAGCCGGCTCGCGTTCGAGTCGGGCCAGCTCTATTTTCTCGGGCGATCGAACGGTGAATAGAGAGCTCGTAATTCACGTCGCGGGAAATTAATTAATTACATCAGCTTCGTTCGGAGCGGGCCGATCGATACTGAAAATTATGTGCCTCGATATGACAGCGTGCAGCCCCGCGTCTTCCAGAAACATTTTCCGCGGAAACAACTTTTCCAACTTCGCTCCATTTTCTTCCCATCATCGAATTTATCAATCCAAAAAGATCCCGCTCCCCCCACTCCGATTTTTACATAATTAGTCCGCCAACAATAAAATTTTAAACAAACTGCCCGAGCCATTAATTAGGTTGAAATTTACCGGCCAATAAACAACTTGTGGCGATAGACGGCTATTGTTCACGAGAGATTGAAGAATTAATTTACAGAAAGTTGTTAATGATTTATAGTTCAGAAACTTTATTAAGTAATTGTTATTTCAGGAATAGGAAATAGGTTAGGAGTTTAGAAAAAATACTATTCAAATTTTACTGTACAAATTCAGTGCTGTACCCCCACTCTGATAGCATAAGTTTATGGTGGGGGGGCGGGGAGGAGCCTAAATACAGTGGTGGGGGTAACACTGCGACCTTGAACGATAATTCCGCTTCGTTTCGTAACCAAAAAACAGAAGTCCCTAATTCTTTTACGATACTTTCTACACTCGTTTATTTATCGTTTAGTATTACTAAATAATTTGTATCCCAACAATTTTTACAAATATGTTTATAACAAATTCCGGGTCGGAATGGAACTAAGCCTGCTTTTCAAACAAGGCTCCACGGTAATGATTCTTGTTCCAAACAATTATTTTTCCCATTAGTCGACAAAAAGTCGACAGTGGACAGTCGGTGCTACAAATTCGGATGAGACGGAGCAGCAAGGCGGACAAATCGACGGAAAACGTAGCGACAAGCGGGGTATCGTATTTTTCTCCATTAAAAGTAATTTTTCTCCGCTAATTGACAAGGTAACGTGGCGGTGGCAAAGGTAAACCGCGGGCAAACATTCTTAACGAGACTTTCGCTCGGCTCGGTCGCTAAAAATACAGAAAAATCGCCGACGGTATCTTATCGGTGTCGTTATCTATCGGGAGGAACAGTGCTCTCCGGCGACACATTTCGCCGTGCGCCATTGTTTGTTTTGCCTTCGGTTTCCAATAAACCGAAGCGTTCCCTGAAAACAAGAACCGCGTCCAAGGAATCTTAGCTCTCTAGCAAAAGATACGTACCGCGATCGAATTCGTTGTTTTCGTAATAACCAAACACGGGAAACCACGATGGAATTAATAACGACGAAAATAAACGGACCCCGGGGACGACTTATACAATTTTTCCAAACGCGAATCTCGGTTAAATAATTTCCAATATTGTGAGCACACTTCGCCCAATTTTATTTCATTTTCCATTCAGAGAATTTCTCTCCTTTTATAACAATTTTTACGTTGCTCAGGATTATTCACGACTTTTAGCAATTTTTTAACAAATCTTTTTAAATTCTCGTGAATTTTTCCACTGTTTGTCGTGTAAGTACTTCTACAGCAAACCCGTGAAATATTTATATAAAACCCGGAGAATAAAAGAATCGATAAGATTTGCTAAAAATGTCTGTATGATCAAATAAAAATTATTTTCGAATATATGTCAGCGTGACTCGACACACTTTGGAATCCACATGAAAAAACGAGAAAAATTTTGGGTGTTCCTTCCCACACGTGATAACCAACGCAATATCAGCGGAACGTAAGCTGGAAGGGATCCAGATCGCGGAATATAAATATGCGTCGAGTTGTGAAATTTTTTTTCTTCCACGTGGGCGGTGAATTACACAAGCGTGCGGGTCCGCTATAAATATTTAATGTTGCGGGAAACGATCTCTCTCTCTCGTCTCGAGGGGAAAAGCCTTATCAGTGGCCGGTATCAATTTTCAAGAAATTCCAAATGGCTCCGGAACGATTATTCCAATAGGTGCAATTACTTCCGGTGAATAATGGGCTCATCTGCTGGACCGTTTTCGACGCGGAAAAGAAACAGTAATAATCATTATTAGAACCCATATCTCACGTTTTCGAGCGGAAAGAATTAAAACCGACCCGGGTATTAAAAAGCAAATTGCTTGGACCGAGACCGTGCTGATATATTGACAACCACTGACAAAGCACTCAAGTTTATTTTCCTTAATGGCGTCCATAAGTTAAACAGAAAATATAAAAGATAATTTATCAAAAGTTTTCCATTCTTTACAACCATTGACCCAATAGAAATTTATTTTAGCGTAGTCCTAAACCCTACAATATTTTAAATGGACTGCAAAATTCTTTCCTAGCGCCTACAATTTTTTTCATTGATTCCTAAAAATTTTCTGACATCCTAGAACCCTTGCCCATGGGTAACACAATTTTTCTGAGACCCTACAATTTTTTTTGGTCACTATAATGTTGTATGTGGGATGTAAAATCTTTTCCTGGTAGTCCTAAACCCTACAATTTTTTAAATGGACTGCAAAATTTTTTCCTAGCCCCTGCAATTTTTTTCATCAATTCCTAAAAATTTTCTGACATCCTAGAACCCCTGCCCATGGGTAGCACAATTTTTCTGAGACCCTGCAATTTTTCTTTTTGTCACTATAATGTTGTATGTGGGATGTAAAAATTTTTTCAGCCCCTCAAAATTTTTGTTCACTGGTCTCGACGGATGAAAAATGATATTAAAGAAATTGTTCCAAAGGTTCCTACTATTTTTCAATTTTTGTATGGTGTGAGTGGGAGAGGATGGCTGATTTCGGAGTGGGGTAAAAAAATGAATTAGAGGGGTAGCAAGCAGGAGGAAAAAAATTGTTCTTCGAGTAGAAGTTCCAGGAGGATCGATGCATCATAGAAACACCGGGTAAAGTGAAAACCGAGAGAAACCTCCCATGTGGGAAGAGAGAAAGGTCGTGACAGATTATATTGTGGAAGTTCCGCGACCATGACGGAAGAAGCAACTAGTGTCGCACGCGGTTCTTCTGCTGCGCGAACCGCAAGGAGAATCAGAACCACTTAGCCACCGTGAACGTGTAATTTGTTTGCAAGATAAACGTCCAACAATATTTCGAAATCGCCATTACTAAACTACGAGCCCCCATAAAACACCAAAACCTCTCTAGAAAACAACAAGCAAACAATTTTAACATTTAAACGTTTAAACATTTTAAAAAATTTCTGAAAATCCTGTCCCAAATTTCCCCCACCACTTTCCGTAAAAGAATGATCCGAATCTCCAGTCGATTCATCGGTGGAAATGAATTTTGAGAGCGACAATTGTGAATTAATTTGAACAATATCGGGAATACGTAAATAGGGGGATAATAGAAAATATACAAACGGGTCCGTCATGCAAATTAATGTAAAACACGGCGTAACGCAGAGATCGAAACTCGATGGACCGTGGAGTTTACAACGCTGCTGTTGCCTGTGCCGAATATCGACAGGATCGAGAGGCAAAATAGCAAACGCGCGTGTACGCGCAATAAATATTTGAACCCGCGTTTCAATCATCAACGGGATCCAATTTATCGGGAGAGAGCCGTATCGAAAATTCCCTTCCCCCCTTTTTTTTTCCTACGAATAAACGTCAACGACCCAATGTGATTAAATGGAACAAAGATGGAGGGGGAAATAAATTAATCCCGGGCAACGAGGATCGGTGTTGTATTATCGAAAACCGCAACCGCTGAATAAACTGATAGTTTATTTAATTACCACGCCCCTCGCCGCCCCCCGCCGCTCTGATTCTGTTTGCCGATTAAAGTGTACCAACGGCTGCTGTGATTCTTTTTCCTAACGTTTAGCAAATTAAATTGTGTACACATTCTTTCTGTAAATTAATCAGAATACCGTATATTACGTTTTTATGATTTTTTCACGATGTGGTAGTCGGATTTTCTGTGAAGATTGCTCAAATTGCTTCAACTCTATTTGAATTGTAGTTGTCTTCCCGCCTTTTTCTTCTTTCAAGATGGAGGACAGTATGGGAGACTAAAATATTGTAAAAGATTCACAGGACTTCAAATATATGCTGCACAAGATTTTATTAAATTTTCTTATTTTTGATATACTATTAATAGATTTTTGTAAAGCTCTACAATTTTTTCATGGTGTGGAAGATTTTTTCTCGAGGTGTACAATCTCCTCGCGGACTGTACAATTCTTTTCTATATCCTACAATTTGAGTTGACAACTTTAACATTTTTTTCTACACTCCGTAATCCGTGTTGAAAGGCTTACAATTTTTTTCTAAATCCTACGATGTGTGTTGAAAGTTGTACAATTTTTCCCGAAGCCCTACAACTTTTTCCACTGCAGCTACAAATTTTGGGGGATACAATAATTATCTTTTTTAGTCTATCTACTTTTTGCGCAGCTTCTACGATTTTTGTTTGTGTCCAACAACATTTACCCGAGGTAAACACTTTTTCATTTTTTTTTTCCAGGCTACAATATTTCCAATCTGTACAATATTTGTTTTTTGGATATCGTATTTTTTCCGGGTCCTACAAATTTTTAGAGCTCTGCAATTTTCACACTGGCTTCCACAACTTTCGTTGCAGTGTTTACAACTTTTTTACAGCTGAAATTTTTCTAGTCGCTACAATTTTTTACAACAGGCTCAACAATTTTCTAAGGCCCTAGACCCTTCGCCGAGGGTACCGCAATTTTTTCTTAGGGCCTACGATTTTTTAAGTGAAGTGTAGAATTTTTTCCTAGACCCTACACAATTTTTATTGCGGTATTCATTTTTCTGGACGTCGCACAGTGGGCAATTTGGACAAAATCGGATTCAAGATCAAGGAACTTTCGATAGGAATGAGCTAGAGCGATGAAATTTTTTTTAAATTAAAGCTGAAACTCTGTAGAATATGGGAAAAATAGGGAGATTATTACCATCCAATCATTTCAACGAAAAAATGACTTCAATAAGTTTTTGTCACAAAAATCTATGTTTTGCAAAATCCTGAGGTCGTAGACAAATTTTGAGACCAGATTTGAAATCAGCGTGAAAAAATCTATGGGAAATGATGTGTAGCATGTTAAAAAACAATTTTTTCCGCGCGTGGTATCGGAAAAACTAAAATTTTCTTGAATTTGTGCGCGTTTAACGAATTTTCTCGATGTTAAAAAACGTTCGCACCACAATCTCTCTATTTTTCCCATATTCAACAAAGTTGCAGCTTTCATTTAAAAAAAATTTCATCGCTCTACCTCATTCCTATCGAAAGTTCCTTGATTTTGAATCCGATTTTGTCCAAATTGCCCACTGTGCGTCGTTCTCTCAAAAATTTTCCCACGGGATTGTGAAGATTTCTCGGAGCCCGTCCACCGAATGATCCGGCCCTGATCCATCGTTTACCCTATCCTGCCAGTCCACCTCAACTATCATCAACGGCTGGTCTCTCTCCTCGGCATTCTAATCGTCCCGTTCCGTCCGCGACTCCATATCTCCGCGGATTCCCGTTGCGTTTTGCGGCGGCACGCCATCATATCCCCGGCCCGATATCTCTGTAATTTGACTCGTGATACGAATAACGATGATACCGCCGGCAGCTCCCGGGGGCACGGTGTTTCCCCGCGTCGGCACGGGAATACTTGCTCGAATACTTTCGTGAAATGGAAAGTTATTTTCACCGGTGACGCAAGGGGCCACCTGTTTCGATGTCGCCGCGCGCGAGTCGCGCGAGCACGCCGCCGTCTTTTTCTGCGGCTGTTTGCACGCCTCGAAAACCGTCTCGGAAACCGGTTCCGAACGGGTCTGCACACCCGGGAACTCTGCCCACGAAGAAGACGAGCAACCGGTCGCCTGGGCCGCTCGCGACCGCCAGCGGAATATTCTGCGTCTAATATTTCATCGGACCGGTCATTACTCTTCCCACCAGTGACACTGCCCAGCTAATAGATTGACGGCCACTTATGAAACGGCTTATACAATTCTGACCCCCGTTAGCTCAATTGTACCAAACGTTCGCAAACATTCGATCGTTAATCATTGAAACCGTCTGAAAACCGGCTGGGTGTCGCTTAAACGCGTTCTCGGACTCTTGTGAAACTATTAAAAAATTACTCATGCTTGTCGAACGCTGCGAATAGTTTCACACGCGCTCTCGATGCCACGAACACTGTAGCAAATTGCCTGTGACCAGAAAAATAGCAAAAAAGTATTTGTCGAGTATGTGACATATAAAAATTAGATGGGACTTTAAGAATTTAGAAATTTACCCTGTGTCTTCGTACTCGTGACATTTTTCCGATTAGAACGAGTACAAACACGGCACACTTTGACGCGCGAGTGCTCGCGCAAATCGTGTCCAAAGAGACCGTTCGGATAATCGAGGGTACACCGAGTCGTAATTTGAACAGGTCGACATGATCCGAACCATGTCGTGTTTGGAGTCGTTTGAACCGGAAAAATGCCACGAACGTGATCCTGCAAGTATCCTGAAGAAATAACTCGAAACGAAAAGAGTAAACCTAATTGAACATCGTTCGTATAGGAATATTATCTGTTGAATGCACCGGTAAGAAATATTGGCAACGAGGAGAAATTAATATGTGAAATAGAAAGTGTAGAGGGAAGTGCATTGTGCAAGAATTTTAATTGACGAGCAGCGAGTATTTTGCGAAGCTGCTCGAAGGACGTGAAAATGGTGAAGGCATCGGGTCTAATGCTCGAGGAAAATGTTACGTACAAAGTAACGTTGCCGCGGCTGGTAACAGTCGGTGCCGCGAGCACAACACACACTGCGAGTACGTAGCATGTTTAGTTTACAGGAAGGTACGCTCTGATTGCCGGTTTAAAGCCAGTTTCTATTGACAATAGCGTCGTTCTTGCCGGCGAGACCGACTTCGCACATCTTCTCTCGCGGCACAGACCGACGCTTTCATTTTCAATCAAAACAGAAAGAAACAACATCGGTCCCGCTGTTCGATTACAATCCACGCGAAAATTTATTGGCTCGCCTGATCGCTACCTCGCTCAATCCGTCTCGAGAGCCTGAACAAAAATTCAATTGGATCATTAATTCTTCAACAGCTAATATTTTTGAGAATGAACTATTGCTCCAGAGGTTCCACTATTCGGCGAGTGGAAGTGGGAAATATGATGTCACGAAAAACTCCGGTCCACGTGTAATGCTCTAAATATAGTGATGGTACATAGTCGAGCCGGCATGCCAGCCGATGTTAACAAAATAAAGAAGGCCGTACGTGTCGATCCTGCTCGATCACGCACACACATTCTCCGGTCGCGGGAAGACTATGATTCATGCTCGGGGATCGAGGGGAACACAGCGCAGGCAGAGGCGTGCCCGCGCAAGAACCGATTCTCACGATCTCAGGGAAGTTAATGAGCGCAGCCGCTGACAGGTGTTGCAGCCAGCGATGGTACTGATCCAATATTTGTTGATCCTCGTGCCCGAGGAGGGGAGATTTCAACAATGTCAGACGTGATGTAATTTTCTTTTGTTTGAGCACAAAGAAACAAAGACTCCCGAGATACCGCAATGGGATCGCCGATGCTTTTATCTTTATTTATCCGGGCTTGTTTGGCCAGCGACCAGGTGCCATTTTCTGCTCGCGCAAAGGTACACGATACAAATATATAGGTAAAACATTGTAAGTCAAAAAATCAGCGAGACATTTTTCACTGCCAGCGGGAAATTAGGAAAAATTTTTTTAATGGTATTTCGAGCGTATGCGAGAGCCAATCATTTTGCAAATTTGAGGAGCGGGAGTAGGCTGCTGCGTGTTTTTCAGATCGGTGAGAATTTTGGCGCTAGGCATCGAGGTTCGGGGCCAATTACCCGGCTATTAATTAGCGGGCCGGTGTGATCGAATGGTTTGCGATCACCCAGTACGTTCACCGGTACAAAAATATCTCGGTTCGGCCTATGTCTGATCGATACTTTTCACCCACGTATCGACAGCAGCACGTGCGAGGGTATTGGACCCATTTGCGACCGTGGTCTCTCCGCGTACACACGCGAGCCTCGTCGGGTTCGAGGAACCAGACGAGCAGTCATTTCTCGGTCGGCCGTATTACGATAAAGCCGTGTAAACTATACGTACATAGAACGGCCGGCATTTTTACGCCCACCGAGTGCCCCGGCTATCGTGAGCCCGACCAACAAAGTTCCTTTGTGCAAACACGTCGCTATTAACGCTGCAAATAAACCTCCGACTATCCCCCACCCGCAACCTTCGAACAGTACGAACACCACTGCTCGAACGTAAAATCACCTCGAAATGCTTCAATATTCTTTTTTATCTAGCATTTCGGTGAAACTGGTCGATAACCTTATCGAAGGCATGCGCGTGCCGCTGCTGCTGTCTGCTAATTACTGGGCCAGATTCGGTCGAACATGTTCACGCTTGAACCGCAGCATTTATTCCAATTATTTCACCTTGCTCGAACACTCCGAATGGCTCGAACAATTGAATTTCCATCAGCTACCTTGAACCCCTGAACTTTTGAATTCTCGCTTGAGCCTTTGAACTTTTGAATGTACGCTTGAACCTTCGAACTTTTGATCGACGGCTTGGATATTTGAACTTTTGAGTAGCCGCCTGGGTCATTGAACTTCTCTATAGTGGCTTGAACCTTTGAATTTTTAAATATCAGCTTGAACCGTTGAATTTTGGAGTAATAACTTGAACCCCTGAACTTTTGAGCGATGGCTTGGATCTTTGAACTTTTGAGTAGCCGCCTGGATCATTGAACTTTTCAGTGCTGCCTTGAACCTGTGAATTTTGGAACACCAGCTTGAACCTTTGAACTTTTCAATACTGGCTTGAACCATTGACCCCCTGAACTCTGAGATACCAGCGTGACCTCCTGACCCCTTGCGCCTTTAGATGCTTGGAACTCTTGAATACTAGCTGGAATCGTTGAACGTTTGAATTCTCGAGTACTAGTGTGAACGTTTGAATATTTGAATCACTTGGGACACTTGAAATTTTGCATACCAGCGTGGGCATTTAGAATTCTTCAAACTTTCTCGATCATTTGAATTTTTCCTAGCCTATTGAAAAGGTCCCTGAGTTTTTGAGCTAGTTCGATCGGTGAAATTTCTTTGAAATTTTTATATTGCGTAACACAGGATGGTAGATAGCATTTAGCCAGCTAAGAGCAATTTAGTGGGTCACCAAGTTCCATCACGTGCCCGATACCGAGACGATCGAGGCTAATTAATAAACATCGTTGATACCTCTTAATAAGATGACTAATGGGCTCGGAGAAATGTCTGAATAGGGCTTGCTCTCGAGATTAGAATTTCACTTGATATACACCAGGGGGGCACCGAGAGACGAAGAAGTAATTAAGTCCGAGTCACGGAACTGATACACGCGGTTCCATTGAATGCGATCCGCGCGCGCACGCGCACCGCCGTACGTTTTACACAGTTTCTCGGAACGCGAAGGTGAGTAAGAGTGTACGCTCCGGTGTTCCGACGTAATTAAACACGTTAATTGTGCGACGGGTGCTCGCACACGGTTACACGAGATCCCGAGAAAAAAAGGAAAAAATATTTCTCCTCGGAAAATCGCGATGGGCGCGTTTTATGCTCGTAATCACGCGATATCGGTTCATTATATAATTTCCACACATCGTATTTAACAAAATATTCCACGTTTCGTAATTTATTACTGTTCCAGAAAAATTCTTTTCATTACCAGGTGAACGTAATTAATAATTAATCAGTGTAAATCTATTCAGAAGGAAATACAAAATTTGTGCAATTGTAATTGCAGAGTCAAGGTTTGAACCGAAACGAGTTCAACTTGATCGATTGTTCAGCCGAGTTTGACGAGAAATATTTTATTAGTACGCGTGGAAGATACATTTTCGGGTCTGCAAATTCCAAAAATGTGTGCACAGAAAATTTGAAATATAGTAAGCTGTGAACCTTATCAAACCTTCTCAAACATTCTAAAATCAGATCCTAAAGCAACCCAAAAGCCTCGTCAAAGTTTATCAAACGTCACCAAACAGAATTTGGCAAGTCTACGGACTAGAATGATTAATAAACTTCTGTTTCAACCACAACCAAACCTTGACAAACTTTATCAAACGTCTCCAAACAGAATTTGGCAAGTCTACGGACTAGAATGATTAGTAAATCTCTGTTTCAACCACATCCAAACCTCGCCAAACATAATCAAACATCGCCAAACAAACTTCGGAAAATCCGTAACACATTTTCAACAACGTAACATCAAGCGAAGAACGCTCTCTCACTGAAAACCGTGCGAACCATCGCCAAACACGTTGCCCAATCCCAGAAAAGGCGCAAAAATCGCGCGAGGCAACCGCGTGACTAAAAGTTACGCTCGTCCATGATGCAACGCCACCGGCAACTTTCACTGCTCATAATTCCCGGTAGAAACAAACACGAAAGGCGTCGGGCACGAGCGTGCAAAATAAGAAAAGAAACAAAAAAAAAAAAGAAAGAAATCGAAAAAACCCTCCAACTAAAATCGTTCCTCGCGCAGAGACCGTAGCGCCGGCGTCGTTCGAAACCAATTTTGGCGGGCACAGATCGGCGCGCGTCGTTGCCACGGATTCTGGCGCGCAAACGTAAACACCTCGCCGCGCAAATATTATGATTTCGAGACGCCGGTTAATCGTGACCTAGACGCGAGGTCTAGCTAACAGTCTCGGGTTTGTGGAGCGCAAAAACTTCAAAAGCGGGTCGGGTAACTTTCGAACTAAATTTTCGAAAAATTCCAAAAAGAAAAAGGAGGGAAATCACACGGGGGAGTCAGGGTTTTGAATGGAGACTCGCGTGGTGGACATGCGCCCTTGAAATTATCCGGGGGTGCGGGGCGAAGGGCTTTCGGAGCCGGCTTGTGCTCCGTGCGCGTGCCCGAGCGGGCCAAGAGCGCCGCGGGGCGATCTCTCGAGAGGATTCGCGCGGAGATGGTCCCTGGCGCGGGCAACCGGTTCCCTAGAATGGCCGTGGTGCTGCTTGTACTCACCGTGGAACGGTAGGACGGCTGGAGATGCCTGGAGACGGAGAAGGTATCCAAAATGGAGCTCTCTGGCCGTATCTCTGACGGTTCACACACTCGCGAATCCTCCGCACTTTTGCACAACGAATAATAGAACGTGGAAGAACACAATCTCTCCGGGACGAGAGAAACAGAGAAAGAGAAGAAGAGATATAGAGAGATAAAAAGAGAGAGAGAGAGAGAGGAGAAAAGGCACTGGAGATTTCCGGCGCGTGGATCGATGATTTCCGCGCACGCACTATACGCGCCAAGCGATGATGCCGAAGGAACACCGTGAGTGAGAATATCTCTGCTCTCGGGGAGAACGTCAACGTAGGCAGGACGCAGTCGCCGGCTGACACGGGGCGCGGGCGATGGCCGATTTCGAGGTTAGGTTTCCGTGTCGAACCGGTCTCGCACCGGGGGTAAGGTTATAGATCACGACGTCACTCGTTTTCCTGTTGTTTTCCGCACCGGGTGTCTCCTCGTGGGAAGCCGCGTGGACACGGAGGAGTACGCTTCTTCTGTTGTGCGTCAGTCGGGGGTGTCGGGGCACACTGTGTACGCACGGACGCGTTGCGTGTTGCTCCGGAACTGATTCTTCTTCTTCCACTTCTTCTTCTTCTTCTTCGTGGTCTCGTGGTCGTCGTTGTCGTTGTCGTTGCTCTGCTCTCCACTCGCGGGAAAGGTTTCGGTGTGTTTCGGTCGACGACAGCGGCAGTGGAGAGAACAGGCGAAACACGAAGGGAAACAAAACAACCGACGATGAACGAACAGAGAGAGAGAGAGAGAGACAGAGAGACAGAGAACGTGTGCGCGAGCGAACGTGTGAGAGAGAGAGAGAGAGAGAGAACACCACGATAGCCGAGGGAAACAAAGGAGAGACGCGGGCGGGCGCGCGCGCTCGCGACAAAAACTCGGGGACACACGGAGCACGAAGATGAAACGTCGCGCGAACACGAAAACTGCGCGTAATAGATCCGGCTAAGAGTTGTAGGCACGCCACGAGTAGAGGTAGGCGACGCTAAAACTTCGCCACGAGTCGTGGCACGCCACCGAGAGGAGAGGCGAGGGCCGAGGGGCGGCGGAGGGAGCCGAGCGAGACCGCCGAGTAGGGGAGAGGGGGAACGAGGGGACTGCCGTGCGGGGCTGGAGGGGAGGGGAAGCCGACCACTCGACTCACGGCTGCCAGAGGGTGCGGAGAGGTCAGAGGGGGAAATATGGCGACCCGCCGCAGGGACGTGGGGTGATTGAAGCGACCCGATGGGCGAGACGAGGCAGCGGAGGGGAGGGGAACAGGGGAACCGAGGGAGGGGTGACACGCAGCCGGCAACAGCCGACTACGCTCTCTCTACCCGTTCCCCACAGTCGTCCACGAGTTCTCTCACTCTCTCTCGCTCTCTCGCTGCCTTCTCCCTCCATCTGGTCTCCCTCGCTCTCTCACTCTCTCTCTCTCTCTCTCTCTCTCTCTCTCCCCACCGAAGACGCCGCTCCGTCACTCGTCGAGCAACGTTGTGTTCGTGTATCGGCACACGATAGACCACGCTGTGTGGCTCGTCGAACTCTATACGGGGTGTCTTTCGACTTACGGACGAGGATCACTCGCCACGATGGTTCTCACGCGCGCCAAACCTTCCGCTGCTCGTCGTCGCCATTCCCAACCAGAACTGATTAAGGGCCCGGGATACAGTGACTTTTCAATTAATAACTTCCATTCACAGCCTCCAGTCACAGACTTCTCATCCTTGGTCTTGAGTCTGTGACTAAACTTGTCGCATTTGTTGCTCCGTGTTATCGACATTACGAATTCTGACGACCAGAAACGCGCTTCAAGTTTCCGGCTTTGTTTCGCAGAGAATCAGGACGAATTGTAGCTCAATTTGTAGCTCGAGATATTTTCTGGTCTCGACTTCATCCAGAACACTCATCCAAAGGCATAGAAATGCTTGGATTCGACGGCATGCACATTTTTGGCCCACTTCGAACGATTGTATTACCAAAAGTCTGCATAGTCTCGTTAGCTCATGATCAGCGCGCGCTAGATTGAACATTCCTCTTTCGAACGAGCCCTTTACCTACGACAAAATATTTTTATTTAAGGACGAGAACTTGGAGCACGTGAAACCATTTTTTCACGGTAATGTAGTCACTCTATCTTATCGCGAATCTACGGAGACCGGCCCCTTAAGGGCCCGGGATAGTCATGTGAATTATTAATTAATAATTTTCATTCACAGCCTTCGGACACAGACTCAAGATCCGTCTTGACTAAACCTGTCTACTATGAATTCTGACGCCAGATATTCATAATTCAAGACTGCAGCACATTTCCCAATTTTTTGGTGAAACTTCAGCTCGGCAACTCGGAAATTTTTAACTTTTTATTATATGATCTTGTACATCTCGACGAGAAAGTGCCAAAAATCGAAGTTTCAAGGGGAGGAATTCGCTGGTTCGAAGGCTATGCGTGTGTAAAGTTGACAACACGCTAATTTTCGGAAGACACGTCTTGCAACTCGATGCTGCCGAGCACATGGTTACTTCGTATTCAGGCCGGGATTGATGAGACCATTGAAGGGAGCTAAACTTTCCGGGTTCCTCCAGGTCTTCCTACGTTCTTCTAAGTCTTCTAAGTCCTTCCGGGGCCCTTCTCAGACCCTTTTAGGTACCTCGGAGTGTCTTCAGGTCTCGGTGAGGTCCCTCCAAGTCTTCCTAAGGTGTCCCCAAACATTTCTGGTTCTCTCCAGGAGCGTACTTTCCACGCCTACAATTTCTTTCCGAGTTAGTCTAGGTGTTTCCTCTTTGTCATCGAATATGACTTCTGTATGAAAGTTCATTTCGCTCCGGGGACAAAGAGGCGCAGTATACATTCCGTTTGCGCAGCGGCCCATAATTCTCGGTGATCTCAGCGCAAACGTCGGCGGGGCTCGCGGGTAATGTGGGTATTGTCTGGTCGGGTCTCGGTTTCACGACACCCGTTGTATAGCCGTGCACATGGTCGCATAGGCGAAAAGAATATAGGAGGCGAGCAAGGTGAGAGCAACCGAGAGGGCACGATGAGGGCCTGAGAAAGAATGGGCGAACCGGAGAGAGAGAAGGAAGGGGCGGGAGAGAGAGGGGCCGCGATGAAAAAGGACGAGAGGGGGGCGGCGGGGAGAAAGGGGAAGGGCGGGAGGGGAACGAACGGAAGACCTTGCACAGCGTGGCTCGGAGCCGCGTAGAAAACGCCGCTTTGTGTCGGGGTACCCGGCATAAGAGAGGAAGTACAGGTCTAAAGGAAAAGAAGGCCCTCGTGCGTCTCCGCTTCTGCTCGCTGCTCGCTGCTGCTGCTGGCGATCCGCGCGCCTAAAGGTCTTCTCACACGGCTCTCCCTGGAAGACGACCCGACGCTGGCCAACGGATGCCCGATATTTTTCCGCAGCTTTCCTCTTCCACGTCCCTCCCACCATCCACCGTTCCAACCCGTCCAGAAACCAGCATCCCCTTGCAGCCCGAGAAATTGGAACGAGACACGAAAATGCACGCCTAACCCTTCGTGTCTGCAGCCGACACCTTTCAATTTTTAATGCTTTTCCATCCCTCCGTGGAGGACTTGGACTCCTTTCATTTTTGAGGATCTTTGTTTGAAGCCACAATCGGTTGTCCCTGAAATTCTCGTTTCTTGCAACGGTCATATAATGGGTGCTATTGTAACAAATAAAATTATTTCTGACCGCTTTAGATTTGTAATTAATTTAATTTAGTAATCATTTTGATATTCCCCGTGTTTATCTCTACTATTTCTCAAATCTTTTACAATTGCGTTTAATTCGAGGTTGAACTTAATAAAATTGTAATAAGAATTGCTACATTTTGACTGCACCGGTACTTCGGAGTACCGTCAGGACATAAAGGGTTAATTCACGGTGCAACAGATGCAACTCTCGTTCCCTGGTTCCCGACGGGGTCGTTCTAAGATTTTACTCAGTCGATTCCTGTTTGTAAATTTAATAGATGCGGCACTGAAGCGGACCGGAAAACTGCAAGGTTAAATTTGGAGAAAAAGTTATGTAAATTCAAAGGAAAATTGTATAAATTTAAGCAAAATAATTTGTTTAAAACGTGGGATGGTTGGAACAGGCACGTTGCACTGAGATGCGCAACGTGGACGGTTCTTAACGCGAGGAAATATTTGAAGAAAAAGTTATGTAAATTCAAAAGAAAATTGTATAAACTTAAGCAAAATAATTTGTTTAAAACGTGGGATAGTTAGAACAGATACGCTGCAGTGGGATGCTAGTGGTCGCGCAACGTGGACGGTTCTTAACGCGAGGAAATATTTGAAGAAAAAGTTATGTAAATTCAAAGGAAAATAGTATAAACTTAAGCAAAATAATTTGTTTAAAACGTGGGATAGTTGGAACAGGCACGCTGCAGTGGGATGCTAGTGGTCGCGCAACGTGGACGGTTCTTAATGCGAGACCGAAGGCAAAGAAAGCGAAAAAAAAAAAAGCAAAATGAACGGAACGCCACGTTACGCGCCGCGTAGTAAGAAAACTGCATCGGACTAAAATAAAAGGCGAAACCAGTGTGCCGGGTTTCTCGGAATTCACGGTCACATCGGCGATGTGCCTTAAACGCCGGCACGTATCGGCCGATTATGCCTGAAAACTCATTCGTTAGGTTTGCGCGGCAGTTACATAAAACTGCGCGGGTATCGGTGTTGCGCAACTACTATCGCAAAATGGCGGCCAAACAACGTACCCGCACGAGCATTCTGTTTGCCGAAAATTGTGTGTTCGAGCCCCGGATCGCTCGCTAAATTTTCGCGACTATTTACTGGCACGGTTGTTGCAGAAAATTTGCTGAAAAACATCCTGAGTGACTCTTGCGTCAATATTTTTTTAATTAGTCAGCCTTTAATAGCTTTTATTTAATATTGCAAAGTAACTTGGTTCTGGGTAAGTTTTGGTAGAGCAATGTTCAAAAAATTGAGTTTATACAGTGAAAATGAGAGATATATGTAAAAATGAATCGTGTAATGTAAGGGGAAACAATTGGGAATAGAGGTCGAAGGGGCTATTTTTTCTGTCACTGTAAGTTTATTATAGTTATCGAATTCCTTATGATAGGGTGCTGCTGAACCAACTGCTTTGACTTGATTCAACACTTGTTGAACATTGAGCCTTACTATGCACTTTGCCAGTCATTTTATACAGTCATTCCATAATTGTAAGTCTCACTATTATTACACACTCATTCCTCACAACCTTACACCTCCATACACGCATGGAAAAATGTTTAAACTCGACAGTTTACTAGTTCCTAAATTAAAAATACCACTAGACTAAAAATAATGAGAAAAATAACAAAAAAATTGGTTGGGCTTCTATTCGAAGAGCGGTTTGAAATTTTTACGGATTAAAAGGGTACGAGGAACGTCCGTTTATGTTATGGGCGGAAATATAAAAATTAGTTTTGATTGGAAAGAAATAAATTCGGAAGATTGGCGATGGAGTGTTGGTATAATGATCGAAGTGAGGGAACAAAGGAAGAGTCCGGTGTGGGTGCACAGGCGAATAGCACGGCCCTGGGACGCGCCTGCATGGGAACATACCCACAGGATCCTGCTCACCGCATACACAAAGGACGAGCCACCTTTTACGCGTAAACCCGTGCCGGCCGGATCGTATTCGCGTGCGCACACCATCAAACAGGTTTCTGGATGTTCCCTCCTGCACTAGTGACGCGCTATAGCGCTCAGTATGAACGTCCTCGAGCTCTGCCAAATTAGGTTCTACTTTCCCCACTCCCAATCCTGTCTAATTAAATTTGCTTCGCATTTACAGTCACCGCGAGATCCGTCCACGCAAATTTCCGAAAGAAACAACATTTTCCGATCGACCTTGAGCTCTGTTAAACATTAAATCATTATTCCGAAGCTTGTCTCTCCGTGAGAAGATTTTTCAAACAATTCCCAAGGCGGCTATGATTTTCAGAAACGCAGGCAAATAAATTCGAATATAATTTGAAAAACAATTCGGAAATGAATCGGAACGTGGCGAAGGGCCAACGCCGATAAGATATATTTAAATGTATGCGCGCTCAAATATTTGAGGAATCACCACTGTTTGAATATTCAAAGCGGGACTATTAAACATTCGAGTAGTTCCCAGTCCTAATTGAAATGCACAGCCATACCTGCGACGGGATTACGAATCGCAAGGAGGGTTCCACAGGTATATTTTTCGAAAAATATACGAGCGGCCGCGACACAGGTATCGCAGTACTCCGGCAGGACGCTGTTCGGTCGTTACTTTCCTTCCGAGAACCGAGTGAGTTATTTCTACCTGTATTCCCGGTCGCATCCTGGCCCAGCGTTCCTCGGGACGCGGTGAATTCGTTATTTCCAGAAACAATGTCACTTGATTACGACCAGCAGACCTAGAGCCACTTCTACGATCACCATCCAACTCCGCATGCAACTCAAAATTTGGAAATAAAAATTCCTTTCCAAGATGCAGACTCGAAGCCCCCAAGCTGAAAAATTGGCGACTTTATAAATTCGTTTAAACGAAAGTAATGCACGCACCGATTTCTAATTTGGTGGTGGTCTTCAGGAAAGTCCCAAGAACGCACGCAATTTTTTTCACTCGAAAATAACAACTTCTGCCAAAGATATAAAATTTTTTCTTAACAGGGACTTCAAGACCCCCCGTATTCAAGCATTGACAAATTGGCGCCGTTTGCGAATTTGTTTAAACAAAAGTAATGCACGCACCGATTTCTAATTTTGTGGTGGTCTTCAGGAAAGTCCCAAGAACGCACGCAATTTTTTTCACTCGAAAATAACAACTTCTGCCAAAGATATAAAATTTTTTCTTAACAGGGACTTCAAGACCCCCCGTATTCAAGCATTGACAAATTGGCGCCGTTTGCGAATTTCTTTAAACAAAAGTAATGCACGCACCGATTTCTAATTTTGTGGTGGTCTTCAGGAAAGTCCCAAGAACGCACGCAATTTTTTTCACTCGAAAATAACAACTTCTGCCAAAGATATAAAATTTTTTCTTAACAGGGACTTCAAGACCCCCCGTATTCAAGCATTGACAAATTGGCGCCGTTTGCGAATTTTTCCAAGCGAGACCAATGCACGCATTAATTTAAAATTTTGTACACATCTTTGCGAATGTCTTGGGAGCACTCGCAAATTTTTCCACAGAAAAATAACAGTTTTTGTCAACGACAGAAATGTTTTTCTAACACGCGAATTTCAAGACCTGGTCAGAAGTGGAAAACTTGGCCATCTTTGTGAATTTTTTGAAACCAGAGTAATGCGCGTACTAATTTAAATTTTGTCGTGCTTATTCGTGAATGTCTTGGGAGTGTACACAAATTTGTCCACTTGAAAATAACAACTTTCAACAGAGTTACAAATTTTTTGGCGAGACCGCTTTTTCCCACTCGGATGAAATCAGCTGTCGCGGTTCTCAGGGACGAGAAATAAATGAAAAAATGTTGCATATGCATGTCCATAAAAACCATGTGAACTAAAACAAGCGAGAAGGGCGTGGAAGTCGAAAACCGTCGACTGTAGAATAAATTTCATTTTTGCCACTGAATGCGAGGTCGAATAGTCTTTTATCTCGCAAATTTGGAGACTATTTGAGTTTCATGAAGCGGACTCATGAAAGCCGGGCGTTCGCATAAATATCCGAGTCTGTAGTCTACTTAGGCCGCGACACTATGTAGCTCTAGACACGGGTTCAGAATTTCGCATAACAACAGGCCGTCCCGTTACATCGAATCGGCGATCGATGCGCGTGATACAGAAAAGTTTAATTAAACCGGTGGGGGAGGGGGGACGCCGCGTGCCTCGTGCCCGGGCTTTAATTACCGATAAATTGGTAACATTATTACGATGTTAGCGGGCTCGACGATATCGAAACTTCATTTTTCAAACCTCCGCGGGATCGCGCAGCCTTCCGATAATTCACTTATCGCGGATCAGAGGAGGAAAAACCGGGACTACTGTGCGTCAACGGTAATCGAGGCGCGTAGGGGGGTCTTTAAATGATCATTTCACGCTGGACAAGTCCGAAAATACACGTTACCCACTCTGCACCGTGTAACGACTATGATAACGCCTCGTTCAGCATGATGAACCGCCTTCGAGAGCCATTACACTGCTGGGGGGAATCGATCGTCGAAGAAAATTCAACCCAAGTGTCGTTTCCGGGACGGAAATAGACTATTGACTGCGCATCTTTGTGCGAAATTAAAATTCTCTGCCTCCGTTGCAACAAACCGGAGCGAAATAGCTATTCATAATTAATAACTATTTTTTTCTGCTAATTTTTCAATCCCATGCAAAACTTCAAACCAGCTGAAACCTTCAAACTAGGTAAAACTGTTCCCCGTCGACGAGACCTAAAAATTGCTGAACATAAATGTTAAATTAAATTGCAGTGTCACCGCAAGATCACAAATCCCGCTGAAAAGCATAATAGCAAGCATTCTCTGAATAATGTTAAAGCTTTTTAAAAACATAATAGCAATATTCTCTACCTCCGTTGCAACAAACCGAAATAGCTATTCATAATTAATAACTATTTGTTTTCTCTAATTTTTCAATCCCATGCAAAACTTCAAACCAGCTGAAACCTTCAAACTAGGTAAAACTGTTCCCCGTCGACGAGATCTAAAAATTGCTGAGCATAAATGTTAAATTAAATTGCAGTGTCACCGCAAGATCACAAATCCCGCTGAAAAGCATAATAGCAAGCATTTTCTGAATAATGTTAAAGCTTTTTAAAAACATAATAGCAATATTCTCTACCACCGTTGCAACGAACCGAAATAGCTTTTCATAATTAATAACTATTTGTTTTCTCTAATTTTTCAATCCCATGCAAAACTTCAAACCAGCTGAAACCTTCAAACTAGTTTAAACTGTCCTCCGTCGACGAGATCTAAAAATTGCTGAGCATAAATGTTAAATTAAATTGCAGTGTCACCGCAAGATCACAAATCCCGCTGAAAAGCACAATAGCATTCTCTGAATAATGCTAAAGCTTTTTTAAAAACTGCGGATTTGCAACCTTTTAAAAATCGTTGCTAAGAAGATTAGCGAGTTGAAAATAATCTCGTACGTAGGAATATGTTTAACGAGAGCCTCCCGCGACACTGTAATCTGAGCGACGTAATAAAAATGGTAAGAAATTTTCGTTGAAAAGTATAAGGATTTCCGGTGTAGCGAAAGGGTTAGCTGAAAATGATTCTATGTGCGAACACAGTTTAATGAAGGGGCTCTGTAGGTCGTTCCACTTTCTTCGCTTTTCCACGCAAGGTGGGAGACAAGGCTGGAGCCCATATCTCACCCGGTGAAACGCTAAACGCCGCTTTCAACGTGCGAATTAAGATTTATCGCGCGCGCCGTTTGACCGAGAAGCCTTCCCGCGCGGCTCCGTGAAGTCACGACGAAGACTTATGAGTTTTAACTACCAACAGACCGAAGGTTGCTGCGCCGTCTATGTATTTTCGCTGGCCTTATCAGCTGTGCAAGACCTCTTCGGTGCCTCGCCGAAATATTTCGCATTTCGGTACACCGACGATCGAAATCGCAAGATCCTCGGTTAGAAACTGGCGATCTTCAAACTACCGTAGCTCCTTAACGAAAAATCACACGGGCGTCCACCCTCGCGCGTTTCGAAGCGCAAAATCTCCACTTTCATCCCCGTAAATTGCTTTTTCCTGACAAAAATTTCTACGCTCGCGGTTTCGCTAGAAAGTCAACATGGTACTCGGTATTATCTCGATAGAGTAAACTCTTGGTCTAGGTCGGATCCTCGGGTCCGTGCTTGGACATAGATCGTGTAGGGACACTACTCTTTACTGACCTCACCGACCGTACCGTGTTTAGTGTCATTTTAATTAGAATAATGTCAGAAGTTGACGAAAGTCCCATAATAAAATAGTGAAAAATAAAAAAGTTTTGTAGTTGAATTAGTAGTGGTCACAGGGTTATGGTTACTACGGGGTATGCCCCCCAGTGGAGGGGATAAGCGAACTGACTAAGATCGTACAGCTCCGTCCGGCTTAGATCTGGACTTTACTGTAATCCGTATTTGATTCTACAATTTTCACTGAAAGTGCCATAACTCGGATACAAAAAATCGCAGATGAAATTTCGAGGGTTCATTTTGAAGGGGAAACTTCAATCTTCAGTCTCCGTGTGGTGTGAATCGCGACAAAAATTTTCTAAAATCCACACGCAGGCTTGAATTCGCAAAATTTCCAAAAACGTCCATCTGTCACTTTCCCAGTTGTTGTGATACGGAAAAATTTTTTCGGCAAAAATAACTTGAAGGAGTCGAAAGTGGAAAGTTAATTCTTTCAAATGAGCCTAACTACGTTGTTCCACGATTTTTCTTCAAGATGTTACAGTAATTTGAATACACCAATTGATCTAATTTCGACGTTTCAGCCTGCACAGTAGCGGCGAGTGAAAATAGGGTAAGTGTTGAAGAGGAGAGAGCACTAATTTCCAAGGAGATTCCTCGGAAAGTCCTCTTCGAGTTCTCATTCGAAGGGAAAGTGTTCCACGGTAGCTCGTTCGGAATCTTCCCAGCAACTGGACCGTGTAGGAGACGCGCAAGAAACGGGGGAAGTAAAATTAATCTAAATTAAGTAATCGCCTCTCCCCCCGGCTGGCTAAGAAGGTCGATGCCTAAACGAGGCGAAGAAGGCTCGGCGTCGCCCATAATCGTTCCCTTCCTCCGTCTCTTTCCATTCTTAATAGTGACATAGTGAGAGAGAGAGAGAGAGAGAGAGAGAGAGAGAAAGTCCCCTTTTGCTCTCTCGGCTTGGCGGTCCGTTCGTACGGTATGCGCCATCTGCTATCCGTCTGCTGGTTAATTAATTGACCGGCTTGTCCTTCCCTTCACTTACATTTCGCTCTTCTTTCGCACCGCGCCTCGTCGTCGTCGGTCGGCATTGCGATAATAATAAATTCACAGTGGCGAAACGGTCCTTCCCGGTGGCTAGACGCGCGCGCATCGATCTTCTATGATCACCCATTAATTATGCCAGCACCGCGTGTCCTCTCGCGAAAATGATGTATCCGTCCCCGTCCGGCCGATGGAAAATTAGCTGCCACTTCGGATTCGACCTGTGTCATAACCAGCCCCGTTCCCCGACGAATACGTCCATTTTTCAAGCGACCAAAGTGTAACTATGAACGCTGGATGCGCTGGAAGTATCAAACCAGATACCGAGGACTGTCACGGTCACCGACTTCTGACAGTCTCGCAGAGCCGAGGACAATGACTCCAATTGTCACTGTCACGGTACTGACTCTCGTCGCACTTGTCACCGAAGATTAGATTTCCCTAGGTTCGCAGGTTCCCCACAGGTCACAGGAAGTCGGTTACCAAGCATGATGAACACCTGATCAAAGATAGTCCTCGATTAGGTTTAAGACACTAAGGATCTTGCCATCGTAAATCCCTAGGGACCTAAAGCAACCGGAGGAGGACTAGGTTACTCCTAGTGTCAACAATTAGCCACCAGGCATGACGAACACACGGACATCTCGAAAACAGTAGTCAATCATCAGCATGCAGTCAAAGAAGACTGAAAATACTAAGGATTTGTTACCATAAATCCCTCTGGACGTAAATCAGCCAAAGAAGCTGGCACAGCCTCGTACAAAAAGTTAGCTACCAAAGATGATAAACATCCGGATTACCAAAAAGACCCATCTCGAAATAAACAAGTACACAGTCGACGAAGATCCAAGCAGAAGATACCAAGGATTTGCTACCATAAATCCCCAGGACTCTAAATCACCCAATGAAGCGTGCGGTCCAGTGCCAAAAGTTATCCGCCAGAGATGATAAACACCTGGATTCCTCTAAACCGGTGCTCAATCATCCTCCCCGCGTACAAATTCAAGAGATCCAAGATGAGGACATCAAGGATCTGTCATAAATCCCGTGGAACGCGATCGAGGAAGCCGGCAGCCAGCTTCTGAAAGCTATCCACGACGGACACCCGCAATTAGGTTCATAAATCGCGCGGCCGAGCATCCGGCGAATATATTCGGGAAACGAGTGCACGTTAATTGCAGAGGACAAGGCGATCACGAGAGGTCCGGCGTGATACGGAGTTAATTAACCGACGGTGTCAAACGGTGACGCGCCACGGGACTTGTTGCGATCCGAGCTTTTCATTCTTCCCGGCATCGTCGTCTCTCGTTTCCTCTTCCAGGCCGTTGTCAGTCTCCGCATCCAACGCCGAGCCGAGCCGAGCCGAGCCGCCGGTGCACCGGCTGGGCTCGAGGCCAACTTTTCCTCTCGGGCTGCCGGTGCCCCGGCGCGGATGTTTGACTTCTCAATAACAGTTCCGACAAAACTTCGCGACGTTTAAGCAACCATCATGCGGTCGCCTGCCCCCTTTCACCCGGCCGGAACTTGCGGACTCTTTTGGCACGACCGGGGGCGACCGGGGAACTTTTTGTTTCTGATCGCTGCGGAGCCCAGAGTGCACGGTCTCCTTTCCCGGGGACGTGGCCACCCGGACGAACCAGCAACTTTACAAGTTCCGTCATTGCGAATTTTCGGTGATAGCTTTTTCACGAGGCAGATTATATTGCTGGTCGTCTGCTGGCCCCATTAGACGATTAAGCGGTATAGAGAACTTGGACGAGCCCGAGCTTGGAGGACCTAATCAGAAGTAGAATCAAACTTGGTGGAAATTAACCTCGGTATAGATGAGCTCAGGTAGAGCTAAGTCTAGATCAGGCTGACTCGGAGCTAGCTGTAGATCGACCTAACGCAGACACACTTAGATGGACCTAGCGTGGATAGATCTAGTCTGGATGGGCGTTGCATGGATGGGGTTAGGTTGAATGGACCTAAGCTGAATGAACCCTGTTGAACCCAGCTCTGATAACCCTAGCCCTGATGAACTCTTCAACCTAGGTCCCATTAAAACCAGGGAGCTCTATTGAACCTAGAGAGCCTTACCGAACCTAGGGAGCCCCATTATACCTATGGAGCTCTATTGAACCTAGATAGCCCTATTGAACCTAGAGAGCTCTATTGAACCTAGAGACCCCCATTAAACCAAAAGTGCTCTATTGAACCTAGGGAACCCTATTGAACCTAGGGAGTCCCATTAAACCTGCGGAGCTCTATTGAACCTAGGGAGTCCCATTAAACCTGGGGAGCTCTATTGAACCTAGAGAGCCCTATTGAACCTAGAGAGCTCTATTGAACCTAGACAACCCCATTAAACCTAGGGAGCTTTATTGAACCTCGAGAACACTATTGAACCTAGAGAGACCAATTGAACCTAGAGCCCTATTAAACCTTGGGAGCTCTATTGAACCCAGATAGTCCTATTGAACCTAGAGAGCTCTATTGAACCTAGAGACCCCCATTAAACCAAAAGTGCTCTATTGAACCTAGGGAACCCTATTGAACCTACGGAGTCCCATTAAACCTGCGGAGCTCTATTGAACCTAGGGAGTCCCATTAAACCTGGGGAGCTCTATTGAACCTAGAGAGCCCTATTGAACCTAGAGAGCTCTATTGAACCTAGACAACCCCATTAAACCTAGGGAGCTTTATTGAACCTCGAGAACACTATTGAACCTAGAGAGACCAATTGAACCTAGAGCCCTATTAAACCTTGGGAGCTCTATTGAACCCAGATAGCCCTATTGAACCTAGAGAGCCCCATTAAACCTAGGGAGCTTCATTGAACCTAGAGAACCCCATTGAATCTAGGAAGCCCTATTAAACCTAGAGAGCCCTATTGAACCAAGGGAGTCCCATGAAACCTATGGAGCTCTATTGAACCTAGAGAACCCTATTGAACCTAGAGATCTAAAAAACCTAGGACGCTCTATTGAACCTAGAGAGCCCTATTGAACCTAGAGCCCAGATTGAACAGTCCCATTTTTACCTCACGTCCCAATTGGTGTCGACGCCTCACACGATTTTGGAATTAAGGGAAACATCTTCGACAGTTTACCGCACGCCTCGAGTCACGGAGGCAGCAATAATTCAGGAAATGTGGCGCTCAAAGCCGTCTCGTTCCATTCATCGAACCGGGTCCGCCCGTTTAGCAACAATGAGACTTCCGATTCGAATCTGCGGAAGTACGACGAGCGAAAGAGTGCCGGGGAAAAAAGTGGAGGAGGAAGAGAAAGGGGACATTTTTCGTCGAGATTAAAGTATACATCGCGTTTCCTTCGTGCCCGGGGATAACAATGGGGGACCGAACAATTTCTATCGCTGGCGTACTCTACCCATCAGGAGATTTCTCAATAAAGAGCCACGTCGAAACTTGGTTATCCACGGAGAGCAACAGGGATAGAGATAGAGAGGTGGGGTTGTTCTCTTCGACAGTAGCGCGTTACAATTCGTCGAAGGGGCCAAGTAACGTCGACGTGATAAAAGATAGAGAAAAGAAACAGCGCGAGTGGGAGAGAGATCGCCCCACCAGCACTCCCTAATCGACAAGGGAAAATTTATGAAACATCGCTCTCGAACTGCCCCACGGGCGTGCTCGAGTTTGTCGCTGTTAACAACGAAAGTTTCGCGAACGGACAACCGGTGCCCGACGATTCGATAGATTCGCCGAGGTGCTACGTGTCCAAAGTTTTCTCTAATGGCTATGGAAATCCTCGAGGACGAAGACGCTCGAGACAGGGCCAAAATTGCGTTCCCGATAATCCGTATCAGGTTTGGCTTTTCGAGCCGAACGATGGAACGAAACTTAACGCTGCTCGCGAATGAAATGAGGATCGCCAAGGAGTCCTGGTTCGCTAGATTTTCGTTGGTCGGTCCAGAGAACCATCAAAGAAATTTATCGACCTAAACGCAACCTGGACTGACCTAGCATCACCTAACTCGTTTTGGAGTACCCTGGAGATGAATCTATCTAAATCTAATTCTACCAAAGCCACCTAACTCTACCTGGACCAAAGACCACTCAAATCTATCTGGAATTATCCATCTCCCAATTTAGAGCCACCTAACTGAATCTGGGTCTAACCTAAGGACACCTAGCTCTGTTTGGACTAACCTAGAGTCACCTAACTCTACCTGGACCAAACATGAGACTACTCAAATTTGTCTGGAATTATCCATCTCCCAATTTAGAGCCACCTAACTCAATCTAGGTCTGACCTAAGGACATCTAGCTCTGTTTGGACTAACCTAGAGTCACCTAACTCTGCATGGACCAAACATGAGACTACTCAAATCTGTCTGGAATTATCCATCTCCCAATTTAGAGCCACCTAACTCAATCTAGGTCTGACCTAAGGACATCTGGCTCTGTTTGGATTAACCTAGAGTCACCTAACTTGAATTGCACAAACCCAGAAGATCCCAACCCTAGCGTAGCCTAGTCCTGCGAGCCTTAGCGTTGGTCGAGCTTGCAGGATCCGAATTTTTCAGGTGGATTGTCTTGCTGATGTTCTCGACGAGATGTCTAGGGATTAATGGTGTTTCTCGGTAACGAAAACTGTTGGTAAACAGGGTGTCCTGCGTTCCATCATCCCCTCCGGATCCTGCATAACGAATGTCCGTGGGATATCGGTTTAGCAACCCCACGGATGCCAGTGCTTATCTCGTTGTCAAACTCCTGACAGCAAACGTCAGACTCCGGGTTCCATTCCAGGACGTCCGAGTGGTTGCTACCGAGGAATCTCCGCCTCCCTCTTTGTAGGCTTGTCAAATCTTTGCCATGGGGCCGGCATGCCGTCTAATATACGCAACGCAAGATGACAGCCAGCTGCCACCTTTGACAGACAATTGTCCTGCCGGAGATTTCGCGCGTTTCCCTTTCTTTCGTACACCTCGAGGTGCCTCTTCCTGGTCTCGAATCTCGCCTCAAAGCGTCTATTTCGGGCCGACTATAATTTTAATACCGCCCGCGGCATTCTCCAAGGAATTTTCTATCGCGTCAGAAATCATTATATCCCCGGCAGTGTCAGCGTTATACAACCAACACCGCAAATAGTTGACACAACAAACTAGCCTCGCCAGGTTGGTCTACGCAGCTATGAAATATTTTATCGCTACGATCCGGGACGTTGGACAGTAATTGTCAGTCGTACTGCCATTGTGCGCGGCGTCATAAACGTCATACGACCTACGGAAGAAAACTCTATGGGATGGCTTGGCTAATCTCCACCATGTTCCACTTGGCGGCTGACCAAACGCGACTTATTGCACCCTGTCCTGAAAAATGGCATTCTATTAACACTCCAGCGCCTAACTCATCATTTGTCCATTCAGAAATGTCGAAACTAATCGAATTGGACTATCTGGACCATTCGCAATAAAACACAATTTCCTTTTACTTACAGTAAAACATAACGCCTCAGGAAAGAAATCTATAGGCGTCAGGGGTTCTCGTAAACAGGATGGTGGCGACATCTGTCAGCACTTCATCAGAAGGTCACGATTAGGTCAAGAAAACATTCTGTGAAGTACGTCCGACTGGAAAACGATCAAACTAGACACGCTCTAAGCACAAATGTCGGTCTTTTCTCGCTAAAAATTGTGGGAGGTGTCATATTTGACTATGCAAAGTACAGAGGTGCAGGGCTGGCGCGACCGACTCGAGTGTGCCCAGCGCAGTAATTATTCCTAAAATAGATCAAAGTGCAGGTTGCAATGACGCCGGCGGACAGTGGTCGTGCAAAGCACGGCGGAGCCGGTTGAACCGGGAGCAAACAGTCAGCTTCGATATCCGCTGGTAAGAGGGCTCTCTCGGGCCGAAAAAGGGGGCCGCAGGTCCCAGGCAGAGCGGATCGGCGAGAAACGATTTCCGCGGCTCCTCGTTTCCACAGTGGTACAGTGGCATCCTCTGTACGAGTCCAAGTGTCCGTCGGCCGCATGTTTATTCAACGCACGACCGTTCATTACCCACATGACAATATTGGTTGATGGGAATTGCTTGTATCCCGTGATACGCACCATTTGATATGCGGGCTCTTGTATTACCCGTTGCTACGATGCCGTTTGAGTCTCTCTCTCTCTCTCACTCTTCGTTTGCGTGTGCAGAGCAACCGGCACGACGCGACGCGACAGCGACGGCGTTCTGTTTGACGTCGTTCGCATAAATTTTTCCAGGTATGATAATTGCAGCGGCTCGAAATCGTTAGGGGCGAATCCGCCGGAGGCCTGTGTGCGCGCATTGTTCCCGTTTCTCGGCAATGAAATGCAGGAATCCGTGCTGGTTTGCGCGGCATCGATCGCGTCCTCTCGATCGATACGACTCGAAGAAATGTTCGTTATTTTTTTCTTTTTTTTTTTTTCTCGCTTATGACGTTGTTCGACATGGATTTGGCAGTGGTCGATCGTGACCGAGATTCGCGGTAATACACCGTCGTTCGACGCGACCCGTTATCCATCAGGGACACCTAATAATTTCCATGGCAACGTTTGGCAGTCCACTTAGCAGTAACTTTGATCTCAAGCGAAGCATCTGTTATGCTCTTACCTACTATTCGTCCCTGCCCGGATAATAGAGATTGATGAACGTTTCGGCAATGGACAGGGACCACGCCTGATTAGGTTCCAATATGACGCCGAATGGGAGCTCGCCGTGCCAAAGATCCGAACGCTCGCCTTGAGTCATGCTCGCCTTACGTGCCAATCGTCTGATCGTTGGCTCCGGGAATGAGAAGAATGGAGTGGCTCTAGGCCTTAATTGTAGGTCGAGTCTTCTGCGAGTCGTCGCGCAATTGTGCAGTTTCTGTGCCGCCAGTGTTGGGTCGGACTAGGTTTCACGATGGGGACCTATTTATTAAGGGTATTACCATAAGTAATCAATTATTTGCAAAGAATTTGTTTTGCCTTTAGTTCTGTACCGATCGTTGAAGAGGAAACACGTGTTCGGTAAAGCAGCCTGTGTTCAAAGTATTCTAAAAAGTATATTTTTCTTTTCCAACCCTGTAATAAAATGGCGGCGTCCGTACCTTCCGAGGATCATATTCGTCATTGCATACTTTTTCATTTTCATGCGGGATTTAAAGTAACAGCAAAGAAAATTTGCGATGTTTATGGAGACGTATTGAAGGTCAACAAGTGTCCACGTTGGCTCAGAAGGTTTGCTGCTGGTGATTATGATCTCTCTGACAGGCCTCGGACGACCAGTTGAATTCGATAATGACACCCTAAAATCTCTAGTGAAAGCCGATCCAAGATTAAGTATACAAGAATTATCGAGAAGCCTTGGGTCCACATGGTCAACTGTACGAAGGCACCTACACGAAATGGGAAAGGCATATAGGCAAGCAATATGGGCACCGCGTCAATTATCCGAGACCAACGAGAATATTCGTCGATCAATTTGCACTTCATTGCTATCCAAATTTCGTAGAGATCCATTTCCCGGCAGAATCGTTACCGGAGGTGAAAAATGGATTCTTTATGATGACATAAAGCGTTCCAAGCAATGGCTTTCAGCAAATCAAACCGCTGTATCAATCCCTAAACCTAGCTTATCACTTAGAAAGGTGTTACTGTGCATTTGGTGGGACTGTCGTGGCGTAATTCACTGAGTTGTTGAAACCTGGAGAAACAGTTACCGCTCAGTTGTATTGTCAGCAATTACAACGCCTGTAATCAAAACTATTGAACAAGAGGGCATCTTCAGTCCACAGAAAAGGTGTAATAATGCAAATTGACAATGCTCGGCCCCATAGTGCGAAACTCACTCAGGAGAAAATCAAAAAATTGCAATGGGAAGTTTTACCGCACCCCCGTACTCACCGGATATTGCTCCCTCTGATCTTTTCAGATTTCTGGAACATTATTTCAGAAATAAAACATTCTGTAGAAGATGCAAGGAGGCACCTTGAGTCATATTTTGCTTGACGAACCCTGGATTTCTATAAGAGGGGGATTGAAAACCTGTCCTTGATAATGATGGAGATTATATAATCAATTAAGAAATACAAACTTGAATTTACCACAAAGTTTATTTTAGATTTCCAAATAATTGATTAGTTATGGAAATCTCTAACTTTAGGACTCGACCTTTCCCGAAATTTAAACAGCAGTTTTCGCTTAGGTCTGGATTGGTCCTCGGACCTTCAATATTGCTGTCAGGTCGGAGCAAGGTGAAAGGACGTATGCAGATCCATTAAAAAAAGAAGTTTATTTATATATTCTCCGCAGCGTTAATTGCAACCGCCGGCAGTGGCGGTATCCCGCGCGGCTCAAACATCTCATCGCGTCGCTTCGAAATACTTTTGTCACCGGCGAGACAATCCTCGAGGAAAATTCATCCGGGCCGGAAGAATCAATCATGCCCACGGCGAGACCGAAGTGTATGCGGAAGATTGCACCCAGGTACGAATAGGTATGCATAGAGGGTGGCCGCGGTTGACCGGGTTTTGCACAGCGAAATTTGCATTGAACGACGCAGATACGCCAACACGGCTGAACGCCTGCTGAGAAGCGCGTGCATGTGTGTTCGGCGTTCGCGCGCCTACCAGTGCGCACGTGTGTACGTGCGAAACGCACACACGTCGCTCCGGGTTTGCACGCGTATAAATAGGCGGGCCGTGCGGAAAATTATGCACGGCCGTACCGATTGAAATGACCATTTTACGACTAATTTATGGTCCCCATTCCACGATTAATATTAGAAGGTCCAGTCTCGCTCATGTTGTCACGCTCGGCCGTACGCACAGGAGCCAACAACGATCGCGTATTTTATGGGGAAAATATATTCCCGCCGCTCCGATTTCTAATTTGTCCGAATGCGTCCTGCGCTGCGAACCCCGCAGACGCGTGGCGTCTCCGAAATTAATAATTACGCTACACGTAACAAGCGCGCGCGCGCGCGCGCGTTCGTCGAATCACTTTTTAATAAAACGGCAATATTAATAACTTCCATTAAAATTGTATTCACCAGCCGTTATTGGAGCCCGGCGAATTTCATTCTACATTTTCTTTTTTAAATCAATGCACGGTGATTGTCAATTTATTCGCTACTGGAAGCTTCGTTGACTTGCTGTGCTTTGATACAAACAAAAAAAAAAACATTTATTAATGTACACTCTCCCGTAACAATTACACGCGGTTCCCAGGAGTTGGCTGGACAACTAATTACCACAGTCACCGAGAAGAATTAGAGGGAAAAAAATGGCAGAATTTTTACAGAAAACCGGGACTAAGGAACAGAGAATTTTGGGCAATGGGAGGTTCGAGGGTTGCCGATTGAAATACTGTTTCTATTTTTTTTTTTTTTTTTTCGGCGGCTGCAGCAAGATGCATCGGGGGCATTTCGAATCCTGACGTGTCACGTTTTATTTGGCCCTTTAGGGGAAAATACACAGGGAACGGCCAGCCGGGGATTCGTGAGCGGAAAGTAAAATTACACGCGGAGTGTGATTCACGGTGACCGTGTATATGTGTGTGTGCCTGTTTGCATGAATGCGAGGGATGAGTAGTTGAGCGCCGCGGCGTAGATAGCGTTGCGGGCGAACGCGTGCACCGCGTTGCATGCATGCAGGCGCACATGTTCGATCGTTGCCGTCGATGCGACGACGTTGTTACGGAGGACAACGGGTTTTCCCTGACGTTGTTACGTATTCGAGGTCAGAGCCGAGAACAAAACCCCCGGCAGCAGTTTCTTTTGTAAATCACTTCGGTTTTCGATACGCTGCCGAGCCCCGACGTCGCTCCCTTTTGAATATGCTCGCCGAGAACCGTGTGTGTCAATCGGCGGACTGTATCGCGATGTACGAATTCTACTTTGTCGCCGAGCTGTCGCCGGCTGACAAGATTTCCGTATATCGAACGGATACCCGAAACGAAAGAAATTCCAATACGTTTTTTATTTGTTTAAATTAACCCGCAATTTTATTGGAAAATTTCTCTCTCACCGATATTCGCTGTTTCCCATCAGTGCTCTAAACACTTGACGTTCCAACGATTATGTATTAAAATAGGGACTTCTGTTCCAGAATTTTTTTAGAATTTTTTGGAACCTGGAATAGGAAATAAATTAGTCGTTAATGTATATAATTAATAGTCTGTCACTCTGAAGATTGTAAAGATTTTTTAACAACGTCCGATAGGGAAGGGAAGACAGGGTATACGGTCGGTACCATAAGTAGTCGTACGCTCTTAAAAATCGCATAACTTTGTCAATATCGGAGTATACTACTTGAATTTTTCTGAGAAGTTAGAACAATGGGATCACTATATAAAGAGAAAAAATTGGTCGAAAGTGCAGAGATAATACTAAAAGTTGTATTTTCCAACTTTTCCATGTGGACTTACATTGAAAATTTGGAAAGTACGATTTGTAGATCTGCATGAATTATATACATGTTCCGAGAATTTCATCAAAATCGTTGAACGTTGCGATGAGCTGCAGATGCTCGAAAATGATCGCATAAGGGCGAAATTCCCTGCGAAGGCCAAAATTCAGCGACTTTCGCCCTTAACTTTTCATCGTTAAATGTTTGTAGCTCAGTGCAATGTTGACCGATTTACATGAAATATTCACAATACGTACAATTGATACAGATGTACAAAACGTATTTTTAAAATTTTTAATACAAGCCCGCATAACAAGTTGCGAAACACAACTTTTAGTACTTTCTCTGTAATTTCGACCAATTGCAATTTTAATCAAACATTTTTCTCACGTTACGTAGTGATCCAATTGTTCTAACTTCTCAACAAAATTCAAGTAGTATAGTCCAATACTGACAAAGTTATGCGATTTTTATGAGCGTACGAATACTTATGTGACTGACTGTATACGCAGAGCCCCGACACCGTAACTTTATCGGTCGCCCCGGGGAAAAAGTGGCGAATCCGTGGACGAAGTTGGCTAAAAAACCAGAAAGAGAGAGAGAGAGAGAGAGAGAGAGAGAGAGAGAGAGAGAGAGAGAGAGAGAAGTCCTGGAACGTGGAATTCCTGGCGGAGGATCTGTCGATAGATCGAGGACGGGTCTCCCAGAGAGAATCACCTTATTGCCAAGTCGGTCCTGGATATCCTTATGTATAGGGAATGCATCATTTAGCATACACCCGATACAGGGAGTGCGGCGCCCGAGAAAGCAGTGCACTCCGGTGATGCATTGCCCCGAGAGATTAATGTATCGCGGGCGCACAGTTTGTTAGAGTGAATAACGACCGGGCTGCAATAATGATATTGCCATTAAACTGTCCGCGAAAGTTTCGTGTTTTCGTGGTTACCGCTGGCGGATCGATCGCGGAGCGTGCTTCCGGTCTCGATCGCGGGCCCCCGGTTTGATTGATTCGAAGGGACGGGCCCTGCGATCCTGTTCATCCGGTTGTCATAACTTCGAACCGGTTTTGAGGCTTTCTTGTGCACCATAATGTAAAATAAATAATTCTGCTGTTGCTCGAAACGGGAAGAATATGGACTAAATTCATTTCGGGAACATTCAATTGAGAGAGGGCCTCGGACCCTCCCACTTTACCCCCACTACCATAATATAATTCAACTGAATTTAATTACAGCTTCAATTAAGTTCGGTCTGGGTCAAGCTGTACATCTAATTCCATTTTGTCAGTAAAAATTGTGTTATGAAGTAAGAGTGTAGGCGGAGAATGCCTTGGCCCCGCCCACTTCACTCTCGCTCCTACAATATAACTTATCCCAAATTTAATTACGGTATTTATTAGGTTAGGTCTAGATCAAGTTGCAAATCTAATTCAACTTCTTAAGTGAAAATTGTGTGTTATGAAGTAAGAGTGTAGTAGGAGGAGGGCCTAGGCTCCGCCCACTTCACTCTCACTCCTACAATATAACCTATCCCGAATTTAATTACAGTATGAATTAAGTTCGCTCTGTGTCAAGTTGTACATCTAATTCAATTATATAAGTAAAAGTTGTGTGTTACGAAGTAAGATTGTAGGAGGAGACTGCCCTGGCTCCGCCCACTTCGCTCTCACTCCTACAATATAACCTACCCCGAATCTAATTACAATATCCATTAGGTTAAGTCTAGAACAAGTAGTAAATCCAATTCAACTTCATAAGTGAAAATTGTGTGTTACGAAGTAAGAGTGTGTTAGGAGGAGGGCCTAGGCTCCGCCCACAGTACGCCCACTCCCTTGTACCGAATATAATCCAACCAGACTGTGCTCGTTAACGGGCAGAAAACCGAGAAATTCGGTGGGCCTCGCGGTTCGTTGATTATTTACCCCGGGAAACGCAACTAATTGCAATTAGAAAGAAAACACGTGTTAGCGTGGGAGCAGCCATAATAGTGTGGAAAGAAAGGCGGGTAGGGATGGCTGGCCGGTTCATTTAACCCGCGCCGCGATTTCTCTATGACCGACTGGCCGCAAGGGTGTAGTAACCGGCGCTAATGAAGTATTTGCTATTCTATTACTGGCCGAGCCGGCCTTCCTCGATCGCTCTATGTGCCTCGACAACGCTTTGCACACCGGTGTTTTCCTGCTCGCGTTTCCTCGCTGATTATCATCGGCGCGGAATCCTCTGCGATCCGACGAGATAGCCGCAGACTTAACTACCCCATTAGATTCTGATCAAACGTTGTCAGCTCGCCGCGACGGAGCCGGATATCTCGATACCGGATCGCGCGTTTCCTCTTTTTACGCTCGTTCTGCACGAGGGCTGAACCGTGTACAACGGGTGACTCATTATTCCCCGATCTGTTTAAACACAAACTTAGTTTCCCGTGAAAATCATCGACCTGACGATTTGTTCGAATAAAGGTAAAATTGGGGTAGTTGTTTACGTTTATAATTCCACATTGACTTGAATGACCTTGAAATGTATTGTCCAGGTCACTATGCTTAAGGTCACTAAGTTTTTCCCCTTTTTTTCATCTTTTCAGATATATTTGTATTGATCTGTGTTAGATCCGTGGGAGTGGGGTCGCAGTGGGCGGAGCCAAGGCCTTGCCCCACCCACGTATTTACTTCTTATTACGCAATTTTTGAGTTATGAAGTTGAATTAGATTTAAAGCTCGACTCAGACCTAATCTAACACATACTGTTATTAAATTCAGGATAGGCTATATTATGGGAGTGGGGCTGAAGTGGCAGTGGCCACCGGGGGCCAAATTTTCAAGGCTCGAACAAAGTATCTCTACAGAATATCGAAAGGTAAAAACCCGTGGAAATCGAATAGCCTAATTCCTCGAATATAGAGAAATGTTGGCCGCAGCGCATAAACAACAATCACCGGTGAAATAACAATTTACCGAGGGCACCGATCAGGAATTTACTTCAATATTAACCAGACCAACGGCGGGCGGGAAAATTGCTTGAAATCTTGAACACACACACACACACACACACAGGGCACGTATGGAGGGCGGCGCATACGTATACCGTGGTGTTACATGTATATTTACTCTGAAAGTTTCGACTGCGATAAGCGTGAGGTGAATCGGGGACACGGAACCTATTTTTCCTCGACGGAGCTTCCTATGTATTATTCACCGTTGCGTCTCTGATATTTCACCCCTGAATGCTCTAATGCGTCCGGAGAACGCGGGGGCTGGTCAGGTTAGAGGGTGGAGCCCCGATCCTCGTGGATAACGTTCGACATCGGTAATCCCGCCAGGAGGAGGGCAATTTTGATTTTCGTACCGTGATACTGTATAATCAGCCCGTGTCCGCAAACAAATCCGCCAATTGCACACCGGCCGTGTAATCAAGCATGCTCACCTGCAACAAAACAGAAAATGGTGGTCAGTGAAATCCGAATTATTTATGAACATCGAATCTTCAACGTCATACATCGCTGGCTTATATACTCTATTTTATTTTATATTGAGTAGGTATTCCAGAGACTAGAATTTTTATTATTAAAAATAACGGCAGTGTCTTCTAAAAATTCCTGCAGTCCAGGATAAGGCATCCAATACTTTTCCTGTTATTCAAGTTGAAACGTTTTGTGAAAATAGTGTCCAGTGGCTGACACAATTCTCCATGAATTTATGGCAGCCGCGATCGGCCGGGATAATTGCTGGGAAGTGCATAGACGCGGAGACGTTAAGGGTGTGACTTCATCTGGAACTGAAGGGACCAAGGAGGCCGGTAACTTCCGGCGAACGAAAGCGGTGTCGTTAAAAGTGATAAAGCAATCCTTCTGCCAGTAATTCACGCGATCTCGGCTGCGCTTCTGGACGCGGCCGTTGTCGCGGTGATGCATGGCTGCGACCGCGCTGCAATTAGTTCCCCGCGACAAATAGACCCGTAATCCGATGCAGCGGAGAGTTCGCCTTCAGTACCCGCGAGGAGACATTCATACACGCGGACTCTCCATCTCCAGCCAGCTTCGTTGACGCTTTACGTCACTTTTATTCGGTCACCACAGCCTCTCAACAGACGGACCTCAACAACTTCAACTCAAAATTTATACTTCGAAATAATCCCCCTCGCTTATTACATCGAAAACAAGTGTCTTAGGGCCTGGGAAAACATTCTGCAGGCACTGGAGGCTGGTATTACCTGTTCACAGACACTCAAGGTCATTGAAGGTCACAGACAGAATGGGGGATCGAATGAAAATTTATTGGAAATGAAGAAGCACATTCTCTGCTGGACTATTATAGAGAAGTTTTTCTTGTCTGGTCAAATTCTGGAGCCATTGCGGGCCATTAGTTGTTCAAGGTCACATACCAAAACAAAAGAGTGAAATGCAATTTTGTTGTGCATAGGTGTCAAGCAAGGTAGCCCGAGTGTTATGGACCAGACGAAAACAATGTAAATTGTAAGTAGCGACGTCATTGACATTGTTTCGTCAAGGACACTCAAGGTCAGAGACCAAAACAAAAGAGTGGAATGCAATTTTATTGTGCATAGGTGTCAAGCAAGGTAGCCCGAGTGTTATGGACCAGACGAAAACAATGTAAATTGTAAGTAGCGACGTCATTGACATTGTTTCGTCAAGGACACTCAAGGTCAGAGACCAAAACAAAAGAGTGGAATGCAATTTTATTGTGCATAGGTGTCAAGCAAGGTAGCCTGAGTGTTATGGACCAAACGAGATCAATGTAAACTGTAAGTAGCGACGTCATTGACATTGTTTCGTCAAGGTCACTCAAGGTGACAGACCAAAACAGAAGAGTGAAATGCAATTTTATTGTGCATAGATGTCAAGCAAGGTAGCCGGAGTGTTATGGACTCAGACATCGACATGGTTTCGTCAAGGTCGTTCAAGGTCAGAGCCGGAAAAAATGTCAAATATATATGAGAATTGTTTGGTTGCCAAGGAGAATATTCCGGGCTTCAACGTGATGATTTAAAGTGAAAATAAATTTTGTTGACGCATGCAGCTAGTGTCAGCGAGTCTTTACGGTTTGCTGTGCCACCTGGCGAGCATAAGCAGCGTTAGAAAGGCGGACGGGGATGCGTTCTATCCCGAAACGATCAGAACCGTGAGCCCTTTATCCGCGAAGTTTGCCAATTCGGGCGCTAATAAGCACGGAACAGCAAGAACCCGGTGCAAAACCGCATTCCAAGTTAACGACCGAACACCAGTACGCTATAATTACTTTCTTCCGCGGCTGGTAAGAAGCAAGGCGCAGCCGTTCATACTCCGGGGCGTTACACGTCAACCATGAAACAGCCCCGCTCTTCAAAATTCCCTCGACCGAGCAGGGAAGCTCACTCTCTGTCTCTCCCCTAATCATACCGAATTCCCAAGCAACAGTTAAAGTAGTATGACGCAGCGGTTTAAATTTCGCGACGGTCTACGGAGCGCAGGCCTTCGACGTGTTCGGACCCCACCCTGAAGAACTGGCTCCCTGCGAACCATTGCAATAAAATACAAAGAACCCCCGGCTATCAAGGCACCAGGCGTCTTCGAATGGGTATAGCACAACCCTCTGTGTCCCCTGACGCATGGTAATCCCGTGTAAGTATAGCGGGGGTGCGATTCTGAGATTCTATACTTCGGGACAGGAGGCTCTATGACCCTAAATGGCATCAGGTTTCGCTCGATCTCCGCTTGGTGGCACTGATTGACTGCATAACCCCACTCTACGATAACTGATCAATGGAGTGGGGAGTTCGGGGTCGCTGTTACAGACAGTTCACAAAAATGCAATTAAGAAGAAACGTATATTCACATGAACAATGGCTCCCGGGGCTCAGAGGAAGAGTGGGGTTGACACAGTTGAAAATAAAAAGGAATATCTACGTTCCCATGGGTTCACATGAAAAATGGCCACAGTCAGTCCCTCCCTAGCCTACTTGATGCAGAGTAGGGGACACAGGGGCAGAGTGGGGCGTTCAGGGTCATTGTTACGCACTCTGGAAAGTACGGTAACCTTATCTCCGACTGTCCGCGAGGATCTTAGGGTGCACGTCTGCGAACAGGCGCGAAACACCGGAGCGGTTACCTGCAATTACGACCGCAACCTATTTTCACGAGCCAGTTTGCTGGCTGGGGTGTCGGCGGAGGGGTTAGGGGGTGGGCAACGCGGCATAACTAATGACGAGGAGATAAACGGCCGGGCAAACGACGCGTAACGGGCAAAGGTGCCGTGGAGATTCCGCGTGGAAACGGACCGGAAATTCCCAGGGGGAGGCCCTTGTCAGGAAATCGTTGGAATCCACGACCGGCGGAAGCCGATTCGCCGCGATCGTCCACGGAAAATGCCGAAGAAGGAGGCTAGAGCCAGTCTACGATTAGTTAGGTTGTTCTTCTTCAACAAAGAAACAGCTTTCTTCGGATCTGCACCCGGCCAGGTCTTTCGATCGGGCTCCTTCTATGAGCGAGGTCACCGGTGTGCCATTTTCCAATGCTAATTTTAACACTCGGAGGGATTTCAACGATTGCATATGAAAGTAGGAATGTCGATACGTGTCTCAGAATTTTCTCGGTATTTTCGAAAGCCTGGAAAGGTGAGAAGAAAAATTAAATGATATTCAATATGAATTGCTCTCTTGGTGGCGTTCAAGACTTTGATGCGCGATCCAGTTCTCACAGCAGATTCGTTAATTTCCTAGCTGGCTGGCAACGCATTGGGCGGCTTAAGTAGTTTTCATGTTTATCAGCGAGCTTCATTGGACACGACCGAGCTCGCAAGCACCCTTCGCCCTTACCCTTCGGATACGAGTTTGATAACGGGGAATTAAGTCGGAGGATTAGCAGTTTAACTTAACAAATTTGCCGCTCGCCGAGTACTGGCGGCTTAACTTTCTGGTTAATTCGGTTACCGGGCAACGATTCCCCGGGATACTTTCGAACACGATCCTCGCTCGGCTCCTTCGGCAAGGTTAGCGATCGTTACCGATACATCTACGTTGCAACAGACAATGACTTGGACGAAAAATTTTAGGACACTTCTTCGAGTGTCTACTTCAAGCTATCAATAAGAAATCAAAGACGTAACATATACGCTCCAGTGTGACCCTGTTCACATTCAAACTTCGTAGTTTCTTGAACTCGAAACAAGGAAACTTTATAAAGCCATTTATGTCAAACGAGATATATACATATGTAACAGCACTATCAGTCTACCCGTCACAGTTAGAAACGTTTAAGCGACTTGTTGCACGATAAAATGAAAATTGTTACATCTTTATTAGCTGCACACGCCACACAATGTAAGCAGAAGCCAGTGTGTGTGTACCGCAGTCCGAACGTAATCGGTTGATGCCTCGTGCGACGATCTAGATGCAGTTGCGGGCGTTGCATCATGCGATCAGCTTGAGTTCTTTGTCCGAGAAAAGAACCCAGTGAGTTCAGACTTTCGCGGGCAGCATGATCGGCAGTTGCTACAGAATGGATCAGGATTTTCGGTTAAGCAGATCTGCGAAATGGGGGACACTCGTCGCGATCATCCTGTCTCTGGCGGTTGTTGGTCAATCGAGAATAGTGCAAACGAAGTTCGGCACCATACGTGGTTTCTGGGGCAGAAGCACCAAGGGCAGACTGACCGCAAGCTACTTGGGCGTGCCCTACGCTGAGCCACCAATCGGAGACCTCAGGTTCAGGGTAACTTTTCGAAACGCTAATTCGTGTTTTAGCATTCTGGCCACATGGGGGCGACAAGTCTGGCTTGTTGCCTGCCAGATTAACACCCTTATGACCTAGGGGATGCCACCCTTCCACTGGCTGTTTCATTTGTTTAACCCCTTGCACTGCGATCCGTTTCGCTGTTGCCGGGATCAGAACTCCTTTGTTGTGGAATATTCAAGTTGTTCGAACTCTGTCGAAAACAAAAATCGTACCACCATCTTGCTGGGCTCATTTCAACGGCTGACACCGTCGGGAAAGTCGATTCTTGTGAAAAAAATGTTTACCCCAAGATGTGGATAAAAGTGTAAAAATTGTCATTTTTTAAGGATCTGTCGTGTTCGCTTGCCTGCACGGAACGCAACAAATTTTTCTCGCGACTGAGACCACGGAGCATCCAAAGATTGGAGTCGTCGCTTTAAAACGAGCCCTCGATAGTTGGTCGACGATTTTTTCTTCCGATTTTACAGCATTTCGAGTGAAAAGAGTGCCGACAGTATTGGACAGTATCACCTGGGTGGACACTTGTCGATATTTAAACTATTGTAACTTTGCGAAAAAAAAATCGGAGAACAGTCTACCTGGGCTCATTTTAAAGGGCTAAACCTGCGCTCTCGGGGCCCCGGAGTTGCACCCCCTGAAAAAATGTTCACCCGAAAATCTGCAGGGAAAAGTAAAAGTTGTTATTTTTGGAGAATTTTTCAAATTCAAGCATTTCCACGAAAGTCGAAAAATTTTTCGCGCGACTGAGACCGCGGAGCATCTAAAGACTGGAGTCGTCGCTTTAAAACGAGCCCTCGATAGTTGGTCGACGATTTTTTCTTCCGATTTTACAGCATTTCGAGTGAAAAGAGTGCCGACAGTATTGGACAGTATCACCTGGGTGGACATTTGTCGATATTTAAACTATTGTAACTTTGCGAAAAAAAAATCGGAGAACAGTCTACCTGGGCTCATTTGAAAGGGCTAAACCTGCGCTCTCGGGACCCCGGAGTTGCACCCCCTGAAAAAATGTTCACCCGAAAATCTGCAGGGAAAAGTAAAGGTTGTTATTTTTGGAGAATTTTTCAAATTCAAGCATTTCCACGAAAGTCGAAAAATTTTTCGCGCGACTGAGACCAAGCTGTGTCTGAACATTAAAGTCGTCGCTTTCCAACGAGTATAAAAAGATTGATCCACGATTTTTTTTCACCGTTTTATCGAACTTTGAACGAAAAGTGTGCCGCCGGAATCGATAATTTTGAGTGATCCATTAGTTCTGTTTAAGGTTGTATTTTCTACGGCATCACAATTATTAAAGGGAACAAATGGTAAATCGCGAATGAATATTAATGGTGTAAAATGAGAATTTCGATCAGAACGCCTGATATATGTCCAGCAATTGAACCGGTGATTGGCAGTTTTTTGTGATTTGATAAGGGCCTGACATTCGCGGTTATTTTTTTTTTCCGCGATGATTGATGTGCCCGCGAAACACGGAACTGTTATCTTGCAGATAACTATACAGGCATGCAATCAATTAGATTGCGTTTATCATTGCCATTGTAAAACGGTTGATGACCTTGGGCCTTAGTCGAACTATATGCAAATCTATGTAAATAATAGTTTTTCCTTCGCAGCCAATGGAATCGTGACAAACCTAATCATAGTCTACTGATAGTAATTATCTGATAAAGTGATAACATTAAACTGTTATTATCACAGGCTAAGTTTATTTACACATTAGGAAGGTATGCTGTGTAAACATTATTTCTGTTTTTGAATATCTAATTTTGCAAATATATGTCGCCATTTTTCCAGAGTCCACAACCTTGGACTCGCAAGTGGAACGTCACTTACAACGCCACAGTAGATGGCAACAAATGCATTCAACCTGACCATAAAGGACAAATTGTGGGATCCGAAGATTGTTTATACCTAAACGTTTTTACACCCGTAGTAAGCATCAATTGTCCAAGATAATTCGACCCGATTTTTCGTAGCAGTTCAAAGTCTCAAACTCGACAAATTAGTAACATTAACTCGCCAATTAACATGAATACTAAATCCTCGGTATTTCATATGTACACAATAGTCTGGCAAAGCGGTAATAAAAGTTGCTATCGCAGCTAAAACCTCGACGACCAAATTACTCAAATTTACGCAAATTCGGTTCGGTTCGGTTTCAGTTTTACGCAAAGGGTCTAGGGGGATAAGACAGGTCTAGCGGCCCCGGCGGGAATTTTATTGGTATTGTGTGGAAAACCATCATTTTAGGTTGAAAAACAATCCCCTAAAATTTTAAGTCGCTAACCCTTCATTTAAGGGTGATATGAGGGTAAACACCCTCAACTTTAACATTTTTTTTCTCGGTTGTTAATTAAGATATTGAGATGAAATAAAATCGAAAATATTCGAACTTACTTCCTTCATATCATATATTTTTTTCATAATTGTAATTAAATTATTAAGACTAGAAAAAAATTATTTAATTTTTAATTTTTTTTTAGGCGTGGGGGTGGCAAGCAACCCTTCGAGTGACCACTTCCAAAAAATTCAAGAACAATGTTCTGTTACCTATCTAATACGTACAAAAGTTTCAAGATCGTCGGATTGGTGGAACATAGTTAAATATTGAAAAACAAATGAAATTACGGTATTATAATAGTATAATGTGTAGTGCACTGTTTCTTACGACTAATTATTAATTAATAATTCTTATCAGGAGATTATGTCCCTCCTTGATCAATTATTCGCATCGTATTATATTCTATTCCTGTCTTCCCGAATTTGCAATATAAATAGACATTATGTAGGTGTAAAAGAAAAGTTTAGGAATCATAATATAGATTTATTCAATCTTCGTCACTATTTTCCTCAATTACTGGTACAGTATGTGTCGTATCAAATATATTGGTTAATATCTCCGCTGGTTTTACAATTTTGGATTTAAATCGCCCATGAGATAAATAGTAAATAATGGTAGCGACATGGGAGCAGCAACCTACTGTTCTGTTGCCATTAGCACAGTCGCATGTATATCGTGTAATTCCGGTATAACTAATCGCATGTGGTACATATTCAATGTAGCATTGATAACTTTTGCGATTAATATGCCTCGAATGAACTTTCACCCTTATAATATTTTTAGTTTCCTTTAAATATTCCATATTTAAAATATCATCATTCCTCGTTAACTCCGCTAGATAGCATACCGCCTGGGTTAATTGAGGTACCTGTACATAATATTACATAAGTAGCATATAGTTTTATATGTGATAATGTTATACATATGCAAGAAAGTATGTTACCTGTGAATAAGATTTTCAAATCTTTCTCAGTCATTTCTGGGAAATCCATTACAACGTTGGCAGTCATTCGTGTAAATGGTTTTCTACGGCGATTTATTTTTTTTCCTTCTACTAGTTCCTGAAGCGTTTGTTTTTATCCGTTGATTCTTCATATAATCAATAATTAAATCTATTTCTGGATCTGTATCTAATCTTTTACCAAATTCATTGTGTAGAAAGGATGCTATTCGACACAATGATTTAAGACATGGTAGAAGTTTATTGTCTATTTTGTGGTGTAATAAACGATATTTCTGTGCAATATCGCCATGGACAGCTTCAACAATCCATCTTATTTTTGTTACGAAGCGTGGTGAATTTGCTTCTGCTGTTATCAATTGTGCTCGATTTCCTTTACAAGCTGGCATTAAAACATTATATCCTCTATTTTTCATATGCTCGACAACATCTCGAAAACCACGGTCCACAACGCAAAAATCATTGGGTTGTAAAAGTGAACTTATTCCGTTAGGATCTACTAATAAGATTTTCATGATTGACGCATCATTCATGGTACCATTAAATGGTCCTGCCGTGTCAATAATATATCGATTTGTTGTGCAAATTGTAAACGGTTTACATAATGATGTTTTCTTCTGTCCAGAATATGATTTCCTTCGATATACATTATTTTTACTTTTCTCGTGTCTAACATATGTTCCATCAAAAATGACTACTAATTCAGAATCTTTTATTTCAAAAAGTTTCATTGGTGCGTACGCTGTTTCATTTAAAATGAGATCGGCTCTGGATTTTGCATTTATTCCGAAGTGATTTCCCAAAACATCCTTTTCAAATGCGTTAATTATTTGATGGAAATATCCTGACACTTGTTGTTCATGTTGCAGACCGAATATATTTTTAATAATTACTTTAGAACTGCCACTTCTAAGTTTAAATAAAAATATAATTAATGCTTGTTTCACAGTCGAGCGCGATGCAGCGGGTGTTTGTGATTTTGGGTTCAAGACCGAGCGAGTGTTGGGGACTTTTAAGTGGAAGTCGCAGAGAAACCGAATGAGTGTAAGGCCTCGTACAGACCTGAACATTTCGACGAACATTGCGCCGAACAGCGAACGAAACAAAGTCGACATTCATTTCGACACGATTTTGCGTTTCGGACGCTGTTCGGCGCGATGTTCGGCGCGATGTTCGGCGCAATGTTCGTCGAAATGTTCAGGTCTGTACGAGCCTTAAGAGTGCCACGCTGAGAATCGTAGCCAGAGTATCTTAGAATCAATAATAAATACATATTATCATTAATCAAATGTACCACCAATAGTACTATCCCTACTTTATAATACCGTAATTTCATTTGTTTTTCAATATTTAACTATGTTCCACCAATCCGACGATCTTGAAACTTTTGTACGTATTAGATAGGTAACAGAACATTGTTCTTGAATTTTTTGGAAGTGGTCACTCGAAGGGTTGCTTGCTACCCCCACGCCTAAAAAAAAATTAAAAATTAAATAATTTTTTTCTAGTCTTAATAATTTAATTACAATTATGAAAAAAATATATGATATGAAGGAAGTAAGTTCGAATATTTTCGATTTTATTTCATCTCAATATCTGAATTAACAACCGAGAAAAAAAATGTTAAAGTTGAGGGTGTTTACCCTCATATCACCCTTAAATGAAGGGTTAGCGACTTAAAATTTTAGGGGATTGTTTTTCAACCTAAAATGATGGTTTTCCACACAATACCAATAAAATTCCCGCCGGGGCCGCTAGACCTGTCTTATCCCCCTAGACCCTTTGTTTCCAAGAACAGTGGTCACACGATAACCTTATCATCAGCTTACAGACATACAAGCACGAAGAAACAAGCTTCCTGTCCTCGTGTTCGTGCACGGTGGAAAATACATTTTTGGAAGCAGTAACAGCCAAACATTTCCTCCCGACAACTTGATGGACCAGAACGTAGTTTTAGTCACGCTAAATTATCGTCTAAATATCATGGGTAACACTCTTTATGATAAATACACTGTTCTCTCGGTGTACGTCGCAAATATCTATCCGATAAAAGTCCCAGAACCAGAGAATATACAACGGTATCTGCCAGTTCCTCGACCCTAAAACAATTCTGAAGCAATATAAAAATAGAAAATTATATATATCTCACCGCATAATTAAGCAAAAAAATTCAGCAAATTTGAGATGGAATCTACTTTCCAGAAATTGCGATCTAACCTCTCGGTTAAACTGCTAGTAATTAAAATGAAAACTAGTGGTCTCAAAATTGGAAAAAAATATTCCCCAGATTTACTTTTCACACTTGGATTTGCCCAGGCTTCTTCAGCACAGAGAGCAAAGTAGCCCCAGGCAACTACGGCCTCAAGGACATAGTGATGGCGCTGCGGTGGGTGCAGGAGAACATCGGGGTGTTCAACGGTGACCCTAACTCCGTGACCCTATGGGGCCACAGCGCTGGTGCCGGCGCAGTTCACATTTTGTCCTTCAGCAAAAATACCGAGGGACTGTTCCACAGGTACATTATCATGAGTGGTAGCATATTTTCACCGTGGAACATCAGTCCAAGGAACTGGTTACGAAGAACTTCGTTCGACGCAGCTGAGGTCTTGGATTGTTTGCCACGAGGAATAGAGAACTGCATTGAAGAACCACGAGACGAAGAGTTCGAAGGGTATTGCCAGACCGAGGACAGACATGCGAGCAAGCTTGAGGAGGAGATGCTCAGCTGCATGAGGTCCCTCGATGCGAAGACCATTGGCAGTGTCTTGAAAAAATATGTGAGAGCCTCGAATATTTTCCGAATTTTCACCCGACCATCTCACAATGGCGTGGCACTCCTATTTTTCAACAAGAATTCACACTTCTTCTTTCGTAAACGAATTTTAAATAGTATTATTTGTTCATTTTACTTTATTTTAGTGTGTGCAATCCCCGTAGGGTTAGGGTGTGTTTTCGGCACTCTTGGGATAATTGCTTGATTTTCTTTGTAACAGGATATTTGGAGGGGCAATCCCTGCTGTTTCTTTGGACCAGTTATAGAAGAGGAGTCGGAAGAGGCAGTGCTGACAGTTGATCCATGGACCACTGTCAAGAAAAGACAGTTCAGGGATTTGCCATGCATCGTTGGAGTCGTCAAGGACGAAGGCCTGGTGAAAGTGATGGGTAAATTGCTATCTCATTCTGACAATTCGCTAAGCTCATTTTTGCACTTGCTTTTCCCTCATGTTATTCCATTTACTATAGATTTTGTACGCTCATATTTTTGAATTTTACAAATCGTGCAGATATCATGGATGCTCTAGACGAGCTCAAGGACAATTTCGATGACTACATACTGCTCTTGACGGAGCACCATAACAGACCATCGGACAGAGACGAGTTTATCAGTGGTGTAAAAGAATTCTACTTCGCATCGAACGTCTCCGCACTTTCTATCGAACATGTTACCGAGGTGCGTTGTTTCTCTGCCAAATTGAATGTTCAATTTAATGTTAAAAGAAAGGAAAGGTGTACCGTGGTGCGAAGATAGCGGCTCTGTTCGATAGAGTGAAACCGGGGGAAGCTGGAGATTAGAAAATTAATTAATACAACGATCTGTGTCCTGCAGGTGACAAGCGACGCCTCAATGATGTGGCCAGCGTACCAAGTGGCCAGACACCAGTTTCCCGTCATGAAATCGAGCACCTTCTTTTATTACTTCAGGTACGAGGGCACGTTCAGCAACACGTTCTCTTATACGCCGATATACTACGGTGAGTAAAATTGATTGCGTGCCATTATACTTCGAGATTCGGGCTCGTCCATCATCCCGTTGAATTCGGACGGATTTCGCTCGGATAGAATATAATTAATAAAGACTTAATAGATTGATTTTCGTCGACCGTATCTCGATAACGTTCCTCCCCGCGACGTTTTAATTAGCTTCCGCGGAATTCTGTAAATATTGTTCTTCGTTTTAATTGAACTGTCTCAGCGAAAAGTGAAGTTCAATTTCGGACGATTTATGGGCCCGTCGGTTATCTCCTCCGATCATATTTTTATTGTGGACTCGTTGAGTCATCGTCTCCATATTTTTCAGGGGTTTCGCACGGCGACGACGTAGACTACTTGATGCCGTCCTTGAGCAAGAAGTACAAGACGCTGCAAAGGACCGAAGCCGACGTCACTATGTCGGACATTATGACTGAGATGTGGGCCAGATTTGCTGCGACAGGGTAAAAATCATTTTCAAGCTGGATCGATCTGGTCTTCGGGAACTTGTTAATAATAATATATTTTCCGATGTGTTCACAGTGTGCCAGAATCGTCGAAAACGATACCCTGGCCAGACTACAAGCATGCGCACGAGTACCTGGTACTGGGCAAGGGGAAGGAACCAGAGATCACTGTGGACAACAATTTCCTGCCAGCCAGAATGGCATTCTGGATCGAAATGACGAACGATACGGACGAGATCGAAGACGAAGAGGAACAGGAAGAATTTAAACCACCGTCCTGCCCTGAGGACAAATCTGACTCTGGCTCCGGTCAAGACTACAACAACGTGCTAGTTTTTCTGTTAATTCTATTAAGCGCGCATTTGTAGAATGTACAATTAATTTGGAAAATATTCTCGCGATAAAAGAACGTGACATTTGCGACGCGAAAGTGAACCAGACACCCTTACCATCGCAAACACACAAACACGCGCAGTCGAGGCACCGAAAGACACACGGATGAATAAGTGATCACCGGGTAGATTATCAACGGGCGAAATCTCCCCGAGGGCTGTCCCCGGGACTAATAAGACGGGGCTAATAAACGAAAAGCATAATGGAATCTGCTCGAAATTAAGTTCACCGTGTGGGAGAGTTAACGCGTGCATTAAATATGCAAACGGCCGGCTTCCAGATGGGCTCCTTCGGGCCGCGGCCCGCGCCCGGGGAAATTAATCATCCAGCCTGGGTAACCAGTGTTTGTCTTCTTTCCGTTTCCGGGGAGGGCCGCGCGGAAAGAAGACGTTGCCGCGGAGAAATCTCGGTCGGAAGCAATGACTATGCAACGAGGACAAATTGAAGACAAACGCCGCACCTTTCTTTCGGGAACCCGTTTAAAGGGGAACCCGAGCGACGCGCACCGCTGATCAAAGAACCCACGGAATACCAGACACCCGTTCAATACTCGAAGACGTGTCCTTATTTTCGCAGCCGCCGGAACACGCCGAGCCTCCCTCACCCCTACCCGGAATAAACGACTCTCTTTGCAGTCATTCTTACGGCGGTAATCCTGTACACAATCTTATACACTCAACAGTATAGCCGGGACTATGGACCTAACGCCAGATACCGCTTTAGAGACTCAACTTTGGAGACCGGCTTTTATAGATTTCACTTTGCAGGCTTTTGAAGATCTGCACCTTCCTGAGCCCAAACTTTCAGACCCGAACCCTGAATAGTGAGCTTGCAGACCTGAACCCAGAACATTGAGCTTTGAAAACCTGAACCCCGAGCCTTGAGCTTTGCAAACCTCAACCCTGAACCATGAGCGCTACAGACCTGAACCCTGAACCTTGAGCTTTGCAGACCTGAGCCCTGAACCTTGAACTTTACACACGTGAACCCTGAACCTTGAGCATTGCAATTTGAACCTTGAACCCTGAACTTTACACATCTGAACCCTGAACCTTGAGCTTTGTAGACATCAGCCCTGACCTTGAGCTTTGCAAACCTGAACCCAGAACCTTGAGCTTTGCAGACCTGAACCCTGAGCTTTGCAGACCTGAGCCCTGAACCTTAAACTTTGCAGCCCTGAGCCCTCAACCTTGAAGTCTATAAACCTGAACCCTGAACCTCGAACTTTGCAGACCTGAACCCTGAACCTTGAGCTTTGCAAACCTGAAGCCTGAGCTTTGCAAACCTGAATCCTGAGCTTTACAGACCTGAACCCTGAACCTTGAGCTTTGCAGACCTGAACCCCCAACCTTGAGCTTTGCAGACATGAGCCCTGAACCCTGAACTTCACACACGTGAACCCCGAACCTTGAGCTTTGCAAACTTGAACCTTGAACCCCGAACTTTACACACCTGAACCCTGAGCTTTGCAGATCTGAGCCCTGAACCTTAAACTTTGCAGCCCTGAGCCCTCAACCTTGAAGTCTATAAACCTGAACCCTGAACCATGAGCTTTGCAAACCTGAATCCTGAGCTTTACAGACCTGAACCCTGAACCTTGAGCTTTGCAGACCTGAACCCCCAACCTTGAGCTTTGCAGACATGAGCCCTGAACCCTGAACTTCACACACGTGAACCCCGAACCTTGAGCTTTGCAAACTTGAACCTTGAACCCCGAACTTTACACACCTGAACCCTGAGCTTTGCAGATCTGAGCCCTGAACCTTAAACTTTGCAGCCCTGAGCCCTCAACCTTGAAGTCTATAAACCTGAACCCTGAACCATGAGCTTTGCAAACCTGAATCCTGAGCTTTACAGACCTGAACCCTGAACCTTGAGCTTTGCAGACCTGAACCCTGTGCCTGTCAGCCCTGGTCGATGGTTAGGTCCAATTGAATACCGAGGATGACACTACCGAGTCAGATAAAAGTTGGTCCACGTCCAAGCTATATCCCGAGTCTATGACGAAGTGAACAGTATTCTTGTCCTCCTACTATCCACATTGTAGCGGCTTTATTACAAACTAAATTTATCGTAGCCTCATTTCAGGCAACAGTAAGACAACAGAAAATACGTGTTTGTAAATTTTATTGTGGCGCAGCTGACGGTCGAAATTTAATTAATGGATGACACGTGTCCGAATGTCTCCCGCCGGGCCATTTTCCAGATAAACGGGCCCGCTGAAAACTCTGCCAGCAACTTTCCCGTTACAGTGGCGGTCTCTGTGTAGACAGGAAATTCCAGGGTGGCCAGTCTACCGTCTAAAGCCCGACGTCGCTGGAAATCGACACTCGTCGCGAATCGAGCGTAAATGAATTCGAAAGGCACTTGTCCCGGTGGCGTGTTTGCACTTGCACATTTCAACACGCGTAGTTCGAAATCGCTCCGAAAACGATTATTCGACTGCTAGGTAAATACCGGCGACGCGGCTCATCAGGACCGGGAACTTATTTGTCTATGCAAATCGTCAATCAACCGGGTGCCGCCGCGGTTCTCTGTGACCCCCCCTCCACCCCAACTCGTCGTTGTTTCGTTTCAAGTATCCGCCACGTTGTTTTTACTCGGCCCCGGCTATCGTCTGTTTTGCGAGCGAGCTCGCTTTGTCCCTTAGGTTTAAAAAACAGTATGTTTCCAGTCCCTTTGTTTCGCGCACCTTTGATCTCCACCGCCTAGTTTTTCCAGCGCAGCGTGCACCGACACCGTTCCCGGAGAATTCGCCCGGTGATTTGACACAGAAGGCTTAAATCGAGTCAATTAATCAAGACGTCGCGACGAGTTTCATCAGCGACGGTGATCCTGCTAATTACGGTCTTATCTGGGCCAGGTTAGCGTCTGGTTCGGCTCAGGTGACGCAACCGTCTCCGAAATGATTATCGAAGCAAATAACTGGTGGTTCTCGCGAGCATCACTCGATTTCCCGGAGTCTCTCGCCAATTACACGGGTCCGCGAATATATCTTATTATCGCGGCACACGGCTAGCGTCTCGCAGAGCCACGGTACGTCAGCAATCGCCGAGCATGCATCATTGCGATCTCGTTCAGTAGTATCCGAGACCTGCCATTAATCGGTCCAGAAACGAGAGTCAAAATTCCGTGTTTAAAATACAGAAAAAAAAAAAGAAAGTACTGTCTTCAACAATCACGGATCACCAGGGTTTCTTGACAGCAGCTTGACTGGCAGATGTGACGCGCGTCGTTCAACGGCTTCGCGAATTCCGCCTTTGTTTCGTGATTAATTATTTCCACGGCGTTGAAGGCGTCGAATGAAAAGTCTTGCGAAACAATGGGGCCGGGATCGGCAGGGGGACGGCGGGGATAAGTTGTTCTTCTTTTCATCGAGAACGTAATATCGCGGGAACGTTTCGGAACGGAGTGCTCTGGCGCCTTTGTCGAGCGGTTATCTGGCAGACGTTTAATTACAGACTGCGTGGAGAGCAATTTATTCCGCCGACTATCGTCCGGATCGGCAGACTGTTTTCCGCATCTTGGCCGGCATGTATCGCCGGAAGCCTTGGAAAAATATCATTGACCCTAGTCGAGGCCTGAGGCCTGATGAACGAACTTCTGGATCCCTAGAAGTTAGGAATTGTGGTCTTTTGTGTGGCAAAAATGAATTCGGTTCCATTAAAGTGGTGGAGAAGGAAATACCAGGGGGTTAGGCATCGTAGGCTCAGGTCACAAGGTTATGTGTGTGAGGGTAGGTATATATCGTTGCCTATCCCAGGCAGACCTAACCGCAGTAGGTCTAACACCAGTTGACCTTACCTGACAGCTTCTAATTTCTACTGTCTCCAGCAGATCTATCCCTAGTAGGCGTAACTTCACTGGGCCTGACAGCTTCTAGTCTCTCTTATGTCTAGTAGACCCGTCCCTAGTAGATTTACCCCCAGTAGACCTGTCCCCAGCAGAGCTACCCCTAGTAGGCCTAACCTCAATGGATCTGACAGCTCCTAGTCTCAATGAACTCTAGAAGACTTATTTCTAGTAAATTTACCCCCGGTGGACCTGTCCCCAGTAGAGCTACCCCTAGTAGGCCTAACTTCACTGGGCCTGACAGCTTCTAGTCTCTCTTATGTCTAGTAGACCCGTCCCTAGTAGATTTATCCCCAGTAGACCTGTCCCCAGCCGACCTACCCTTGGTAGGCCTAACCTCAGTGGGCCTGACAGCTTCTGGTCTCTCTGATCTCCTAGTACACCTGTCCCTAGTAGATTTACCCCCAGTAGACCTGTCCCCAGTAGAGCTACCCCTAGTAGGCCTAACCTCATTGGGCCTGACAGCTTCTGGTCTCATTGATCTCCTAGTAGACCTGTCCCTAGAAGATCTATCCTTCGGTAGACCTGTTCCCAGCAGAGCTACCCCTAGTAGGCCTAACTTCAGTGGATCTGACATCTTCTAGTCTCTCTTATGTCTAGTAGACCTATCCCTAGTACACGTCCCCCCACTAGACCTGTCCCCAGCAGACCTAGCTTATCTCAATAATTCCTAATCGTAGTCCAGACCTGGTTTTCCGCGTAAGGTCAGCCCATCCACTATGATTGGGTCCGGCCAGAGGCAGCAGGTACGCAGGTTGAGCGATTGCTAACTTCAGGATCATCGTGCAGAGGAGGCAGACGGGTCAACACCAGAAAATATTTATTTACACGAGCGACAGTGGTGCGATCGTGGAAGCCAGCAGCCAGTGGCAGGAATGGCAACCGCGGCGTGTATGCGAGAGCGCGGAGCCGACGAAATTCCGGACACGTTCACGCGTCTCGGTCACATTGTCGGTCGACTTGCCACGATAATGACTCCCGGGGCCGCGCGGCAAAAGTGCACCGGGGGTATCCTCCCGGGCGCTGCGCGTGTCTGCATTTTCCCCCTTTCCGCGGGAATGGAAATCGGGCCAGCATCGATTACGATATCGTACCGTGTCGCATGACAGAACGACCACGCGGCGCTCCGCCACCCGGAGCACAATACGCTAATGCGACATATTGTTCAGCCCCGCAAAAATTGTCCCTCGTTACACGCTCGACAATGCCCGACGAGCGCTGGACGAACCACCGTCCCGTGAGCTTCCATAGTCACCGTGAAAATTATAGGAGCCATTCGGACCACTGCTGCTGCCGCTGCCGTTCTCCTGCTGGCCGTTGCTGCTGGCCCTGTGTTAAATCCCGTTGCTCGCGAGACGGATGAAAGGTTCAGCATCGGGAACGCGAGATACAGCTGCTGTCACGATTCTAAGACGAACCGAGCCACCGTTCATTTTCCACCATGAATATTTAACAGAGACACCGGCGGCGGTACCCAATCATGCACCCGCGAAGAATTTCAAAAGAGATTTTGCTCACTTCTGTGAACACCAGGGCCTAGAACAGGCGCATTACTTCTACGTTGCAGTTTCGTTAAATATTTTTCGAGGTGACCTCTAGTCACCGAAGGCCACGTAAGCTAGCATTTGACGCTGCAATAAATGCTCCAACAATGGGTATAGATTATCCATTGTCTACAGCATTCTGTTTGTCTCTCGTGTTCATGCACTCGTGACAATTTCATCTGTAAACGCATCTCCCGGTGATTACAAAAGCCGGACGGTGTTTCGTAATAGTCATTCCGCGTCGGTGTTCGTCGGTTAATTCGCAAATTAGTGGAAATTCCAATGATATTTCAATGTCGACGTACCGGCGGCCAGCTATGCGTCAACAACAAGCATGCTCGAAATAGTCATTTCAAGTTTTCCTGGACCGAGTCCTAGCTGCGTTCTCGGGTACTTATTTACCGAGGCGAATCATGCGGCCTATAATTAGAAGCTTATTATTCAAGACACTTCGACTCCTTTTCCTGTCGTAAAGTGTCAATGTCAGCCTCGGCATAATACACAGGGTGTGCCAACAAATCACTCGACAATTTTTCTGCGAGAGAGATACAGTAATTTTCAGAAATAAAAAGGTGGGGTGCTGATAAATTTTTGAGACGAGAAATCCATTATTCAGCGACAGCTCTAACCGGTATAGTGACTCGACCTTTCCCCGGTGTTACACTTAGCCCGACATGCCACAGAATCCTCGATCAATACTCCGAAAGGGGACACTATTTAAAAATACTCGGCGAATCCAATCACGCAATCCATCTATTCCGAACGCGGCATCGATGATCGATCCGGTGGAACTCGATTAATCGGATCGAGTCGCAGAGACGACTTGCCGTCTTAAGTCTAGCACGCTCGTGGGAGGCACCAGAGATTATGTCATTACCACGTAACCCGCTGGCGTCCCCCGATGAGCCGGGTGCTAGCTGGCGCGGAGGCTGTCTGGCTATGAGAAAATGAATATTTCAAAATACGGAGGAATGAACCGAAGTCTAATGGCCCCATTTGGATTCCCGGCGAAGACTATCCCTCGTTTCTGTCATCAGACGCTCCTAGGGTGGCCAGCAAATTGAGCCCTGCGAACCACGTGTCCTCCTCTTCGAATCTCCTCTCGCAAAGATTACATCCCCTCCCTTCTGTCTTTATTTTTAAAACCAAAAAAGTAAATACAGCTGTGGTGGAGGTAAGACCACCAATCTAATTACTGTAGAACTTCAATCATCAGCTAAGTGAACGCGAGCGGCTACTCATCCGGCGAGTCTCGATTATCCGAACACGTCAACGTCTCCCAAGCTTACGAACTCAGCGGACCGAAGTTAGGTTCGATTATTCATGGTGAACGGTGCGCGAAATGAAAGCCGCGTCGGCGTGGCCCCGGCCGGATTGTGTAAAAGGCCATAAAGGGTGAACGAAAGGGGACGAGGAGCGCAAGTGGCGAATAAATAAAAAAAAAAAAAGAAAAAGAAAAACACGCGGAAACAACAGCTCCACCGCTGTGAAAATTTGCATGTCACGAATCGAACGGGAACACACCGGCGAACCCCCTGTGGCGTCGCCCCGAACTTCTCGTCCCTTTGACCAAGGCCCTCTATCGCGCGCAACCCTTTTCGCGTTTTCACGATCGAACGCACGTTGTACTTCGCGCGCGCGTTGCGACCTTTACGAGCGCGAAAACTCGTAGGCACAGAGCACACCTCCCCGGCCTCCTACCAAACGAGTGCCGGCGGACGAACGAGTGCCAACAGAAAAAATAATTAATTTAAATGGAAAAAATAACGACGCCCCGATCGAGATTGTCCTTTAGTTCTCGTTACCTGGAACCGGTCGAAACAAAGTCGCCTGTTCGACGCGTCGCTCGAGCTACAATTTCACCGTGGCTCTCACCTAGACCCGACCGTCCCGTCCTCCTAGACCACGGTCTGGGTTCTTCGCGGTGTCGTAACACGGATCGGTAACTTATGCTACCGTAATCGGTGCAATAACCATTTGTCACTGTCACGAACAATAATATGGGCGGCCGGTGGAATGTAACGCAAAATGCTGGCCTCGAGCTTTCATCATTCAACCGTCTTGCCTGCGCACGCCAGTGGCTCTCAGCCTGTCAACGGAATATGGAAAACGGGATGTCAAGGATCACTGTCGACAGGTTGCCTGTTGCTGGTAGTTGAGCCTTAAAGCGGACTCGTGGTCAGGTGAATCGCTGCGGACCACCTGACTATGGACACCACAAAACCTGAGCTCACCAATACTAGGCACCCCTAACTCTGGGCACCCCAGAATTTGAGTACCCCAAAATTTGGGCTCCTCCAACTGTGGAAACCCCCAATTCTGAGCACCCCTGAGTCTGGGTATGCCTAACTCTGGGGACCCCCAATTCTGAGATCCCCTAACTCTGGACCCCTCAATTCTGGGTGCCCCGTGATCTGGGTACCCAAAAATCTAGGCTCCTCCAACTGTGGACACCCCCAATTCTAAGCACCACTGACTCTGGGCAAGCCTAACTCTGGGGATCCCTAATTCTGAGATCTCCTAACTCTGGATCCTTCAATTCTGGGAGCCCCGTGATCTGAGTACCCCAAAATCTGGGCTCCCCCAACTCTGGGCACTCCTAACTCTGAGTATCCCTAATTCTCAGCATCCTTAACTCTGGGGACCCCCGATTATGAAATCCCCTAACTTTGGATCCCCCAATTCTGGGCACCCCTAACTCTGAGTATCCCTAATTCTGAGCATCCTCGACTCTGGGGACCCCCAATCCTGGGCACCCCAAACCATGGGATCTCCTAATTCTGGATACCCCTAACATTGGGCGCTCCTAAATCGAGTCACACCTAGCTCTAGAAGTGCCTAACCCTGTATGGCCCAATTCGACGTTTTCTATAACACGTTATATTCAGCTGAAAAGCTTCTGATTTTTGCAGTTATGGGTTGAGAGTCGCTGTTGTGCGTAATACGGAACTGTCTCGGACGAGTATACGTACTGCAGGGCACGTCATGATAGTGACAGGAGCTGGGGGCTTGGTTACGTATCAGAAACGAGGGAAAAAGTCGGATGCAGAAGAAGGCGAAACGGCGAATGATGAGGAAAAATGGTTGCACGCACTGTTCTCGTAGCCCGTAGCCGGGCTGGAATCACGTGTCATTTAGGATTTGTTGCGCTGAAAAGAAAATCAGAATTCTTTGGACACGCGTCTCTCCAAATAAAGCATTGTCCATTCGTGTCTTCAGAGAACGATAATCCTGCAGTGAAACTCTTCGGTGAATCAAAAGACACACGTTCGTTCGATAATCCCCGGGAATATTTAGGGTCCCGAACGACAAATCGTTCGAGTCACCTGCTCGCCGTTTTGCGACGCATTGGCAGCGACTAGGTTGAACCCCGTTCATGTGGTAAATTACGAAGGCAAAGCCACGCTCCCCTTCAGACGACAAATTCGAATCCCATGGATTTAATCGGCTAGCTAAGGGATTATGAGCTGTATTCATAGACGCCGGGCTTCGAGCTAGGTGTGGTCCGGTGCAAAATCGAACATTTCCATGGAAAGACCGCGAACCCGAGGGGACTCGATGATGCATGCCTGTTAGCTTCCATCCAGGATAGATGCAGCGATAACACTCGCGTTTACGAACGAGGGGGAAAAAACGGTCGGAGCAAATCCCCGGGCCGCTTCAATATCCAAGAATTAAACTGGATCCGCCGTTGAAAACCTTCGAGAGGGATTGAGGCGACGTTGCGACGGGTACCCGTTGCAGTCGGAGTTTTTAATTAAGAAAAAGAAAAAAAAAGAAACAAACTCGCGACCGGAAATGATCCGAGACATGGTAATCTGAAAGGGCATGGTTGTACCCATAAACGACTTCAATTACAACTTAAAAGAGTTAACAAACCCGGAGGCTGAGCGACGTTAAAGACGTTCAAAGCGGATGGATGCTTGCCAGGGAACAGAATGGCCTCTCTCTCCATCTCCATCTCCCTCTCTCTCTCTCTTTCTCTTGGAAAGTCCATAAATTAAAATCCCGACCCGGCTATTCCCGTTTTCTTGCGAACGAATACGTCTTAGCTCCTAAATCGCGTCCCTCCTCGCCCACTGCTTTCCCCCACCGGAGAGCCTTGTGCAGTCTCGCAAAGTTTTGCTGCTTCTTAAAAATGCGCTCGTTGAATTCGTTGGGCACATTCAGACCACGAAATGTTTCATAGGAAAACCTCTTTCAGCTGCAAAACGTATCTTGCAATCTACGTGGCGCGCGTGGTTGGGGGGGGGGGGGGGGTGTCTGTGTATTTCGCGTTTGAGGGATTACAGAGCCAGAAATATGATGTATTTCTGGATGGTGCCTCTCGACAGACCCCGTGTTCCCGCCCGTGCATCGTTTTACGACGCCCCGCGCCATGATCTCCGCGAAACCGCCATTTCCGCGTCCCCGCCTCGCTCTTAACTTTTACGAGTGTTGCGGTCCGCGAAGCCTCCGCGAACAATGGCTCGAATATGGACCCGAAGACACGACATGAAATATGGCACCGGGAATGTGATGCGCCGGGACGCCGCGTAATGATAAATTCGCTCGTTACGCGGACTTTTCGGCCGTGACTTGAATTCCCAGCCTCCTCCTGCTACACGCTCTGCCCTGCCTTCCAGAAAACGCTATAGGAAGACCGGTATGGTCGTAGCTTCGACCATTTACGTGGCCTCTGCCGTGGAATAAGAGGCTGTTTCGGAAAGATGAGTTCGAGACCCAAGCCGAATCTAACGGGTGACCGATCCCTGCATGCCTCCAGGTCATTGTGAAATAAAAAGGTCCTATACATCATACGTTTATCACCACTCGTTAATTAGTTAGACGTTGTGGCTACAGTCAACTTGAAATGCAGTGATCGGAATTTTACAGATGATCGTCCGTAGCATGGCTCCAGGTCATTGTGAAATAAAAAGGTCCTATACACCATACGTTTATCACCACTCGTTAATGAGTTAGACGTTATGGCTACAGTCAACTTGAAATGCAGTGATCGGAATTTTACAGATGATCGTTCGTAGCATGCCTCCAGGTCATTCTGAAGTCAAAAGGTCGTATATACCATACGTCTATCTTCTCTTATTAATAAATTACAGGTTATGGCCTTAAACAACCGGAAGCTCTCCTAGATTGAACATTACATACGAACGTTCCCATCATGCCTCCAGGTTACTCGGAACCAAAAAGGTCCCGTAACCCATGTGTCTATCTCCTGTCGTTCCCGAGTTACACGTTATGGCTTCGAACAGCAAATCCGAATGAATAGACATTACACGAGTAGTTGTACGAGGTAATTAGCCAACTTCCGCACCGGGAATGACAAATGAAGTACCGGTGCACGACGTGGGCCGACGCCGCAAGGAGCAGAGTCGATCAAACGAACTACAAGCCTTTCTTTCAGTTCGACGTGATTAGCATCTCGGCTGGCAGGCTCGTTAATGCAAACTCGCTTTGGCGGGCAAGGCCACGGTTGGCACAAAACACGTGGCAGCCGGATTTATCGCAAAGGACGAAAATTCTTGGCGCAGCGCAAAACAGAGTTCCAAAGGATTACGGCTGCGATAACGACGACAACGAAGCCAATGGAATAACGAGGCGAACAGGTGCGCCTCTGTACACATCGATGGAATAACTGAACAGCGGCCGGGATCGCACGATGGAAGGGCCCGGGAACTTTCTTCATTATTCTAACAATTAGCGGCGCCCGTATTTCTTGTCGCGTGTAAGGGGAGTAGATGCCAGAAGGATCGCGTAGAGGCGCGCCTTCAATCGTTCTTGCCTTCCTCTCTCTCTCTCTCTCTCTCTCTCTCACACTCTCTATCTATCTATCTATCTCCGTGGGGGATGGCACACACAGCTTTTCGAAAGTTAAACGACGGCGAGAGCCAGCTTGAATTGGAACCGGGCCAAACGCCTTGTCCCCTACAAAGTGGAACCACATTGTCGTTCGCAAGTTTTCGATCGCCTTTAACTAGGAACTTAATCCTCTATGCTGCGCGCAGCCTTTTTTCGCGGAACCAGCAACAGCGGACTTCCGATCCGATTTCGATGGTTTAATTCGAACGATGAAGGCGATCGTCACGGACCGGGTTCTAATTAGCCCGGTCGGAAAAGGTTATTCTGCCTTTGACACGCTCCCAGGCGTGTCGCGAACAAAAAAAAAAAAATTCCCGCGCCGTGCCGCGCCGGCAGCGACATGTTTCCACAGAGAAATTCCTGATACAGGTAGCGCGCGCACGGGGGAACCGTTTGATGTTGTCGTGAAACAAGTTGTGACGTTGAACGGCTTCTAATCGGGCGGGCAAGTCGTTTCCCCGGGCGAAAACATGTTCCTCCACCGACCCGATCCACCGGAAGCAAAACGAAATCGGAGAACTGCGGACCGGGAAGCTTATAGACCCTCATTAAGCCCACTATGAACTAACTTCATCGGAAAAAAACACCAGGCAGACCTACACTCACCGCGAGCTTCGAACGAGTCCACAATTCAGCAGACCAGAGACCTACAACGTGTTCCGTCAAAAATGCTACTGGAATGATCCTTTTCAGCTAGAGGTCCTGTGAACCAACGCAAAGACAGCGGTATCGGTGTGAAAACTGTTTATCGACCGCAGGGCCGAAGATTCGACGCTCGAACGACGGGATAGATAGCAGACCAGACCAGGGGACTGTGCCAACCGATCCGATGTGCCGACCGGTTTCGGAGCCTGCGGTATTATACCACTTTCTTGGCAGTTCGGCCTGCGGTCGTGCCTGTCGATTCCACGCAACAAAAAGCTACACCAGTGGACCGCATCGCCTTCGCTACAGATTTCGACTCATCCCTGGCTTTGTTGGCTTTGTTTCGCTGCTGCACCCTTGCCGCAAACTAACCCGAATCCTCGAAGTTTCGACCGACCCAATGTGTCCTCCCACGCGTCGCGAACGTCCAAGACTGCTGGACGAACTTCCACCTTCGGCAATTCCAGAGTAGTCAAAAATCTAGGCTCCTCCAACTCTGAGCACTCCTAACTCTGAGCATCGTCAACTGTGGAAACCCCCAATTCTGAGCACCCCTGAGTCTGGGTAAGCCTAACTCTGGGGACTCCCTATTCTGAGGTCCCCTAACTCTGGACCCCTCAATTCTGGGTGTCCCGTGATCTGAGCATCCAAAAATCTAGGCTCCTCCAACTTTGGGCACACCCAACTTTGAGCACCCCTAACTCTGAGCATCGTCAACATTGGGGACCCCAATCCTCGGCACCCCAAACCATGGAATCCCCTAATTCTGGATACCCCTAACACTGGGCGCTCCTAAATCGAGTCACACCTAACTCTAGAAGTGCCTAGATGGCCCAATTCGATATTTTCTATAACACGTTATATTCAGCTTGTCCTGTTTTTGGTCTCTGGGTGCCTAGGATACGAAAAGGCTGCCAAAAAGGTAAATATTCAGCATCAAGACATGGGATCCTATCTTCCCCTAATGCGAGCTGGTGAGTCCATCCTAGAGTGTCATCCTCCCAATGTCAGGACCTCTACGATTACAAAAATCTAGCAAAAGGGTCCGCCCTGAACGTAACCACACCATATCTCGGTCAATCCCGTCGTAATCCTGATCTCCAGGTTGACCTAGATGTCCAAGACCATAGGAAGCTAGCTCTCGGATCGACACAGAACGTCGACTGTGACGCAGTCATTGTTAAGACCAGTTCAAGCACAGTCGAGTCCCTGAATGCGTACATTCCACTCGAGGATGGAGTAGAGCAACAGTGCCAGTTATTAATTAGATGATGACCAAACAGCAGGTGGGGTTCATGCCTAGAAGTGGCTCATGTCATGGCCCCGGTTAAAGGGTGTGTCCATACACCGAGTCAGGGTAAAATCACGAATGCAACACGTCCGGTCAATTAGCTGATTAGAGGTCGAGTAGGGGGTTTCGTAGGAAGACTATCGTTCTTCCCTCGTCAGGAAGACGTGTACACGCTCGGGGATGTTGCAATCAGTTTGCAGAGGCTAGGAGGCGCAGCGGCGAAGCGATTGTTGACCGTATATCGGGGGCTGCGATACTAACGGGTTAAATGCATAATTATGGCAACATGTTTGCACTCTTAAACAATGCAGAGGAATAACGTGAAGTCGATGATACGCATCGGCGGACTGCTGATCGTCATTAGTTAGAAATACTGGAGAGGCGGAGAGCCACACCGCGGTGATGAATAATGGACGGTTTTGCCAACGATTTTGGGCCGGCGTGATTAGCATTTATTTTTCAGCGTGGAGCAGGCTCATAAGCTTCTTAAACGCTGCACAATATTATGATTAACGCACCGGTCGGTTTGTTCGAGGGGGTTTATCGATTCATTATTTATGGACTCCACGCGCTGGTCTACGGGTGCGGATCAATTTTTAATCGCCGTAGAAACCGGACTGACGTCAAAACAATTTTGTATTTGGGTCATTTCCAATGGTCGCTAGTGGCTCGCGGATATTCAACGAGGCGACCGCGTACGAATACAAAGTTCCGACGAGTTTTCACCTGAGCCCCCTGCGCGTCGACGAACAGAAAAATGATAAGTGGCCCCGGTAGCCCGAAAAACTCCGCGGACGTAAATAATACGCGGAAGTCGTGGAAAAAAGGACATCGTGGAAAAAAGGACATCGCGGGGCCGCAATCACGGGGAGTGGCCGAGTTTCTCTAAGTTCCTCATAATCTTCCGGCACAGTTTGGCTCTACGTGTCTTTTATGGTTGCACGTCGGGGCGAGGAGGGGGCAGGGTGGAAAAAAATTCACTACACCCCCCACCCCGACACGGTACACTTACGGAAAATGAAAAGTTTCAGGAGCGTCGCGTCGACGGTATATTGCCTTTCATAAAGGAGCATGTAATTCACCGGCTACAAGGTAAACACGTGTGACGAGGAAGATGCAAATGCGAGGAATGGATGGCTTCTGGAGGACTATGGTGATGGCAGTTGCCTCCCACCGTCATTTGCAATTATTTTCATACGTTGTAACCGCCTGTGTGCGGTTAAAACATTTATTTACAGGGACTGTGCTGGATTTTGATTTAAAAGAGGGATGGAGATAGTCGCAGGCAGATTGATAAGGGCATGGGCTACCTCATCGGTTCCAAGTAAGAATAGGCTGTAGAATAGGCTCATAGAAAATATGGGCTACCTAAGATTGCTCAGGGCAGGGGTAGGCTTCCTCAGAGGGTCCTGGACTACCTCAGAGGGTCCAGAGCAAGTATGGACTACCTCAGTGGGTTCAGGGACAGTATGGGCTACCTCAAAGGGTCTAAAGCAACTATGGACTACCTCAAAGGGTCCAGAGCAAGTTTGGGCTACCTCAGAGGACTCAGGGACAGTATGGGCTACCTCAAAGGGTCTAAAGCAAGTATGGACTACCTCAAAGGGTCCAGAGCAACTATGGCCTACCTCAGAGGGTTTGATCAAGTAAGGGCTACCTCAGCGCGTTCATGCCAACTATAAGGAACCTAGATGAGTCTAGAACAAGGATGGGCTGCCTCGGAGGGTCTAGAGTAAGAGGAGGCTATCGCAGGGAAGATTGAAGGCAGTCCACCAAATAAGCTACCTAGGATACATCTAAAATTCATTAAAAAATTATGAACACGCGCAGAACGTATTTCTTCCTTTCCACGACTGTATCTCGAGGTAGCAAAACGCAGGAACATAGGTTGAACGCGTTAAAGCCGGCAACTGAATTCGAGACGGCGTTTTGTTGCTGATGGACCTTTGCATAAAGTGAGAGGCACAGGGTTTCGATGGTGGAGGGCTGTGCAGAGAGGGGCAAGGGTAGCCGTCCGCGGAATTACTTGTGAAACTTTAATCGCTTCCTCCTTGCGCGTACGTGCCTCCGCAGCGATCAATGCATTACGAATGACATGAAGGATTTTCGAGTAATACCGGAACTCTGGATTCCCGGCGAAAACGTGAGCCGGGGGCAACACGCGCGGAAGGGCGCGACCGGAAGAGGTCAGGGGTCGGGGCATTACGTATTTAACGAGTGCCTGGAACACGCTTCGGCTTTGTCGGGGATCTGAGCCCGCGAGTATTAGTAACCGTGGACAAAGCGCAACAAAACGCGGGGTGTAAATTTCACGTCGGGCCGGGGCCGGGACCGGGTTGAATTTCGCATCGACCCTGCCCCGTCGACCGGGCACACCAAACTCCGAATTCGACGGCTTCCGTTGCAGACCTAATTACGCGACTCATTAATAATGCAGCCACTTCAAACGGGGCCGCTTTCCGTCGTGCTTGATTATTATTAGCGCGCGGCGATGAGCGTCGTTACAATGCCCGCTCGAAATTCCACCTTACCAACGTTTCACGCTTTCAAACGAACAATAAATACACAGTCATCTTTTCACCGGAGCCATCCTGCAGTTGAACGCCTACAAATTACCGTTCCCCGGGCAGGCGGTAAATTTTGCGAAATGTTTATGTAAATGTCGGCGAAATGTTAATTTAAGGACACGGCATTTGCATTGAGACTAGTAATGCCGGCGATCAACAGCTGCCGGCTACCGATGAGGATTAATTATTCCGTTTTAGATGACGTCAAGTATAGTGGACAATCATAAAGGGAACCCTGCGCGGTGGTATCGATTCGCTGATTCGGTGACGGGGTCCTCGGGGCTCTAATTCGTTACTGTTCACCAATCCCGGGACACCATAATTGATTAACGTACCCTCGCACCCCGCAGTTTTGCGGGCCGTCGTCCGCCACCCAACGAAATCCCGTTTATTAGCAGTTCATTTTAAAGATTCACTCTCGACTCGACGTTTTAATTCGGGGCGAGCCCTCAACCTCGACTTTCACCCCACGAGAGCTCCAACCTCTCAACCTCTATGCCTTCCAGGAGGAACCCCGTCAATCTTTCAACCCGGAAGAACGCTTTTCAGGGGACCGGGAACCGAGACGTCTGGACACCCGGCACTTGTCCCGAATATTGCCGTGACGCGATTAGGTCACGCGTTTCATAGTTTAAGCAATAAAAGTCGAACATCTCCGGAGGCCATAGCGGGTGTTTAAGGGGTGTGTGCTCGAGCGTCCTGCGGGAGCGAATCAAACGGAAATTATTAGCGAAATATCCAGGCACACTCACGGCAACGGTAGAGAAGCCTCTGAGATAGCCAGGAGTAATTCAGCCCTCAGATGCAACGTTACATCCCCCGAATTATATTGCGATCCGGGGAGGCAGAGGACAATCTGGACGCAATACTAACGCACTTTGCGATTCCCTTTGTGACTTAGCGTTGGTCGACGCCCGCGCGTTGATTGTTCATACTTGCAGATGCGCCGCGCACACAATATCCGATTTGCTTTGCAGACGATTCCGGTTGACAGTTTGATTGCGAGCATCTGACTGAATGCGAGGCGACTTAGCCGGGACTCGATGATGCCACGGAACAATCGCGGACCCTTCAAAGAACCGGATTGGATTGGTCAGCCACGGCGACATTTTTACGGAAATTCTAATTCGAGTGTCACCGCGGTCCTACGTGAACCTTCGAATTCGTAAAATGCCAGCTGCGGTGTACATTCTTCTGATGTGTCCACTGTTTCGTCTTCCACCTTCTCATTTTATTTATTAGTGCTCTATTTCCTGCTGCTATTCAACGTACAATGTGCTAGGTCATCCAGAGTTAGGTCCAGCTAGTGCTAGGTCATTCAGAGCTAGGTCCAGCTAGTGCTAGGTCATTCAGAGCTAGGTCCAGCTAGTGCTAGGTCATTTAGACTTAGGTATATCCAGCGCTAGGACATTCAGAGTTAGGTCCAGCTAGTGCTAGGTCATTGAGAGTTAGGTTTAGGGAGTGCTAGGTCATTCAGAGCTAGGTCCAGCTAGTGCTAGGTCATTCAGAGCTAGGTCCAGCTAGTGGTAGGTCATTTAGACTTAGGTATATCCAGCGCTAGGACATTCAGAGTTAGGTCCAGCTAGTGCTAGGTCATTGAGAGTTAGGTTTAGGGAGTGCTAGGTCATTCAGAGCTAGGTCCAGCTAGTGCTAGGTCATTTAGACTTAGGTATATCCAGCGCTAGGACATTCAGAGTTAGGTCCAGCTAGTGCTAGGTCATTGAGAGTTAGGTTTAGGGAGTGCTAGGTCATTCAGAGCTAGGTCCAGCTAGTGCTAGGTCATTCAGAGCTAGGTCCAGCTAGTGCTAGGTCATTTAGACTTAGGTATATCCAGCGCTAGGACATTCAGAGTTAGGTCCAGCTAGTGCTAGTTCATTGAGAGTTAGGTTTAGGGAGTGCTAGGTCATTCAGAGCTAGGTCCAGCTAGTGCTAGGTCATTCAGAGCTAGGTCCAGCTAGTGCTAGGTCATTTAGACTAAGGTATATCCAGCGCTAGAACATTCAGAGTTAGGTCCAGTTAGTGCTAGGTCATTCAGAATTAGGTTTAGGGAGTCCCACGTCATTCAGAGCTAGGTCTAGCTAGTGCTAGGTCATTCAGAATTAGTTTCAGCTGGTGCTACGCCATTCAGAGTTAGGTCCAGCTAGTGTAGGTCAATTAGACTTAGGTATATTCAGCGCCAGGTCATCTTTTACACATCAATACATAAGATCTGTCGACTATCAATTATTGCTGACAGCACAGTCCTGTCGATAATGTAATTCCTGACGCAACAGAGGGAAAGATTTATTCAAAACTGTAATCCATTGAAAACGGGACATTAGGAGGGTCGATTTGGTGTTGCCGTCGGAACCGTTCAATAATTTCATTTAACGAGAATTATGTAAAAGCGCGGGACTGTTCGAACAATGTTGTATTATGGAGGGACTCTTTTATGCGAGAGGAAAGAGAGCCGTCTGGTAAGCCGTCGATATCGTTAATCGAAGACGGGAATTTCTGACAAAGGATGAATAGCCCGGCCCCGGGGGAATACAAAAGATGGATAAGTAAATAGCTCCGGATTTACGTAACTCCTCCCACACCCCCCACCGCCCCTCCCGGGACCCTTGGCGAATTTTTCTTTTGCCCGGTAAGTACAAGTTCGGTTCGGGGGCGTTGTTAACGTTTGTTCGAGGCATCGATTACGGGTGAAAACTGATACTGTGTTTCCGAATATACAATTTCTTGTGAATGGATAATTGCTGGGGTAACAATGCGGGGCTTCGTGTAAAATCGAACAATAGGGGAAATCGTTGGAAATGTTCCTGGTCCCGGTATTAACATCCTGCACGATGAAACAAGAGCCCCCGGCCCTCGTCGATTTTGCCTGGTTTTGTTTCGTCTTGTCCCGGCCGCTTCCACCATAGAATTAAATTTTTTCCCCTTCCCCGCCCACCAATCGGCCGCGGCAGAAAAACCGCGGATTTTCGCTGGCGAATAACGCACGGGCGAATTTGCGATCGTCGTCGTCGATACAAACGAAAAAAAAAAAAAATGTCAAAAACCGCGAACGTGGGCTCTGTGCAAATACGGCTTAGGTTTCAATTTTTTGTTTTTATCGGCACCGAACGGGGGATGCACAAATTTTGTTGCTTGCCGAACACGCGACATCAAAGGGTGGGGAGCAATTTTAATCAAAAATTGAAAATTTCGCCGGTACATAAATAGATAAATAGATAATTTCGTTTTATTTGCTCTCGCTAACGAACGTACAATGAAAATATATTTCACAGTTTCAGCGAGATGGAGATTGCTCGTTTTGTCAGTCGAATTTGACCGGGCTCGTGGGTGACGTAAATGATCGGGACCGAACGCGACTATGGTCAACGGCGGGGTTTACAGCGAGCAAATAAGGAAGTTAAAAGGCATCGCTATTAGCGGCCACCGTCCTGAAACCAGGTCGTTTCCACGTTGAGGAGCGAGCATTCGGAAATAAACTGGCTGCTGTTATGGTAAAGCGATGTGTTGTATAAGCCCCAAGGGTTGATACGGTTTCCGGTTTCTATTGGCAACGCGATATGGAGTTCACGTCGAATCCGCAGTATCCATAACAGCAGCATGATCCTTTCGAGACTGGTAAATTGAAGCCGAGATACACGAGCCCGGATCGTTTTTCCAAACTGAATTCTTCCCGGTGCTTAAACGCTCCTGTCTGTTCCGTTTTCCTCCTAGCGATCGACAAGAGTTGTGCAAAACATTCAACGGCCTGGCTTCAACAAGTTGACCCCGTCACGACCTCGCACAAAACTAACATAAATCGACCCATCTACGGGCGTGGCCTGGTTATTCTTCGTCGTGCGACACTCTAAATAGCCTAGTCCCACCTGAGAATAATTCCAGGTGACCTAGCATCAGGCTAGACCTAACTCGAAATGTCCTAGCAGTGGCTACGCCTAACTCTGAATGACCTAGCACAGGCTAGACCTTAGTCCGAATGAGCTGGCACTAATTGTAACCAAGTCTACCTAATTTTAGGTAGCCTAACATGGGCTGGGTTTTGTTCTGGCGTGATCTAGGCCAGACGTTAGCCACGCCTCCTTGAAGCTGTTGAACCTGAATTAAGTGTCGACCTAAAGACCACCTCTTACAAATTTCCAACTTCACTGACAGGGACAGTGTCGATTCTCTGACCACTCAATTGATATATTCAGGATGATCTAGAATGTTCTGATGCTTCAATGCTTCCAAAATCTCCATTACCCATCCCGAAACACTATCCTGATGAGAACGCTGAAGCTTCTACATAGCTGAAGAACCTAATAACCGACGAGGAAACCTTCCAACGACTTTTGAGTTGTGTTTGTGTGTGGGCCGTTCGCGTAATGAAATAGTCAAGCACTCGTTACGGTTAAAATAGCAGTGGAGCATTTCGAGGACGACTAGGAGCGCGAGAATGGCGGGGAATCAAAAAAATTGGTGTAGTTCCATTACCGAACAGCGAATCAGAAAAATGGTTTAACTAAAATGTAAAAAGCGGTGGGCGTAGGGCCGGGGTGAAGCGCGCTGTTATGTGTTCGTTTCATGTTATATGGGGCAAAGCGTAACATCCGGCTGCTATGGTTTGATGAATAACAGAACGGTATAAAAATGGAGCGGCAGAAGGAAATGAAACAACCGACTGCTCGTCCCGGGTGGTCATGTAATTCGTGTGTTAGCGGAATAAAAGTTCCGACGGACCGTGTAAAATTTGAATGAAGTTACGGTATTCAGCCCGGATGGTCGAATATTTTTTCAGATTATTACGCGGCTTCTGTTTCGCGAACAAGCCGGCGCGCGCGGCGTTGCGAAATTCGCCTTTAAATCCCGCCGAAACGAACAAAGAAACCGTACTGTCCTTTCCATTAGGCACTTTCCATAACCGATCAGCATCGGTGCATCGAATGTACCTTTCGAAATGCGTGTTATTCTTTCGATAAAATGTTTTCGAAAAATGGTGCGCACGCCTTGGCTGACCTAGCATTATTGAACCTAGTCCCAACAGGTTTGATCTTATCGGATCCGAGCCTATCAGACCTCATACCTACGAACCTAAATCTCCCCGAATTGGTGCATCAATACTTCTAAACACAGACTGCATATTAACGACATAACCCTATGGGACTTAAATGTAGAGGTACCTGACCCTATCTGACTTAAATATAGTGGTACCTGACCACATCAGACTTAAATGTAGATGTGTCTGACCGTTTCAGACTTAAATGTAGATGTGTCTGACCCTATCAGACTTAAATATAGAGAGGCCAAGCCTTATCAGACTTAAATGTACAGGTACCTGACCCTATCTGACTTAAATATAGTGGTACCTGACCCTATCAGGCTTAAATGTAGAGGTACCTGACCCCTATCAGACTTAAATATAGAGGTGCTTATCTATCTCAGGCTTAAATATAGGGGGCCTGACCCTATCAGACCTAAATGTAGAGGATCCTGGCCCTATCAGATTTAAATGTGGAGGTGCCTGACCCCTATCAGACTTAAATATAGAGGTGCTTATATATCTCAGGCTTAAATATGGGGGGCCTGACCCTATCAGACCTAAATGTAGAGGTGCCTGACCCTATCTGATTTAAATATAGTGGTGCCTAACCCTATCAGACTTAAATCCAGTGGTCCCATCCTTGTCAGACTTAAATGCAAAAGAGCCTGTACTTATCAGACTTAAACGTAAATGAGCCTAACCCTACCAGACTTAAATGTAGACGAGCCTGGCCCTATCGGACTTAAAATGTGGCAGAACCTGACCGTGTCAGACTCAAATATTGGCGACCCAGAATTTGTCTACATTTGATAAGGAACTGTATCCTTTTCATTAGTGAAGCCCAGCCTTTCGAGACACATAATTTCCATAAAACTATGTCAGCCGAGCGTGAACGCAAGTTACACGGCAAAGGATGCATCACGAGGGGCACGGCTTTAATCTAAATCGAAGTCCGAACTATGCATGCGAGCTGTACGGATGCGTGGGAGTGTGCGTGCTCATTCATCGAGCCACGTATGGCCGGCCTGTAGAGTGGGGCACCATGGAAACCCAGCCGAACCTAAACTGCATTAGTCGTACGGAGTAATGCACAGGAATACTGGCTATCAGAAATTCGGTAGGGACTTAGAAAGCCCTCACGCTTCGACGGGAAGTCATAAGTCCGTGTGCCGGTTGCATTAGCGGGCATTCGAGCTGGCCGTTGCGCGGCCATTTTGCATCCTGTTCAAATTTTCCCTTCCGCTAGCCTGCCCCTTCTCCATACCCGCCGATGTGTCTGTGTGTATGTGTGTTTTGTTTGCCCCGGCGCGCCCGGTGTCCGATTGTTTCCGTCGCGGAAAATACATGGGCCGCGCGTTTTCCCCGTCCTGTTAATTATGCGAAAGAATACATGCCTGCCTTTAACGGCGTAGGGGATCGGTGTTTGTCAATTTAAATATTTTATTGACAAACCACTGCCGCACGCGTGAAACGCACACCCAACCGGCCCTCCACTCCTCGTTCCGGGCTTTTTGAGAAACGGACGGCTAGCTCTACACTGTGTTCCGGCTGCGAGTTTCGGTTTCGTTGACGTCCTCGCTGCGTGTCCGACCAGTGACACGCGCCTACTACTGACGCAAGTAGTGTGGTCAATAATTACGCTATGACGAACAGGATACAAATTTTTGGGAGTGACGAATTTTATATTAGAAAAATGAGAACTGCTTTGTTAGACCACCCCTAAACACTCCGCGCTGGCTCGGAGAGGTTTGGTATGAGGTCTGAATGGTTAGGTTTGCCAGGGTTTTGTCTTCAAAAAATATTTCCCCAGTCATACCATTTAAAAGCACGTCAGTAAATTGACTCTGAAATCGTTCTGCGTCCACTTTGTGAACCGACAGTGTCCACACAGCAACCAGGAGTCTGTAAATCATCAGTTCCCCAGTAGCATGTAAAAGTAGGCGAACCGTCGCTTTTAAAGGGCCGCGATGCAATGAGTTATGGGAACGTCGGACCCCCGCCGACAGGAGTTGGGTTTTGTTCTTCATCAGGAGGCGTGCGCCTCGCCGGCTAATTACGTCGTTGTACGGCGCGCGTACATTTGTATCTATTACCGGGCTGGTGACAACAATAACGCTTCTTAATGCCTCCAAGACCAGGTATTAATCATCCTAACATCTCGTCGCGTGTGTGTGCGCGCGTGCGCACACGCGCCACGAGCGTAGAACGTGCGCTGTTAGAGGTTGAATGAAACGCGCATTAGCCCCGAAGCTTAAACCCGAAATTAGTCTTCGGGGATGCGAGTACGGGGTAATTAAATAATATCCGAAGTGAAGTTTCTCCATTATTTTATCGGACCTTTTTGCTAATCGCCCGGCGAATCCGAACTCGGGGATTCCGGGTCGAACTATTGATGAACGCGTATTGCCAAAGTTTCTGACGAGCATGAAACGGGCTCGTCGGGGACGAGAGAGAGAGAGAGAGAGAGAGAGAGAGAGAGAGAGAGAGAGAGTAACGTTGTCGAATATGTGCGTGCCCTGCTCGAGTGCCTAATTGTAATAGGGGCACACGTACACGCACACACGTACGCACAGATGAGGTTCAGGATTTCGTCCATTAATAGCATCGAATCTCACGACCCCGCGAACTCGACAGTTCAATTTGCGCGATCCCGCGTCACAAAGAGAGAAAACGCACCGAGGCTCTCATCGCGTGTGTGCACGCGGAGAGAGAGAGAGAGAGAGAGAGAGAGAGCATCGGTACTCACGGCAATTTTACTACAATCGCATTAAATTTACGACCGCGGAGATTCCAGGCAAATTTCTGATGTTCTGATTTTACAGCCGGCAAGCAGCGCGGCGCGACTCTAACTTCATAACAGAGTTGGCTTCTTTGTCCGACCGGCGCACGAGCACGAATAATTTTATTGCGATTTCGATGGCTTCGGATGAAAGCTCGGGTCACCGAGGGTTTAACTGTTTGACGTTTATTAGAGGGAATGACAAATTCCCAAGGAACCCATAGTCGAACCTCTTGCTCCCCGCCGACGGGAAACGAACATGTCTAATAAATCACTCGGGGGAAAGCGGCTCTTCGTTGTAAAACGCGTTATTCGAGCCGCCGTTTAACGTATCAATTTGTTAGCGACATTATCCTCGGTGCGTTTCCAGTCGTGCGCGTTCCCGACAAAAAAATTTGATTGTTTTCAGCTTTTTGGAATGATTAAAGTTCAGGATGTCGTCGACGGCGTCTGGCGACACTGTCAAGAAAAAGAGCAGTCTGACAGCCGATACCCGGGTAAAATAAAACGCGACATCAGAGCGAAGGCAGAGCCTAACGAAGTGCCTATAGCTACCGTGTCGCACTGGCAAGCGTTAATTAATACGTTAACGAAGAGGCCGACTCTTTGAGCTGGCAAAATCCTTGCGAGTGTTCGCGACTTCGGCAGAGTTGATCAGCTTCTGGAAATATCTCGTCGATGGGAGTTTAAATCAGTTTTAGAGAGCTGATCAATATTAAAATCCTTTAACACCTAGAGCTGGGTCTGAGACTTCAAGAATCCTGTTTCAGGTCAGGGATTCAGACTTAACTCCAGATCTGCAAATGCAGCTCAGATAAAAAGAACCATAACGTGCACTAACTTCCTCATATGAGTCTTCACGTTTTCAATGATGGTCCTCGACAAGTTCCAAGGATTCCGTCTTGAACCTAAGGCCAGGGTCCAAGCCACTGCCAAGGAATTGGTCATCGCGTGCAGATTAGGCCTAGGATCAGAGGGCAAACTAGGATCGCTCCCGAAGTTGGGACGCGAGCCAACATCTGCTGCCCAGTGTCCCAGAACGTGGCGTCAGATGTAGCAAATACCAATCTCAGCTCCACAATTCTTCCAGCGAGAGGTGAGTTCTCCGAAGGGGGCAGAGGTCGGAGCGAAATGAAACTGTTAAGTGGGGATGAGTAGACGTTCGATTTAGGGACGAAATCAAGCATCACGGATTATCAGGCTCGTCGAGAGGACGCGCACGCGAGCATACGCACGCGAACAGTTTCCGGGGGAGGAAGCTGCTCCAGAAGACGCCTTTCATTTTCCGCGCCAGCGAGCTCGCCCTCTCGATCCTCCTCGACAAATAACGATGCCAGCGGAGCCGTAGTAAAGACGGCGAGGAGTAATTTTGCGCCAAGATTGTTTGTACACCGCTGAAAGTGGCGTTGAGAGACAACGGCGACGCGGCCGTGAAAGACGACAGAATTAGTCGTTGGAGTTTTGTGACCCGTAAGCTTATCTAAGCCCCGAGCAGGCTCCCGGAGCCCGGCGACTCCTTTGTGCCCCAATTTTACGCTCCTGGGAATGACTAACGCGCTGTTCATGCAGTACAGATCAAATTCCGATCCGCCGATACCCGTGGAAAATTTTGTAAAATCAACCCCGGGTCTACAATAGGTCTGGAAAACTGGTTTATATTTCTGATGAACCTTACCTAAAAATATAAAAAAAGGGAGACAAGTATCGATAGTAATACCTTGAATTAATTTCCAGAGTCGTTGCTCTTAAACTTCCATGTGAAATCCGTATTATTTCATTTTTTACAACGAGAGTTTGCAACTTAAAAATCGGAAAAAATTGTCGAATGTGTGGTTTGATATGGTAAATGTGTCAGAATTTTTTTAGAATTTATAGATGCGATTAAGTGGGGAAAGTGGGGTTAAAACTGGTTTTTGGTTTGTTCCCCGTAGCTACCCTTACAGACGAGGTAAAGGGCTGAAACTTGGCAGTGAGGGTTCCCTCTTGGTAAGCTATCGAACGAGCCATTTCCAGACAAAATCGGCTGAAGGGCTTTTCTGACCACCTCAACCGACTAGGCCCTTTGGTCACGGTAAGCCACCTTTCATTTACTTTTCCAAATTTCCAAAGGTTTATGTTACGCGGGTTACCCAGTTTCTTTAAAATTGGTGGAGTTCAGCTATCCCAGATCAGCTATTCAACGCTTCAGCATCGCGAGCCCTTCGCGCAGGTCGTGCCAACGGTTGCGTCGAAGCATGAGTGAAGAGTTGGAGGAGATAGGGGCAGGGTCGCCTCGAGTGTCTTCCCATGAAAAGTCGAGATATCGTCGTCGGACGTTATTTGTCTCGAGGACATGCGCCCTCGTTAGGCGAGCAAATATGCAACACGACTCTGAGGAACGCGAACAAGACGGAAGTGGCTTAATAATGCAGGATATTATAATTGTATATAAAGAGGAGGGGTCTTTTCGCTTAATGGAACGTGTTCGGGGAAGAGCAGTGCCCTTCGGGAGACGGGTAATACCGTCGTAAGAAGATTCACGTCATTGTTAATGGACAGATCCGATACTGACGAGCTGGATCGGTTGTTCCCCCGTTGAAAAATAATCGTAATTGATCGCCTTGGCTCCGTTCGACTGTTGGAACCAGTAAAACACATCGACCCGGTTTTTCCAGCTATCCTCCGGATGTTCGATCCCTCTGGACCGAAGCCTTGCGTTACAATATACAGAGATATCGCATCTCATGTTTGAAGATACGGCATTCCGTAAGGGTTTTTACTTAGCCGCGCTCACGTATGCACATTATGCATAGGGTCACCATAGATCACATCAACGCTCTATGCACCGAGCTGCAGACGTTAAAAGGAGCAGGACAACTTCATGAAAGATTCAGTCCCGGCACCGAAATGCGCATACGCAAATCTTACCTTGACCACGGAGCATGCAAAACAGCCCCGGGGATCTACGACTGTCTTTGACTGCTAATTAACCGCTTAATCACATTTCGACGGCGGTCACGAATGGCTGCTACGCTCCAACTGAACCTCGTTCGACAACAAATATAATAAATATTCCCACTGCGATGCCCAGAGTACGGATAGAGGCGGGACTAGCCTGACAACCACCTCTATCCGGTCCCGTCTCGCAAAGATAATAATTGACCAATTACAAACTAAATGTGCATACAAAAATTCTGAAAAAATTCACAGACCCGTGTACCACCTAGAAGAACGTCTCTGATTTTTTTCATAATTTTCCATCATGCAGACCGGAAATGGCAGGTCTTAATCTATACATCACGTCGAAACAGCATTTTCCAAAATTATCGAATTTTTTGAAGATCGATGCTGCGTCGAAAAATTCTGAAAAAAATCACAGACGCGTACACCAGCGTATAAAACGTCCTTGATTATTTTCATGATCGTTAAAGAAGCAGAACGGAAGAAACGGAGGTCGATAGTGGTAGTGGTGGCACGAAACAGCATAAGTTTGCTCGGAGAAGTCTATCGACTGGGGCCGTTTATCCGTGCAACGATCTTGTCAGACGCATCAGGCGGGACAAGTCGCATTCGCACTGTTAGTCCGTTGTCCTTTGTATAAAGCTCCATCATCGGCCTGTCATCCCGGCCGTCATCTTCTTCGAAAGCCTCGTGAGGTGTCGTCGTCATGTCTGACGCGCTAATGACTATTGTTGTGTATCAAGGGGAAGGATCATCCCCGAGCACGGACGTGACCCCGACAGGCCAACCTAAGCTGACCTAAATTATCTGGCCATACACAGCTCTCTCCTGTGCGAAGGTGGACGTATGTCCGTTAAGCTTCTCGTGTTCCCCGCTGGTCTCCTTGCTTGGTCCGTTTCGCTGCTTGCTTGCGAAGAGGAGATCGGCTTTCGACGATCGATGAACAAACTGAATGCACCGGTCCCCCCCGCCTTTAACGAACACGAAATTTCCCCAATCGTTTTGCCTCCAACCTACACCACTGTCATTTGCGTAGGATAGCCGAGACTCCAAATTGGAATCCGCGGGAGAGTCAATCACCATGCTTGCTACCAAATTCATGGTCCTCAATTAAAATAACAGTCTCGCCAACGCCCTCTACTCTGCAGAGTTTCAACTAGGTCCTCAGTTTAGGATCGTAGCATTTTTCGAAAAAATCCAGACCATCCGAGGAACTATGTTTTCCCAACGCCCTCTATGTCCCGAACTTATGAATCGGAGGAGCGTCCTCTACCACAAAGTGAGGACTACAATGGGCTGACCCTTTGGCAGAGTCCCCGGATTTTTTGGCGTCTCCAGACAGCAGGGAGGGGATGGACAGTGATCGTCGATCGAGTATAAACAGCGGACGCGTCGACGTCCGCGCCAAGGGGCCATTCAAGTGGACGCGGTCCAACATCAAACAGTTAATTAACAACTGGAGGAGATTAATCGTGGGCCTCGAGGATTCGATGCAGCGGTTCCAGGTCGAGAGTGGCGAGGCTCTCTCTAAAAGGGGACAAAGACCGAGGCCCGGGATGAGCCACGGGGAACACGGCGACGGTTATTGCTAGCTATACTAAGTGATCGCGGCAAAGGGACCGAAGATTAGAGCCCAACGAACGATCGGTAATCAGGTGGGACAGGTCCCGGTGTGTTTCGTCGCATGCACTCGAGGGCTGCGCGAAATGCGGCAGCGCGCTACGCGTCCGTGAAATATCGACGAGATGTGTCAATGCGTTCTGATGAACCGTGACGATACCACGGTGCGCTGGCACACACCGTTCAAATGAACCGCCGCCCTGGCTACAACAAATCGTTCGCATCTGTCGATCTGGCCGGATAATTAGTATTAGTCTCAGTTGCCCTCTGGCTGCCGCTCTTGGAATTAGAAGACCAATGGAGGAGTCGGCCGACTGGGCAGCTACCTTCGACCCTGTATTAATGTATTTCATTTTATTTATGTTCTACCAGGTGGTGGACACGTCTCTGAATTTTTTCAGAATTTTTGAACGCAACATCCATCTTTAAACAATTCAACAACTTTGGAAAGAGCTGTTTTCTAGCAACGTGTAGATTAAGCCCTGCCATTTTCGTTCTGCAGGATGGAAAAATATGAAAAAATTCAGAGATGTTCTCCCAGTTGGTGTACACAACTCTGAATTTTTTCAAAATTTTTGGACGCAACATCCATTTTTTAAAAATTCAACAACTATGGAATGTGCTGTTTTCTAGCAACGTGTAGATTAAGCCCTGCCATTTTCGTTCTGCAGGATGGAAAAATATGAAAAAATTCAGAGATGTTCTCCCAGTTGGTGTACACGTCTGTGAATTTTTTCAGAATTTTTGATCGATTTTTCAAAAATTTGTATCAGCTTAGATGATAGCCACCAGGAGACTGCCCGCACTGTTGGTACCTGGACCTAGGGCACAGCTAGCCGATGAATACACTGATGATTTAAATAAATAGCAAGGCTTATAGCACTCCTCTCTCTCCAATTTCACTCGTAAAAAAATTCTTGGCGATCATATGGTGCTAGGGATGATACAGGACTTGGCAATAGCGTATTCCCCAAATCCCCATTAAGCACCGAGTATAATTTCGCAAATATCTCGGGGTACCCTCGCGTGGCAAGTGTTCGAATCCCCGTTTCACGTACTTGCGTAGCGAAAGCCGCGACTTATGCGAATATTCCTCGAATTACAGCGGCGGTAACCACCTGCCCTTTGGCTCTTCCTTTACCCGGTTTAAGCCGCGTGTCCTCTTTGGCCAGGCTACAGTTTCTGCCGATTAACAAACCAGACCTGGCCCTTAAATCACGCGACGCAAGCAGCCCACAAAGGGAATTAGATTATTTCAACATCTTCCGACTGTCACGGTGAGAGGATTAGAGTTTCAACGAGGTCGGGAACAATTCTTTTCTCTTTTTTCTCTTCAGGTGGAATGAATATGTGAACCAAGTGGCGCGAGTACGTCACAGAGAGAGAGAGAGGGGGGTGGGAGGGGACACCATGCGGGAAAAGTTTCCGGTGCTGTTCGCAATTTCACAGAGACCCGCGGAAGAACGAACGAATCACTTAACAATAGGTCTAAAGCACGTCAGAGGTTCCCCGGTATCCGTGAAAGAGTGGAAGCCCAGAAGGAAAAGCGGGGGCCGTCGGATCGAACAGCAGAAGACGGTGAATCGTATTTAAATTTCAAATGCCCCTTGAGAAACCACCATGGCCGGATATAATCGGATATCCGGACGTTCCCGGGGAAAGCTGGGTATTACGTTCGCTGTACGCGGATACCGATTTACTTGGGTAACCAGCTGGAAAGCAACTAGAAATAAACTGTATTCTCTCGGACCGTTTTACATTTCGAACATCCCACGTACCGGCGTTCAACCCTTTTTACGCCGGGCTCAACGACTCGAGAATCGATCCGAGAAAACCACCCTCGCAACTCCTCCCCTTACACACCCCCGCACACACCCTCTCAACACAACCTCATCGGTTTGCAACGTGTCGATGGTGCAACCCTCAATCTTATCAAAGCGCACGAGAGTCGGGAATCACTTTTCGGGGAAAGTGGGGCTGGAAAAATTCGTGACGCCATTAGGAAAATTGCGGAAACCGTGGAAATTGTTGCTGCCTGAATATTGTTGCCCCCCGAAAATTCTTGACCCCCTGTAGCAACTGTGACCCACCTATAAAAATGGTTAACACTCTGTAAAAATTGCTCAAATTGCTCAGATCATTAAGAAAAAGAAAAACATTCATGTAGAGAAAATTCAGCTTAGATTTCTGAGGTGCTGCTTCGAACATTTGATTTTCGTCGTTCCGAGAAGCAAAAGCCGAGTGACATAAAAAAAGTGCAGTAAATAAAAGAAATTAAAAAAATCTACTTACGTGGATCGGAGAAGGCTGAAGGCAGATGAGAGTGACTTTTTGGGGGGTGCAGGTTCGTATCGTCATTAACGGGGAGTCGGTAGGCGGTCAGGCAAAAGAGAATTTTCCGAGACAATTGTAATGAAAAAATGGAATTTCCCCTCTGCCTACAGTGTCACGCAGATTAAAATAATCAAAGCACCCGGTACAATTCCCCGCCGCAACTCTTGCAGAACTCAGAGTGGGGGTTGGCCTTGAGGCTATACTAAATTTCAGCGACGATCCCTGAGCAGCTGAGGCTCTAATTATTTCGTGCACTGTTCGGACAGAGTGTACTTTTCGTCTGAACATCATCAACATGATTTTCGTGTATCCTGTCTCTCCTCGGAATAAAAGTTTATACGATCGAGTATACTTGAGAGTGTTCTTGTAAAGATGTTTGAAAGTGTGATCGGACAGAATGAGAATCGGATGAACGACAGGCGTAGAGGGGTAATAGAAAGACAGACGAAGAGACAAAGGAACAGATAAAGAAAGAGAGAGAGAGAGAGAAGAGATAGAGATAGAGAGAAAGAGAGAGGCAGACAGGGCAGAGTTGAAAGAACTATAGTCGAACTAACACAAAATCTGTAAATGTAGGGGAGCTCGTACCTTTTGCCCGCTGTGCAGAGTATCTCTGTAAAGTAAAACAGAAAAGAGAAGAGTTAGAAAAAACGTACACATAAATACAGATAGATATAAGGTGAGAAGCAGGTGAGAAAAAGTCGGTAAAAAATACGGTTATACGCACTACAAACAATAAATACCGGGTATATAAATGCTTGTGGAGAGAAAGAGAAGAGAGAGAGAGAGAGAGAGAGAGAGAGAGAGAGAGAGAGAGAGAGAGAGAGAGAGAGAGAAAGTGGGAGGCAGACATACAAAGCGGGTGAAAGAGGGTTGAAGAGGGTTGAGACAGTATTTAGAAAATGAGGTGATCGAATGTGATGGATAGAAATGTTCCTCTGTTGCGTCGCGATCTCGGTCCCTCCTTTAATTCGCCGCTGAAAAGAGAGCTACTGTTTAAACAACCAATGGAGAGGTACAAAGAATAAGCCAGACCAACGTGATTCGGTTCTCAATGTTCTTTATTCGAAATCATCAGGCTTCGCTGAATCCATTACAATACCTGTAGACCGCAGCTTTCGTGCAATCGGACTCCACACGAACAAATCAATTTTTAATTTTAATTCCGGGCTGAAAACTTGCCGAATGAAAAATACAAATCGCCCAGCAATTATTATTCCGAGAAAAGGCGAACACGAAACTTTTCGTTGCATAAAAACCACAGTCCAATTATTAGAATAAAGCAACTATTCTACGAACTCAAAAGTCTATATCTACGTCACAAAATTCTCGAGTAGTTCAGACCGAGTTAGGTCAGACCAAAACCATCATCAGACCCAACTACAATCTATATTCAAACCAGACTATTTTTAAGTAGTTAGGTCCATGTTAGGCCAAACCAAAATCATCATAAGATCCAACTACAATCTATATTGAAAGCAGACAATTTTTAAGTAGTTAGGTCCATGTTGGGCCAGACCAAAAACATCATCAGACCCAACTACAATCTATATTCAAAGCAGACAATTTTTAAGTAGTTAGGTCCATGTTAAGTCAGGCGAAGATCATCATCAGACCTAACACAATCGAATAATTGAACGCAGGCTGACCGAAAGTAGACCTAACCACTTACTCAATACTGGATCAAGTCTGATCACTATGTCAGCGCAGACCAGAGTCCCCATTGGTTCAAAATGGCGGATTTTTCGGGCCGATTCGCAACAAGGAAACCAACAAGGTTGCCTTGCTGAATTTTCTTGACGAGATTAGGTATCGCCGGGAACGAATTCTAATTAGTCAGCAGACTGGAGCATTATCAACCCTTTGCGAACGGCTGCCTGTTGCCTCACGATAACGCGAGCCGGGCTTCCCCTCGTGAGGCGACCACAAGACGCTTATGGGAGTCCCGACTTAGAGTGACAGTGAACGCACGAATAGGTGTGCCTACCGTGCAAAATTTTTGGCTGGGAACCATCACGGTGAATCGTCTCCCATAGTGCTTACAAAAGCCTCATGCTGCGATCACTATCTTACACCATAAATAATTTCTATCTTGGACGTGAAACCGATCTGTGCAGTAATTAACTAAGAATTAAAGTACCAAAAAGATACAAAAATTGATCAGTAACAATTAAATATAAATAACCCAGTAGGACTTTCCGCAAATTTCTATTTTTATATGTATGGTGTTCAAAAAAATGATTGTTCATCAATTTTGTATTTCAGCATAAATATCTGAGCACTCGGGAAACAATATTGAAAAATAAATTATTGATGGAAGCTCTCTTCCCTGCTGCAGGTGCCTCAATTTTGCATTTTCGAGAATGAAAATATATGAGCGCTCGGAGTAGAATGTTGAAGAACAAAATTATTGATTTCGAATTGTATCGAGTTGCCAGAAATATCGAAGAGAATGGGAATTATTTGGTATTGGTGTTCGACAGTATTTTTCCTAAATAATTTCGCGAATCTGTTGATCACCAATAGCCGCTAAATTCGTGTTCATATGCTCGGGCGCTGCGCCGCGATCCGAGGTAATATTGCACGTCCATTACAGGCTTCGGAATGGTCTGCCATGTTTGCACTTGCAATTTGAGAGCTGCATAACGTTACAAATAATCCCGCGTGATTCTAGACACAATCAATAACCGGCGGAGTTCGATGAAACGAACCAGCGACAGTTGTGCTTGCCAACTTCTAAAGCTTCCCTTCAATGAGACTGCGAATCGTCCGAACGTTCAGATACAATTCAAGAGGCACGTTTCCTTTATGCTGACGCCAAAACCGGTTCTAAACTAATGGCTGGAAAGTTAAGCGTTTATGACATTGTAAAACGAAATTTCATTCCGTTATATCACGTTAGAGTCAGTCCTCATAGATAGTCAAATTTAATCCGGCGTATTCAAAGTGGTGACCTAATTTCCCCAACATAGAATACAACCCTACCGTGACAATAGTGTGACCTAAACGCAGCGTGACTTGACCATGTCTGACCTAAGCATGGTGTGACCTAAACATGGTGTGACATAACAATGGGGTGACATAACCATGGTATGACATAACTATGATGTGACCTAACTTTAGCATGGCTAAAAGTAGCGACCTAATTTCTGAAAAATAGAATAGTACCCTAGTGTGACCTAAGCACGGTGTGACCTAAGCATGGTGTGACATAACCATGGGGTGACATAACCATGGTATGACATAACTATGATGTGACCTAACTTTAGCATGGCTAAAAGTAGCGACCTAATTTCTGAAAAATAGAATAGTACCCTAGTGTGACCTAAGCACGGTGTGACCGAAGCATGGTGTGACATAACCATGGTGTGACTAACCATAGGGTGTATTAACCACAGTGCTACCTAAGCATAGCGCGACCTAAGCATAGTGTGGCCCAACCAGTGATCCAGCTCTCGAACGACCTAACTCTAGCATGACCTAATCCTACCGTGGCCTAACTTAATGTGACCCAACCTAGTTGAAAATACAGCTCGGTTTAGCGTAACGATTTTTGCCCCGGATTAGCGTTAACTGATTTTATTTAGTTAATAATTATCTTGCTCGTTGCGTCTTCGTGCTAACGACCATTTGACACAATATATCGGACCAATTGACGAGAAAGTAACCCGGTCAAAACTCTGTGTCAAATAGAAATAAAATTGAAAATGCTAAAAAAAAAATTAGAGAAAAAACAGAGATATTAATTTCTACTAGTGTGTACCACTTCAAAAAAAAAAAAACATTCAGAATTGTCACTCGAAAGGCTTGCATAGAACTGCGGGAAATCGGGACGCAATGAATGCTGGGAAAAAATCAACCACGAGTGCTCGAAAGATACACGATCCTGATGAACTCGACTGTGAAGTTGTGCACGCAAACTGGCCTAACGATCCGATGAGTGTTGTAAATCGTTGCGCCGGTGGTTCTCAAAATGGCGCGCTATGCCGCGCACGCTGTACCTGGCAACAGAGCCAGGTTATATCAAATTGTACAGTACAATTCGTGCCTTTGTAAATATTTATACCACCTCGGCAATTAATTGCGTATTAATTATAAAAAGTTTTCGGTGAATCACGGAAACGTACAAACCTAGGCAAACAAACGGACACACTCGGACATACATTCGCAAACATGTATTTTGAACAAACAAACGTCAGCAAACAGTCGCACACATACGCAAACAGACGTACACATGGCCAAACAGATCTACACATATATAAACAGACGTATACACGGAGCAACACACGAGTGATTATACTGGCAACCGATGCTCGGGTAGCATAAGTTGTTCCAAAACTGTTCAACCAATCGTTGTCAGTCCATTCCGTACATACTGATGAGACACGGGCTACTATAGCGTTGTCTTCGAACGCATGATGAATGAGACCAGCGACTTGGTCGTCGATTCCAGAAACACCCGATATGCGCTTTCACTCACACACGGTTCAACGACCACGTGATCACACATGTAGCAGCGGACCTTGGTTAGGTCCAAGTTGGAGCAGGATGATGCAGCAGCTACAGGCAAATGTAATTAGGGATTGATCGAATGGTAAGCACGGGCCTGTCTAATTGCCCGAGCCGATAGCTCTCTTCCGGCCGCCGGATACTTGGCCGACGTAAAAGCTTCTGAGCGGAACTGTTGCGATTCCCGATTCCTCGCTGACAAAACCGATCGCGTCGCTCAAAAACAATAATTAGACACCCTCGGACACGCTGCTGTCACATCTCGCTCACCCTCGGTCAGTCAAAGTTTCGTAAACAAATTGAAGCTTCGGTATTTCCGATTTTCTCGATACAGCTTTTACCGCGCAGCTGTGCATGATTTTGTGACACTTTTGATCCGACGCAAAAATTTTTTGAAAGGCTTTGGGACAGCCAACAATGTCCCACTGACATCTCTTTTTAGTGGGACACAAAAATTCCTGGGAGCCGTTGAAGACAATTGATAATGATTTTCTGTCAATTTTTCTTTTTCAGTCCAAAACAAAAATTGTAAAAATGGGTTGGGGAGAAATTGCCGAATAGGGCTGAGGACAGCCAGCAACCTCTTCAGGGTGAGAAATGAGTTACGAAAAATACAGACTTTTTAAACTATTTGGTAAAAATTTCGAAACGGAGCGTGATTAAAACATCCAGCATATGAAAGAGGGGGGGATTTTTTTAGTGGGACACAAAAATTGCTGGAAGGGCTTGAAGACAGTTGGCAATGATTTTCTGTCAATTTTTCTTTTTTAGTCCCAAACAAAAATTGTCAAAACGAATTGGACACAGTCAGCAACGTCTTAATTTTCACGAAAATTGCCGAAAAGGATTGAGGACAGCAACCTCTTCAGGGTGAGAAATTAGCTAAGAAAAAGACATACTTTTTGCACCGTTTGATAAAAATTTCGAAACGGAGCGTGATTAAAACGTCGAGCATATGAAAAAGAGATTCGCCGGGGGAAAAGACCATGAGGAAAGCAATCGGATGATACAGGCCATTGACGAGGAGTTAAAGCGTCGTCGCGCAGGATTTTCTTCGCCGGAATATATTTCATTTCCAGGCCCCCGGACCGGACGGTGCCGTAAGCCAAGATCGAAACTTGTTTGCCACTTTGTTTTCTTTTAATTGAATCGGTTGCGTCCGCCCGCTACAGTAACGATCGCCGTTTCCGGTGAGTGATGCGGCCGATGCACGTTAATTGAAACGAAACTTATTCCCCTTTTTTTCGCCGCGGCCTGACCGCACAATAAATGCGTCGCGGAAACGATTCCAATTTCGAGGGAACAAAGAACCGACGCGCGGATCCGCGCGCGCCGGGGTTATTCATTGGAGCCGACGAATTTTATAATGATTAAATCCTTTGTTGCTCGATTAAGTCCCGGCGAACGAAATCTGGGCTCGATGCTTCGTTTACAGGACGCTGTTGGGTCTCTTAGGCTCGGAGAGTTAACAATTCAACTGCTCTTCCTATGCTGAAAATCTTCGGTCCTTAAAGACGCTAAAATCGCACATCTTTACACACGCATAACTTTTAAACTAGTGATCTGCTAACACTGAAACTTGGATTTCTGGCATTTCCTAAGCAAAATCTTCAGGATTGTGTAAAAAAAAGTTGAAAATTTCTGGTTTCCCGAGGTGAAGTTTAACCTAAATCTAGTGTTCAGTGTTAAGTATAGCAGTATGTAAGTCAGGCCAGAGTCCGCGTTTATGTCTGGCTCCACTATTTTCAGTTAGGTCCACACCAGAGTAGGAATTTAATTATTTTAAGGCATAAGCACAAGTCAGATATGGATTAGGCATGATCTAGGGTTAGGTGGCGATCGCGCCCGGGATAAAGCGCAGTCTCGAGATTCTTATTCCGAAACCCACTCGAACAAAGTTTCCAGAAAACCCATTAGCGAATTCGCGGGAGCGAATCACTTTGTCCCAGTATCGGCTGTTTGTCCGGGACAGATGTGAAGAGCATTTCGGACATTAGCGCCGCTAATGAGCCGCAGCTGAACTTTCCTGCTGTCTCTGCAAATGAGGCAGAGAGGGGGGGGGGGAGAGAGAGAGTGTTACCTCGTTCGATTAGGGGAACGAACCGTCCACCGTTGAAAGAATTCCAGCGCGGACAGGTTCGAATCGGTAAATGTCCAGGCGAAAAATCGAGCCACGCGCTCGTCGACATCCGCAACAGGATATCGACTTTCAAATTGACGCCGAAGAATGAACGATCGGGACAGGGCGGAGGGGGGAGGTTTCGAGACAAAGACATCTTCCGACGAAAGCGGGGACAGTGCGGTTCCAAGTCGCTACGGATATGTCAAACGCAGCCCGGTCGAAGTAGCTACTTCGAATTTCAATCTGGCATCAGGTTTGCCGCACACACACACATATACACACAAATAGACGTGAAACGGTGTCGCGAGACAGAAACCAGCGTGGCCGATGACAGAAGCCCAGATAGGCTGCCTCTAGAGCACCGAAGCCTCGAGAAGTCCGGTCAGAATTCCGCTAAACAGCAACACGATTGTTCCAGTTAGCACCAGGGTGTGTACATTGTCAATCTTTATGGTTGGAATAACAATTTGAGGGATGCTTACGGGAAAGATGTTGCCTGAGGAGCCATCTGTTGGCGACGACGAGAACCAATTACAGAAATGCCACCTATCTTCTGTGCACACACCATTCGAAGTTTTAAACTGTTTTAAACTGTATATAATTAGTTGTACTCGGTTTGAATTTCATTGCATTTGTATGAAACTTACGGCGACGTATTCGTGACGTTTTTCCGATTAAAATGATACCAAACACGATACGATTCGGATCGTATTTACTTGAGTAAATCAGGATATAGTGGAACCTCTATTATCCGAACCGATATTTTGGTTCCAACGATATGGCGATTTAGACAAGTAAATATAATCGAAAATGTATCGTGTTTGGGCTCATTTTAATCAGAAAATCGTCACGAATACGTCGATGACAGTCTCGTGAAAAAGTAATCGCTTCGGGAACAATTAAAGGGTAGTGGTAGTGAGGATAAACTTTTGACAAATATGCTGCTGATCTTTTTCACACGTATCGAGGTATTACTGATACTTGTTCGAAGAATTATGAAGACGATTCGAGCCACTGAATCGGAGATTGTCAGGGCTATAGGCAGAAGTTTGATATTAACTTTTTTTGCGGGACAGGCCAGAGGGCGCTGCGTGTAGGCTACATTTTCGTTCATTAAAAAGTTCCGCCGGCAGGCGTGTGCGGCCCCTTTTTGTTCTCGTCTTGTAGGGGCGTCCAGCCGGGATTTTCATTATTAAAAAGTATTACAACTGGTCCGGGGATGAAAGGAGCCGAACCGTCCGGTGAGTGAAGGATTATCCTGTGTTAGGTGGCGGAGTTAATTTCGAAAAGTTGCCAAGATTAATTGCGAATGTCTCGCTGACGCATTGAGCCATTCAAGTGACTCGTGGCCATTTTTAAGACATTCGAAGACAGTGTTTCCGCAACCAAGTAGAATGACATTTTTGTTTTCAGAAAACTCGTGCAGGCTAGCCTGCGGTTTTCGTGGACCGGCAAAGTTCGAATTGGAGGACCCGGGGAGAGGTACCGACGAGAGCCGATGAAACTGTTCGGTTCCAGCTCGACGATCGTCATTAGCATACGAATTCGATGACACTGCGGCGCGCCGCACAGTGACATCGGTGTGGTATTCCGTTTGATCTTCGCACGCAAATGTTTACGGACCCATTAGGACCCGGATTGTCTCCTGGCGGAACGCTTTCCCATCTATGATCATCCAATTCCTGGGCGTCTCTCTATGGGAGCCCGACGGACAAACAAAACCGCCTGCGGTCGATACGCAGCTCGTGATTTGATCAGTCAAAATCGTCAAATAACAATTATCGATCGGAGGGCCGGTCAATTCGCGCGTGGAGGAGCCAGGTGTACCCGACCGCAACCTGGAAATTAGGTCAATTAATAATCCCCGGTGAATTGAAGCTCCCACGGAAAATCTGACCAGCCACGGGGCCGACGGTTAATCACAACTTTTCTGGGGCTCTGCTTCCTAAATAACACTTTGCTGATAACACCGGAAAAGCAGGGGGATCCTCAAAATCGCCCAGGGTTCAGAACAATTTCAGACTTGAAATTCAGTTCAGACTACCCTTTCGTTTTTCAAAAATTAAATTGTATGGGAATTTTTGGGCCAATCTGTGCAATAGGGGGCAGCTGAAACGTCGGAAGATGGATTTTTGGTACTTCAGTGTAACTTTTTGGGGGCAGTAAGGACCCAGGGGTCCAGAGTGACCCCGTCAAAGGCTCGCCTAGGCCTAATTCGAGACCAGTCGCAGACTAGTTAAAAAATCTAGGCAGAGTCCTCGAAAAAAAATTGACTTGAAAGTGGAGACTTCACCGGTCAGAATGAGCCCAGGCATTTTTAATTGTGTTTCGAGTCTCTAGGACTGTAGGCGAGGTGGAGAGGGCGAGCAGTGGCATCATCGTGGGGAAAATTCGCCGGGTCATCAATAGATAACGAGCCTACCGATCCCGACAAAGGGATCCTTAATTATCCGCGTCGGAAAGGCGGTCGTGCTCTCGTTTCAAAGTTCGGAAACATTGCGTTAATTCGCGGCGACACCGGGGCAGGGGGGAGGGGGGGGGTCGTCGGCGGTTCTTCTGTCGGCCCGGGTCTAGGAAAAATCAAGCCGGCCGTCGGGTCGTCGCCGGGGACAATAGATAGCCGGTCTCTCTCTCCTGTTGACCCCCGCGCGAGTCCGCTGGTCCTAATTAACCCCCGCATAATGGAGCGTGAGAGGTGCACGCAGGGGTCAGGGGTGGGGAGGGGAGGGGAGAAGAGGTTCGCTGCGGAGACGACTGGCTTTGATATTTAATCGCGTTTAACGCAAGCGTCGAGCGGCCAGGTTGGTTTTAATTCTGTTTGTCTCGCAAAAGCGGGAATTTCCGGGGCCAGAGTTCCCCCGCAGGAATAGCGCAAAGGATTACGGGATTACGGTATTACCACATGAATGCTCGTACACGACCGCCTACACCCCCACCCCCTATTCGACGTACTCCTTTTTATACTCCCCACCATCCACGCGGCCGCGAACCAACGGGCTCGACTTTCTTTTGACGTTGGGTTTCAACTGATCTGCGCCTAATCACTCTATTCTTTCGACCCCGGAAACGTACCCTCGCCGCGCGAAAAGAATTACCGTCCGCCCGGATGACGTACTCTTTAATCTGCTGGCTGCCACGAAAATTAGCCAATTCCGGGGTCCGAGGACCTCCGGCTTGACCGACTGCGACGCTAATCCGGGGAGGACGCGAAACACTGGGATCGCTTCTGTGTTAGTGGTGACCCTTGGAAATCTGCTTGGGACCGTCGGATGAACCCTTTTCGTCAAGGTCGCTACTTCAAGAATTAAATAAAAATTTATCGGGCATTTCAACAATTTTATTTTCCACCCTAAACTTTTTTTCGAGAACCTAGCCCTGGTGATTGGGTCCTTATTAATTAAGTACCGTCTATACTAGGTCCCCGTGCATTGGTACCTGTATCGTCACATCGAATAATATTATTTTTCATACCACCGTACCGTCCAGCAAAAACGAAATAAAAATATATTCCCATCTGGTGTGCCACCGGCCATCTAAATAACAAATGACGGGACAGGTATTTTTGTTCGGTATTACGTCGAATGAAGAATATTTTTTATTCATTTCCGCGGCAGGTTTCCATACATACAATTATACAAGCATCACGCATTCATGATTTTCGGCCCCGATTGTTCGTGTTCCCATCTCGGATTTGATGCTCTATCAGTCTTGCGTTTCATTTGCGACCTGGTAATAATATATTTTAATGTATGCTCTCTTCAGTGTACGTTCATTTCCTCTATTTTTGTTTTGTTTCGCGGGACGCTTAAAACGCACGATAACGCCTCGAGTTTTCGACGCGTAAAAAATCCGGCGATTTTGCGGAGTGAAAGAGATTTGCACGCGGACGAATCGGGCAAACAATTTGTACGGCGATCCGTTATGCGCGGGAGACCGACACGAGGCCGCATAATTCACAAGTTTCTCGACGGAGTCTGGGAGAGGGGTCGCGATGATAACTTCATTGCTCTCTCGCGGAATATCATATTCGTTCTCTCTTCTGCTTCCTTCTTTTCCGCGCGGCGTTTTCTTTCGTTTCTCCCCGTACCGCCGCTTTGTCACGCAAATCGGCCCGAAAAATTCATGAGGCCGCAGCATCGGGCTACGATTTTCCGTGCCCCCTTACGAGTTTTATCAAGATCGCGTTTCCGTACGCGACTCCTATTGTACACGGAACAATACGCGGACGTTATATGTCGCTTTGTACCGTCTAACGCGGTCTTACGGTTTTGCATGCTCCAGACTGAACTGTTGCCCGCCCGCCATTGAAACTTTCGACGCCTGCGAACTATCTTTTCTGAAACGCTCCTAACACTAGACGACAAGCGTTACTGTCGTCACAGTATACTTTCCATTGCGGAATTGACAGAGAAATTGATATTAGTCAGAATGTTCTTCACATTTAAGTCGATGAGATTCGAGGCGAATTTAAAAGTATATATCTTTCGAGATTTTTTGGTACAAAAATTTTAGCTTTATCCTTGAACGTTGCATAATAAAACGCAGCAAATTGCACTGAAAAATCTCTTTCCGTTCTCTCGCAAAAAAATCCTAAAGACGCCCCCATCAGAAGCCTGAAACGAAAGGTGTAATTATACATCCCAGTCTTCAATTTATTGATAAAATACCTTGTAAAAAATTGTGTTACTACCTCAGGGACGTACAAATGCATGCGCAAAATTTTAACATAGCAGCCCCAACCGTTGTTCTCAAATTAATTCCCAACTACGCTCAAGTGGTATGAAAACTGTGGTTCAAGCCTCAAATTCAGGTCATCCTTTGGGCCACCTGTTTCAACGAGGTCCAACATGTTTCGCATGAAGAAAAATACTGTCGTAAACTTTGAACGATGCAGAACAAAACGCAAGAAACTGCGCTGAAAAATCCCTTTCCGTTGCCTGGCAAAAAATTCGCGAAGGCGCCCGTGGAATCGGGAATGAAAAAGGGAAGATCGCGTAAACTGGAACGGCCGGGATGTTTGTCAGCGATCTAAGCTGCGCCCGGTGATAAAATCGACAAGCCTGCGGACGTGGCGGTGGCTGTGCAGCGTGCAGCGGAAAATCCACCGGGTAAAAACCGTGGAGGAAAGGTGGCGTTTCGAGTTCTGCTTGAACCGCGCTGAAACGCTTGCAAAACGTTGGCGGTCGAAACGCGACCACAAATCGGAATCACAGGGAACAGTTGAAATCTGGCTTAGCGCGAGCGTAACGAGTAATAATCGTCGATTGTAAGTTGTTGGCCCGTTAGAGAACGCGGGAACGGCATTGTTTAAGCCCGTCGCGTTAAATGGGGCGCGCGCGCGCAAAAAAAAAAAAGAAAAAAGCGCGAGCCTCCACGGGGAAAATCCGGGACTTGCGTCACCGATAAACTTTCATATTTTCCTAATCCCAACAGCACATAATTCCCGCGGCCGCGGCTAGAATTAAAGTGAAACTGATGCGTAAGATCGCGCGCTCGTTGGATCTCTCGAGCCGGGTATATCTCGGGGAAGAAAAAAATTCCCACCGCCACAGGCTCGTTTCGCATTGATTAATTAGCGCTTCTACAAGCTTTGTGCTGCCGGTGGAATTTCATATCCTCGCATATATGAATCGCCCGAGAGGCAGGTGTATTTTGTTTCGAGTCGACATCTTCCAATCGCGCGTTTATCACGGCGCCGCGCCGGAAGAACGTTGATCGCGATTATTATTAAACGAACGGTGACCAATTTCCATCGAACACTTCCCTCTTTCCCACATTTTCACCGGCTCGGTATTTCTCGGAATTTTTAACAATCCAACTGGAACGGTAACACGGTTTCAAAACAATTCGTCGGAATTAAAAATACCGAGACAAAGGGGAACCCCCGAGCAAGGAATGATGGGAATACGATAAGGATAAACGAAATTATAAAAAGAACCTTTCGTTCTTTCACCGTTTACCTCTGCTCCCCCCCCCCCCCCCCTCTACCCCTCTCTCTATCTTTTTCTTGTCCGCTGCCTTTCGAGCCACGTTCGCTTGAAAAAACAATGAGTTTCACTCATTAAGAACCGCGGTCCTGTAAGTTGGTTTGCTTAATCGAGGTCCACAGTTCCTTAATGCGGCGGAAACATCTTCGGTAAAGATGGCCGTTCGTTTTTCATACTTTGTCTCGACCGCCTCCTGCGATTGAAGGGGCTGCCCGGCGTTCGATTTTTTTATTAAAAAACTAGAGAATATTTCGAAACCCGGTTTCGATGTGCGTTCTTGTTGAAGTATTGACAAGGTCGACGAATTTTTTGATGAAGGAGAAACCGAAATTGAGCTAGCTACGGGCGATTAAACAAAGTACAGTCCCGGCAGAGAGGGGTCCAAATGTTTGACTTCGTATCTGAGGACACAGTCGACGGATTGAGGTCAAATTTCGTGTGTACCTTCTGCACACATGTAGCCATAGTGGCAGAGTCACTAAAAAACAAAAAATCAAAAATTATATAAGTGGGAGAATTTTAAAAAATTCCACAACAAACGACCAATTAATTTGACAAATTTTGATGGGGAAACGCAAGGATTGTTAATAAACGACGCAAATTTACCGGGTCATGGAGCGATAGGAGGATAAGGCTATCGATTAGACTCGCTAATGTTCCGCCTACCTCCGCGATGGAATATTCAATATTTCATCGAACATTTCGGAACTGTGAATATCAAAACCGAATACACGCACAGACACGGGGGAACTACCAATTTAGAACAACTTCCAGGAAACACCAAAAATACAAAGAACCCAATGTAAGCCAAGACCTAGACCCCCAACAATGTCCTGCTCCGCCGCCATTTCGTTAGAATCCGACGGAGCCATTTTAGCAACGCGTGCTCCAAAAATACAGAATCGAAAGGAGAGCAGTATTTTCGCAGGCGATTTTTTAACCGTCCCAGAATCCACGTGTTTGCTTAAATGTCGTTATAGGGTCGGAAGAAGACATCCTAGTCGAGCTGGGGGGAAAAAAAATGGAAAAGCAAAAACCGGGATGAAATAGCTCGCGCGCGCGCGCGTGCGTGTGTGAGTGTGATACGGGTCGAGCGAGAGAATTAGCATTTTAATCGCTTATCCGGCGAGTGACGAGGCGGGTCGTTCGACGGTCCAGTGGCTGCACGTTCACGGGCCGTCGTCGTCGCCTAAATGCGTACGAGCCGTGAATGTCTTCGAAGCGCGATGACAAAGTCGATATTAGCCGGTCGCACCCCCTCCCCTCCTACACTTCTTCAGAACCCCCTCTCCCGCCATCGTCGTCTCGAGCAATGCCGGAGACAGTCTAACGAGGCTCCGTTCCTCGTTTGCATACTCATTCGTTCCCTCCTTGTTTTTAATTCAGCCCGGTCTAGGGCTTGCGCGCGTGCACCGTGTAATCACCTTGTTTTACACGGGCGTTACCACCGTCGGTCAGATGAGTTAGAAACTCTTCTGTCCGGACGGGAACTTCGACGAAGTTAATACACCGGAAGCGTCAAAGGAGGGAGACCGCGAAATTCCGTCGAAAACGCCCGGACTCTGGCTAATTTGAAAAGTTTTTCCCTCCACGCCCTTGGGTATTCGGAGTGCGATCATGCTGAATCCTATCCCCCCCTCCGCGTGATCATCAATCGAAAGAAGGAAGTCCGAGGGACGCTAAGTAGGGCTAGCGGGTCCATAGGGTACATGGAGTCCCAGATTGTGTATCTAAATTGGGTCCATGGGGTTCCAATTCAGGAATGGAATCGAATGGGATCCATAGAGTCCAAGGTAAAGGGTCCTAGAACGAGTCGACGCAGTCCCAAGTCAGGAGTCCAAAATAGGCGAATATACAGTCAATAGTGAGGAGTGTAAGTGAGGTCCTCATAGTCCAAGGAAGAGAGTCCAAGGAAGAGAGTCCATGGAGTCCCAGATTAAAAATCTAGATGGGGTCCCAAGCCAGGAATGGAATCAAATGGGATCCATAGAGTCCAACGTAAAGGGTCCAAGAACGAGTCAACCCAGTCCCAAGTCAGGCAGCCAAAGTAGGCGAATGCAGTCCAAAGTGCGGAGTCTAAGTGAGGTCCCCAGAGTCCAAGTAGGAGAATCCATAAGGGGCCCATGGAGTCCCGAATTAGGAATTTAAATGGGGTCCATGAAGACCCAAGCCAGGAATGGAGATACATGGGACCCATGGAGTCCAAGGTAAAGGGTCCAAGAATGAGTCCAAAATAGGTGAACACAGTCCAGAGTGAGGAGTCTAACTGAGGTCCACAGAATCCAAGGAAGAGAATCCATAAGAGGCCCATGGAGTCCCGAATTAGGAATCTAAATGGGGTCCATGGAAACCTAAGTCAAGAAAGGAACCGAATGATATAGAGTACAAGGTAAAGGGCCAAAGAATGAGTCCAAAATAAGTGACCACAGTCCACAGAGTCCAAGGAAGAGAATCCATAAGGGGCCCATAGAGACCCGAATTAGGAATCTAGATGGGGTCCATGGAGTCCCAAGCTAGGAATGGATCCAAATAGGATCCTTAGAGTACAAGGTGAAAGGTCCAAGGATGAGTCGAAAGCGAGGTCCATAGAGTCCAAGGAAAAGGATCCCAAAGGAGTCCACACAGTTCAATAGTCCAATTTATACAAAATTGGGAGTCCGAAGGGATCCACAGAGTCCAGCATGGGATCCACTGGACTCTTCCAGCGATTTTTTGGCGGGACAACGAACCGAGACTGCACGCGACCCAGATTCCACGTATTCGCGAGCGTACAGCGACGGATAAAAATGTAGGATACAGACGACGTGTCCAAATAATTGAAAAACTGTAGTACCCGGCTTACTCGATCAGGCGGGCTCGTCTAGCGCCACCGATCTCATTAATTCTCATCAACGGCGAATCGAGGGTTCTCGCGTCGACCAAGAAAAGAAGGCGGGTAAGAGTCGCGGGGCTGTCGGAGCGGGGCAGACGTGAGGGGGGGGGGGTTCGGAAAATTCAACGGCGCTTTCCCATTAGTTGGTTTGATGAGAAATCAACCGAAGGAAATCAAAATCGAGCCAAGAAGACGGCGCGGGTCGGCGCATCAGACCGATTTGCGAGAGCGTGTAGCCCTCTCCCCTGTCCCATCTCGTTTCCGTCGGGACGAGCTAAGATTCGATTCTGATTATTCGATTTCAGAAGTGTTTTAGTATGCTATCGGAGAAGAGGGATTTATAGAATTCGAGTTATAGTGATTTTCGGGGAAAAAAGGGTATGTACACGAAACGCTGGAGACATTAGACGCCAGGGGAATAACGGGGGGTTGGGGGATGGAGGTACACAGAAATAAATTGTGGGATCAACTCCATCGCGAAAAGAAATTCGCTTTCGGATCCCGGGGTTTGACTGGCTGCCGAAAGAAGAAGGAAATATAAGAAAAATTCAATACCCTAGCCCGCCCGTATTTTGTACAAACACGGCCCTCTCCACGTCCCTGGCAACCGCCTGAATTCATCCTCAGCCTCCGCAGATCGCGCTCAGCCACTCACCGGGGGCCAAAGAATCAGACATCGGCATGTGTGGGACGACCGATCGGCAGATTTATTATTTGCGGACGATTTGTCATTTGCGCGTCGCCTTCGAGTGGCCCTTTGTGTGCTTTTAGGATCGAGATATCGACGCCTCGCCTAGCCTCGCCTCGAACACACCGCGTTCGAGGTATTGCTTTCAGCGAGAGCAAAAACGTTCTCTCAGCGGAGAGCGAACGATTTTCGGGATACACGGTTGAATTCCAAGCAGATGGAAACGTACAACGCGAACCAGAAATTTTATTCTCGGAGAAAAGCTAAACTGTCGACGGAATAAATGTTTGCGGAGCAATTCGAACACTGTGCGAAATAGATTGGCAACGTTTTCATTTCTATTATTATACTGTTCTCTAGTATGACGCGGTCGATAGTGATGTCATAGCAGTCCAAGATGTTGAACGTCAGGTCTCAGACAATCGCTACGCTCTGCTCGCGACTGGAACCTCTGACACGCCTGGCAAAGGACAGCCTTACTGGTAAAAGACAGAGCTCACGCATTCTAGCGTTCAACATAGATGGCTGCTAATGGCTTACCGCTGTACGTCACCGTTTCCTTGACAACTAAGAGAACGATGGAAGCTGACATACTTGCGTACTTGGTCAGTGCCGAGCTACGAAATCATGGATCCAAGATTCCTCAATTTGAGGAGTCCATAGACTCCGTAGATTAAGGTTCATTGCACTCATAATGCGAAAATATCAGGCCCAAAGGACCACAATGTTCAGTATGAATGGAATCCAAATCTTGGGATTGTACAGTCCATAGGATCCAAAGTTTAGAGTCCACAGAGTTCATGTCAGTAGGCCCTCTAGGACCCTGAGTCCAATATTCAGTCACCTGAATCTACAGAGTCCAATATCTGGAGACCTAAGTCCACAGAGTCCAAGCCTATAGGGTCTACAGCATTATGGGTCCAAGGCCCAATCTCCTGAATTTCACAGAGTCGAAAATTGAGACTCCCTAGCCCACAGAGTCCAAAATTTCTGGGATCTCCATCCGCAGAGTCCAAAATTCAGTCCCCCTAGTCCACAGAGTCCAAAATTTTTGGGATCTGAGTCCACAGAGTCCAAAATTTCTGGGATCTCCATCCGCAGAGTCCAAAATTCAGTCCCCCTAGTCCACAGAGTCCAAAATTTTTGGGATCTGAGTCCACAGAGTCCAAAATTTCAGGGATCTGAGTCCGCAGAGTCCAAAATTTCTGGTATCTGAGTCCACAGAGTCCAAAATTGAGTTCCCCTAGTCCACAGAGTCTAAATTTGAGGTTCCCCGGACCACAGAGTCCAAAATTTCTGGGACCTGAATCCGCAAAATCTAGGGATCCAGAGAGTCCAGCGTAGAAGATCCATATTCCCGGGATCGAGCGAGTTCATCGCGTGGATCGAGCTCAAGTGGAGCCAGCGCAGCGAATCACATGACTCATGAAATCTTGATGGACCAGGGCAGGAAAGTGAATGAAGAGGAATGAAGAGGCTGACAATGGAGGGTTTAGCGGAACCGGTTAGACAGAGGCATACTGCATCACGAGCCAGAGAGCAACGGATATGTGTCATGGGACACCGTGTGTCAGTTTTAATTAGTGCCCACCGGCATCGATGTCAGGAAGCCATCAAACACGGGCCACTGACACGTTGCGGTCGTTAATAAAATTCCAGAGCCACCGGCATCGGCAATTTGCTCAGACGTAAAATCCCGCTACAACCGTCGGGCCGGTGCATTATTCATGTTCAATCTTAGATTACTCAAGAACTAGACGCAATGTTAAATCTTTCCCACCGACTTACCGCCGAATTTATGCGTACTGGAACATTACCGGCTTATCTCGCGGGGCTCGTGCAAATGATTCGCTATGAAATTACCGCGCTATCGTGTTCTTATTGACCCCCCGCGCCGCGAGTCCCACAATCGTCGATTCGCAAAACGACATCCAGCTTAAGAGTTTTACAATTCTCCAAATTAATGTGCACTCGCGACAAGCCGCCACAGAAAATTCCCATCGACTGGTGGCCAGAGGCAGTAATCAATTTCCTGAACGTCCACAGCTACCGTCACGTAAAAAGCCGATAAGGGCAGCTCGAACGCGAACTTTCGCGTACGTTAGAACAGCACGCATCGATAACCAAGCGATATGGGCTGCCGCTGCATGCGGGTTCCGCACACACCGTTCCATTGCGATCGCCCAAACGATGCGTGAAGTTTGATCCAGCTCTCCGAAAGACTCGGCGCGCTGCGCAAATCAAAACCTGACTTGCAAAAGAGGCGCGCACAGCCTAACCTTCGCCACTTAACCCTCGAGCATCATTGTGAATCATTTCGATACAGCAGCCGATAACCCGGGGTCGTCCTAACTTCTAACCAACAGCGACATCTGAACTGTGCAACCTTTTTGTATATTAAAAAGCATTGTTCCGAACGAGGAAAGATGCGTCAATCGGTCCGCTTCAATGGCGGTTCGGGGAAAAAAAAACAAAACAAAACAAATAACATCACTTTGCCGGGACAGGGAACGGTCGAATCGTTTTGAAACGCCGCGGACCATGTTCGAATAGTCAGCCAACAATTTTCCAATTTCGCATTTGTCCGGCGATTCGCGCGCAGGTCCGCGGGTAACGGATGCCAGTCGTAACTTCGAGCCGGGGTTACGGAATCATCGGAATAATTCGATTACAAAAGCCCCGCCAGGCAGGAATCGAAAAGCTTTTTACGACGACAATTCATCGTCGGGGCCAGGGGGGCCGGAGGGCAAACGAAAAAAATCGATACCGAACAATGGAGCCCGGCCCCGTTCGAGATCTCGAAATCGACTGGGACTCCGCGAGATAATCGACAACGAAATTCGTATGCACCCGCGGGTACGGCGAGTCACGTGATTATCATTTCGGGTACGTCATTCCTGATGTTTGCGAACGTTCGCCTGCGCGTGATGGAATCAAGGCGAAATCTCACTCTGTCTATCTTTTCTCTCTCCCCCCTCTCTCTCTCTCTCTCTCTCTCTCTCTTTCACTCGGTGTGCGTATGCGGTCGAGGTCCGTGCGCCAATCGACATTTATACGAATGCAGTGACGGGATATAAATGAAGCAGAGCTGCATCGGATTTGGCCTCGAAACTGCTTCGCGTGTGCGCCTACAGCCCCTTTATGAAGATAGAAAACTGGTTGGGATCGTTCCGGAAAATCTGCGGGGATGTTCCTGCCGATGCCCGGGTCTGGGGAGACCCACGCGGATCTAATACATTGCCATTGGACAAGGTTAGACTGCTCGTGAGCTTGAAGTCTCAATATGGAGATGTTGATACAACCGTGTGAAAAGGGGTGCATTTTGTCAGAATATTTCGCCAGGTGAAAATTTAATTTTGCTCTTTAGGCTTCATTCATTGAATTGCTATGGTTTTCTGAGAATTTTTGATACGCCAGCGGTCACAACCGAAGCAGATGTGAAGCTAATTTTAGCTAATTTGAACGGTGATGGGAAGAAAATCGGTGTATCGGTCCCGTCGATTTTATGAAAATGGCGCACTGTGTCATCGATTACTGGTCAACAGCGTTCAATAGACTGATCGATGCGCCACGGTATCACGGTGTTCTTTGTGCGTGCGGAGGCCTCATCAGCTCTTAATCAAAAGTGTTGAAGTAACATTCCGGCTCAACCTGGACACTTGATTTTTGATTACAGGAACGTGGGGGCCGGGGCAGAAAGGGTAGCCTGTGACAATAGCCGGGGTGAAAGGGAGACAGAGAGGGAGAGAGAGAGAGATGACCCGACGTTTCCATGGCATGAATGCTTGGTAATTGCTACTAGAGGGACATCGTGCTTCATGCCAGGGAATCCCTGCATCTCTTCATCCTCTGTCCCCCGGCATCCCCTCCACCCTCCGGCGATGTGTGCCCCACCTTGTTCCCGTATTCCTGTCGCGGTGTGTGTCCCTGGTCTCTCTCTCCCTTTCTCATCGACAAAATTGGCCCCGAAGCTCCGGATGGGTGCATTACCAATGCATCGCTGCGCATCCGTCGATTGAACTTTTTGATGCAGCCTCGAAACCAGCCACGTCCCCCATCGTCGTTCAGCATTTATATCGATGAATACGATGCTGCCCCGTGTGCCAACGTGCACTGACTCGTGTCAATCGCGTTGCATTGATCTTTCCCGCCCCCCCCCCGCATACGCCTCCCCCCAATCCCCCACTCCCGACGCCCAATGGCCCTTTTTTCGCGCGGCCCCGATGGCCAGCGCAATTTTTCCGGCTAGGAGGCCGTTTCTTTTATTCCCTCGGAAATAAAAAGGCCGAAAAACGTCGATCGCTTTAAGTGCTCGCACGAAATGGCCCCGCGGCTCGACAATGGGGCCACCGGCAAAAATTGTCACGCCCGCGCGGATTATCGCGCGAAACGCTCCGAGCCTCCAAAGACACACACGTCCGTCGTTTGTTGCCTCGCGATGTGTCTGGATCGCAGGAGGTACGGGGCTGTGTTCCCAAGGATCGTCGGACAATGGTACCCGTTATCGCGTTGAAATACGCGGAATCGTGCGCGCGGGCGCGCGCGCGCGTGCACGCGAATCGGATCGCGCGAATCTGGTCATTTCCGAGAATCGTCCCTTTCAGCGGCTGCTCGGGGCTCGCGTCGCGATCGATGCCGCGGCCATTCAAACGCAATATCGAGCACGAAGATAGGCGGCCCGCTGCCGTCTGCATTCAGCCGGCGCATTTATCAACCGGCCGGCATCATTACCCGCCGCGCGCATTCAACGAAGTTAGGCGCGCCACGGCGTCTGCGGCGACTGCCATGCCAGCCAGCCAGCCAGCCATGGCCTCTGAATCTGCGATTTCGACAAGCCAATTTTTCCGAAGCCGCGCAAACGACGCCGAGTTTTCCCCGGTAATTAACCCGGCGAGATACAGTCTCTCTGTAACTGTGAAAGCTTCGGGTCTGCGGGCTCACAGTTACAGAGGAGGTACCACGTTCCGTGTACGAACGCACGGAAGTGTAGCGATTGAGACAGAAAGAGGGACCGAGGGGAGGGACGCTCATTGCATTCTCTCCGTAACTGGGAAAAAGATCTCTACCGTAATTGTCGCAATTCGCCCCGGTTTTCTGATTAAAATGACACCGAGAACTTCAATCGCTTGTTACACATCGTGCTTGATAAACCCCACCACGGGGTATACCCGGTAGTGGGCATAATTCGGCGACAATTATCGCGCAGGTCTTGGCGACATATATCGAGAAACCGCTGTACCGTGGTATAGAATTACCGAGTGACCCTGCAGGTAAGCTGGAAAGATTGTCAGAGGGTCAGCGGTGAGAAAAGGGTTAGACATGCAGCCCGTGAGCCGAGTTTGGCGGCGTATCGATCAGCCCTGCGTCCCGGAGCATCACCTGGCGGCGAGATTTCGTCTCGATCGCACGTGTCGGCGTCTTAAACGCTGGTCCGTGTTACAGCGTTCGGAACGATGTCTCCTAATTGTCCTATTACCGTTCCTTACAGGGTGGATTCGACTGGTCGAATGTGAGGGATAGGAAAGGGGGGAGGGTTTCGGGCACAAGCACCGAGATCTATTGGAAGTACAGCGACGCGCGTAACTATCACAGTGTGGCGTCGCATTAAGTAGCTGCACGCGGCCCGCCAATAAATCTTCCCTCCGGCGTGTCGGGTACACGGGCTAGCGCCGGTTCCGCACGCTCGCCTTATTGCATATCTGCCGGACCGATGAAGTGGCGAAATCTAATTTCGTTCGGGGATCGCCCCTCCGATGCCGCGAATATAGACATCCACGGATAGAGTTATGGACGCCTCGTCTCGGGAATAATTGTGAAATGAACATGGAAATAGGGTGGGCACCGGGAGCCGACTATCTTGTTTTCTGGGTTACTCGCCAGGATTTATGGGGCCCACCGTACAGTGGACCACGAAAGTGATGTCACGCAAAACCTTCGGTTGACTGGGTCTATAAGACCCAGGCTAGGCTTTAGGCACGATTCGCTGCAGGCCCAGAAATTTTGGGATTTTTCGGACCCGGGTGAACGCGGACCCAGGCACAGTGGTTCTACCAGGATTAAACATTTTTATACCGAATTTTTACGGCTGATTGGGAGTACAGTTCTCGACTGACGAACTCTGAAGATCATGTAAGAATTTAACGGTGAAGCATCGAGATTAGATCGAACGAATTTTGTCGGGGTGTAGGCAGACTTTTGCGAGCCACTGTACAAGCCAGAGACTATGCCACGTGGGATCATTGAGGAAAAGTGTCCGGTGGATATTTGTGGCGGAGACCGAACGCAATTAGGCCAGCAATTGTCCCTCAGTATTAATACCGAGTACAATTTATGAATTCGAGAATTTTATTCTACGAGAGCTTGGGTCATGGCGGACCCAGGCCTGCGGATTACACGGTAGAAAAATGAGTTCTGTTTCTGTACGCCTGTGGCCTGTAATTTCGTGGTTGGAAATGAATGACTATGCTAGCTATCTTTCCGAGCAACGATTTTTCTATTAGCGGGTGGACGTGGCACCTGAGTGGAAAAAATTATCCACGAACGATAGGTGTACGGTGCCGTTATCAAATTCGCTGTTTTGACGTGACCGTGGGTTGATAAAGAACACCTGTTCCGGGAGGAGTAGTTACCGCATGCGTCAAAATACCGACCGGAAAGTGAAGCCCTCGTGAAACAGCGGCGAGCCCTTCGAACACGTTTGAACTTCCGTCGATCGGGTCGTGCTTGAAATACCACGCGAAATACCACCCGTGCCATTTTTTCCAATTTATTTGAGACAAGCTCCCTACGGCTGTACGGCGAAGATCCTTGGCAAGAATCAAACTTCGCCGGGGTTATTCTGTTGGGGAAAATCCTCTGGCAAGCACTCGCAAGATAAATGTTGTCAACTCCGCTGTGTGCTGCAGCTGCAACTAACAATATTGCGGAGGAAAGTAGCATTCGTGCTTGTCTTCCACTGATCCTTAATCCTCATCCTTCCGGGGCCGGCATTATTCCAAACGCTGCGATGGTTCGTCTTTGAAAAGATTCAAATAAATCACTGACCTCTTATACCGGAGAATAGAAATTCTCTTGGTAGTATAAGCAACAGTAACATTAGTGTCGTGCAACGATAAAACACTTCATAGATAAGATTAGTGAACGATCAATTTTAACAAAGTAATTACACGCTTGAGATAGCGGTGAAGTGGAACAGAAAGTTAATGGATATTCAGTTTATGTTATCGTTGTTCCATACCTACGTCTTCTATCCGGAAATTTACGGGAATAGAAAATTCTAGGGAACAATGCTCAGATTATATTGTCTAGTAGGGAACAGTGCCAAATCATTTTACAACCCCCAGGATACAGACATAGACCCAAAGTACTCGTAAATGTTCCACCTAAGTCTAGTTAATGAATTATCATACAGACAATCAAGTATCACTTTAACCAGCTAGCATTCAGACTTTGACTACAGTAAGAACCACCAGAGAAAGTCAAAGAGAGAGTGTAAATCGTGAAGATGAGAGAATGATTCTCGAAAGCCAGTACCATAGGAAATATCCTAAAACGCAGCGGCACACAGTGGTCTAAATCCTCATTTGTTAAAAATTTCAGGTCATTTTGCTAAAAATTTTCGATTATGTACATCCTCAACTCGTAGGGTATATTTGTTAGCTTTAAACGCACAATTGTCCACCCAGTACAGAGACAAATAAAACGAGCCCATTGATCATGCTGTCTCTCTAGAAAAATATGCTAGCACATCTATTTAATACTAAAAAACATCTAGAGACGTGCGATTGCCATACTCTATCTAACCCAGATCAGTCCTAGAGCTCACCTAGATAATAATGCAGAGTAGTTCAGGGTCTCAGTCTGGACTCTAATCTAACTCAGAATCTTTACTATAAATCCTGTATTTTGAAGTGGAAGTGTAGCTAGGGAATGGCCTCGGCACCTCGTGATTCAATAACCTACAGATAAGAACTAGCCTAACTCCAGCTGACCAGTCCCCAGCTGATCTAACTTCAAGGGACCTCAAGGGCTTCAAATTGCCAGCAGATCTACCCTTAGCCAGCTTAACCTCCTAGGCACGGTGCGCTTGTCCGCAACTCCATCTCCCAGGTACGGCGCGCCTGGACGAGGAAGGCACAAAAGCCACTATAGTGGTTTGTACTGTTCAGACTGAAGCTTTCCACGGAAAACCACTATAGTGGCGTACCGTTCAAACTGACGCTTTCCACGGAAGCCACTATAGTGGTTTGTACTGTTCAGACTGAAGCTTTCCACGGAAAACCACTATAGTGGCGTACCGTTCAAACTGACGCTTTCCACGGAAGCCACTATAGTGGTTTGTACTGTTCAGACTGAAGCTTTCCACGGAAGCCATTATAGTGGCGTACCGTTCAAACTGACGCTTTCCACGGAAAACCACTATAGTGGTTTGTACTGTTCAGACTGAAGCTTTCCACGGAAAACCACTATAGTGGCGTGCCGTTCAAACTGACGCTTTCCACGGAAAACCACTATAGTGGTTTGTACTGTTCAGACTGAAGCTTTCCACGGAAAACCACTATAGTGGCGTGCCGTTCAGACTGACGATTTCCACGGAAAACCACTATAGTGGTTTGTACTGTTCAGACTGAAGCTTTCCACGGAAAACCACTATAGTGGCGTGCCGTTCGAACCAATGCTTTCCACGGAAAACCACTATAGTGGCGTACCGTTCAAACTGACGCTTTCCACGGAAAACCACTATAGTGGCGTACAGTGCTCAAGAGGTTAAACTCAGCAGACCTAACCTTGACAATTAATTTCCCAGCAGACCTAACCTTGAAAATTAATTTCCCAGCAGACCTACCCCAGTGGACCTAACCTTAGCAAACCCATACCCAATGAACCTAACCATGAGAAACCAAGCCTGTGCGACCCATACATGTATAAATAAAATTTTGAAACAAAAATTTAAGATGTAATGAAAATATAGCAACAGCTGAGCTCGAAAGTATTCCTAGGCCAATGGTGGGCCAGGAACCGACTCGGTCGCCTCGAATTCCACCGCATAAAAATCCCGAAAAAATCAAAAACAATTTCGACCATGTCGCAAGTTAAACCACTGTGCGCCGGTTCGACGTTCTCGTCACGTGGTCAGCGCGTCACGCAGAAGCAGAGAGGAGCCCGGTCGGGCAGCGTCGACGGTACGCGAGCGCGCACGTGTCAGGTTCGTGTGCGAGAACGTATATCCCGTAGAGACAGAAGAGAGAGTGTAGAAGAAGAGGTCGTACAGCGCGGCAGCTACATTGAAAAAAGAAAGCCTGCACAATCTATCCCTCCTTCTCTTCCACACGACGACAACCAACTCCGTCATGCTCTCTCTCGGCTCGACGCCGCAGATCGATTCCCCTCTTCCTCGCTCAAGCATCCCCTCTCTCGCACTTTCCCCCACCGTACCCAACCTCCCACACGCGCGCGCAACACATACGCGCAGAGAAACATATCCACACACAGTCTCTCTCGCAGCCTTTCCCTTTCTTCGAACAGCTAACACACACACACACACATACATACGCAAACCTAGCCAGGCGATCGGAGCGCACAGCATGTGCCGCGGAGAGGGCTACTCACCCGTTCATCCTGATGGTAGATCTCCACGTTGACGGCTGTCCCCTAGCAGTTCGGATAAGCGAACTCTCCCGCGTTCCACGGTTCCCGGCACGCGAACTCCCGCGCGTTTCACGTTCCACGGCCCCGAGCGAGGCCACCGTATATACGCGACCTCAGCGACGACACGAGGACGCACCGAAAACAACAGGTTGCATGTGACACAGCGGCGGCGGCACAAATATGGCGGCCGGAAAAATCGAGACGGCTAACACACCCGGCGACCGACCGTCAGAGCCCGCGGCGGTCCAAAACGGCCCGGATTACCGAGAAGGTCGCCTTGTCCCCACTTGGCCGGCTACTCGCGTCCCTCGAGACCCTGTCTTTGTCCCTCCTCGCAGGGGGAACCCTCTTTTCACACAGTCTCTGTTTTCCAGTGTCCCTCCCGCTAACGCTGTCTCGCTGTCTCGCTCTCACTACGCTGTCTCTGCCTCGCTCTGCCACGCTATGCCTCGCTCTCTCTCTCTCTCTGTCACCGTGACTGGCAGCCTCCCGCAGGGCTACCCTTTCCGGTTTTGTTTTCTCGAGAGGTTCGAACCGAAGCCGGATCCCGTGCGGTGTTCGAGGAAGACGCCGCACCCGAGGACTGCACTCTCTCTCTCAGTGCCGTCACCGCCTCGATCGACGTAAACGTTCGAAACGATGCGGACTGCGGGCGGTCACACACGCGATCCTACCCTCGACCTGGCGCGACACGTACGCTGACCACCGAGGAGCCCAACGAAAACCCGTGACCACCGTGACCAGAGATCCCGGAGACAGAAACAGTGCACGCCTCGGAATCACGGGTCATGCACACCGATATCTATCTCTCTAGCACGCACGCACGCCGTATCGTCGTCACCAGCGACAGAAGACACGCGCTGCCACTTTTGGCCCGTGGAATTTCGCGAGATAGATATTGCACCGTGCCGACGCGCTCCGCCTCGGGCTGCCTGGCGCCATCTTGCGGCCACGCTGCGAAGACTGTCTGTCCTCCAGATTCAATCTACCTAACGTCTCGCACGGTTTTTCTTTTTTCCATCTTTACGCGGCGATTAGAAATTCTTTCGAGTTAGCAATGATACACAAGAAGAAAATGTATGTCTATTGCGTTCACGACGACAGGGATAGAATTTTGTTTCGATTCCGAGGAAATTAATCGGTAGACTGCGGATTTTAAGGATTCTCGACAGAAATAAAACGGGAACAATTTGGGACAGTAGAACGATTGAAAGAATTCAAGAATGCCGATTTTCAATTGTATCATTAGCGTATATATACGCCCAATTTTCCTGGTCACCGAAGCCGTATATGTACGCTCAATTTATTTTTTCTTATAATGCTGAAACATGAAGTTCTTCTTTTACTTGTAGTCATTCTTGTACTTAAATATAATAAAAAAAGAAGTTTGGTGATAAAGGCCTTCTTTTCATATTTCCTCATGACGCAAATGGGTTAAAACTGTTCGTGAGGAGGAGAAATTTTTACTTGGCTCCTGTGGATTGCAATTCGTGCATAGAAATATTATTTATTAACTGTTTTTATGCCCGCAATTTTTGCGGGTTTTGTAGGAGGGGTTGTTCATCTGCTACAGATGAACTGATTGATTTGTGACCATTAGGAGATAGGGGATGAGTCATTACGAGGGTCTGTATGTGTGCAGGTGTCTGCATTATCGTGGGAGGAAGCAGTTGTTGGTACAGTTGGTCACGACAACAAAATGGTTGGGTACCAACAGCCCTGTGCCAGGGAAGCACTTCTTGATCCACACATTCTGTGTGATTAATTGCCAATGCCAGGAGTTCACTATTGCCTCGGAGCAACGTAATAAATTAGCTGAAGACTTAAATTAGGGACATAACAATATTCACAGAATGATCAAGACAAAGCATTTTCTTTGGGGGGAATATTTTATAATTTAGATAGTATGCCCTCAAATTTTATACAATAGTATCAATTCCATCCTATAACTCTCCTATTCTCCTCAAAAATAGTCTCACGAGAGATTTTCATTTTACACTTCGGTTCAACTTAATGTTTTTTGGTTCACATATTCTGGGACATGTATAAAACAGTCCCAGGGAAATAATAAAATTGATTATATTTGAGGGAGGAAGTGGACGAATTTTTATTCCAGGATTGTAAGAAGGTGAACAGACGATGGAGTTTCAAGAGGCTTCGATTGGGACTGGTTTCATCAGCCAGACAGTGAAATGGAAGATGAGATGAACCATGCGACTCGTCCGTCCTTGAACCTCCGCTTCCTCATAAGCTCCTAGTCCGTTGAACGTTTCTGTTTCTTTCAGAGCCACTGAAGCGGCAAATCTTCCTTCCTCTGGAAACCAGCGAACTGCAGAAACCATTGAAGGGTCCTCTTGCTGCGTTCCTAATCCTCCTGGAATCGTCTTCAGCGGCTAACTCGTGAACCATTTCTCCAACATGTCGACTGTAACGCTCATGCGAATCAATAAAATACAAATCTTCGAAAACTATTCAATCATTATTAACCCTTACACTTTCCTCGGAACGAAAATCCAACCACCATCTTCTGTTTCGGATACTGTGAAATTTGTTCTCTCCTTCCGTTTCCGCTTTCTCCCTGTTCCCCTTCTATGAGATGCACTTTTCCCAATTCTGAATTACAAATGATAAATCGTGGCGATTTAAAGTGTATAGCAAAAATGGGTGAAATATTATAGTGGCAATTCTTATTTTTTGGAGCATTTGATAACACTTGGTGATCTTGTTTAGGCGTTGAAGTCACGCATTTTTCAAGTCGCTGTTGTATTGTATGACTAGGATTTTTAAAGTGAAAGCGACGCCTGTTTCTTGCAACGGGCACAGACAATTTTTGTCTCGCATAAAGGCCTGCAGCGTGGGGCAGTCCCTTGTTTAAAAATTCGAGGGCCAGGCGATTTTCGAGGAAAGTCGGAAGGAGGAACACGAAGGGATGAGTCGACTGCGCCCGTCTCCATGTTACCCTGGTCAAAGATGTTTCGTATTACACGTGGCTGTAAGCCAGAGAACCACCCTGGATAGCATCGAGCCCGCAGCAACAAAGGGGGGGCCTCTGTTTCGGGGAAATGCACGGGAACGGGACGCCTCGTTCATAATTTTATGCTGTACTCATGTAAAATTAGCATATTAATAAGAAAGACGGCGACAGCGGTCAGGATAGCAGGATGAACTCGCAGGAGGATCCTCTGCTCCTCCTACCACCTCCAAGGATCCTTCCCTTGCTCCTCGGCTCTGCTGCGACCCTATTCGCCGAGTCTCCGCATTTAGAACTCAATGGAGCGAATCTAATTGCAGTTATTACGATAATGCTCGGCCTGGACACCCTCGAACGATGCGCGCAATGTGCGGGCAAAATTAATGACCGCTGCGCGAGACCTGTAATTTTTCAAAAATAGAAGCACCGTGCGAAATGTGATCAGATATTCTTTTGGAAATCTGTCGGTTTATGCGACCGACTATGAGTCAATATTAGACGCGAAGAATGATTCTTTGTATTCACGGCTAATTAATAGTTCATTTCGAATATGTACAGTTAGAGAGGAGCTTGTGGAAGACATTGTGGCTCCATCTAGGGAGATCACGTGATACAAGTTGGCAGAGATTGTTGGTGCAGGAGGTATAGACGATGTGTAAAAATAAATACGGTACTTGATGTAATTTTGAGCGTAGCAACATTTTGAGAGGCTCGGGAGATACGCATGATCACAGACGAGGTGCAGGAGTAGACACTGTATCGGGTTTCGTGTCTCGCGATCTGAAATACCGACATCGTTAACGACTCGATTCCTTACGCCCTCTGCGCTGACGAACGATAAATGTTGGAACTAGATCCACGAGAACCTTGGACCATATACCTATACTAAATGATGAAGATGTGACTAATGAATGTCGTACACAGGTACGGCCTGTCTACCGGCCTAAACCAACCAGAGAAAATTCAAGTATTCGACAAAGGCAACATGAAGAACCCAAATCGAGCTTAAAGCTTATTGAAATGTGGACACAATGACTTATAGGCGCTTCAAGTACCTCGGGTACTCGGAGGGACCCTCGATCGGAGGAATGCCAACTATAAGCAAAAAATATCAATTTTAGAATCGGAACCTTTTAAAGTTCAGAAGTAAATTTCGATGAGAAATAAACAAAAAAATTCACGATGTTCATTGAATGAGGTAATCCGTAACCCGAAGGTAATCCGAAACAAAAACTGAGTGTTTCGGTTAATAATTGAAAGGAGCTTGCCGAGAAGGTGAAGGAGGGCCAAGGGTAAACAAGGGAAGCATTGAAGGCCACTTGGCCCGTCTCGAGCTAGCATAAAGTAAATTCAGACACAATTCGATTAAGTACACAAGTTTTTATAATCAGTATGTCTTAAATTCTATTTCACAATGTTCTCGGAAATTATAAATGAGCAGCTATTAGCTCGATATTATTCTCTATTTGTAAGACACTTGAAGTTGTTACAAATAGAGAATAATACCGATTGCCCGGGTCTCACCACGAGGAGGTTGCTGCACAAGAGACCCGAAAGGAAGCCAGAACGAATTCTATACGCTTCCTTCTGACTCCCTTTCTTACAACGTCGCTTTCGAGTCTTACAAACTAAATTTCGCAGCGTATGTCGAGTAATTATTGCGGAGCAAAAGGTGTGAATCGGAGAAGAAGTCTCCGATCCACGAGGGATCAAGAACGAATCAGGCAGAAGGCTCTGATTCTTTCAATGAGAGAAACAAAACCGAACCAGAGCAGAAGGCTCTGGTTCGAGGGTGACGCGACGCGTACAATGCTTGCAGCCCAACTCCAGCCAGTACCGATACCCGACGTGTCCACACGAAGAACGATGGCCGAGAGAAGCGTTCAAACGATACCCATTTCCCCCACCCACCTGTCGCCAGGCAACGACTAGCGTTGAGGCGACTCGGGTGGACTTACGGCAGAGAGGATTTTACACGAGTGAACAGGTCTCTCGTACATCCCTCTCAATGTTTCTTCGCCGAGTACCGGTACCAACCGGTCTGGTACATACAAGCAAGGCCGACACAGCCTAAGGCTGTGTCGGAGTCAAAAATCGAACCGAGCAAAGTGAAATTATGGCAATCATTACTCGACATTATTACAACGACGATGAACAAATCTTAAAAACTAACGTACGCATGCAAGTCGAGCAATTATTGTGGACAAAAGAAGGAAACTGAATCAGGCAAGTCTCTGAACAATGCGAGACAAAATAAAAGCAAGCGAATTTAACAAAGTGAATCTAACACAATAATTGCTCGACAACTAATACTAACTTATAAATAATATGACGTCTTCGTACCACGTGTTGTCTTCGTTCGACCATAAAATTTCTCATCTGTTGTACTCGCTCTGAAACAGACTAATAATAATTAGGCAAGATACAACGGAGGAATCGAAGTAATAGAAGCCGACGAAATAAAGAACAAACGATGACCCCGTACACGAGTACGGCCTACCTAACACGCACAAGAGTGCGAAATCTAACCAGCTCACGAGAGCCAAACCTAACACCAGCTCACGAGAGCCAAGCTAACCCCGTACACGAGTACGGCCTACCTAACACGCACAACAGTGCGAAATCTAACCAGCTCACGAGAGCCAAAATAACCCCGTACACGAGTACGGCCTACCTAATATGCACAAGAGTGCGAATCTAACCGGCTCACGGGAGCCATAACAACCCCGTACACGAGTACGGCCTACCCGACACGAAACTAAGAGTAGATGAAGTCAGAACTTCCATCTACTGAGGTGGCGCTTCGGGGCGCCCCGGGTTCGCCAATACCCGTACTCACCCACAGCAGTGAGTCCCTGAGGGACCTCCGTTCGGAGGAATACCAATTTTAAATCAGATAGATAAATTTTAAAAGAGGAACTTTTGAAAGTTCAGGAGTAAATTTCAATTGGAAAGATGAACAGTTCCATTCGAAAATAAATCTAACGAGATAGGGACGCAACGACCTAAGGCTAGGGTCGCCCCGGGTTTGCCAATACCCGTACTCACCCACGGCCCCGACCGTGAGTGAGCCCCTCGAGGGACCTCCGTTCGGAGGAATACCAATTTAAAACCAAATATATAAATGTTATAATAGGAACTTTTGTAAGTTCAGGGGCAAATTTCAATTGGAAAGAATAACAATTCCAATCGAAAATAAATCTAACGAAATAGGGACGCAACGACCTAAGGTTAGGGTAGCCCCGGGTTTGCCAATACCCGTACTCACCCACGGCCCCGACCGTGAGTGAGCCCCTCGAGGGACCTCCGTTCGGAGGAATACCAATTTAAAACCAAATATATAAATTTTATAATAGGAACTTTTGTAAGTTCAGGGGCAAATTTCAATTGGAAAGAATAACAATTCCAATCGAAAATAAATCTAACGAAATAGGGACGCAACGACCTAAGGTTAGGGTAGCCCCGGGTTTGCCAATACCCGTACTCACCCACGGCCCCGACCGTGAGTGAGCCCCTCAAGGGACCTCCGTTCGGAGGAATACCAATTTTATGTCAAAAATGTAATATAATATAATTTCGAGAAGAGATAGTTTTAAAAAGTCCCGACGCAAATTCTAATTAGAAATACAGTAATAATAATTGACGGCGTTCGTTGAATGAATAGGCATTCGAAAACAGAAAGTGTATATTTGAATTGTTACTTACATAGAGCTGCTGAAGGTTGACCAAGGTGAGCGGAGAAAGCTTCCGAGAACCTCGCTGTTTCCAAGAAGCCCACCCCGAGCTAGCTTAAGGTGGACCAGGGAAGTATTAAATGACCGTTGGTCCACCCTAAGCTAGCTAAAGGTGGACCAAGGCTGACCAGTGATGTCCAGTGCAGCTCTGGAGGGTCCCTGGTCAACTCGAAGGCAGGCAAGAGTAGGCCAGGGAGGTCAGGGTAGGCCAGGGCAGCTCTGGAGAACCTCTGGTCAACCCCCAAGGTCCTTCGCCCTTGAGGTCCCGAAGCACTCCCGCTCCCTCCGGAGTGCGCCGCTCGACTGACTGACTGAGCGCGGCCGCCGAGATCAGGTGCGCGGTGCGCGGTGCGCAACTCCCCCACCCCAATTAATTTCGGTAGATCTCGATCGCCGTGATAGTAATTATTGATAAATTTGTTATTTCTGGCTGTTTAATGTTTATAACAATTTCTTTTGGTAACGATGTTAACAAGCACTCCCTTGGCCATCTTGCTATCTAATTTTTTAGCAAAAATAAGTAGTAGATCTCGAGATACAGAGTAACTTTTAAACCATGAATATTCGTACGCATTAATTTATCGAACGCAATTCACTGATAAATTTATTATATCTGGCTGTTTAATGTTTATAACAATTTCTTTTGGTAACGATGTTAACAAGCACTCCCTTGGTCATATTGCTATCTAATTTTTTAGCAAAAATAAGTAACAGAACTCGAGATACAGAGTAACTTTTAAACCATGAATATTCGTACGCATTAATTTATCGAACGCAATTCACTGATAAATTTATTATATCTGGCTGTTTAATGTTTATAACAATTTCTTTTGGTAACGATGTTAACAAGCACTCCCTTGGTCATATTGCTATCTAATTTTTTAGCAAAAATAAGTAACAGAACTCGAGATACAGAGTAACTTTTAAAACATGAATATTCGTACGCATTAATTTATCGAACGCAATTCGCTGATAAGTTTATTATTTCAGGCTGTTTAATGTTTATAACAATTTCTTTTGGTAACGATGTTAACAAGCACTCCCTTGGCCACCTTGCTATCTAATTTTTTAGCAAAAATAAGTAGTAGATCTCGAGATACAGAGTAACTTTTAAACCATGAATATTCGTACGCATTAATTTATCGAACGTAATTCGCTGATAAGTTTATTATTTCTGGCTGTTTAATGTTTATAACAATTTCTTTTGGTAACGATGTTAACAAGCACTCCCTTGGCCACCTTGTTATCTAATTTTTTAGCAAAAATAAGTAGTAGATCTCGAGATACAGAGTAACTTTTAAACCATGAATATTCATACGCATTAATTTATCGAACGCAATTCGCTGATAAGTTTATTATTTCTGGCTGTTTAATGTTTATAACAATTTCTTTTGATAACGATGTTAACAAGCACTCCCTTGACCATCATGGCATCTAATTTTTTAGCAAGAATTAGTAATAAAACTCGGAATACGTTGCTCTTTGAGCACCTAACAAAAGTGTAAATAATCTATCACCAATAACTACAAAACAAAAACAGCCTTGAACATTTACTTTCTGATACAAATTCCTTGAAGACAAATGTTTTTCTAACTATACAGAACATAGAGCCTTCAAAAGTGTTCTTCGTTATTAAATGATTTACAGTACTCTGTAATAAATAAATTGCTATTATTTTTAAAAATATAGAAAGCATTATATTTTCTAAAATTATACAAGAGACTGATGCTCTCGTATACTTTCAATATAAAAGCCAGCGTTCAGATCTGCGACGCTTTGCAATTAGAATAGACATTCAATTTTCCTAATACTCTAAACAAAAGAAATTTTTTAACGCTAAAGGAGCACAATCGCAGAAAAAGGAAGATCCCTTCGCACAAAAGGAAAGCAGCCTCCAACTTGATTTCGGCGCTGAACTCTGAGTCCGCCATAGTCTCCTGTTCGCAGGGATATCACTTTTCATTTTTTTCATATCTCCACGTCGATTTTCGGCGTTTCTGGGTCACGTATCTGTTCCGAACACCTCTCCACCTCCCGTTCCTCCAATAAACAATAAACTGCCCGACAACAACCCATCAACAATCCCACGAACACTAGACTAGCCTTCATCCGAAATTACTCGCTAATCACAAGTTTCGTACGAAAACACTTAAACAAAGAACGTCTCGACATCCACGGACATTTCCAAAATTACTAAAATTCATTCCCTTTTAGTTTACTCAAAGAAACGCCCGAGGAAATATTGCTGGCGTGTCATTGAAAGATTTCCGACTAAAATGACCATTGTCATTGACACAGTGGATAATGTTTTCATACGCGCATAATAGCTTGTACTTCTTTTGAATTTAATTTCCTATGTGTATTAATAGACTGTGTAGTAATTATAGGGGAAGGTTGATTGAAATGAAATGAGGCACTCGTTCTCGAAACGTTTAGGAATATTTTATTCGTGTGTTTTGTTTGTTGTGCTATCCGACTGGGCTAATGAAGGATCCTTCGCGGAATGCTGCGTTCCTGGTACCGAACGTATCGTGATTTACTCTTGGCACTGGCTTTTCTCCCTTTCTTTTCCTCGTCCGTGAGCCTCCTACACGAAACAGACACGGGGCTGCGCGGCACACGAGACAACAGCTCGCGAATTATGCGATCCTGGTTCCAGATGTATCGAGAACGATTCGACCTTCTCCATTTTGATGCCTGTAAACTCACCAATGGCTTCTCTCTAGCACGTTGTAACACCCCGACTCTCCAATTCCATTAAATTATTCGCTCGAAGAAGTCGCCATTCACCCGACAAAAACTCTGAACGAACAATTTCTAAACAGTCCCCCTCTTCAACAATTTCTAAACAGTCTGCATGTAAATTTTAGAATTACATGTTGTAACATCGAGTTCACAATTATATAAAAATCGTTTCCGATGAAATAATCGGTGGCCCTCGCGTATCTAATGAATAAATACGTAACGAATCGAAACGGGGTACGGTACGTATTCTAAATTACGTAAACGATGCAGGAATAGATTTGTAAGCTGGAAAATTGCAGGATTCATTTTTTCTTTTTTTTTTTCTTGTCTCTTTTTGCGGTGGAACGTTGTTAAATAACGCCGACCCAGCCGGATTTTGCTAACGAGGAAGTGTAAAATGTTTAATGGAACGTGACTGTGAAAGCCTCGAGAAGGGTACCGCGTGAACAGAAGCGCATTTGATGCCATATTACATGCGCAGTGTAAACAACTCCGTTACATCGGCCGAGCAGGAGAATAAAGCGGCCGAGGAGGTGAACATGGCGGGAAACGTGGCCAACCAGAGGCACATATTGGCGCGAAGCAAGTGCATCATTCTTATTTATCGGTTGCAAAACGGCCGCGCAATTGTTTCGCCGGAACATCGTCTCCAAATCCCGCGCACCTCGTCATAACGTTATTTAAAAAAAAATGTGTCACTATTTTTAAAAAAATAATCATCGAATTTATCGAGCTGTGAATCAACACCCACTGAAAATTGACCACTTATCCTTTTATTATTCCTTTTATTTTATTTTACCACTTATCCTGAAATTTAGTCACGAAATTAATTGTTTCGTGAGCTATTTTTAAAAAAATAATCATCGGACTTATCGAGCTATGAATCAACACCCGCTGAAAATTATCAGTTGTCCTCCTCCATTTTCGAAATTTAGTCACGAAATTAATTGTTTCGTCAGCTATTTTTTAAAAAATGATCATCGGATTTATCGAGCTGTGAATCAACACCCACTGAAAATTTACCACTTATCCTCCATTTTTGAAATCTAGTCACGAAATTAATCGTGAGCTCCAAATTCAAAATAAATTTCTTCTAATTTCTCGAACTTTGAAAAAATAAAATAGGAAGGTATGGTGTTAAAGCTTCCCCTTCCTCTTAAATTAATTACTTAGGGTCGCATTTGCACGAGTCAATACGGCAACGTCGTGATTTATAATTTGTCATGCAATTTGTATGCTTTGGACAACAACTAATTCTGGATCAATTCATATGTTTGGATCACTGATTGTATTGAATCTTGTGCGCGATGATTTTTGAATCATTTTCTGAGGTACGATGCTTGAGACGTTTCCGGTGTTTCGTGGAGGCGGTCGGATAGAGGAATTCATATCTCTCATATATCGCAAGATAGGGAAGTAGAACGTTCAGGAGCATCGAGTTATGGCGAAGCATACATATTTTCATGGAGTGCAGCATCTCACCATGGCAACACCCTAGCCGCCATCATGAGCTGCTACACCGTGTAATTAGGAGATAACGTCGCATAAAGCGAATCATAATACGAAAGGAATCAGGGGGAAACAAATAATCGAATAAAAATTAAATATACTGATCATTAACATCTGTCCAGAATTAATTAGACTCTATCGTGACAATCGTGGTCATATTTATAATAAAATACAAAATAGTAATTTTTGTTTTCTATTTACACTTGTCTGTTTCTCGTACCACCACGAAGCATACACATCGGGGAATCTAATATTCACCTCGCAACTGCGGATGAAATCCTGTTCAAAATGCGTAGGTGTATCTTGTTGAGGGAGAAGCGTGAGCGACCATCTGAATCCCAGAACTATAGCTCCTAGTTTTGGATGCGGACATAAATAATTAAAATACTAAATCAATTGGGTGAAATAAATTTCCTAGGAGGGACGTCCTAGAAACCTATTGTTAGGTTTCAGCCTAATTTGTTGGGTTCAAACTTTTTGTCACAGCCCTGCATACTATGCCAAAGACTCCTTCATGACAACAGTGCCCTTCAAACCACCGTAGCGGTCACAGAAATTAATTTCCTACACTTGTAACAGGGACAAAGCTATTGGGTACCTATCACCAGGTTTGATCTCAATTCTCTAGGTCCCAAAATTTTCCAAAGGGCCCCAAATTTTTGTCCAAGTCCCGCACAGTATGCTAAAGATGTCCTTCGTACGAGAAAGCCCTACCGGCCACCACCTGGCCGCAATAATTAATTTCCTGCACCTCTAATTGCGACAACGTTTTTGGGTACCTATCGCTAGGTTTGACCCAACTTTGCTGGGTCCTTTGACATTTCCCACGGACCCCAATTTTTCCTCAGGTCCTGGGCACTGGCCAAAGGTTCCTGTCGAGCAAGACGGGCCTGTGGACCACGGATGACCGCGTGAAGCCGCTATAGCAATCGCCACGTCACCAGACGCACGTCGCCAAGACCATGGGTGATCCCTAGCAAAAACCCGTTCCTCCCACTGAAGGAAGAGGTTGGTGGGACGAGGTTGTTCGGCTGGTGGTCTGCCCTTTCGGGAACCGTGGAGCGGTTGATTCAGAGGAGCGCGGGAAGCCGGAGGGAAGAGATTCCCAAGGCCAAACGAGCTCCATCCACCTGCTGCGTTCCTGCTGAAAATGCGTGGGCGCGGTCTCCCCGAGGGCTGGCCGAGGCCAGGGAAGGTCGCACCCTTTTTCGGCTGGCGTGTGTCTAGCCCTTTCGTCCAACCTCTCGCCCGACCATCTGTCCCCTACCAAAACCCGGGGCTGGAGCAACGCTCGACCGTTGTCCCCCCGAGCTCTCCCCGTCTTCCTCCGTTGCGAGATCCTTCGGAAACGACCCGTTTCCCCAAAGGGATTTCCGGCGCACGCGCCGATCATCGGTGCCCCCCGGGGTGGGGTGAGGGGACGGTTATTAGCAGAGGCTTCATTCGGATCAGTCCGGTCTCGGCTGACGCTTCTGGCAACCGTGGCAGGAACTCCTACCACCTCTACGACCCGTTGCCATGGTGCTACCTACGCCTCCGTGTGTGCGCGCCTGCCTGATACACCCACGCACGTTTCACCAGCAAAGCAGCGTCGAAAAGTTCGAGCGAAACCGATCCCATCACGCTCGAGGCAGACAGGGTGTCAAGAGGACACCGGGCAACTGTTCGTTTGACCCCCTGTCCCATATTCGGCGTAGCATATCAAAGGGTTGCCGAATTTCTTTGTTTCATTGATACTGGCCACGGAAGTCCTACAATATTTAATCTAGGTCATATGAATTCTTTGGCACATTTTTCCAGTGGTCTTATAATTTTTTCCTGAACCCCACAACCCTTTATCTAGGTCCTAGAGCGATCTTTTTCACCACTGGAAGGTTCTCCGAGATCTGGCAATTTTTTCTTGAACCACACAACCCTTTATCTAGGTCCTAAAGTACTTTTCTTGCCACTAGAATGGTCTCCTAGATCTGGAAATTTTTTCAGAGGTCTTATAATTTTTTCTTGAACCTCACAACCCTTTATCTAGGTCCTAGAGTGTCTTTTTTCACCACTAGAAGGTTCTGCGAGATCTGGCAATTTTTTCTTGAACCCCACAACCCTTTATCCAGGTCCTAGAGTGTCTTTTTTCACCACTAGAAGGTTCTCCGAGATCTGGCAATTTTCTTGCAGTGCTCAAAATTGTGTTTACAGGTCCTACAATGTTTTTCCAGGAACCTAGAGTATTGTCTGTGGTTCCTATAATCTTTTCAAGACCCTACAATTTTATCCGAGGCCCAGGTACCATTTCTGCCGGCCATTTGTAGCTTGTGGAGGTTTTCCGATATTTGTAACACATTTTACAATATTCGGTTGATAATTTCTTTTTAGGCTCGACAGGTTTCCTGAATTATAAAATTGCTGTCGCAAAATATACAATGTTCTATAGCTGATTTCTCCAAGCCCTCCACGAAACCTGACACCAAACGCGTGATTTAGTGACACTCGAAGAGAGAGGGAGCCCTAACAGGGTGTACCCTTAGGGTGCCGGACATCTGTGGGAGTAAATAACGATTTGCACACATTCCGAGCACCACACCCTCCGCTCTCGCTCAAAATCGACACCAGGTGATACCTACCAACTCGGTAGAAAACCCCATAGTCCGGTATGGGTCCTACAATTCCTTTCCAAGGACCTAGAATACGTTCTACAGAGCCCACATATTTTTCAAGGGAGCTATGCGTGCCCTACGATTTTTTCCCGAGGCCCAGCGACTCTTTTCGAGCAGACTTTGCGCAGAGCACGTGGAATACGGTCTATCCACGGATTCCACGGCCAAGTTCACGGGCGTCCACGTTCCCGTCTCTCCGTTACGTTCCTTGGACTTCCTGTGTTCCTGTTCAAAGAGCGGGGGCGGCTCCCGCGGAGGGCAGGCCGTCAAACATGCGGGGCGGAACCATGACATAAAGAGGCGGTGCGGAATCGCGAGCTCGCGTTGACGAACACGTCCTGATCTAAATTGAACTGATCCTGGCCCCGGATCAGGCAGGCTCTCCCGCCGTCTTCTCTCTTCGGCCGGCTGGCTTCGCGGACGGGTCGAGCCTGTTCACGGGACGAGAGCCTCGCTCTGCCAGAAGGTTGTTCTAAGGCGGAAACGCCCAGACGTTAGGTGTATCTGCGTGGCGTTGCCGATGTACGCCCAGGAGACGGGTAGGTGCTCTTCTTAACCCCAGGACACCTCCACCAAGTAACCAGAAGCGCCTGTGTTGCCTCGTTAACGTCGCTGTTTCGCTGACTCGTTGACAAGACTCGCTCTGTCAAGCATTTAGGTGACTTCGGTACTCCGAGGGTTGACGAGAATGACAGGGGATGATGTTTGCGAGAAGAAGACCGGTTGTTAGAAAGTGGTGAGAATTATTCGGGAGATCACTGTAGCAGCATTTTGTTGAAGAGTGACGTCTGATCTTTAGGGTTTTGGAGACAATGACTTAGGTCCTTTGGGAGTTATTATCGGTGATGTGATTTATTAAAGGGTGGTCTATATTGGTGAGGGGAATTATTGTAGCATCTTGCTGAAGAGCGACGTCTAATCTTGAAGATTTGAGAGAATAGCTAATGGATAAATAATTGTAGAACAATCTCTCGGGAGAGCAGAATTTAAAATAAAAATTACTGTCGTGGGGATGACGTGTACTTTCTGTATTTTCTATCATTGAACTAGTTCAGAGTAGCAAGTCAATAATTTTATTAATTCAGAAGACGAACGCCAAAAGATGTATGTACAAAATATCCTGAAGTGGGTACAAGTTTCAACCATGAATGGCCGTACTATATTTTTGTACCCTTACGTAGTTCCATTAATTATTTATGGAATATCAGGAAATCTATAACCGTACATATCCTATGTCATTTTTTAGGGTTAACAGCCTATTACTGCAGTGCTTTATATTATTAGACTATTTATTTTGATGTGCTTTGAGGATACACGAAAATCGATACACACTGCAACGATGGAATTATTGCGGTGACATTTGACCTTGATGTTTGATAATCATTTGTGGTGGCGGATATTCTGATGGGGTAAGGTGGTCCCTCGTTCCCCACAACACGGCGATCCATTAACCCTCCGAACCGCCTCCTGGTGGGGGATGAAACCGGTTCGTGCCACCCCTAGGGTTGTCGCACCCCAATTCGGTAGCCCGTCGATCTCCTCGCCGCTCATTCGCCCCTGATCACCTTGTTTACCGTTGTATTATCCAGAATTCTCGTTTGGCTCATTTGTTATTCTCTCGTTTGACGATTATAGTCCAATTCCTCTCTGCCTTCAGTTCGGACAACACGCGGATACACTCTCCATGGCAGAGAATTTATGTTACCCTAACACTTTTGTGTGTCATCCAATAATCACCTCGAGGCTCATGGTATCCTGATACCGGTAGGTTACCAATAGCGAAGCAATCTGTTTCCAGATTAATCCTGGGGTCCTGTATAGAGTGTTGCTAACTGGATTCGAGCGATTTGTATTGTTCAGTATACACGAGGAATAGAGAAAGCGACGAAATGCTTGCCGGCAACGTAAACGCTCTTCCATCATGTATAAGATGGAAGAGCGGTAGCATTACGAGGGGTAGATATGAATATTAATTACATTGTGGGTGACACTGTACAGGCGGCCATCATCCGGCAGGAGGTGTGCCCTTGTAGGCCGAATAAAAGGGACTAAAAACCCTTTGCTGAATCCCAGCTTCCAGGGCTGGTGTATTCACTAGGAACAATACCTAGGGATTTTACAAAGTACTAAAGATTATTGCAAAACATTATAGGAGCGATATAAAAATTGTGAGAATGGCGGAGAATGTTTCGGGGCCCGAGAAAAAATTCACAGGCCGTGCAAAAATATTCTACAACCCAGGACATTGCAAGGTAGACGGAAAAATGTCTCAGGGTCTTGAACAAAAATTATAGAACCCGGGAAAAAATTGCGGAGCATCCAGAGAAAATGCGGGGCCGAGGAAAAATATTGTAGGGCATAGAAAACAATGCGTACAGTCTAAAAAAAATTGTGACTGCAGAAATAAAAAAACAATTCACAGGCCGTGCAAAAATATTCTACAGCCCAGAAGGACATTGCGAGGTAAACGACAAAATATCTCAGCGTCTTAAACAATAATTATAGAACCCGGGAAAAAATTGCGGAGCCTCCAGAGAAAATGCGGGGCCGAGGAAAAATATTGTAGGGCATAGAAAACAATGTGTACAGTCTAAAAGAAAATTGTGACTGCAGAAATAAATTGTAGGGTTGTCGAAGACCTTGGGTCCAGACATAAATCACTGGATCCGTGAACGAAAAATTGCGGGTTCCCCCAGGAAAAGTGGTAGGGTCACCGAACGACGTCCGAAAAATGTCGCAGGCCCCAGGGACAAATAAAATAATGTCGATCGATAGTGTCAGTCTCATCGCTAAACAGCGTCTTCGATCGGCGCGTTCCGAACCCCGTCGCGTTCCTCTGCAGGATGTTATCCTGTGAAAAAAGCGTGGGTGGAATCCCGACGAGGCGAACCCTTTCTCTCCAACTCCGTTCTCGGCGCATTCCAGGCTCGGCCTTGGGTCGATGGCAGAGAGGCATAGTCGGAGAGAGGGAGAGAGAGAGAGAGAGAGAGTGAGTCTCGGCGCATAAGGGTCTCTGTATACTTGCCGGAGCCGGCGTTAGTATGAATACTACCGCGTTTTCCTGCTTCATATTAGCCGGGACCGTCGCTGGCAACCTGAGAAGGCGCTCGAGATGCTCGCAACAAAAGCTAAGACCCGCACACAGCGGGGGTTCGCTACCTAACTCTCGAACAGTTTACTCCCCTCTACACCCCGGGGATGCCTATGCATCCGCTGAGAGCTGGGCAAGCCGTTGGGCATCCGTTTTCGGCCGCCCGACACGGGTCGCCGGCACCGGCGGCCGCCAACTGGCAGAGGCCGCGTGGCATCGGCCGCCGGTGCCACCACAGCATCCGCCTCACAATCCATGTTCGAAGTAGAGAAAAGAATATTGTTCATCTGAGTTGTAATGTTAAGAAGTAATGGTTCAAACTATAATCTAATTTAACGATGGAACGATGAAAATCAGCTTCACAAATCAATTTTAGCATAGTTAAATTATATCTTATATCTTATAAGTGATTATATAAGTCAAAACTCCGGAGAACAAGTTTAAAATGATTAGAATTCATTGGTTTGCAAGGTGTGTTCGAAAGCTGGTGGAAATAGTGGAAAATTGGAAAAGTGGAAATATACGTATAACATTTGGTTCGCAAGCATCTACGGTTGTAAATCTTAGTACGCTAACGGTGTACAAGGTTCCGCATGTGCTGCATTCGGCTGGCTTAAAAATTACGAAAGTGCTGGGTACAATCGGAAGGATTTTTGATTTATGACGTCCATGGTCGGTAGGTCGTCGACAGGGATTTTCATACCTGGCCTTGGTCGCGTGCTTGTCGCGTCGTACGTAAGGTCTTACGACGCAACCCAAAAAAAACCATTTTAATGTCGCCATTCTTTCAGTGCCACCATTTTTGGGGAGTCTATCGTTAGATCTGCCTATGCCCATCTCAGCCGCGCCCGCAGTCCCAGTGTTTTGGCTTCGACGTAACACGCAACATAGTATGTGTGACCGCTGTAGCCAATATCTCGACTATAGCCGAAAGTACGTGTGAAACGAGGCCTGTCCCTTGCACTCTGATCCAATCGGCCGCGCATTCGTACCTATGCTCTGACCAACGAGACCGAGGCAATGAAGCACCCAGCGTGCGTCCTTTGCTAATTGTCTTGCAAGGGTAACTTCAACTCTGTCGCACTCGAGCGCTTATGTTTACGTCTACTGTCTCGTCTCATTGGACAAGATATAGATACGCCATCGCATTCCTGCCCGGGAACCTTGCATCTAATCATCTTTAAGTCATTATGGACAAGAATTCAGAAGTTTTCCATGTACATTTTTTCGTGTCGTAAGACAAAACGATGCAATTTATGTGGAATTAATTCTTCTTATTCTACAAATTATCATGTGATTGAGTCCTGAGGATTTCTTCCACTTTCACTTGGACCACAACATATTTCAATGTCATCAAAATTCGAGACATAGTCCCCCAAAAATGATCGAATTCACAAGGCATGATCCCCTTCCTAACGTGGATACTTCCTTAAAAAAAAACAACTATTCTCGTTTTTACAATATATGTACAATTTAGGTTAATATATAAGGATGTGTGATGCTGTTTCACGAAGAGGCAGGTACGGTTCCTATTTCCATAATGTTGTAGAGGAGGGATACCGATAGTTTACCTAAGGAGCTGTAGAGCCCCGAGAAACCTTTTTTTTTTTTTGTGCCACGCACAGCAGGGAACTGTCAACGCGGTCTCGAAAGGCCATCTGGTAATGATCAGCCGCTTGCTCGGCCGACGGGCAACGGCGGCCGGTGGGATCGCTCTAACGCCGGGACGGCGGCGCCCGTTTTACGACAGATAATCGGTAACACGGCATTTGGACCTATAGTCCCCACGTAAAACCCTCCGGTCCCGGCAAGTATACAGAGACCCTAAATTTTCCCGGCATTCCGTTTTCCTCCCAAGTCCGGCTTTCTTCATCCCGAAGGGCTGCCGCCGCGAAACGACAGTTTCCGAAGAACGGGACGACGGAACAGAGCAACATGAGTCCCTAAGGACTCGCGTCGTCCACGATCCCAACAACACGCCGGTACACCTTCTCTTCGGGGATACTCGCCTGCTTCGAATATGTGAATATATTTTATTCAACCCTTTCCCTCGGGCACGGGATTAAATTATTTCTGTCGCGGGGTTGCGGACGGTCCCTGTCCCATTGTATCGAGCGGGTAGCCTAGCAGCCCGCAACACGACCAACACCGTCCAACGTTCGAGGCGGCTTCCAGCACGGTTCCAGGCTTTCGAAAATACCAGTCGGGGCTGCGCCGGTTGCGCGGGGACTGCGCAGGAATTTGGTGCGACCACCAGCTTGCTCCTGCTCGCCTGGGATCAGGGGATCAAACCAATAGACTGCCGATAGCCCCTTCGGTTATTGGAACGATCGGAACCCGCCTGCCACCTCCTCCAGAAGCCTGTTTGAGTTCTTAGCCGAGACTTGGCCGCCACGCGGTTCCAGCTCTTCTAGGCGGATCCTCGCCTGTTCCTCGGTCGAGTTATGACGCTATCGATCTGACGCGTTAATGGACAGTTTTGACACGCTGCGATTACCCGACGAGACCGGCTCCCGCCCTCTTAGCATCAGCTCCTCGAACTCCTACCGGCAAGCGAGCATCCTCGGCCACGCTTAATCACCACCGGCAATTTACATAGCAAATTTTTCTGGCGGCCAGAGGCTGTCTTCCTTTCAACCGATAATTAGTCGAGACTTTTTCGGGATCTTTTCCAAAGACCCAAATAAAAACTCGATGTCATCGTTGTCCCTCCTCCCACCACCCCGGGTTTTCGAGTGAACGACCGACGAATATTAGGACACCTCTTGCCGAGTTATGCTAGCCCTCTCGCGATGTGTGACTCGAAGCACTTGAACGACTAACCCTTTCCTTCGGGCCGAGACTCGCGGCCGTTCTCGTTCTCATATGTGTAAGCAACCGGCGCAACGGGTTTCGGCTGTTCTCGTGGACAGGTCCCCCGGGAATCGTTCGACGGCTTCTTACCACGGTTTCTTTCGCGGCTCGTAAAAGTCTTGACTGCGTCGGCGTCTATCAGGAGCGACGCATCGGGGACACGCACGTTTTTCTCGTTCGGGAACGATAGGAAAGTTCGGTTTTCCCGGCGGACTCATGCTGCTCTGGTAACACCGGAAGGCGCCGATTGATTGGAAACCCCACGCAGGATTCCACCTGATCCGTCGCCGACCACAACCTGCCTATGACGTCCTGGTGTCAAAAAAAGTTTTCCGAGCTTTTTTTTTCACTCACGGAGAGACCCCGCTTCCGGCCGAGAGATTCTGCACGGGGAGTCTCTTCAGGATCGAAGGGTGTGAGCAATAATTTGTTTCATTGCTCGTTGGGAGGGATGATTTCAGGGACGGTAGATTGTTGTTGGATTTAGTTGGCGAATTGTCCAGTAATTTTTTAATGGACCAGCTTGAAGTGCAGTTCAGGGGAGGCTCGAGAAGCCTTGGGAGTGGGTCGATCGAACAGCATAATGAGTTATAACGATTCCTCGCGAACAAAGAGAAGTCGAGGAAATTCCTAGGGAGACATAGGTTGCCAGGCGGTCACGCTGTTTCTCCTTTGTGTCGTGGGAGGGGCGAGGACAGATTCAGACCTGTCTCTGTTCAGTTCGTTCTCAAACGAAGAGAGCCAATACGCTGAAGAAACAGAATTGAAGAGTTTTATTGCGAGACAGAAATATTCGGTTGGAAATTGTCGAAGTTGTTCTCACTTGGTGAAAAAAAAATCGGACGACAACCCGGGCTTCTTTCGAAGCCTGAAACCTCTGCTTTCATCACCGTTAATTGTGATACATTTTCTAAAGATGTGAAGCATTCAGGCCTCGAAAAACGAAACATTTCTTCCGACCTAAAATATTTCTACATATTTTCTTTTTCATGTTATACGTACGAAAATGGGGCGATTTACTCGTACAATGCTGAAGTAAACAAACAAACAAATTTAATAATGTAAGAAATATTTTTAATAATGATACAGCAACTTTTAGTGTCGCCTTACAGTGGCCATTCGAGTGCTAAGGGTCAAAGATATCAACACTAGAACTACCCGACCAGTAAAAATGAGACTGGTTCTCCTAATTTTCTCTTTTACAATTACTGAAATTGTACAAATGTTTTGCTCTTCATTGAAGCACATATTACAATAAAAGTTGTATGAAGTCTGAATGGGCACAGTCTTGGCACTGTCACAAAGCAATATATAATACGTCAGTCGCATTTATTGCTCGGTAGTTCTTAACCCTTTGCACTCGCGTGGTGACTCTAAAGCGCCACTAGAAATTGTTGTGGCACTACTTCAAAGAAATCACAAGAAATATTACAAAATATTTGTTACATTACAAAATTTGTATTCAATAGATTACTAAACATTCAAATACTATATGTGGAAATCAGTTTGGTACGAATCAAATGAAAATATTCCAAGACGGAAGCAAAAATCTAGTTTCAGAATGAAAATAGCGCCGAGTGCAAAGGGTTAAAAATGGGGTGCGCTGTGAAACACAGTCCTTCCGGTTGTCCTGGCTCGACGAGAGGGGGACTGTCAGCAGGGTGGCAGCGTAGGAGGTGGCGAAAGTCGGCCAGAATTAGCAGAGCGGTAGTCATAAAGGGTGAGCAAATGCCGATTGACCTCCTCGCGGCTCTGTCCGCCGGGTAGAGTTTCTATGAATGTTCCGTCGCCGCCCACAACCCTTTCTCGCTTCTCGGCGTCCGTCTCCTACGAATTCCCGGCGAATTGCGTGGAGCAATCGTGGGGCCAAGGGGATACAGGCGATTCGTATCCGTGGCTCGATGATGTCTCGCCGCCGGAGAGGGACTTCCACCGACAAAGGATAGACAAAGGGGCGGGCGGACGAGGAGAGGAACGACGACGACCTCGAAGCTCGAGATTCTCCGACGTTATAACTTCCTGGTCGCTGTCACCGCATTCCTTTTATGCAGAGTCGCTCGAGCGGAACGAAGCTATTAGATTTCGTTTGATGCCTGCCTCTCGGCGACATCTGCGCCCCCTGCATCGACAAATTATTATTATTATTATATATCGTTTATTTTAAAGTGTTAAAATAAAGTTAAACTAATTTAAAGTTAAACTTATTTAACAGCTAGGTCATTAGCGACCACATCGATTACAATTGAATATAAAAGAGAAGGTTACACTTAATATTTACATTGTGGTGTTTATTTTAAAGGGGTCGCACTAACAGGTAGGTCATTAGCGACCACGTGGATTACAATTGAATACAGAAGAGAAGGTTACGGTTAATATTTGCATTGTGGTGCGGTAGAGCAAAAAACAAATTTACAACAGTTTATATATATCAATGTATTTAAAAATAAGAGGGACGTTTAATTTGGGCGTCTGCTTACGGCATAATTAGACTACGTTCACGAGGTTCGTTGGCGACAACGATTTTTGGCGGTGGTGAAATTCAGGAAATGACCTATGAAAATAATCAGGTGCTGAAAAATGGCATCAATAGGTGTCCCAGGTTCTTTATCAGGTTCGGCAATTAATAGTAATGGCTTAAAAATATATAAAGCCTAGAAAATAATTGGAGGGCTCGTGATTTAATGATAAGACTTACAAACAAAATTCCAGGGTTGATTAGAATCACCATGGGGTACGGGGGAAGGCCATAGGGAATTTTAAAAAATTGTAGGATTGACGAAGGGCACTGTAAGGTCAGAGAAAAGTTAACAGGACCTGCAAAAACGATTTTAGGGCTCGTGCAAAAATTATCGTCAAGCAAAGATGTTGTTCGGTGCAAGTAAACGTTATTCGAGCCAGGGGAAAATAAACAAAATTATTTACGCGCACAGGCATCTTTATAACTACAACAATGACAGAATAAAGAAGCTCGGATGATTCATGCTGCATTTTCCGTTAGTTCCAGCGTCCTTGAAGAGGTCCATCGCCGTTCAGCAATGGCTGCCCTAGTAGTAAAGTAGACACTTTACGGTAGTTTTACACGCTTAAGTACCATTTCCTGTCGGTACGGATGCGCTGATTTTTTTGGAGGTGGGTGGATACAGTGATCAGTTATTATCTATCAAGGGCAAGGTACAGGGGTGCAAAGATTGTGTCATTCGAGTCGTCGCGAGCGACACCGACGTGATCGATCGTGACGAGTGATCCCGCGTATGCTGCCCTGTTACGGCACCCCAAGATTCTTTTGTTCTCTGCCAATTGCAGCTGATCCGGCCCCCCTTTGTCCGTGGCTCGGGCGTCCATCCGACGACATTGCTGCAGCCTCATATTATCCTGTAACGTAGAGGAGGCGCTCCATTGTCCTCAGCTTTCTTGGTCTGCCTCAAGTCGGCAATCCCGAACGATATCGACGCGACGACGCGCGACGTTTCTCCTCGAGCTCGCATCATCATCATCATCATCGGTCTCCACGGTTGGGTGTCTCATATCGCCGAGGCTATCAGCTCTTCCCGCCAGGTTTTCAAACGGGCGCCACGTGACCCGCGAATCGTCTTACATAGTGCACACACATAGTCCGCTTCTCAGACGGTTCTTTCTAAATGCTAACTCCACCGCGATCATTCACTCCTTGCACCGGGTTTCTGCAAATTACTCTTCGCCTCTGACGTCCTGATACTTAACGGCTCTGCCTGCTGTCATCGATAATTGATTTCCTAGGCGTACAGACCCTACGGACCCTGTACACCCTACAGCACGCACTATAGCTATAGCGTACGTTAACAGTGAGCAGAGGTACAGGGACTGGGAACGACGACTGAAGAATTGTTTCCTGAATTAATTCGATGAAATTAGGGTAATTTTGTAGGTAGCAGAATGGTCTAGAAAATTAGGCGATCCTGAGATTGATTTTGTGAATCCTGAGAATAATTGAACCTCTGAGACTGGAAATATAAGACAATTTTAGAGATTGAATGAGTCTCGAAGCGATTCGCTTCCATTTTGTCGTGTTTTACAGGTCCGCGGAATCCGGTGCAGAGAAATGGCGGCAGGTTTCTCAGCGACCGGGAATTAAAAGGCGGCGCACGCGTCCGCCTACTGCGCAACCATGCTGCCCTGTTACCGTTGACATCTGCGCGATTTATCTTTCTTCAGCCAGGACAAATTGAATTTACTCGGCGCGCCGCGAGGGGCTTGTCCGCCTGCCATCTTCTGTGTCTGTCTAGCGAGAGAGGGCGACCATGGCCACGCCATGGTCTCCTGATGGTGCGTGTGCTCGCACTATAAAAACAAAATCGCCCGGACAAGCGAAACAAGGGACTAGTGCGTGCACACGCAGAGGACAGCTGCTGAGACCTCTGTGTAAGACGCGTTTTACGTCCACAAGGCCATTTTAGTTTCCTCTTCATCGACAAGGGGTACGCACGCGTGCGCAACAGTGCGTCCATGGGAAACGGTGAAAGCACCGGCAGTTCTACGTCGGAGAAAATTGAAAATTCAATTTCCCTGCCGGGGACATTCAGAATAATTCCTTCACGACATAGTTGCCAATCAATTTGTAATTAATTCAACAGCACAAATAAATGTATGCGTATAAAATCATGTGCTGTATCAGACAGTGCTAAAGTCTCTAGGATTATATTTTACCGAGTAATTTTCTAAGAAATTTTGTTGAGACCACTGTCGGTGTCTGAGAGGTTCGAACAGCGCTGGCGTATTGATTCGCAGCGCCATCGATGTCGATGGTCGCCGGTCGTCTCCAGGAGACCAGAAAGTCTTCGTGAGATTCTAGACATGTCTCCGACTCATGCTGCCCTGGTATAGCTCGTGTCTACTCGTCTCTGTCCGTACGACAAGCGAGCATAATTTACGAGGTCTCTGAACCTCCCGCGGCTGCCGCCCTGGTATTCGGGAATGAGGAACTAAAGCGAGGAATGCGACTGTAAAATGGAAAGAAGGAACGGCGAAGCGGGCATGCCGGCATGGTCGAACGCTATAGTACTCTCTCAGCGTGGAATCTTTCGGACACTGTCCGCTCGACCACTCGTTCACTCATTTTTTAACGATTTAGACCTGCCACATTATATATACAAAGATTGCACTTAATTGTACTTTAGGTTCCAAGGAAATGCAATAATACCTAAAATTGTAGGGCCTAGAAAAAATGTAGGCTCAACAAAAATAATGTTAGGACATGGGAAAGCAAAATGTAAGGCCTACAGAAACAATGGTCAATTTTTTTATTGTTATGTGCTTGTGTGTCATTTGTTTGACCTAGGATTGGGTTCTGATATTGTATGTATCTTAGCTTGCAGCTTACACTGAAGCCATAACAATACAGAGGTCAGTCATCTGTATGTACGGTTATTGTTTATGTCAGTGTGAATTGAGCTTGAAGCTTGTTTTCACGACTTTTAGATTTGAATGGCTGTTTTAGTTTTTAGAAATGCATGGTGAGCTTGTTCCGGTGTAGGCACGCACCGAAGCAGAACTATAGGGCCCTCCAAGGAGCCCATGGTTTCCTAATACTGTTGACATCCAGGCGATTTGTCTTGTTTCCCCACCAGGCAAACGCATTTTATGGCATGTTTTATGTGTCCTCGGCCAATGGCGAGCCCGCCCATTTCCTCTTTAACGTCCCCATCCCGGGGAACCACCGCGTTCCTCGAACTTCATCGCTGCCATGGTATCCTGATGCCACAATATTCCAAACTCTCGGAAAAAAAGTGCTCGGTAAATTTCTCTCGATTTTTACCACGCACACAGACGACGCCCCTCTTCGTATTCACGATCATAATGCACTCGTGGAAAGTATGCACGCATCGTTTATTCCACGAGTTTATTATGCGATCGATCCATCGGACGGAGAAGCGCGTGCGAAAATGGCCTCCATTGTCCACCGGACTGATTTAAATAAAAAAATTAATATTCTCTGCGAAATTTTATAATTTATATAATTCATGTTTAATTATTCCAAGCACTCGTTGGTTATTATCTTCTGAGTTACCGGGACGGTGTATCTTGTTATTCCAACAATGGCTCGACGAGGAAGCGGAGATTGTTAATGTTGAAAATTATATTCCGCTAATGGTATTGATTATCTGCGCGGTATGTTAATGCGTGTGATCACCCACATTGTCAAGCGCGCGGTTATGAGCCACTGTGCTCATGGTTTCCTGGTCGCATCTTCCGGAAGTCGACGGAAAAAAATTCTGGGTGGTATGGGTCGAGGGTACATTGACATTTGCCGTGGCTGAATCCTCCCTTCGCACAGCCAGCTAATTATCCCCTCCATTAAAGCACGACTTTCCTCTTTTCTTCCTTCCGGTAAATGATCGGACGCCATTGAAAATTCTCCGGTCACCCCACGCAGTCAATCTACCTCATCAAATTATGATTATGCTATTACAATGAACAATATTTATTTACAAAATACGTTAACTAAACAGCACTTCCTTAAACTTAATCAATACTCTATCTTCGAGAAATGTTCCCCACAATTTTATTGTCAATTCAATGGTACTATTAATGGTCACTAATTTGTTAAATATGCGTCTAATTAACATAATAACATATTTATGTAAACTTGTATTTTAATATCAGTGTATGATTATTGCTGGTAGTTGGATTTTTATTAATCAGCGGGCACATCGAGCGAAAGTGTTTCGTTTTGTATAGAGCGGGTGTGTAATTGTTGTGGAATTGTTTTGGGGGCTTAATGGCGACTTAAAGACACCTCCAAGGACACAGCCTCGCGTTGTAAACACGACACGCTGAGCTGAACACAAACTTTGCCAACAGGATCCCATGAAACCGAGCGGGAGAACCGCCGAAAATTGAATGGAACGTCCTTGAGGAACAAGAGAACCCTTTTATGGAAGAACGAGGATTGTTGGTCCCTAAAGGGCATACGCCTACGCACTTTTACTAGGAAACCATGAGGAATCGACTGGTTGTATCTTGTGGCAGCCCTTTGAGAATCCTCCCGAAGGATTTCAGACACAACATTCCCTTCTGGACTCTTGCAATAACAATCATGTCAACAATATCACCCCTATCCCCACTTTTAGCACCTGTGTCACCAACCTGTGACCATTTTACCATAAAACACCCCAAACATCTAATTTTATAATTTTTTCTTGTGAGTAGACAAAATAATTAACGTGTGAAAAATAATCAAAAAATGTTTCTCTGTCAACGAAATGAAGAGCTAAATTTTTCTAAAGCCGAGGTGTTTTTCTACATCGAGGTTGTTGTTGGTTTTAATGGTTTATATGGTAATTATGAAAACCAGTGGCTGGTGTGACAAATTTTATTTCATTTTTTGCTAGGAGTTAGTACCTGTTGTATTAAAAATCGCCGAGAAATTATTCTCCGTCGACAGGGTACAGTGCTAAATTTTTTGTTAAGCTTTCATCGAGATCGCAGTCAGATTTAATGGTTTGTAGGACAATTTAAAAAAAATAACAGGAGCGACGAATTTTCCTTTGCGTCGGGTGTCACTGTCGCCAGAAGTCCCTTGGGCGTGTCTTCGAACCAGAAAAAACCAATCGCATTGGCATGATCTCCTAGTCTGTGTCACCAGCATACTTCCCCTTCAGTATTGCCTAACAATTCCAATTAAGGGCAACGGGACGTGCGCGTTACGTTTGCTTTACCCTCTGGGGACATTTCACAAAGGGCCGAGTTCACAGGATGTTAGAAGAGTATCGTAAGTATATTAGGGACAGACATGTGTGGTCAGTGCACGCCGGTGGTCCCTACCAGTAGGGCCATGGAGCAATGGCCGTTGCCAAAATATGGCGCTCCGACGGGCCAACGTTCTCAATTGAAACAAAACAGAACAACAAATAAATCTTTCCGACAAAAATTATACCACACTTTCTTCACTGAATCGATTTTATTCCAATTTCCATGGAATTAAAATAACAAATGATAAAGGACACTGTTATTGACGATGGCAAATTTTTTATTTATATTCTTATGAATATTTATCCTGGCAAGATTCTTGGTGCACTCAGGTTTTGAAGTTCTCGGGAAGATCGCATTAACGTTCTTCAATATATTTTTAACCAATTTCCTAGTCTCTGAGAATGAACAACCGGAAGAGGAAGTTCCTCAGACCAGAGACAGAACACCTGCCTTGTGGCTTCGTCGTTTTCATGTTTCCCTGCTGAAAAATCGTGTTCACTTTGAACTACTCTTCTTTTTTCTTCCACTACCGTCCCCCATGCACACAACACGCGCTCACTGTCCACGTAATTACACAACGGCATTAATTATAATTAAAAAAAAAAGTTTACGAACTCGACTCACCAGGAAAACAGATTACCGAGCAATTAACTCATTTTTAAAGCAATAATTAATGGACTGTGGAACTTCGTGTGACTATGCAAAAATATTTATGAGATAAGAACACGAGGAATGTTGGGTAATGCAGTTTTCAGTGACTTTGATGTCTGCCAATGCGATTAGAATGCGAGGTAAGATTATATTTGATTAAATAAAGAGTTGGTGTGCGGAATTGAGGGAATTTCGTGAATATTTGTGGTTTAATGAGCAAGTGTGACCAGCGACACCTGTGAAATGCGGTTCGCGACATCAGACGGACACGTGTCGGTACCGGGAATAGGATTGCAGAAGGTGAAGGAAGAAGGACGATACTTCCGAGGGAGGCCACCGGCTTCTGAAGACCAAATAATTAATTAATTATGCTTCCAAGAAACTTTACAACCAATAATTAATCATTCAACTCGCTAAAAAGACTTAGCTAGTTTATTTTTGTTTTGATTTGATTAAAAACTAAAAATCTTCAATTAAATTAATCCTAGTGAAACGCAAGCACATGACCTTGGTTCTACGTTTCAGTCGGAACAGAAATATGCGTATCGTTGAGATAATAATTTCATGTATGCTGTTGTTGCAACGTCAATTATATATTTTTGTAGCTTCGTTTCGTAATAGAATTCCGAGCTACGTCTTTCGCCGAACGAAAGAAGTCCGAAGTACGAATACAATTAGTGCTAACGCTGACTATTACAGATTAGGGGCAAAGTAGAAACTTCGGAATAAAAGTCGTAGGTCAACACGATATCTGAAACTCGGTTATCGAGTACGTGTGAAAAATGATAAGAATTGTAATGGAAGGAACTGATAACAGGCTTGAAAACTCGTGTGAAATATTTCACGACGAACCTCTTGCCACGACGATGTGATTTCCTAGCTCATATTTTAAAGAATACTTCCAAACGCAATCATTTTTCAACAATCTAGTCCACGAGGGTACAATCCAGCACAATCAATAAAAATTGTCTGCCAATAGTCCAGAAAAATATGCAAAAAATTTAGGATAATCAATAACATTTGTTAATCAATAACGTTTGAAACGGAAATGTGTAGATAAAGTTTAAAATAGTAGAAAGACTAAAACAATTTTTTAAAAAACTCTATATTATCAAGATTACATTAAAAATGCTAATAGGAAAAATTAACTTCTATATGGCTCCCGTTCTTTGAAATTAACGCACTCTTTACCTCAGTTTACAGACAACAATTTTTACATTAGCATCACAAATTCACACTTTCAATAAAAGAATGTAATAACTGTAAAGTTATATGGATAACGCCAATGCGATTCGTACGTGCGAGCGATCGATAAAAAAATGTAGGAAGCATAGAAGAAGTAATAATAAAAGCTAATACTGGTTGGCATTTCGTGAAAGTAGTGTCTCAGAGCTTCATTATTGATGATGAAGAGAATTTAGAAAGTGGATGGTCGAAAGTTAATTGAACAGGAGGGAGGTGTTCCTTGCGGGATGGCTCCGCCATTTTGCATCCGCAGGGACACCCGCAGGATACCGTGGGCACGAATACGCGCGTAAGTGAATGGGGATTCGATAGGGCAATGTAACAGGGTAGCAGGGGTTAGAAGGAGTGTCTCAAGGGTCCTGAAGGCCCCTTCGGCATCGAACGAAGCGGGATCAGCTTGGCCGCCATCTTCCCGCGAGCCTAACACGCGCGAACGCCTCCCCATCATCATCACGGTCACCTTGACGCACCGTTTGTGTACAAACAATTACTATTTTCACGAACCGTCGCGTCGAATTCATCGAGTTTTCTAGAATTCATTCAATCATTATCGATTTTACACGAACATCCAATGTTTCCACATCAAAATCGTCAATCGTCCGTCGCGGATTATTTGTTATTAGTATTAAATAATTTTAAACAATTTTTCTGCAAGCTCCAGTTGAAGTCCTCGGGGACTACCGAAAAGTAATTCTTATTACTACAATTAAAAGAAACTCTGAAGAATATTGTAAACATAAAGACTAAATAATCATTTAGCATTGTAATATGAGTAATATTAACCTGACAATAATTAAAAATAAACTAAAATAGAATGAGCCTCGTATCAAGCGGTGGTAAGGGTGAGAAACAAGAAATAGCACAGCCGGGTGCAACCCTCACCTCAACAGACATAATTAAAAATATTAAATAATTCCAGAATAATTAACAAAATGAATATTGACAACTCGAATGATGCTGATGTTATTTTAGACGTAACAGTGCCCCATAAAAAGATTCCGATGTCCATGAAACCGTCCAGAAAGAGTATGCTGCAGGCATGGGGTGGTGTGACGATCACGGGACGTTTTGACACCACGTGACAAGGGGTGTCATTCATACTTTTCACGGTAATCACGATGCAACACTCGTACGGTTCAAGTAGCAAGGACTCAGGATACACGAGGAGCTGTTCGAACACGTTTAGGGTGATTTTGCAACATCCCCTGAGCAAACACGAGACACATCTTAGGGGTGTTCGCCATCAGGAACGTATGTTGACGAAGGAGGAGAATTTCCACGGGGTTGAAATGGCGATGGGGGATGCTGGGGGTACACTGTTCTCGGCTTACGAGGGTAACTGTGCCAGAACGAACCCCCATTGTGCCTTCTATTGATCCAGGACACTCGAGCCACACGCACGCCGATCGATAGACCGCTGTTCTCTCACGCACACTCGCTTAGGGCTGGCACACCTCTAGGAACTCATGCTTCCACCCTGATCGCTGCAATCCCTTCTCGCAATTTTTTAAAATTGTGGAAACGTGCCAGCTAAAACTTGACACACCGAAAAGTAATAAAACGGGACAGACAAGATCAAGGTTATTCGGGTTGTCCTTGATAACATATTGCAAGGTCAAGGTCATCCACTAATATAATCATTCATCGGAAGCAGCAGGTCCTGAGGAGATTAATATAGATACTGACTATGCCAAATAAAGTAGCAAAATGTACAGCAGCGTTAACAAAAATGCTACTTTAACACGTTGACTGCCACGTCACCCAAATGTGGGTGACGGAATTATTTGTCCAGGTTTTAAAATGAATGTTTACGTTAATATATTCATCCTACCAAATTTGGTTAGGATCTGTAAAATGAAAGAAGGTTGGGTGTCTACTCAATATCATACATTTGATTTTTCAATTTCTATTTCATTAAGAAACGTACTTTGATTTTTTGGAATTTTTAAGGTTTCCAGTTTGGCAGTCAACGTGTTAATTAACAATTCTGACACTAGTAGTTGAAATAATAAATAAAATAGGCTCCCTTCGCCCGGTGTATTTCTACCCAACCATTGAAGATCGCAGAGGGCTTCAAACCACGTCCAACACAAGCAGACATTTTCAATCTCGTGGAGCGCGTACACAGAGGCGCGGCGACTCGGCAGTCGATTAAACGACCCCGCACAGTCGGCTCGCCTTTGATCGGTCTTAATTAGCCGCGAATTAGGGCGGCGAGTGGTACGGCAGCGTACGTTCCGCACGGTTTGTGAAAAAGGGGGCCGGACGGGATTCCGTGAACCAGTCGAGGGCGACAGGCCTGTGGAAAAAGGGCCTTTTCAGAACGCGAGGAGCATGCGGCCCATCCGGTTCCTTGAAGAGGCTCTCTCTATTCAGGACCGGTCCCCGGCTTCCCGTGACTTTGTCGCCGCAAACTGGCGAGAACAACGAGAAACGTGGAATCGAAGTGGGGCTAAACGCCTGATAAAGCTGTCCCGACGGGAGCAGCAGTGCTCTTGAGTGATTAGTATGCGGTGGTTAACCGATCGGTGAACCCGCGACGAGTGGCCCGTGACTCTGAACCCTCCACGAATTGCTGCAAACGTAATCCCATCGAGAAATCCTGACCTCTGTTTCTTTTGGACACTTCAAAAAAGTTGACTCCGGCTGCAGCAGAACCTTGAAGAGTAACCAAAGTGTTTGTTTGGATCTGTTGGTGCTGAAGGTGTCACTAGATTTTTTTCCATTTTTCCATGGAGGCTGGGACACCCCATAAGTGACCCGTGATGTTCATTTTTTGATTGAGGCTGTTTGGAGATCGGTAGAGTTGTTCAATCTGCAACAGACATGGACCGATTCAATGATTTATAAGAACAGAACGGATACAGATATTCACAAGCGGTTCGGGCCAGTTTGTAGCGACAGGTTTAAAGTATATTTACAAAAAGTTTCAAATCTGTAACCCCCTCAGTTCCAATTTTACAGCGCAATTTGTCGCAATTATCCAACTCTTGCACAACCCCCTACCCCCAATCAAACATCAACCACGTCTCCACAGACCGGTTCAAAACACCTCCAACAATCTCAAACCGATTCTTTCCAGATCTCTGTAGCACAATTGAAAGCCTGATCGCAATAAACTGAAGATTCAACGACAGGGGATTCCCAGAAAGCAGACGTTGCGACACAGTCTCCTCCACGGAGATCTGTAGAATCGTCGCGCAAAATAGCAAACAACAGGAAAACAAAATAAGCGATAGCGAGCGTGGTCGTATTTAGCCAGATAGGATCCCTGAGGATCGCTGGATGACTCAGAGACCGCTGACCTCGTGAGCAGGTCCGTTTAACAAGATCAAGGTCGTGGGCACATTGAAAAAAGACGATAGACGTTGGAAAGAAAGGATTACGTTCGTAGACCGGACAACTTATTTTCTGTTCCGACTCTTGACCGCCGGACAGCGATACCGGCGACGCGTCCGAGGCTCTCGTTTATTTTGCAACGGCCAACGCTATCGGCGTTTACGTCAATCGATTTTTTTCTAACATTTTTGCCGACTCCCGCATGCCAGGGATCGAGAGTCAAATAACAAACCGAGGATCGTGGTCCGTTATACGAGGAACTACCAGCAGGCTGGTCGTAGTTCTGAAGAGATCATGAAGAAGAAGAAAGCGTCCTCGAAAATGGTCATGCTAGCTGTGAAGCTCGAGTGAAACCTGATGACTACCGAGGCTTGCTAGGTCTAGGTTAAGTGACTGACTCTGTTCCTGTTTCCGTGAAGCTGTGTACGTGTGTGCGCGGTCTTTGAATTCTTGCTGGCCAAAATGTTTCTCAACCAGACTATGCTGATTTTCGCGTACACCGCGAATATGATAGCCACCTTGCCCAAGAATTCGAGCTTGCAGACTGACAGTGGACACAAGAAGCAGAATGTGATTACCACCACTTTGTCACCTGAGGAGGAGGAGAATCGATTCGACTTGGAGGACAGTGAGTGACTTTCAAACTCGACCTTTTTCTAGATATTTTTTTATAACATTTTTCGTGTTCTCTTTGACCGAGCCAATCGGTTGTTTCGAGTCTGTAATATCTAGCTAAAATATTTATTTAATACTAGCCTAGAAATTCACCGAAAATTTTGCATCAGTTTTTGACGAAAATTAAATATTGACGAGAGAGCGAAGCAATTTTAATTTTCATGGTGCTTCGACTGTTTTAATTTTTCGGAGAGGTCCTACAGTCTCCGGTGAATAAATTTATTTATTCCTAGCCCTTTGAGGACAGACACCACCCTTGTATTAATTCTGAGATTATACTGCGATAAGGATGGAGTAATGTTGTTTTTACGAGTGTTTTGATTTTTATGCGAGGAAAACAGAGTTGATTTATATGGAAAATCGAAGAATTCCGGGGCGTGTGACGTATCTATCTCGACGGGACACCACGGTGTATCATTATTTACAGTAGATCAGCGGTTCAACAACGCGCAACGAATTGCCATGTTCGCCCAGGGGTTATCTGTTGCGTTACTGTTATCTCTGCAGACTGCATTCTATCAGTTCCTCGAACACCGCGCGCAGTGTTTAGTCTTCGTGTTGGGATTATGATTTACGGTTCTCGAACGCACGTGACTGTCGATTCGGGACACGTTTCTCCCAAGGGAATTACATCACTGAACATGATTGCACTGTCTGGGCTAAGGTTGAACGGTGGCAGAGTCCAGAAATCCTACAAACAGAAAAATAGAAAAATATTAGTGTGATACAATTTCAAAAAATTTTGTTAATGGAACAGTGCAAGATTCAGATTTAATTCTTTGGAGCTATTGCAATATCTATGACTTGATTTTGTGCGGACAATATCTATGACTTGATTTAATCTTTTGGAACAATCGAAGCTCTCAAGATTTTTTAATATTGATTGTGGTGGGACTTGCAGCTTCCAAACACTTTTTAAATCGGCATAACACAAATTGAGATTTAATCTTTTGGAACAATTGAAGCTCTCATGATTTTTTAGTGTTGATCGTGGTGGGATTAGTAGCTTCCAAAAATTTTTGAAATCGGCATAACACAAAAATTTAATTGAGATTTAATGTTTTGGAACAATTGAAGCTCTCCAAATTTTTTAGTGTTGATCGTGGTGGGATTTGCAGCTTCCAAAAATGTTTTAAATAGAAGAGTACACAAATTTGACAGACAATTAATTTTTTGAGGCAATTGAAACTGTTGTGATTTTTTAGCGTCGATTGTGGTGGGACCCTGTTGAGATTAATTGGCGTTTTGTTCAGATTGGTACATGTGGAGATGCTTCGAGCCTTATGGTTGTTTCTACATCGGTCCACCATGGTCTGGCGACAACCGACCGGTGTCCACATTCCCAGCCAGACCGGACAGCATCAACCCCCGTTACCTGTTCTACACTCGGGACAATCCGGGACAGTTGCACGAGCTGAAGATCGACAAAAACGAGACGATACTGCAGGCAGCCATCAGGAAGAACGAGAACTTCTACCTCATAATTCATGGGTTCCTGGATAACGGCGATAAGTCATGGGTCCTGGTAGTTAATTTATTGATTGGCGCCTGGACACTGCTCTCGAACAGAAACTCCAAAATCTTCATTCAAAAGTCCACTCACACCCTTATAGTGCCCTGAAAATGAAATTTTATAACAGACTCATAAAATTATATTCGAAATTTAGTGTCCATTTTACACTTGTAAAATTATTTCGAATTACTCTGAATTCAGTAGAAATTAATTTTAGAGCTTGTCGAATGAATTAATACCTTTTAAAAAAATTTTAAAATGGGCACTGCGACAGAATCAGCGGAATGTGTGTACCAGAAGGGGATAAACAATATTTAGTGTCCACGTCTGCGAATATTTGCCTCATACGTGTTCGTCGTTTCTTTGCAGAGGACAATGAAGGAGCTGCACTTGAGAGAGGACTGCAACGTGGTGATTGTCAATTGGATTGCCGGAGCAGGACCTCCCTATACACAGGCTGTTGCCAATACGAGACTGGTTGGCGCGATGACAGCCCGATTAGCATCCCAGCTGGTCAAAATCGGGGGAGTGGATCCAGCCAGGATGCACTGCATTGGGCACAGCCTCGGTGCACACACTTGTGGATACGTTGGGTACACACTGAAGCACAATTACAATATTGTTCTTGGCAGAATCACCGGTGAGTTGACAATCGTTGCCTCTTTGTGTGAGACAAGTTTTATGGAGCTTATTGTTAGCTAAACATTTTCATTCTGACAATTATTATGCTGAAGTTGCTGACAATTTTGGGTCAATAAGATCCTGGGATAATTTCCATGAACCACCAACTACCTATAATTAGAATCACTGCATAATTTTACAATTACTAAATATTTTGACCACATAAAAAATAATTCTGGACCTCCCCAACATCAACAGGGCATAGCAGATGCAATTCGGAAAATTGTGCAGGGCGTTTAAAAAACAGAAATAAATTTTCCAAAGGCTGTCTCGTGGTAGACAATGCCCGAAACGAGAAATCTCGGACTAATTTTTCTGCGCACGGTGCAGCAGCGTCTCGTGCGACCACGCATTTTGAGCCAGGCTGTAGAAACAGTGAAATTGAAGACAAATTCCGCTGAACCTTGAAACCACGAGCCCCGCCGAATAAAGTACGTAGTCCCCGGCAGCAGAATCGTCCGGAAACGTACGAAGATAGCCGATCGAATCAGAAAAGATCAGGGGAACAGTTGAAGGAGGAGAAGCACCGCCGAAAAACAGCGGCCGCCATTTTACTTGGGGACGCGTAAGGCGACGTGCTTCTCAACGGGCTCCGAGGTCCTTCTGAAAATCCGCAGGACAGCCAAAAACGAAAACGATTAACACCCCTCACTCTACATTCAACCTGAATTCCCAAGGACAGAACAGCATTACCAAAAAACCAAGCTATCATCCGAGAATAATTAAACTACAAATACGAATTAGCATTTTTGAGGAGTAATTAATTCAGACAGCAATTGAAGTCTAGCATAGAAAGATGGAAATACGATAGACATATGTTTAATCGAGAATTAAAAATTTGAGTTTTTCTGGTGACTGGATGAACGGTGGTTGGCAAATTGCGAAGACCCTAACGATGAGAACCCTTTTCCATTTCTGATCAATTCCCATCGATGTTGCTACGCCTGGGCCAATCGGATTTGGCCGAGTCGATGTTACGTAAGCTATCGATCCCATCGGGAATTACCAGGATACTAGAACGCCACGGAAGCTAGTCCCCTGTAACGGAAAAATGGTTGTTGGCGAGGCAGGGTGAGAGAGAGAGATCAGGATGATTAAAGACCTCCTGTGGGCTAGCCTGGTTGTCGACTCGACGTGCCAGAGTGCAGAATGGTCGATTCCTGGCTGCTGGGTGGGACATTTATCGACAGAGGAGAAAAGGAGCCCTCTGACGACGCCCTTAAACCCGCCCGAAGACAAGATCCAGTAAACAACTGGAATAAGCGAACACGAAGCACCAAGAAGTGGCAACAGGGCCCATGGCGTCGCCATGCTAGGTCCTGGAGCGGATAACCTTCAACCCTAGCATTCACCAGCTACCCTGATCGAGATACACCACTCGCGATTAGGCTACGCTCCTGAATCCAGAAATTCTTCACAGCATGTCCCATACCTGAAAAGATGAAATTTCTCTTCATGATTATTTAAATCCCTGCAGATACTTTGATTATTTCAGACAATTTATATTACCGATTTCTACAGATATTTTCATTAACAGTTTAGAACCGTTTAGAAATTTTTTATAGGAAGTCACTAGATGGTTCCAAATGTAAAGATTTTTGGGGAAATTGTTGAACAAACTTATTGGACAATGTTTGAATCAATTCATTAGGTGGAAGAATTGCTTGGTAAAGTGACTTAACATAATTGCAGGGTAATGTCAGCTTGCTGGTAGAGTTGCATAATATAAATGTGGAATGAGAAATGAAGCTTGGATAGAATAAGTATACCACGAATGATCAGCGAAGCCAAACCAAGCAAGTTATGCGATCTATCGTTATTATGTAGGCTAGCGTTCCATTATTTCCTGATGCACCAGGAACAGACGGCTTTGATCTGATTCGTGCACACAGGAAAATGTAAAGCTACCGTCACGTGTGCGGTAACGATCGCTTTCCTCTCGCGGAGGCTTTTAATTTATTGTCTTGCCAGACCGAAAAATCGTTTCCGCTTTTGCGCAATGTCGATGCAATTGCTGCGCTTCGCGCGCGTTACACAGAGGGACGTGTGGTAATTGTTACGTGACGATTGTGTGATATGAGTAACTCGATCGGGAGTGCCGAGATTCAACAACTGGTTTCAAGGGGCAACGAACATCTCGGCAACCACAACTATTCCGGCTCGTGTCGCTCATAAAAATAAACGTAACTTTCCTCGGCAATTTTTGTCAGAGGGTAAGAGAAACTTTACGGAATTATTCTGTCTTGCATTTTAACGGCATATCTGCGGATTTTGCGCGTTTATAATAAATATGAGCAAGAAAAAGAAATTTCCTGATCCTCGATGGACTGGAAAAAAAAATCGTGGGTCAAATGTGACCCAGCCACCGAGGACTGCCAAGCAAACAGATGGAAAATAATTTGAGAAAATAAAGCTTCGGTGCTCGTTCGAGATAATGTGGCGTGCTTGTGACTGACGGAGAAAGGCTGAAAAATTGTCAGAATGTAAAATGGATGATTGAGGGGAAAGGGAAAGGGGGGATTGAATGAATGTAGCGGCGTTGCAGCAACGGGTTAAGCGAAGCATCTCACGTCTCGTTTCGTTTTCCTGTCAAAAGGCCTCGATCCGGCGGAGCCGCATTTCAGCAACACGTCGACTATGGTGCGGCTCGACCCGACGGACGCCACATTCGTCACGGCCATCCATACCGATTGCAATCCGTTTATCAGCGGCGGCCTCGGGATCACCCAACCCGTCGCGCATATCGATTTCTATCCGAACGGCGGCCGCAATCAGCCAGGTTGCAACGAGGGTGTTCTCAATTCCATCACCTTGGAACGTGGGAGCTTCATTCGAGGTGAGACTGCTATCTTCTTTCCCATCCTCTGATTCTTTTACGCCCCACAGTGATGGGACCGATTGGATTAAATCCAATTCAGTTAGATCCCACTGAACTAGGTCCAATTGTATTAGGTCCAATTGCGATGGGTCCCATTGGGTCAAGGGCCAAGCAAGGTTAGGCGCAATTATGTCCAAATTGTGTTAGGTCCCATTGAGCTAAGTCCAATTGTGTTAGGTCCAACTGCATTATGTCCAGATTGTGTTGGTCCCATTGAGCTGAGTCCAACAGGATTAAGTCCAATTGTGTTAGGTTCAATTGGATTAAGTCGGATTGAGTTAGGTCCCATTGAGCCAGGTCCAATAGTGATGGGTCCAATCTTGCTAGGTTCAATTGGATTGAGTCCAATCGAGTTAGGTCCGATTGAGCTAAGTCCAATAGGATTAAGACCAATTGTGGTGGGTCCAATTGGGTTGAGTCCGATTGAGTTAGGTCCCATTGAGCTAAGTGCAATAGAATTAAGCCCAATTGAGTTAGGTCCCATTGAGCGAAGTCCAATTGTGTTGGGTCCAACTGCATTAAGTCCAGCCGTGTTAGGTCCCATCGAGCCAGGTCCCAGTAGTGATGGGTCCGAATATGTTGGATCGCAAGACGTCATCTCAGCTTCTCCTTTCAGGAATAAAGCGATTCCTCGGCTGCAACCACATCCGCAGCTACGAGTACTTCATAGAAAGCGTGAACACAGCCTGCCCGTTCGTGGCAGTCCCTTGCTCCTCCTGGGAGAGGTTCCAAGAAGGTGGCTGCTTCGATTGCGTCAACCAATACTGTCCTAGGTTCGGATTGGACGCTCAACCAGGAAACTATCATGCCTCCGTTTACCTAATGACGGGGAAGGACAAGCCGTTTTGCAGTTAGTATCAGGTGCACCGGTGAGTAATACACTATCTTCTCGCAAATTGAATATTCCTTTAACAGTCGTGCAATATTCTACGCAATTACGGCTAGAGAACACGATGCTCTTCAACTCTATTGCTAGCTTATTGAGAAGATAGTGGATTGTTCATTGCTAGAGCTGATTATGTGGGGGCATTCATTACACTTGATTGATCACGAAGTGTCTAGGAAGAACTATCACTTCCCTGAATCGTTGGAAAAATCCAGAATGAAGATGCTGACCGTATTCGTGCTCCCCAATCTTATCCTTCTACGGAATCTTCATTATGAACTGATCGACTGGCCCGTATACAAGTCCCAAATGAGTTTGATGATCATCAGAAAATAGATCCAAGCGGATACAGCAACTTCAGAGTACCTTCAGGGAGGGTCCCACGTTCTCTCAGAAATTTCGTGACAATCTAGTGTGCCAAAGCACCCATGTCAATCCAGAGATACCGTGAGCTTAGTAATTGTTTGAATGTCTGTAGAGGGCCATTATAGGGTGACGATCAACATCTCCAAGACGAACGAGAGCCTGGACCACGGCGGAGAGGTCGGCACGTTCGTGATCCTCGTGATCGGCGAAAACGGCAAGGCCACGGAGAAGATGGAGCTGAGTCCGTACTCGAAGTATTACGAGCCAGGTACCACTCACACGGTGGTGCTGCCAGGTGAGGTGGTCGGCAAGCCGGAAGCGGTCGAAATCTCCTGGAAGTACCAGACCTCGGTGTTCAATCCGCTCACCTGGAGGCTACTGCACACCCCGCGTGTCTACATCGACTCGTTGACCGTCGACAGTCTGGAGTTCTCTCACAGGTACGCAACAAATTATACCGTGCCGAGAAATTACCGCGCGATCCTTCCGGGTCGATAAAGCAGTCAGGCCCCGTGTTAAGGTCCGTTAGGACAAGGGAACCCACTGTGAATTTAGTGCCACTTCCGGACCACGTATAAACAATAATGATACTTGCGAAGTCGATCCGTACGTGTCCCGGGTTTCGACGACGCCTGACAAGGAGCCGAATTCCTGCCACGATGAGATGTAACGTCGCCTAACCGATGGGCCTAGGAGTTTAACGACACGATTTGTTTCAGCGTCACGGTGTGCCCGGGCGTGAAAAAGAGTCTGATGGCGAACGAGCCGAGGATCTTGACGACGGAGAACTGCAGGGACGATGACACCAACGGTGTCGGCACGGAGACTGCGAAGCTCGCACGACGTAGAGGCTGACGACTTCAAATATGATACTGATCGGTGGACTGTGGATATTTATGCCGAACGAAAATTGCCGTGTTCAATTCTGAAAGGCGGTAGCCGAATAAAGATTAATTCAGTAACGAAACTTATATATATATATATATTCTTTCGATTAATTGTTCTACTGATTTGAATCGCATCAGTTGGTAATCGCATGAAGTCCATAATGCACTGATTGGAAATGTACCTTGGGTCCTGAACTGGATCCCTGATCAGGTATTAAACGAAAGAGAGAGGCACTGAAACAATGCCACCGCTGAGGACAATGAAGACCAACTAGGATCATAGCAACGATAGTCATTGAAAGTGTAGCGTAGGTTATAAGCTAAGAAATGATATAGTCTGATAGACGCATCCCCCGCTGCTTTCACTGTACGCCTCACCTTCACTTGCCTAACAAGTCACACGTGAATCTATAATAGGTTTGTGCCAACAAGAATACTGAAATGGAATGGTTCGATAATTCCATGTGGAGGTGGGAGCGACCTTGAGCAGTCAATTCATTTTACTGTAACTCGTCGTACTAGGCATTGAACAAAATGCTGTTACAATTTCCTCATTGTTACTTTTGTATGATCTGACTGTAGGAAAATATACTGTACTTTTTCTATTATAGGATCTTTGTGTGCAAACGATTTATCCTGAATCTTATAGCAGCGCTTCAGAGGGCCTAGGGACTGTGGGGCCTAAGCCTAGACGCTATTGGGGCAGGGCTGAACCCTATTAGGGCGGAGCACGATTCCATTAGGGCGGCGCTGGGTCCTATTGGGGCGGAGCATGGCTCCATTATGGTAGGGCTGGGTCCTATTGGGGCGGAGCATGGTTCCATTAGGGCGGGCCTGGGTCCTATTGGGGCGGAGCATGGCTCCATTAAGGCGGAGCTGGGTCCTATTGGGGCGGAGCATGGCTCCATTAGGGCGGGACTGGCTCCTATTGGGGCGGAGCATGGCTCCATTAGGGCGGAGCTGGGTCCTATTGGGGCGGAGCATGGCTCCATTTTAGGGCGGGGCTGGGTCCTATTGGGGCGGAGCATGGCTCATTAGGGCGGAGCATGGCTCCATTAGGGCGGGGCTGGGTCCTATTGGGGCGGAGCATGGCTCCATTAGGGCGGAGCTGGGTCCTATTGGGGCGGAGCATGGCTCCATTTTAGGGCGGGGCTGGGTCCTATTGGGGCGGAACATGGCTCCATTAGGGCGGGACTGGGTCCTATTAGAGCGGTGCTCTGCTATTAGGCTGCGTTCATTCCAGCTTCTATTAAGCTCGGTTACACTAAGTCGAACGTACCTTAACAAACCTCCCCACCAGGTCACAGATTTCACTTCTGACTCGCCCACGTAGGAAAAATGCCATAGAGAACGGAACAGCGGATCTGCTCCGTATACAATGGACGGCTCGCCGTCTATGCTTCATCGTGGAGACTAGCTGTCTTCTCCCGGTGGATCCTACACGAGCATAAATTACGGGACTGTCGATCCGCGTGCAGTGATTTACCGGCGACGTATGAAAGCGGCCGCCAAGGTGAAAGAAGCACGCGTGCATAATGACAGTGAAAGGGAAGGTGGCTTCGCTATCGGTCGTCGCGCGAGCGAAACCAGCGTACAGGACAGAGACAGACTGCGGAAAATGCTGATTCCGATAGAGGCGGGAGAGGTCGCGTTTTTCCGGGGCGCGGAAATTGCCACTGGTGGCCCGTCCATCTGGCGTAATTGCCAACCGAAATCCCGTGGCGTACTTACTATTCGCTTTCGATGTATAATAACTGAATCAGCGGCGCGGCGGATCCCGCCCGGATCCTCCTGGTCGATGCCTTGGGAATGAAAGTGAACATTTCCACGTTCTGACGTAGCGCCACGTGGGAACGAGAGACGCGGACGCATAATGGGAACCTGCGACGGTGAAGACTGTCGCATTTTTACTTCCTGCCGGACTGAAAGCCGACGGCTCTGTAATTAACAACGCCGGAATCGTTTAATCCTTCGGGAGGTAGCCTGATGGAAACGTTAAACACGAAGACTTCCTTGGGAATTTATTCCTAGCTGACAGAGTGGATCAATATTTTTAAAATTTTCAGGCAATTTTACCACGGTACTTAAGTAACTACCAGAATTTTTTTCGGCAAAAGTAGTTACACACAAGGGAGATATAATAACTTACATGCCGCCTGTATACTCAATTTTTAACATCACCTCCCGAAGCCAAATTTTCGAAACTCATGAATATTAACAACGGTAACATATGTGCATAAAATTAGGTCGAGGTGCAAACCATGTCGCAACCCAAGGCCACACAGTGTTTGCTTTAGAAATTGAGACGGGACTTTTTTTCGCTAAACTATCATCGCGAAAGCAGGCGAGGTCCATCCTCGAAATGTGGGCGGAAAATGCTGGCGCGATGACATAACCGAGCCGTGGTTGCCGAGATAGTATTTCGTCCTTATTACGCGAACGCGCTGAGAGAAAGTGGCCATTCTACCCGATTTTAGACAATTCAATTATTCATACTGCATAATTCCAGCTTTACGATGATGGTTCGTGTTTCGCGGCTATGATTCGATTCCTCCGGGCCCGGCAATTCCGCGGCGAAAGAAAAACGGGCTGCGGTCGTAAAACCGGAGCCACGAAACAAAGTTCCACAGTTCGAACGACTTCGAAAGAATTTCCTGATCGCGTTCGAGAAGAAAAAACGCGACCATTGGGAAAATCAGTTGCGAAAACGCCGCCATGTTGATTGGCGTTTCTTTGTTCTGTTTGCGAAAGAAACTGGAAAAACGTTCTTTGAAAGTTGGTCCGTTCGCAACAGAATGTTGCAAGAAAAATTACTGGCTGCACTAAACATAAGAATACTATAATTCAAGACAATATTGACGTTACTAGACTGGTTTTGTCGTGAGCTAATTGCTAAAAAGCTGAGCGAGGTATGAACAAATTTGCTCAAAACACTCATTCTTATTTGCAGAATGTCCTGCGTTGCGTTAAATTTTTGGAATCGTCGGAATTTCTAGGTTCTAGAGTCCGAATTGCTTCGAGTACCACTCTTTTTATAGTCACATTATTGTCACCAACCCCTTCTGGTGAGATTAGAATACGGTGGGCGTGGCCTAGAAGCGGTAGGCGGAGCTTGACAGCGGTCAGAGTGGGGGAATCGCAAATTAACCCACTGGATAATCACTACCAGAGTCAGATTAGATAGTCGCATTGTGACTAACGCTATCTAGCGGGATTAGAATGTGTTGAGCGGGTCTTAGCAACGATGGGTAGTGCTTAGAAGCTGTGGGCGGTGCTTAGCAGGGTCGGAGGTGGGGGAGCGACGAGCCAGACACAGCAGAATCGCTGGCACAACTTCCTCTAAGCGCACCGTAGGTCCCAGGAACTATAACTAGAAATTGGATCACTAGAAAGTCAATTTTAGCCCACAGAATTGTAAGAAAAAATCAGCAAATGCAAATTATCACAAATTCTGACGAGTCATACAAGTTCCAGTTTTGTAGAATATTTTCTGTGAAAACCAAAAACCAGAGGAAACTTGATTGCTATCTGGAAAATTTCTTATAGCAAAAGTGGAAACGGGTAAAGAACATGGGTGGTCTCACAGATTCCAGTGACCTCGAGATATGTCTTCAAGGTCATCATTCTACACAACCGTCTCCCGTACCGGTTATTTCCAAGTTTTTTTTACATTCTACTGCTAAATCTTCGCTTTATCAATTTAATATAAATTCCTTTAATGAATAGACTCACAAATATTTCTTCGGAATGACGAGAATTGAGAGAATCCTCAGCGATCGTTAATATTTCGGAGTTAATCGCCTCGGCAAACGAGCCTCCCAATGAAGAAAGTCGCCAGCAATTATAGAAAGGCTGTCGCAAGCAGTGTCCGAAGTGCAATTTGCTGTTGGTATCGGTTATGAGACAGTCACTAATGGATGACAGGCGAATGTTAGGACGCCGGGCCGGGAGAACACCCCGGTCACATTCCATCCGAGTGAAAACACACCGCTTACGAAATCGGCCCCCGTAAGGGTCAAAGAAAAGCCGACCTGGCCAGAACCGTTCGCATTGTGCCAGGACAGGTAGCAAAGAGAGTCCAGTCCGGCGAGGGGGTGGGGGAGAGCACCAACACACCTGGTGGTGGGCGAAACATTTCGGACCAAGCGGAATGCACGTCGTGGCAGCGTTCAGTCGAGCCTCGGCCTCTCACCGTGACACGTCTTGTCCTCTTTCCGCCGGAGCACGTACACGCACACGCCTTGCGGTTCCCCGTTTTGTCGCGTGATCACTCGAAGAGTTTCTTGGGCGGAAACTGTCGTGCGGGGATCAGTGATCGAGCCAACGTGTGATGTGAGTCGATCTCGAGGACCCTCGTCATCTGTGATTCCTGGGGACCACGTGGACACAGCAAGGACCCTGTTTCCTTCGGACATGAGAGACCGCACCAGATTGACGTGACGCCGTGACGCCGTGACATGAAAGAGAGACTGCGAAAATGTGAGTTGTGTCACGTGTCATCCACGATTCCACTCCGATTCCAAAATAATCTTCTTTTTATCACCGTCTTGACCGATATCTAGGTTCCATCATCTTTTACACATTTGCTCGAGTGTCTTCTCGATTTTTCTACTAGCCAATCGGTCGGTAGAAAAATTTTATTTTTTCACCACGTCTGCAGGATAGCATGTAGCACTTGCGTAAAATAATTCGAGCTCGGATTCTTTGTTTAAAACTAGGTAGCCGCATTTGTGGAACGTTTATCTTCAGAACTGGTCTCACACCGAACTTTTCTTCGTGACAATCCCTTCTGGATAATTTTTAAAATTCATTTTTCCATTTTTGTGCGAGATTTAAACAGTCTATCGACAAATGCAAGAACAATGTTTTGAACAGTCAGATGACACGTCTGAATTCCACACGGTTGTAGCTCGAATGTTTTAACAACACAGGGTCTAGCTGCTTGCGTATCCGTATCTCGATCGTGGTAGCTATATTTATTGAAAAATTGCGACGCTGTTCCAGCAGGCATTTTTAAACATTCGCCAGTACACGCGGGAATGAGTAAGAAAACTTCGTACGCACGGTGATTGTGTACTTAATCTTCGGTAAACAAGGATGGATCGTAGGAAAGCACTGATTACAGTGTTGCTGACAGCTGCACCGAGTGTTAGGACACCTGGTCTAGTCAGTGTCTAGACAGGCAAGCATTCAGGAACGCCAGGAATTCATGGTTGATACGGGTCACAGTTAACCCAGCTGGACTAGGGAAAGGTCTGGGACTAGGCTAGACATTCGGGTACAATTAGCACCGAAACAGGTCTTTCGGTCGTTTTCACGGACAAGTAAAACTACATACACAAGGATTTATTATGACTACTAGACCAGAGACTCTCATTAACTAAATTGGCGAGGATTCGAAGATCCAATAATTCTGAACGACGTCATTCGATGTTTTCTTAGATCTCGAACTACGTCAACATTAATGCGATTGATGCAATTGTTGTTATGAACTGGAGATCGGGAATGATCGAAATGAAAAGGTTCGGGGAAATTTCCCTGCTTACGTAACGCATCTGACACTGCCAGTGTCAGGGACAGTCTTCAGATTGCTACCGACTATGACACTCGCTTTCAGCAGCAAGTTACAGTGATGCAAGTACATTCAAGCGATTGCCGACACAGCTGCCAGGAAGAGCATTAATTTTTCATTTCGAGCACTGTCATCTCCTCTTCAACATCCTTTTATTATAGCTCCTACAGGCTCTCGGTGAATTCATGTAGTGTTGGTCCAGGTCCTCGAGTCCTTCAACAATTTCTTTTTATTCCTCGTCCTGCGATGTTTGTTCACACCCAGCTCCGGATTTCGTAACATTATTTTCCGGTTCGAGGTTGCGTAACTCTTCAACAAAAGGCATTGTTTCCATTTCCCGGTCAAAGACATCGATAAAATCATAATAAGTGTATCATAATTCGACGAATCGCGTGGTTCCTTGCCCATAACGATGCAGGCCGCGATCGAGATAAATCGAGTAGCGTTGCAGAACCGGAAGTCGGCGAGGCTCTCGAGTTAATTCCGGTCTTAACTCTAATGATTTTTCTACGAGCCGAATCCCGTGTTGTGCCGATAACAAAAATCAGCGAAAGTGATCTATCAGGTTGCCATTAAAAATTTCCAGTGGTGAGAAGATCGTAATTTAAATTCGAAACACGTGGCCGCGGCAAGCAAGGACCTGTAAATGGCGCGTGGCTGTCAGAGTTTTCGGCGGGTTGGCCAACGGGAACAGGAAACTCGCTTTCGAACGGTTCGAACAAATAGATAAAATGCTAACTCGTGTTATGCTTTCTCTGCGACGTTCGCGTATAAATCAATCAACACCTGGTTCACGGGACCCGTCACAATGACGGGTTGCAATATTTTGAATTTACAATTATTAAGATTCTAAAGATATAAATTCATTTCTTTGGGTATATGTTATTAAAAACAAAAATGGCTAAAAATTTGGACATTGTCATTTTTATAAAGTAATGTAAAATGGTCACTTTTAGTGTAATCCTAGTGTTGAATATAAATTAGCGACCCTTAATTTCTTAAAAAAGGATTCCTGAAAGGTGCTTGTTCAAACATTGATTAAAAGTGAAATTATTCGACCAATTTATTGAAATTCATATTTGGACATGTTTGGCCACGTTTGAACATTTGTTTGTTTGAGAGAGAGAGTGTGTGTGTGTGATCGAGGAAAAATCCCTCGAGAATTTTCTTGACAGCGCCATTAACGCAGTCGTGAGACCATGAACGACCTCGAACTTGCGAAATCCAGTGAGGGGTCGCGGCACACGGTGCGATGGAGCGATCGCTCGATCGGATCCAACGATTTCTGCCGGTCGTACGATGAGTCTGCGACCGTCTGGGACTTGCGTTGTGTGCACGCCTACGTAGATAGAGGCTTGTCCCCGGAGAAAGTCCGTGCACTTGCCTCGAACTATGCCTACAGTCGCTTTTTCCTTGCCACGCGAGCGCCTCGCAAAATCTGCATTGCAAAACCCGGACCGCAAACTTCAACCCTTCCTCCGTCCACAATACTTCAAACGCTATGACCTTCTCCAACCCGCACAATTTTCCTGAAAAGATTGGAAATGGTGTGAGAACGAAATTTTAAAGAAAATTGCAACTGGTCCAAATTCGCAATTTCAGCAAATATTTGAAATGGTAACATTTTCTCTTTTCCACGACGAGTATACTCGACGCGAAAATCAAGAGGGTACAAATGCATTTTTGAACGGAGACTCGAGCGGTTCGATTCCCAGTTCTCTGCACAATTCGCACGCAGAAAAGGAAGCCGGATTAATTAAGCGAAGTGCGATCGTACTTTCCGCGCGAATGTTGCAAACCTGTTCTTGATCCGGGTTCCTTTCATTCGATCATCGGCGGGATTATAGTCCGAGAAAGAGCACGGATAAAACAAGCACGACCGAGAGCTCATTAACAAATCATTACATTTCAGATTTATTACCGATAACGTTGGATGAGCAAAGTTTTGCCACGAAGATTAGAATGGAATGCGGCTCTGCGGCCGCTCGAAACTTTCAAAATCATGCTTGTTTCCCGCGGTTTCCTTTCGAATCGAGAGGGAACTGATTTCGAGGCGGCAATTCGACTCTGCGAAAATTCGAAAAAGATTAATTATTTCCGCGGTGGAAAATTATCTGCGCAACGATGAACTGTGCTTTCTAACAAGTATGTTGTAAATCTACATTTTTAGCGCATGCACACCACGCGAAAAATTGTTTAGACTCCAGATTTGTCGGACAAGATAAAATTTTTGTGCAAAGAATATTCTACGTTACAATGTTAAAAAAAAAATGGTGTATCGTTGCCTTGTGGGAGATGGGGAAGCTCGGTCGAGGAATCCTTGAAGCCAGCAGCGGGCGGCCATAATTGAATAAAGATTCACGATCAGGATGTACACAGATAAATTAATTCGCGCATCGTTGCAAGACGCGGGAACTTTCCTCGCAGATGTTCCCGAGCCTGCTCTCGCAGCAGGAACGATTTGCAAATTCTCTTCTCTTCCGTGCTATCGGGAGGTGCTAAATCGCAATTTTCTACTTCGCGAACGTCACGTCGCGGACACTGGCGACGATTTCTAACGATCGTGACAAACGATCCCGAACCGCATCTTCAATTTTATTCCAATCGCACCGCGCGTCTCAACGCTTCTTGCACGGTCATCCGAACGGTCAGGTAGCGATGGGTACCGGCAGCTCGCGAGCACAAACAAATTCCAATTTCCAATTTCGGTCAAGTGTCCAGTCAGTTTGAACATTCACAAGTCACAGAAAAATATATAGAATTATTAAAATTTTAATCATCAGGAGTATTAGGCGCACCGCCCGTCAAACCAGTGTTCAAACATGTCCAAACAATCTTCTACGAGTTGCGATACGTTGAAACAGGTCTAGGTAGTTTGTGTGTAGTCAAACTTTGTTCGACAAAGTTTGTATCCGTTTAGGTTTCAAGCTGCCAGAATGCACTCGGGACGTGTTTGAGAATGTTTGGAGACGTTTCACCTGGAATTGTGGCCAGATGGACTTTTCTGGCCTCGAACTTTCGGACCTAAAAGTAAAAAAACGAACAGAATTATTCAAATTTTAATCGCTGGGGGTATTAGGCGCACCGCCCGTCAAACCAATGTTCAAACATGTCCAAACAATCTTCTACGAGTTGCGATACATTGAGACAGGTTTAGGTAGTTTGTGTATAGTCAAACTTTGTTCGATAAAGTTTGTATCAGTTTAGGCTTCAAGCTGCCAGTACGCACTCGGGACATGTTTGAGTATGTTTGGACACGTTTGAGGATGTTTGGAGACGTTTGAATCGGAATTGTGGCCAGATGGATTTTTGCGGCGTTGAACTATCGGCCCCAAGAGACACAGATAGCCATCGCTAGCGAGCGGGAGACCTTCGCGTGCGAAATACCTCGGATGCAGGAAGTTCACTGCGCTTCGGCCGTGTCCGCACGCTTCGCCAACTATCACGCGAGCGCTCCTCCACGAGAGATTATTCGATCCCGGCAGATTACCGCGAAACACGGCAGCAGCCGTTCGAGCAAAACGAATCCCGTTTGCTGAGAGTTCCGTCATGCGTCGCTGGTCGTTTGCGAAACGAATTTTGCACGTCTGGAACGAGTCTATTCCCCCGTGAAAATTATCCAGGTTCCGAGTGTTCCGTGCGGTCTCAGAGTGCACAGCGTTCGGGTAAACCATTTCTGAAATTTCCCGTCGCGTGTTCCACGCTATTGTAAAATTTGTTGAAAAATCATCAATCCATTCGGATCGTCAGGGAAATGTTTTATTGGAAAGTTAAACGGTTCACGCAATACACGGTTTATAACTAATTAGGCGTAAATTAGTGGTTTTCACGCTGAATTTGTACCAGCCAGAGCAACGCTAGCGTGGAGGAGACAAAACTGTCCACCTTCCGCGACTTCACTTCCGCGAGGAAACACGGTTTCCCCTTTTAATCGCACAAAAGTGCACGCCGCGTGACTGAGTGACACGGATGATTGCTCGAAAACCGTGAAAACGTTATGCCAGCGGCGGATCCACTTCTCACGTGCCGCCGCGAACAAGCAGTACAATCACGATCGCGTTACGACGATCTTCGGCTTCCTGGAAACGCGACTGACGTCGCGGAATCTGCCTAATTACTGTTTTCCTCTATCCACAAATCTCTTCCAAAACATATCAGACACCGAAACAACCTACACGAACAATGACTCCGTTTGCAAGGTGTAAATCAAAGTTTAATCTACACTTCACTCTGAAATTCAAATTTTTGAAACTTGTTGCATCAGTTGTATTAGATTTACATTCACGAACACATTCCTGACATTTTTCCGATTAAAATGAGCCCAAACACGACACAATTCGCATCACATTTACCTGTGTGATACACGATTCAGTAGAACCTCCAGCATGCGAACTATCGATTAGGTTTTACTAAATCGTGGATTGCAGAAGCAATTGCGCTCCGAATGGTGTCGTGCTTGGACTCGTTTTAATCAGAAAAACGTGACAAATATGTTAGTAACAGTTTCATGAACATGCTTCTCACTTTTCGAGTCCGCATGAGAGCGTTTGAGCTGCCGCATTTCTCGGTCGCGATGGGGAACGGCGGGAGCAATTTAACCAAAAATCGGAGCTCGTCGCGCGTTTAATATTCGCCCAAATACGGCCGAGCTTCCTCGTAGCATGAATTACTGGGACGTGAGAGAAATGCCGAGTTCGTGAGCAAGGACAAAGGAAAAGGTACGTGTAATACATAGTCGTGGCCGGAGGCAGAGATCAGCTCATCGCTGAAAACGGACAAAAATGCCGGGTAATAGCGGCGTCGCGTCGCTCGCTCGTGTGGACGAGCCATTACATAGAAACTCCGTCTGTAACAGTCACTTTCGCATCAGCTGGGCCGCCATGTATCCGCGTCTGTAATTTTTCTTCGGGCTCCGGGCGACGATTAGATACAGCGGGTGAGCAGCCTGTCCGTTTCTGTGCCGTAGATTTGCGCAAACCCACAGCCACTCGGCTCAATTAACCGTAGAAATTATTTGACAAAACCTGAAGCAGAAACGGGGACTTGAGAATGTTCTCGGGGGATGACACTTAAGTGTAGCAGGCGAATTTCAATGGAATTTGCGTAGAAATAGAATAAGCTGTGCAGAAAATTACGTGAAAATAGAATAACAAATTAATCGCTTCGTGTACAATGATTCGTAACTAGGGGGTGAGAGCAACCCTTAGAATTAGGGTGGGAAACATTCTTTGAGATATCTCGGGAACCAAAGGGCGTAGGATCGTAAACTTTTTTTTGGATTGTGGGTCTTTAAACGGGGAATTTAATCACCCAAGACTGAAAAAAATATTTACAAAAATTTGATCTCTATTGCAATTTTCCTTACAAACTGAACGTTTCATTGGAGTTCAAATGGGGTAAAGATAAAATTATTTGCTCTTCGGTTTTCTCTACGTAAAATAGCACAGCAATAAATCGTTTTTCAATCCGAGTGGATTGTTTACGAGGCAGAGAGGTGCAGTAATAAAAACACGAAGGCTCGAAGGTGTTGGTGGCAGCAAAAAGGCTTGCTGTTGTTCGTTTCTCGGCTAATTGGATTGCTAAACGCCAGAAAAATGCGCGGGAGCAAGAAAAGTCGAGTGAAAGACGCCAGGCGGGTTTATTAGAAGGCGTCTTCCGTCTTTGACATTTTCCTCGCGATAATAACTGCAGCGGCGTCGAGTATGGCGTGCTCTGCTAGCTCGGCTCGTGAGCATGGATTTTTCTCTCTTTCGCAGTCCGTCTCTCTTGCTCACCCACTCTATCTATCTCTCTCTCTCTCTCTCACTCTCTCTCTCTCTCTCTTTCTCGAACCGTTTGATTACTTTCTAGTTCAAGGGATCATCGAGATATCTCGCGAGGGTCGATCTCCGCTGCTTGGGAAAAAATCGCCGTCGAACACGTTTCGTCCGACACTCGCGATTTATGTCCACACGTTGAACACTTCTTTCCGCTTTCGTTTTTTTTTTACTTGTCTTTTTCCGTAATCGCGAAACCCAATTTCCAAAAAATTCCGACTGGAACTCGCACGATGGCTCCGAAATTATGTGGCACTAAAGTTCTGATTTAAGCCGCTATAACTTCGTAAAAAATAGTCGTACGATAATGAATTTCGACTGATTTTAAAGCTTGAAGCTTCTACTTTCACGCTCCATTGATCGCTTTCCTCCAGAATTTGTTCGCGTCCCGTTGCAGATGGAAAACTGAAGGTACGTTTTCCTAAAAAATGATGTACATTCAAAAGGCTGTGAAAACTTCGAAAAATTTTTTTCCGGAACGAATTCAACGCCGATTTGAAGATTAAAGGTTCCTCTTTCCAACGAGGTCTCAAAATTAGTCGCACGATTTTTTTCAGCTGTTCCAGGGGATGAGAACGAAGACCAAGTTCGGACAAGTATTTTGCCAGCACAGTTATCGTACGAAGTTCAATAAAACGATTACAAAAAATCGTGCATGAAATTTCGAGGCGTCGTTGTAAAGGGGAGGCTTCGCTCTTCGAGTCCGCGGTGGGAAAAAAATTTGCAACGTTCGCACGGCCGTTCGAACGGTGCGGTACGCGTCCCTGATCCAGTTGAGATCGCAACTGAAACGTTAAGTTATTGGAGCTCGAGCGATTATTTATAGATCGAAGAAACTCGCTAATCGCAATTAATGGCGCACTCGAAGCGTAGGCCTTGCGCTTTCACTCGCATTATGCGCGCTTTACATTGCACAGCAGGATGACCCAGGCTGAAAGACACCTCTTCGGTCGCGCGATCGAAAGATTCGCGAAATGTCCATGCGACCGGGGAGCTTGTGCAACGTCCCGCAAAACGACTCGAATTATGTAAATAACTCGTAGCTGATAGAGACACTTGTTTAAGCACGAAGTTTGTCACGGGGCTAGAAAGTGGGACAAATGTGTGTTGCCGCGGACATACAGGAATTTGTTATTAATGTTCAGTTCGGGATTTAACACTAAACCAACCAGGCACAAAACATGTAAAAGTGAAACGTCTTATAGAAGGGAAAAGATTGAACTTACTTTAACTTGAAAGAAGTCAATTCCAGAATTAATTTCCTATGAAAACGTTTTTATAATTTCAATAATTGTGAAATAGAAAGCCGGACATTACGATTACAGAATGTCATTATTTTACGTCAGGGTCATACATCGTTGCAAGGTCCTCCGGAGTTCCTGGTTCGAATCAGTCTGCATCTGAAACAAAAATAAATATTTGGTTAGAGGATACCATTAATCGCAGGAAAATGAGTACATGAAATAAAAACAGTAAAAGAATGGATTGTTTTCATCGAGTCGCAATTATTAACGAAAAGATCACGAAAATCATTGGCCGATTGAAATCAATTAGTTAGGACTGGCTAGTTCCAATGTCTAGCAACGCAACAACCTCTCAAATCGGTACTTTTACTTCTGATTTGATCTCCATAGTTGCATACGCGGTACAGCTTTGCTATAATCGCCACCAGATGACCATGAACAATAACAGGTTCTCGTGGGTGTGAAATTTACACAAGCGTCCCACATACGCATAAATTCTCTCAGTCCCTAACCCAAGCTGAAATTGAAGACAGTTTATCGAACACTAATCGTAACAAACATATATGTATGTGACTATGGTAGGGAACATGTTAATACGTTTCATAGGTTGAAACTAATACGAAAGAATTTTTAATTCTTCTAATGCTTTTACCGATTTAAATCGCATCTGGTCATTTTTGTAATTGTCACGGGTTAAGTAGAAGTTACGTGGATCAGGTTGAAACGCCCCGTGTAGTAGTCAGGGAATCGCGAGGGTGAATAAGAAGAACGTTTATTGTCGAGGTACATTACCCGGAGAAATTTACGGTCCCATAAAATCGAATTCGCCCAGCTGCGTCATTTCCCCCTTTCTGGCCTTTTTTTTTCATCCGGAGGTGTGCGCCCGGAAGGAACACGCAGCGTGCGGTTTCGGTTGTTGATGTTACACCGTTCACCGATGCTGCATTACCCACCGAGAGACGTAAAGCCATTACGCAGGATGAAAAAACGTCCTACAAAGTCGAAAAACTTTCTTTCCTTATCTTGGATAACTGCTACCTATACAGCCGCTCGTGAAAAGACGATTAGCGTCCGGCAATGCTGCGGAACACGCGAGCCAATTCACCGGACTAATTGCCCGGCGATATTGTCACACTTACAGTTAATTGCTTCTGAAAGCTGGGACCGAACGTTCTCGTAAATATTCTGCTTAAAACGAGTGCACAAAGCCAATGCTGCCCAATCGATCTCGGCAAAGTGGGTCCACAAAACCACCGAGCAACAACAATCCCTCGAAAATGACCCATAGAATGGGCCGTGTTTAAAATGAGCCCTCCACAATACTGTATCCTAAATTCTACCACAAAAATAACCTGCACAAATTATCCCATAAATTGGCCCACAGAATGATCCCACAAAGTGGTCCACAGAAAATGATCCTGAAAATGGTGCTACCAACGTGCTCGCATCACAACGATTCTACGACCGTAGCCCACAATTCGACCCACAAATTGACCCACAATCATAGCCCACAAATTGACCCACAAACGCATCCCACAGGAAATGATCCCACAAATCAAAACTTACAGAACTGCCCCCAGAGAGATGACTGTCTAAAATTGTCTCCGAAAATTGACCCACAAAAATATCCCCAGCCTAAAATACCACCAGAAAAAATGTCCCCATGAGCTAATCATCACGCGTTCGTGGTTAATGTGCATCAGCAGGTTCAGCTAGAGAATTTGTTGGACCAGCGTGGAAAGAACTAGTTTTCTCTCGAAAACGTTTGTGAAATTGTCGAGTTGCGAATTGGAGCTATGATGGCCACTCCGGTCAACGAAATTGCACACCGTCCGAAAGGACCATTACGGAGGTTCGTTCGCAATGTTTGTTGCCATCGTGCAATAGGAGGAGGCGCCGTTACTGCTGCTCGTAAATAACGATCGAACAATCGCCTTGGACGTTTCACAGTGCAGGAAAAGTTTTACTGCGAGCTCGTTGCTGTCTCGAAAGTGGCACGCTTCCAACCAGAAGACGCGTTTTTTCGCGTCTCGCACGCACAACGACGGCGACCGCTGCGCTGTGCTGCCATTCATTCTCACTTTTTGCGAATTTCCATCGGTCTCTAACGCGAATTAATTCGAACGAGCTGCCGTGACTAATTGCATAGGAAGTGTTCTGGCCGGAACGTCGAGCACACGGCACCGGAAGTGCCGGCGGTATAACGTTCCTCAACGTGAGCTCGCCTCCCGTCCCAATCTCTGTGGATGCACCTGCAACATTTTCGCTAAATTGATCGCAAATTTTTATCGAAGATCCAGAAACCTCTATGCTTCGGTGCACCAAAAATATGACGATCGTTCGGAATTTTTTTAAAAGAAGCCAAAAAAGGTATCGATTTGAAATTTTGTGGGTTTATTTAGCAATGTTTGCAGAGTGTTCTGTAATTTTTTCATAGAGATATCTCAATGTTTCCAAAAACTAGAAATTAAAGGCTGCGCCTCTCTACTTCAGTAGTCTAACAATAAACGGTATTTTCTAAAATTTATTAAAGAAAAATTAATATAGCTATCGATTTGAAACTTTGTGGGTTTATTTAGAAATGTTTGAAGAGTGTTCTGTAATTTTTTTCAAAGAGATGTAATAATACTGTCCAAAGTTACAAATAAAAATGTACATAAGAAACTTTCCTGCTAGGTAACCCACTGAATCAGGTTCGAAAAATGAATGAAATTGTTGTTGCTGCTATTGTAAAATTCAATAGTTAATCTGACAAGCATCTGTAACATTTATGCAAATATCTCTCGCTGTTTACACGCACTATTATCTCGAGCAATTACCATGCAAAGTGCAGCACTTTCTAATACGAATTTCTTTCGTAGCGTGGGCCAAGCACTGTTATTATTTATAATTGTTACGTTCGCTGGAGATTATCTAGGAGCTTTGTATACAAACCATCAAACTGTGGCGATCATTCGATGATCTTTTTTCATCGACGAAGTCACGCGCACGTGACTGCGAGCGTTTCGCGCAGTATCGTCCAGGAAATCGTGCGCGAAGATTGATCTCGAACGGTGCGAGTTAAAACAATTCGTCGGTTCGTGGGTGTTGCCAACACGCCGAGACAATCAATTATTCCCGGTGTCGCTCGATGCGGAGCAATTAACAATGTTAAAGCAGCGGAAAGTAATCGAAATTCTCGGATGGTGTAATTTCTCGCGGCAGCTTGTGCATAAATCGGAGTTGCGGATAGTTTTGAAACGCAGTGAAAGTCCGCGGGCACGCCGTCGTGGTGGATTCCGTGTTTTCGTTCGGAGCGAGTAAACAAACGGCTCTTAATTAAGTACGACTTACGCGTCAGCGTGCACTTTTTCAGTAATCATAATGATCGCGCCTGTGTTTTCTATTTATATAATACGACGAGCCTCGCTATCGCACCGTTCCGACGATCACGAATTACGAAAACATTCCTCCGAACTAACCCACCGTGTTCTGGGTCATTCCTGACCCACGCTGTTTACATCGTCCAAGGTCAAAAAATTTCGAGGTCATGTTATACAAATAAACAGTAGAAATGTATCATTGTGCTAGACAAGGGACACAATTCTATCAAGGATGGGTCGCAAATGACCCAGATTGAAACTCGCATTAGTACAAAAGTTCGCTTTACTGTCGCCTCAATTCCAACTGAACGCCACGCACAATTTTCTCAGTGTTAATAAAAATTAATAAAGAAATTATTAGCAAGTGAATATTGTATGCAGCAGCATGTCCTCTTTTCCCACATAAATGCGTGGGGACAATTAGGAAGTCTTCGGTCGAATATTTATCACCTGCGATCGGGGCCACGGACACCGTGAGCTCTTTATTTATTTACTTTATTTTGCGCATTGAAAACGAACGTGGACGCTCAGAGGAGAGGAGAAACGCGAATGCGAAGAGCCAATCGAGTTCTCCTGATGACCTAATCCACTGTCCGCGTCCAGAGGAATGCTTTCGATTTGTATATTTACGTGTAACGTAATCACTCAGAGACACGAACACACACGTAAACACCTTTCTCCGTTCTTTTCTTCTTCGCACCCGTGTTACACGCAAACGGTTGCGCAATGCTACCTCATCAAAAATTCGCGGTCCACGGAATTAATTTCTCCTGCGTCGAGCAGATGCCCACATCAATAATTTCGTGGACCATCATCGGGTCGAGCTAATGACTCACGGTTCTTGCAGGTTGAAAGTGCGATTACCTGAGACAGCTTTTGCCAAAAATACTTGTCGACTCAAATGTCTGCCATTTCTTTGGAGAATTTTTCTCTGGGCTGAATCTGCCATGGATTTGAAGACTAAAGCTTGCTCTTTGCAATGAGTCCTTAAAATTTGATGTACCATTTTTTTTAACTGTTTTGCGAGCAAAAATTGGCTCAGTTACCGAGACACCACTTTTCTCAAAAATACTGTGCATTCAAGTGTCTGTCATTTCTTTGGAGAATTTTTCTCTGGGCTGAATCTGCCATGGATTTGAAGACTAAAGCTTGCTCTTTGCAATGAGTCCTTAAAATTTGATGTACCATTTTTTTTTAACTGTTTTGCGAACAGAAATGGGAACCAAGTCCTGGCTAAGTCGAGCCTAATTGTTCTAGACCGAACCAAGCTGAACCTAAAAAGATTTTGACGATTAATGAGCCTAATTATATTCGGCCAATCCCCAGCCTCGTCTGGACCCAACCACATGAGGTCCATCTCAGATTGGAAATCATTCTTGTCACCAGTGTATCCACGCCACCTGCAAGGTGATTTTTTACATGTTTTTTGCAACCAAAGCGGAATATAATGAATTAAACAGTTTATTAAGAAGCGTTGGCCCAACGGAAAAAAAGGACCAGCGCTAGTCACCTTGACATTTGCAATGTTTTGAAACATTGTGCAAATTTAGCAGAAACCAGACACTGTTGTTCAACTGTAAGGCCGATCCCCTGGGTCTCGGCGCTGCCGCAATGCACGTACAATGATCGCTGATTAAGCGGACGTGAAATTCTTGAGAAAGTTCTTAAACGAGCCGAAGTTAGACTAGCCTAAGCCCCCCACTCTCCGCTTCCTGTCTCTCGCAGCACACGCCGTCTGTCTCGCCAGCCTACTCTTTCCTTCTGTCTGCGTCTGTCACGCCGGCTGATTATTCTAATAAACGTATCGGAATGTGATTACTGTTATTAGTATGTCGTCTCGGTGCACATGAACTTGAGAGAGGTGACGGACACCGGTTTGCTATCCAGCCTACCGGCCACGTTATAGTAATCCAAACAAATCACGCTTATGTGAGTCACCGCTCTGCTTACAGTCGCTCCAACAAATATTCTATACTGAAAAATAAATATACTGATTTTTAGAAAAATTGATATTTTTCAAGCTGTTGCAGTTTCGTGAAAATATAACTAGAGTCACTAGAAATCTAACGATGTCTCCGTTGATGCAACATCCATTAAATTTTGTAATAAAGCGCCCCACCCTATAATTTCTCCAATTAGCTGTCGTCTATAAAACCAACCATAAAATTACCTTCACAAAAGATCTTCGGTCGGAACAAATTAGCTGACACTCATCCTCGAGTGTCCAAGTCTATAAGATCCAGTCCCCATACCACTCAGCGGCATGAGTATAACTCTAGAAAATTAGTAGAGGCATCCTTCAAGGAGTACATCATAACAGCCACAGACCACTGGGTTTGTGGCACGTATGAAGAAACTGAGCAGAGAAACTACCTAGTGCCGCGAACGATCTAGAAGACTTAGATGATCGAGAGCCTGGGGAGACGTCGAGTTAGGTAACTCGAGAATCACGATTTCACCCTGCCCCGTTTGACTCATCCTCCTCGCTATGGCCTGACCCTAACAGCTCCTTGAATTGCCCTTTTATTTTCCAAAAATGTCCTCCACAGACAAATTCGAACTTTAAATGATTTTTTGGGCCATCCTGCACATGGAGGGCTTCGACATAGGGGCTGGAACAAATTAGGCCGCTCCTCGTGTCACTAGAAAATAAAAAAGAATTTTCATTAAATATAATAGCGTAGGAGTGTGTTGTACTGAGTTTGACTGAGTTGTGTTTGGCAAAGTTGAGCTGTGTTTGAGAAGGATTGAATAGCGTCGAGTAGGGTTGCACTGGAGATTGAATACCATTCTTACTTTCCAAAAATTCGTATTTATTCCTCCATAGACAGATTCAAATTTTAAATGGTTTTTTGGGCCATCCTGCACATGGAGGGCTGCAACATAGGGGCTGGAACAAATTAGGCCGCTCCTCATGTCACTAGAAAATAAAAAAGAAGTTTCATTAAATATAATAGCATAGGACTGTGTTGTATTGAGTTTGACTGAGTTGTGTTTCGCAAAGTTGAGCTGTGTTTGAGAAGGATTGAATAGCGTCGAGTAGGGTTGCACTGGAGATTGAATACCATTCTTACTTTCCAAAAATTCGTATTTATTCCTCCATAGACAGATTCAAATTTTAAATGGTTTTTTGGGCCATCCTGCACATGGAGGGCTGCAACATAGGGGCTGGAACAAATTAGGCCGCTCCTCATGTCACTAGAAAATAAAAAAGAAGTTTCATTAAATATAATAGCATAGGACTGTGTTGTATTGAGTTTGACTGAGTTGTGTTTGGCAAAGTTGAGCCGTGTTTGAGAAGGATTGAATAGCGTCGAGTAGGGTTGCACTGGAGATTGAATACCATTCTTACTTTTCAAAAATTCGTATTTATTCCTCCATAGACAGATTCAAATTTTAAATGGTTTTTTGGGCCATCCTGCACATGGAGGGCTGCAACATAGGGGCTGGAACAAATTAGGCCGCTCCTCATGTCACTAGAAAATAAAAAAGAAGTTTCATTAAATATAGTAGCATAGGACTGTGTTGTATTGAGTTTGACTGAGTTGTGTTTCGCAAAGTTGAGCTGTGTTTGAGAAGGATTGAATAGCGTCGAGTAGGGTTGCACTGGAGATTGAATACCATTCTTACTTTCCAAAAATTCGTATTTATTCCTCCATAGACAGATTCAAATTTTAAATGGTTTTTTGGGCCATCCTGCACATGGAGGGCTGCAACATAGGGGCTGGAACAAATTAGGCCGCTCCTCATGTCACTAGAAAATAAAAAAGAAGTTTCATTAAATATAATAGCATAGGACTGTGTTGTATTGAATTTGACTGAGTTGTGTTTGGCAAAGTTGAGCCGTGTTTGAGAAGGATTGAATAGCGTCGAGTAGGGTTGCACTGGAGATTGAATACCATTCTTACTTTTCAAAAATTCGTATTTATTCCTCCATAGACAGATTCAAATTTTAAATGGTTTTTTGGGCCATCCTGCACATGGAGGGCTGCAACATAGGGGCTGGAACAAATTAGGCCGCTCCTCATGTCACTAGAAAATAAAAAAGAAGTTTCATTAAATATAGTAGCATAGGACTGTGTTGTATTGAGTTTGACTGAGTTGTGTTTCGCAAAGTTGAGCTGTGTTTGAGAAGGATTGAATAGCGTCGAGTAGGGTTGCACTGGAGATTGAATACCATTCTTACTTTCCAAAAATTCGTATTTATTCCTCCATAGACAGATTCAAATTTTAAATGGTTTTTTGGGCCATCCTGCACATGGAGGGCTGCAACATAGGGGCTGGAACAAATTAGGCCGCTCCTCATGTCACTAGAAAATAAAAAAGAAGTTTCATTAAATATAATAGCATAGGACTGTGTTGTATTGAGTTTGACTGAGTTGTGTTTCGCAAAGTTGAGCTGTGTTTGAGAAGGATTGAATAGCGTCGAGTAGGGTTGCACTGGAGATTGAATACCATTCTTACTTTCCAAAAATTCGTATTTATTCCTCCATAGACAGATTCAAATTTTAAATGGTTTTTTGGGCCATCCTGCACATGGAGGGCTGCAACATAGGGGCTGGAACAAATTAGGCCGCTCCTCATGTCACTAGAAAATAAAAAAGAAGTTTCATTAAATATAATAGCATAGGACTGTGTTGTATTGAGTTTGACTGAGTTGTGTTTGGCAAAGTTGAGCTGTGTTTGAGAAGGATTGAATAGCGTCGAGTAGGGTTGCACTGGAGATGGAATAGCCCTCTTATTTTCCAAAAATTGGTATGTATTCCTCCATAGACAGATTCAAATTTTAAATGGTTTTTTGGGTCATCCTGCACATGGAGGGCTGCAACATAGGGGCTGGAACAAATTAGGCCGCTCCTCATGTCACTAGAATATAAAAAAGAAGTTTCATTAAATATAATAGCTTATGACTGTGTTGTATTGAGTTTGACTGAGTTGTGTTTGGCAAAGTTGAGTTGAGTCGTGTTGGACCGAGTTGTATCGAGTTTGAACTGAATGTAGCGCGAGCTAAACATGAAACGAAGAGTGTAGATTCGGGGGTGGTGGTTTCTAGGGTTAGTAGTTGGTGAGGGCCGAATGAGAAACAAAGTGTCGAGAAGCTGGCCACCCTGAGTGGCCGTCCACTTTCCCCTCGTCCCGTTTAGACGGCTTTCTTGCCGCGTCGACGCATTCCCTGCCGGTGGAAACAAGAAAGAGGAAAGCAGCCGGCAAAGGGAGAGGAAGTCAGGCAGAGGAGAAAAAAAAACGACCCAGTCGATTTGGAGGAAGAGAGAGGCGTGTGCAGGAAGTGGTACAGCATTGCCGGAGGGAAGGACGTCGAATCTAGGCCACAATCGTGTCCCTCTCTTCGTGTCTCCGTGGATATGTAGGTATGCCAGTAGCTCTCAAACGACGTTCGACACGCCGTTCGCACACGCTGGGAAAACTGTCCCGGAAAAGAAACCAGACAGCCTTTCAGACGACGACGACGACGCTCGTGACAGATCTATCGTTTGCACAGAGTTTCTACTCCGCGGCACTCTCCAATTCAAATCTCCCGCCATTCCTCCTGACCCCGCAAACAGACGCAGTCCGCCGCGGGTGAATCGTTTAAACGAGTTGCAGCGCCGAATTATTTATCGAAGAATCGAACAGCCGTGAAGAAAACGAATTTCACTTTTCTACGGAATGTTAATTCTCACCGTGACCTTAATTGATATGCAGGTAACTGGACCAATATCCGTCGATAAACGCATCGCGCGGATGAAAAACCACGTCCAGAAATGTTTATAACGCCGGTAATAATTAGAGATCGGGAGACTCGCCTACGAGCTGCTAACTGGGACAAGCTTTCTAGACATTAAAACTCCAATATGTCCGGAATTAATTAATCACTGTTATTATCGCCGACTGTGTTTCCAGGCTTTCCTTCGGGCCTTCGCGTAGAACCGATTCGAATTGTCAAGCATGATTCTCGGCAACGAACAACGGTTGCAAAAACTGGAGTGTCAAGATTTTATCCACTTCTGGGTGTCAACAAAATTACGAATACGAGTCGTTGGTCGTAGATAACACGATTTTTAACATGGCGACTCTTGTCCTGGGTAAAATAGTACCTAAATATCTGAAACAGTAATTCCAATGCAATAAATAGGCACGCACAAATTTCCTTTTAGACAAAATTATTTTATTTGACAGATACGAGAAACATTTTATTTTGAAGATATCCAGGTCTCGGGATTAAGAACAATAAAATCGAGTAGGGGAAACGCTGCTCGATTCCAGTAATCGCAGACAGAACCGTAAGTGGGACTGTCCGAACTGTTTTCACCGACATTTTCCACGCATGAATTTTCCCGGAGAATTGGGTCGTCGCATAAGTTCTCCGGAGGCTTTTGCTTTCTGCGACGTCCGTAAATGCCGTCTTCGAACGCGAATAGAGAGAGTTTTCGGGGGAAATTATCGCGGTGATTAGCCGTGGGTGTGTTCGACGGAATGATAAGAACGAGTTGCTCGGCGAAATTCTCGCGGGACAACTATCTAATGCACAGAATGTTGGATCGGAATCCCGGGAATGAGATAGGCGACTCAAAAGAATCGAAATACGAACAAAAACTATAGTGCAGCTACTAAACCAGAAATTAATACCCCGTTGACTTCTTTAGAAAAAAAAAACGCAATAGGTACGTTAATTAGATAGTAAAAAGCGTAAGTACTTTTATTCGCGATTGCCCAAGAAAAGGAAAAGGATAATCTGATCGTCTCCCATAAGTTTTATCTTCCATGAAGGAGAGTCGTTATAACTTTAATTAAAAAAGAAGAAACCTGATATAATGAACTCCCACTTGATGCCAGGGGGAGATAGCACTGTGTACCATTTGCAAAAATGAAGACAGGCTAGGATAATCATTCAGGCCAATGAGGGAATTAATCTAAGATCTCGACCCACACATGCAACCATACTAATCGAAATCTGGCTGCATCCTTGCCAGGATCTTACTCAAGTCTCCTGTAGACAGGATGGTAAATTTCGAAAATTTTTATTTCGCATAAAATTGCCCAGGCTGGTGATTCTACTTGAAGAACAAACAGATTTTCATTTCGATTTACAATAAATTTTATTCAATCCCAGCACTGTTCGAAGACGGATTTGCGAATCACTTGGACGAGAGCGGCGCAGCAATGCTGGCGCCGTGGTTACACTCTCGCTTTCGAAATAATTATTTAATACCCGCAGCCACGGGTGAAATGCGAGCGGGAGTGGGCACACCGGGGCCTTTTCGGGCCCCTCGGCCCATCCTGCGGCCTCTTCCATCATCCAGTCTCTCTCTCCCGCCTTTCTCACTCTCACTCTCTCTCTTTCTCCATCGGAGGATACGCTTTCCAGCTGTAATGAAAGCATTTTCGAAAATGCCGATCTTCAGGCGCCGCTGAACAACAACCTGAGCTCGGCTGTTTTACGTAACGGGGTGTCTGGGCCGGATAAACATACCGACGGGTCTGAGTTAGCGGGTTATCTTGCGTTTTTAGGTGACACCGATCTAGAATTACGCAATACAAAGCCGGGTCTGGCCTGTTACGTCGACGCTGCGTCTTTGGAAATGGATGGCGAAACTGGGACTACTACGGGATGGCCACTACTCATAGTTATAATAAGGCCCGGATTATCTAAGAGTTGGGCTAGGCTCAGTTGTGCTGAATTCGGCTGGATTTGGCAAAAGGAGGCAACACTGGACTCGGTTTCGTTCGGTTGTACTGAGCTACGTTGGTTTTGGTTGGGTTGCATTGCGTTGACTCAAGTTGTGTCCCGTTTGATCGAGATGTATTGAGTTGCTTCAGCTTGTGTCCCACTTGATCAAGTTGCTCCAAGTTGTCTCCCGTTTGATTGAGTTGTATTGAGTTGCTTCAAGTTGTGTCCCACTTGATCAAGTTGCTCCAAGTTGTCTCCCGTTTGATTTAGTTGTATTGAGTTGCTCCAAGTTGTGTCCCACTTGATAAAATTGCTCCAAGTTGTGTCCCACTTGATTGGGTTGCTCCAAGTTGTGCCCCACTTGATCAAGTTGCTCCAAGTTGTCTCTCGTCTGATTGAGTTGCTCCAAGTTGTGTCCCACTTCATCGAGTTGCTTCAAGTTGTGAGTCGTTTGATTGAGTCGTATTCCCCAATAACCGTGTTAGCTTTAACAGAAAAGAAGCCCGATAAAATGGCGATTGGAGCGCTAGTAAATGGAATGAAACCAAATTGACCCGACCAGTTGCAACCAGCTCTCGCAGGCTCGGTTAATATGATGTACCATCGAGACCTCGCCGCAGCTGCTGATGAGAAATGCAGACGAACAGGGTGCCGTGCGACATTCCATGCGAACACCGACCTTATACGTCACCACAATACAGGTTCCCCAAGTTACCGTTACCTTTTTCTACGCATTCCACTGTATTCCGCATTTTTCAGACCGTATACAGTGCGGAATCCGCGCAATGATAGCGCCTTAATGTTTCGCGTTATGGGATAGAAAGTATATTTCCACAACGATCATTTTCTCAAGGCGAATTTCGACGTGTCACAATTGAATGTATTCTAAACGATGCTTCAAATATGTTAAGCAGCGTCTGACATTTTTTTGGGAAACAGAAACATGATAATCATTGAATTATTCGGAGTGGAGTTCGAAGAGTAGGAGACCATCAGCGATCCGGCCAATAAATGGTGATGATAAAACGAATATCTCGACGGCCATGAATATTCCAGGAATTAAACACAACGGACAAGGTTTTCTGGTCCTCCAAGGCCATCCACCCTCCCCTCCCGAACGAAATAGTAACTTTTTCACGTCTTCCGACCATATAGTACTGATCTCTGGTGTATAGTGCGAATTCGTTCACTCGCAAACCCGCAGCTCGACAGTCGTGCCCGTTCAGCGAGAAGTTACAACACTTGTCAACCAATTTCTCCAGGGGAGAAACAACGGTGAAACAACCAGTAGTTTACAATTAACAAAGGTGCGATATTGTCGAACGTTTCGATCGAGTAGCCGTTGTTCTGTTCCGTTTGTGAAACTGATAATAGTTACACGTGGTCCCATTCATTAAACCATGCGAATGATTTTACGACGATTGTGGCAATCAGGGTGTTGTTCAATCGAAGCGAAAGCCAGGCGTCCGTCGGTTACTCAATTTATGAGAAAATGAACGTGTGGTATACAATGAAACTGTATCTGATCGTACATTGCATGAACCACCACACTAATTATTTTCGAATTATAATAAGAGAGGTTCGTCATTCGATCTGATTGTAGGATGAGGGGGAAGAAGCAAGGAGTCACCGAGGGCGAAGGAGCTTCGATTCTGCTACTCGTCGCATTGGCTCCTGTCATCTGCTCCGCCGGAATCCTGGACCCTTGGCAGTGGGCGCGTAGTGATCGAATCGAGGTCAACATACCATGGTTGCCATGTAATTATGCCAAAATTTATTAATCTCCACTCGGAAACACTGCAGAGGCTGCAGCGGAAATAAGCCACGCCCCCAAAGTCGTGTAGAGGGGTGACCACGCCCCTAGATCGCTATTGTAGTGGGGAAGGCCACGCCTATCGTGAGCTAGACTAACGTAGTGGGGAGGCCACGCCCCTAATCATCTAGTATAGGGAGGGTGAGGAAGAACAATTGGCTAGATCTCTAGAATAGTATGATAAGAAGGCCATGCCCCTAGAATAGTACGATGGGGAGACCACGCCCGTAAATTATAAGATAGTGGGGAGGTCACGCCCCTAATCATTTAGTATAGGGAGGGTGAGGAAGAACAATTGGCTAGATCTCTAGAATAGTATGATAAGAAGGCCATGCCCCTAGAATAGTACGATGGGGAGACCACGCCCGTAAATTATAAGATAGTGGGGAGGTCACGCCCCTAATCATTTAGTATAGGGAGGGTGAGGAAGAACAATTGGCTAGATCTCTAGAATAGTATGATAAGAAGGCCATGCCCCTAGAATAGTATGGTGGGGAGACCACGCCCGTAAATTGTAAGATAGTGGGGAGGCCACGCCCAGAAGTTATAATATCATGGCAAGGCCACGCCCCTAAGATATATTGTGGTGGGGAAAGGCACGCCTACTAAGAGTAGTTGCCTTGGAAATAAAGTTTAGCCCAGAATTTCAATAAAATCGTCGTCGTGGCTCATGGTGGTAATTAATTAACATTTTTTTACCCTGTTCACAATAATCCGGGTGTCGTGTGAAAACAGTCGAGAACGAGACACGATGCTACGACGAGCTAGGCTGCTTGAACATAACCAGGAGCTGGTACCACCTCATCCACAGGCCTCTGAATGTCTTCCCTCTGCCGCGAGAGGTTATCAACACGAGGTTCATCTTGTACACGAAAGAAAATCCACTGGAAGTGAGTATCATTATCTCAATCGTAATGTGTTAATCGAGTGGGGAAGACACCGCAGGCAGGAATTAATATTTTTACCGCTTAGAAAGGGACCTTGCTTCGTGGAAGTGACCGGAAGTGGTGGTTCGGTATTAATGGAGGTACACCGACTCTTTAATTAGAAGTCTGGGTAAAAGATGGAAAATACGAGTCAATGAATGACGAATTATTAAGGGGAATTGCATTAAATTATGTTAATTGCGGCCTGCCAGATTCATAATTAAGTCGGTAATAAGAAACGCGATGGAAACGGAATACCTATCTCTTAATCCGATGACTAGACACCTGCCTCGACATGCGGTTAATTAATTAAAACGCTGCGCGGTCGAGAAATCTCCAGTTTCTCTAAAATTATCGGTCGAAGGATTGGATTTAATTTTTTCACGCTGTTACAGGGTCAGGTGCTAATAGTCGCGAAAGATAAGTCCATCAAACGATCCTACTTCAATCCGAAACGAAAGACAAGATTCATCATTCATGGTTTTATAGACACGCCCCTTAGTAATTGGGTCAAGGTAAGGCTAACAAGTATTATAAACAAATCACGCCGACTAATCGTTCGATAATTCTTCTACTTGAATGAGAAGTGATCACTCCTAAGTATGGTTGTCCGAAGTCGTGATTTACAATATAGTTCACTTACTCGTGACGTTGAAAAGTTACCCAAGATCTGACTTACGGGCTTCACTTTTAAATCATCATTTAACAATTACAAGTGTCGCTAATTTTTTCACAGAACAAGCAGCTCGGGAGCAAATGTAATGTCGTCAAAGTTAGGCGAATCCACTATGCGCAAGATTCATTCGTTGATTTGAATGTTGTTTGTGTAAAATGATCAATCGAACAGTCGGGACGGTCATCTTTTTTAACCTAAATGTTCATTAACCGTAGGAAATGAGGAATGAGTTACTCAAGCATGACGACTACAATGTCATCATTGTCGACTGGGCTGGAGGTAGTCTGCCACTCTACACTCAGGCCACGGCCAACACTAGACTCGTTGGCCTTGAAATAGCTCATCTCATCAAACACTTGCAGGTAATGCGAATTGTTTGCAACCGTTGATTCACATTAGCCTAATTGAAACTCGACAACTGTTGGCAAGGCTCAAACCATTTTGGGGGTCCTCTGAAACTTCTTCAGCCCACTTTGGGGTCACTTTGAATTTCTTCAGGCCACTAGGGGTCTCTCCAAACTTCTTCAAACCGCCTCAAACGGCATCAACCACTTTCATTAGCAATTACAAGACAAATTATTAGCTCCCAGTATTTAGAATTTTTTGAGCACCAAGAGGAAAACACGGGAGATATTGTTGCAGACGAACTATAGACTGGACCTTAACGACGTTCACCTGATCGGGCACAGTCTGGGCGCTCACACGGCTGGCTACGCAGGGGAGAAATTGAACGGGAACATAGGTCGCATCACGGGCTTAGACCCTGCGGAGCCATACTTCCAAGGAATGCCTAGTCACCTGAGACTGGATTATACTGACGCGAAGCTAGTCGACGTCATTCATACTGATGGTAAAAGCATCTTTTTCTTAGGTAAGGAAAATCTTCAAGAGCGTACAAAAATCGACGCGCCAGGCCCAGATCCTTTAGAAAGAAAGCATACCCAATCTAACTTAGCACACGATAAGGACTTCCAGGATACGGAATGAGTCAGCCATGTGGCCACTTGGACTTTTACCCTAACAACGGCAAGGAGCAGCCAGGGTGCACAGATCTCAGCGAGACAACCCCATCCCTGCCCCTGACCTTGATCAGGGAGGGCCTGGAGGAGGCGTCGAGGGTGCTGGTGGCCTGCAATCATGTGCGTGCCATAAAACTGTTCATTGAGAGCATCAACTCCAAGTGCCAATACGTGGCCCACGAGTGCTCCAGCTATAACAGCTTCTTGAGGGGCGAGTGCTTCTCCTGCAAGAGCAACAACAGCCTCAGTTGCGGTGTTATGGGGTACCATGCGGACAGCAGTCCTGCACTTGTTCGAAGACAAGCCATGGGTCAAGATGTCCTGTCACTGTTGGGGTCGAAATTCTTTTTCACCACTGGCAAGGACGACCCCTATTGCAGTAAGTATTCCGAGTAATGCGATTTCTTAGAGCCTCCTTTTAGAGCCATTTTAAAATACTATTGAAGTGATCAAAAATATTTCTTCTAATCAAAAAGTTTTCTTGGTCTGCGGAATAGACTAATCTGTGTTATCACTGGGAAACATTGCTCTATCTATGAACAACTGGTTGAAGCTAGATGACGTCAGTTTATTATCTGTAAAATATAATATTTTTTTTAAGTAAATAGCAAAAAATTTCGCGATAAGTGGAACACGTGGATTATGTACTTTACCATATGTTGTGTCACTCTGCACTGTAATTGTACACTTACCTGAGAAAGTATTGATCACTAAAACAGCGGTTACGAAATACACGATTGCTGCTTTCAGGACCTTTACTAAGACAAAATAAACGAGTTGGAGTATTTTGGGATTTTATGCAATTATGTTACTATAAATTATGGCAGACTGCTTTCTCTTCCTTATCGTAACCAGGAAAATTGCCGCGTGTCACGAGGCTGAGTTAAGCCTGCCCTAGATATCGATTAGAAAACTAGTAACCGCAATTTCGCTCGTCAATCTAGATTAGACTTTTCGTCACCCGCACGTTCCTTAATTTATTCCAATGATAAATGTACATTTTGTGAAACATTGCTGCATCACATTTTGGATTATCTTTTTTTCTTTTTTTTTTTTTTTTTTTTTTTTTGTAGGAAGACATTATCGACTTACTATCAACCTTGCACGACCACCGACCGCAGAGAGCTGGGTCCAAGGTTTTATGAAAGTTACTCTTCACGCCGAAAATGGCATCATACGTGACGTCGACCTAACTCCCAGGTAAGACTATGCAAATCTCTACAGACTCTAGCCTCTCCCTATTTCCTAAAAAGAATAGTTCTCGTGTTGAGGAAGGACCTCTATCTTCAAAAAAAAATTATTTATTTCATCTCCTCACAATATACAGCCACGAACAAAAATATTAGCACAATTTTTAATCATATACTTAATATATTTAATATTTTGCTGGACTAACTGCAGTTGAGAATAATTTTGCCCGTGACTGTAGAATATTTCCAACAATTTTAAACGAATCACAAGATTAAAATTTGTGAAATTCATTTCGAAATTCGAGGACCGAATTCCGAGTAATGTTGGAGACCGTCTGTCTGGCCATATCACGCTGACACAGCTCAATTTTGCAAGCGTTGCCATAATGCGATCAGTGCCTCGGATCCTTGCCGTACACGATACTTTCGCAGAGATAAATAGTCTTGCTTCTTTCGGCCGACTCTTGCAGCGGTTACATGAAATTGGAACACGGATCGACGGTGCGAATGGTGGTCGCGCATCCGGCGGGGGCGACCGGTGAAATTGGAAAAATCAGGCGAGTCGAACTTTCATGGACTTACGACATGGACGTGCTACAGCCGCGATCGCTATGCTTTTTCTGGTGCAACGATCGCCTCTACGTCAACAGCGTCACTATCGACGTCATGGAGCTACCGGGGCGAGGGTAAGTTCAATATTACCTTACGACCCAAAAAGCCCTACAACTTTTCTGAGACCCTAACAATTTTTCTGCAAATTCTACAATCTTCTCAAAAGCCTCATGATTTTTCTCAATCACCCTATTATGTTCTGCAGACCCTGAACAATTTTCAAAAAATTGTTCAGAACCCCTACGGATATTTCCTGGCTTCTACAATTTTTCCAGAAGCCCTACTGTTGTTTGCTGGTTTTTAATAGCTAGTTTAAAGATTTTTTGGAAGCCTGTGAACCCCGTACTATTTCCCAAAAATTTTGTCGTCGGCTCTAACGTTGTTCTCTGGTTTCCAAAATTTTTTCTCGAACGCTTGTTTCGACAGTCTGCTTAACGCAGTCGATTATTTAACAGGATTGTTTTGGTCCTAGTATGGAGAAGTATAATTAGAAGAGTCACGCGAACCCTGTAACAATCCATAAGAGAAAAGTGTTAATAATCGGTCACACGAACATTAATTTGTTGTGTCTACAGTACACTACGTCGACGATTAGAGTGTGGAAAGTATTTTTCCCTTGCGGATTACTTACGTCACTCATTCTGTTTTTACAATGTTAAGTAGTCGATGCCTGTGTTGAATCTGCGCAGGAAAAGGGAAACCGACTACACCAGCAAACTCTGCTCGGCGAGCAGGCAGGAATACGCGGAGATTGCTAGCGGGTCCACAGCATCTTTCGTCGACAACTGCTGACAGTGTCAGCGTCCTGAAAAGTGCTCTGTTATTGTGATTGGCTCAAGAGACTTCGTGTTGTTCCTGTGAAAAACATGGTAATTCGGTTACTAAGGACATATCGACTCCTTCAATTTTGATAATTCGAATTATTGAACGATCAGACACTCTATTCGAGCGAGTTCGACCTACGTAGAACTTATGGGTAACTATCTGGAAACCAAGCAGTGCCTTTTTATACTGAAAAGATAACATACAATCGAACAGAGGTTTATTTCCAAAAAACAAACAAAAAAAAAACAGCTCTTACAGCGATCTCTAAACAAAATTGTAAATGGTAATACTTATCTTGAAACGCTGAAATGTCGCGAGAGCATTTCATAGAAAAATTATTTTTCTAAACTCTATACATCTAGTTTCTTTAGAAAAAAACAAGAATTGTTCACTTTCGCCAGATGAACGCGCCTTGATCTTCTGGGATTGTTAAGCACGCTGGTAAACATAATTGACGCTGATCGATGATAAAAGAAACCTAATGGAATGGGCACTCGTCTGCAGCAGTATTAGTGTAATCAACGAACTTTGTACATCTTGTATATAAAATTCGAATAGGTGTAACTAGATAATGCTAGTGTAGTGTAGAAAGCAGATATGTTTTTGCGAGTGGTTATGCTATATATCGGTTTCCAACAACAATCGCTATTACTAATTCTCTCTACGGTATTTACATAAACAAAGAAACAAAAAAAAAGAAGACCGTGCCGGCTCGTGGCACAACGGCGACCATCGTTTGTGATATTTTGTCTGTATAATTTAACTATCTTTATCTTTTTAATACATAATTTACTGGTAACTCTCGTTCGGTAGGAATAATCGTACAAACCAGAAAATAAGGGAGCAACTGTAAAACGATTAACTTGTGTAGCGTTGTTTAGATCGTCTCGAATGTTAGAGATTACTTTTATAAACACCGTCCAATGTAAAATATAAATTTGTTATGCCATACAGAAAATATACAGGGCGCCGAATTTAATGAGACACCCTGTATACAGGACGAGTCGCCTAACGGGCACCTAAACGTCTCGGCAAAAGTCAAAAATGGGAAAAATGGTCTAGCGACTCTTGGGTCGCTCTGTGGCTAGAAAAATATCGGTGGCCTTCAAATGACCTTGAAATTAAAATTAAACAGAAAGCGGAGAACATTTGGATGTTCTGTTTCTGGCGAGTCACCCTGTACATTACTATGTTTGGTCAGCGAGGTAAGTATAATCGAAGAAGGCTGCGTCGGAGGAAATAGAAACACAGTTGGGTACAGCTTGCTAATCTTTTGCAATGTTTACTCCTCGATAAACGGTTGTACACGCCAATGTTTCGTCGCTTATACAAAAAGATCATCGCGGAGTGCAGAGCTATACACGGTAACACATGATTCCTGTTTATCTTACACGAGATTCAACAATAATCGAGTAAAAAAGCCGTCCGCGTTACGGTCAACGCGGTAACAAGGGGGATTGGTAAAATATATAATATGATATATAGTGATATACATAATATAATAATAATCTCTATTCTGTATAACATATAATTTGCAATATAAATTAATAAATAGGGAACGAGGAGTCGTAAGGGGGTTGGGAGTCGGTGTGTGTGTTTGTTTGTGTATACGTGTGTACGTGTATTTATGTGATTAGCTTGGTAAGACTCGTAGCACTAAAATTACCATTTAAGAACATTGAAACAGGTTTTGGTGGGAACAGCTATGGGGGTATAGAGTGGGGATAGGCGATTGGTGGTTGGTGATTGAGAGTTTTTCGTGACGAGATTGGTGGCTTGGTGATTGAAGAAGTTTCGACAGACCAAACGAAGGTGTGAAAGATAATAGAGAATAGTGAAATAACTAACAATACTTATGAATATACAGCTGATTTCATTTGGCATAGTAGTCTAGAGCGTTCTTTTCTTCTAGCGCAATAGAATAAGGTCAGTGAAGATCATCGACCCAAGCGGTTTCTAATGACTCGATTAGAGTACGAACAAAAGCCATCTCTTTCCGTGCGTTCTCCAGGATCACGCGGGGATCCTGCGAGGTGCAGCGCAGTATGTTCGGCGCCATCACCATAGCCAGGTTGTTGGCGTCCATCTTGGTGCGGGCCACCACATCCGGTCTCGCGAAAATCTGCCCCAAAAAAAGTTTACATCACTCCAGGTTGCAAAAAACCAGCCAACAGATCCGAAAACCCAGGCAATTATTCACAAAGAGGCGCCAAAAACTCCGGTGACCTTGAAATACATCCTCAACGAAGGACCTATAATCTTTCCCATTATCTTTTCCATAAGTTCAGCCGTAGGGGACATATGAAGGTCAAGCCTGTTGTTTTAGATAGAATGATGCTTTTGCCTATGTTCAAGACCTAGGCGGTCTAGAAAGTGTATCTGAAGAATATTTCAGAACATTGACCGTCACAACATACTCCAAGGTCACCCGAGGAAGAGGTCCTCTCTGTAAACAATCACAGGGAGAATATTCACCTGTAGAAACCGTATCAAATGACACAGAACCCGACGATTCAGGTCAGGCAATCGGTCCACCAACGCAGCAACGTTCGCCGCCGAGACCTCGGCGTCGTCGTGTCTCATCGACACGCACTCGGCATAGAACGAGTCGGGTATCAGCGGTTCGTACAGCTCACGAACCCACAATTTTAATAGTGAGGCTGGTGCGTGCGCATCCTGAGAAGCTGCGAGGATCGTGCCGTCCTCGAACCTGTCTAGACAAGCCTTCAAAGCACTGACCTCGTCCGCATCAGCGGACACCCTGAAAATGCCCTCGGTCAGAATCCCGCCACGGGCCAAAACCTGCCGTGTCAGGGTGGTTTGTATCCACGGTAACTCTCGGTTAGGGTATCTATCTCTCTGCAGCGCCATCACCTCCGACAACGTCGCACCGAACATCGACGCCCTGAAGATCTGAATCTGGAACGTCGTCAAGGTCAGCAAGAAGAAAATTCAGTGGGACAGTTTTCAGTTTTTCTGAGGACAGTCCCCACAAAATCGATCGGTACAACTTGAAGAACATACCCTGGCCTGGTCGATGTCCTCGATGGTGGCCTTCCGGGGCTGCCGCTTCCCGTGAGCGCCGATCCGCTGTAGACGTCGACAGGCAACGGTAGCATAGTGGCTGACCTGCACGTGGATCGGCCACTTGGCCACTTCCGGGAACTGGAAGTTCGGGTCCCGGTGTCTGTTCATATATCCCTCGAGATAGGGCTCGAAGGTAGCGCTGGGCGGCACAAATGCCAGACAAACTGCCATAAGCTCCCAGCCCCTGCGCAGACTCTCTTTCCGCGGGTTCTCGGTGGTCTGTCTGCAGATCTGTACGTAGAGCTCGTCCCTCAACGGCGGCTTCGAGAACGCGGTATTTACAATGTCCATCGCTACACTGTCCAAGGTCATGCCTACGTTCGTCTTCCGATCACCCATGTACACTTGCACCAGCCTGAACAGGTTGCAGGCCTCCCGCTTCAGTAACTTTTCACCGTCCACCACCACGAGCATCGGCTGGGGTATGGGGTCCTTCGACCAGCTGAGGATGTCCCGCACGCTGAACTTCTTTCGAAACAACAGTCTCAGACCCTTCGGCCGGCCGCAATTCAGGTTCAAATTGTCCTGCGCGTACTTCTCGATGTCGCCGCCACCGGCGCTATCGTTCCTCCTCGCCTCCTCCGTGTCCAGATTGTCCACACCGGTCCCGATGGTCGGCAGGGTGGTTATGGTGCAGGTGGGAACGGTCACCTGGCGAGTGGTCGTCACGATGTCCCTCGGATCGGTTTGTGCTGCGGTGATTGGCGGAGATGGGGGCCGCACCTGCGGCCTTGTCAGCGTGTCCGCTGTATTGTAGTAGGTTGCTAAGCCTGCCGTGTCGTAGTTGCCTAAATCTGTGGAAGGGAGGACAGTAGGGATTAAATAGGTAGCCCTATCTTAGCTAGGATGACTGCTAAAATGGACCACGGGTAATTCTAACCCTCATTTCACAAGGTCCCCTGGGTGGTGCTAGAGTCTTCAAGGTCACTAACCTGCGTAATGATCCTCAAGGTACTCCTGGCTGGAAGAATCGCCCTGATTGCTAGCAGCCTCGTCATCCGCGAACTGGTCGTCAGAATCGTCTTCAGCCCTGCCGCCAATTTCCTCGCCCCTCCCGCCCTCTTCGTCCAAGGAATCGTCACCTTCCTCTACTAACAAAGGATCTCCGAACTTATAACAACCTACGGTAACGAAGAATGCGATTGGAGACGTGTGATCGTGGATTAACGAGACAGGGTGTTCCAGAGGTAACGATCAGATACCAACCTGAGAGTTTCGCTTGTTGAAGAATATAATGCTGAAGCGGCAACAAGTAATCTGCGTCGGACAACGGGATCCTGTAGAACGAAGACGGAGGCGGACTCGGGTTACCGTTGCTCCTCTTCTTCTTGCTGTCGTCCACTTCCGTCAGACCCTCGGTCTCTTCGCCTACGGCGCTGTTGCTACTACTGTTACTGCTATTGCTACTGCTAGTGTTGCTGCTGAGCCTCTGCCTGGGCTGCTCGTGGCTCTGGCTGATCAGGTAACGCTCGTGCATCGAGTCGTCGTCGCGATCTCTCCTACGAGATTGCTGCTGGTGCATCTGCTGCATCTTCTGCTGCTGCTTTTGCTGCTGTACAAAGCTGTAACTTCGGGCCAGAGGCTGCTGCACACCTTGAAGAACAGTTACTATGAGAGCAACGCAGAACCGGATTGGAAGAAATCATGGCTGCACAAATTAATTCGCGGGCCCCTCTGACCTTGAAGATCAACTTCGGTACATTGATTATATTTTTTCGTTGACTGATGAAGACATTTCTAAAATTTGTAGAGGAGCGTGGGGACTTCATTGATCTGCGAAGGGGGTTGGGAGTAAATTTACAACCGATCAACTTCAAGGGCCACCGATTAATTTGCGCACCCAGTAAACCTGTAAGACAGCTTACAATCCATGGAATTATTGCACGCCGTGTTTCTTCTGAACTCTTTCTCTCTGTCGCGCTCCCGTTCCCGTTCTCTCTCGGAGACCTCGAGGCTTCTCTGCTTGGAGGCACCGCCGAGGCCACCAGTACCCCTGACAAGGCTCTTCGTGGGCTCGTTCCTCTCCGCCAGCATGGCGCCGTACATGTCCCTGACATTCGCCTCGGAGAGCGACACCGAGCACCCGTGGTGCCTTCTTCCTATACTACCAGTATTATCTTGCTTATTCATATTACGCGAATGCATGGAACTTGGATAAAAGGCTGAAGGGTTCGTCTTGTCCAAACTATTTACTCTCTCTCTATGGTGAATCTCTCTGTCCCTATCTCTATGATAACGATTACTACTTTCCACCAGGGAGCCATACTTCTCACCCTGTGATTTATAACTATGACTCAATTGAACTTCTGGCGGACGGTATGGAGGCATCTCCTGCCTAAATAGTCTAGACTCCATCAACGAGTCGCGATATGGTGAGGTGCTCGGCTCAGGACCGTAAGAGCCTCTACTACTTTCTCTACCTGAAATTCGAACGACAAGTCAAGACCATGAAGAATCTACGTCAAGTTTAACCTAAGTCTCAACCCTCGCACGTTCCTCGTGCTTAGGAGTTAACATCCTGAATATACACAGACGATTGTCGAGGATCGTACGAGGGTGAACGACCACGAAGAACAAGGTATCTCGTGCACGGATCTCAGGAATTACAAAAACATGACTCACATTCTTACCATTTTTATTCTTTTCCAATTCTAAGTTCCCTGCCCTACCCTCGCGTTGCGAGTCAACGAACGTCTTTTTCTTGAACAGAGGGGTGCTAGTGGAAAGCGATAAACCTAATGGCGGTGGCTCGCCCAGTGGCACGGACTTCTGGTTCTTCACGCTCTCCAGAGTTCCACTCTTGTGGCCCCTGGCTTCCAGAGTACCGCTGTGCTGTCTAGGCGAGGATTGTGCTTGATTGGGTGCGGTCTGCGGGGCAGGACGATGGTGCTGATGACGATGAGGAGAGTCCAAGAGCCGGTAGCCTGTCGATTCCAAGGACGTTCGACTGTGAGAGACCGAACTGTCGCTGGAACGGCCGGAATCCTGCGAGTGATTGTGTTGGCGACGAGCCGTGGGCACTTCATGGTGCCTGTGGTGCCTGTTGTTGTGGTGGTGGTGATGGTGATGATGATGACGCCTCGTTGACGGCGACGGAGACGGCGGAGACGTCTGCAGGTCCACACCGACGCCGGATATCCGCGTTTTATTCGCGCTGCCACTTTGCTGCAAAGTTAGCAGTTTTAAAATTAACTGAGCTGGAGGATTGCCATAGTTGGTAGCTTGGAAGATAGCTTGTTTCCCTTATTGACCAAATTGGACACATTTTTACCAAAATTGATAAAGATAGCGAAGGAAAATTGGAAGTTGTGTCGTTTGTGGCTCACTTCAGGTACAGAAACGTCAATATTTTGTTCAGAGGTGTTTATAGTTGGAGGGACCTACCAACGAAGAAGACAAATTGGAACTTTCTTGGTGACTGAACCTCGTCGATCTGCTAACCGAAGGGGTTTGTGTCTGGGTGGATACAGATTCTTTCTTTCTTGGCTCGGTTGACTTCTGGTTATCAGCTCCACTGCTGCTTGCCGGCTCTGTGTTCTGTTTCAACGTCTACCAACAATTCAGAATAATTTTTCAACGAACGTTCATCTTGTGAAAGCTCACAATACAAAAAGAGGACATGTTATTGAGACGGTATTATTATTGAATTCGTTCAATATCGCGTGTATTGCAGTTCCAGAGATTCTCAGGTTTATCTCACAGCATTTTTTTCTCTCAGCTACTACAAACGTCTATTTATAGCTGAGAGGAGAGCAGACAGCTTGCACACTTACAAGGGAAGAACTCAAACTGTCCGGCTTCGATTTTAATGAGCTTTCGTACGATCAAAGCATACGAATCGTTAATGACGTGCATAAAATATCAGTCGTAATTACTCGATAGTTTTCAAGATATAAATAATTACAGTCACGTTTCCCCTAACGGACTGCGAGAGAAGGACGTCACCCGGAAGTCCTCGGATCGATTCTCGTTAAATTAATGTTTTTTTTTAGCAATTTCAATGCATTCAATTCTAAATTTTAATAAAAATCGATACGAAGATAAAAATCTATACAGGAAAGGGTAGAAATGTTTAGTGATTACTGCAAAATATATTACTATCCGATTTTCTGCTAGGCCGGATTTCTATTTCGTCCCAGGTCTATTTCAACCCAGAATATCAAAATCGTCGTTTAAGTAATCAATTTGTGGCAATTATACGGAATGAATAGCTGTTGCATTGGGTACATCATAAAGACTAATGTGTCTACAAGAAATCTCATCCAAAGAATATATTTTTAATAATTATTAATTACAGCTGTGAGTGGTCTTAATTATCTACTTGATTATCTACTTTTCTGTTCGGAGAATGTCTAGATTAAAAAATATTATTTTTTATCTCATAATCCTACCCTCTCCTCTACCACATGGGATCCTCTGTGAATGACAGTGCTCACTATCTATCGGTCCCCATATTTACATGACCCACCTAGTTTTTGGCAGTGTCATTGATGCTATCAATGCCACCACCTATCTATTATCAGTGGAGCTGAATCACCCACCTGGAGCTTTGCTAACGGTATGATGTCACAATCACTCGGACGGTGCCAGACAGTTTTCTGTGAGGTTGCGTTGTAGTAGTAAAACCGTGAAGTATTCTGATCGAACAGTTCCCACCATTGGTTGTTGTCTGTCTTTTTCCTGTAACCAGAGGAGCAGCTGTCAAAAAAAAGACCAGAGGCCATGCACACTATGAAAAATGTGGATAGCACGGAGCATTTATAAATTCAGACCGCAACACCTTAGTAGAAATCTCTGCCCAATTATAAATGCTTCCTATGTTATAATGGAGAACCTTATACGATTAAAACTTTCACCCGGCTAATTAAATCAGAAAGACAACTCGATCTCAGACACGGTTTATCTTTTCGAGAAAGTTAATAAATATTACCGTAGCGATACTTACACTGGCACACCAGGCGGAGGGTCCCACACGCACTCTCCGGTGGTCAGATTGGCGTACATATGCTCCTGGGTGCGGGGCTCTATGATTTCCACCCATTCCATTCTACTGCAATCACACCACGCGTCTCGTCAATAAACTTGCCAAAAGAGAATCTCGCCGACACAAATCCCTCCCAGAGGAACAAATACAATACCAAGGACTCGTAACAGAAAACCCTGACATTTAGAAGCTCCTATAAACGCGGATAGAACCCATCAAGGCGTGTTAGGTGAATACAATCAGTTTTACTCCCGTTCGCGCTATAATTAAAAACTCTAAAAATAATCCGATGGAATAAAAAAATTGCGTGCAACAGTGGAACCCATAAAAATCGAACAGAACGACGATCACCGTGGTGGAACACGCGTGAGAGGACACACACCGGGCGTGAAATGGTAAAAAATCGGATCCACCGTAAGTTATAAATAATTAATCAATATCAATTCGGCCAAATCCGCGGCGAAACGAAGCAGCACTGAGGGATACAGTTTTATCGGCGATTACCTTCCCCCTAAGTCAAACGATCGGAATCGCCGTCGACACTGTCAACAAAATTCAATAAGACAGAGACAGAGACAGAGGGAGAGAGAGAGAGAGAGAGAGAGAGAGAGAGAGAGAGAGAGAGAAAGGGAAGACACACACACACACGGTGTAACAATTCAAAAAAACCTCGCCTCTCGCCGTGACAAAAGGGTGTTCACCCCCACCCCATAACCGCAAATTAAAAGGAATGCTAGGGCCTCGATATACGAGCAACTGTCTGATGTCATGCTATCCGTTTAATTAACTGAAATAGGCAGCAGAATTTCGTCGACGCATAGTTGTATACACGGAGAGCACCGAGCGAAAAGAAAAAACTGAAAGTGACAAGATCGAGAGTATGTGTGCCCACAGAGAAAGAAGGAGAGCGATAGAGAGAAAGAGCGAGAGAGAGAGAGAGAGAGAGAGAAAAAGACAGAGTTAGAGATAGAGACAGAAAGGAGGACAGCAGCAAATAATCCCATAAAGATTCCGTAGAGAAAAATGTTCTCCTCGAAAAACCTGAAGAAGAGACCCACCCTGATGGCACCGATTCACGATCAAGGAGAAGGGCTTATCCTAAGCTCAAGGACTCCCCGAACGAAACTGGGACGGGTCACTGGGAAAAAAATTCACTATCGATCTGCGAAAGGCATAGGCCCGTGTGTGTCTCTCGGATCGTCCATTCCCCTAGGAGAGCCGACCGAAAAGCGGGTGCCAAAATAAATCGCCTAACACTCCTTACCCGTCCGATGCCATGATCAACGGAGGAACGACCCGACGACGATGACGGTCTCTCTCTCTGTTTATTTAAAATAAGGAAGGGTACACCCGGTTTTTACGAAGCACTTCACGTCACCTCGGGAACACTTTGTGACACTTCACGGGCACAAGCACGGTGACACTTGGATGTCGCAACGTCCCATTTCCACGAGCACGAGCGACGCAGCCCCTTCATGGCAGCCCACCGGCGGCCATCTTTTTTTTCCCCGAGGCCGCTACAGCGAGACGGGAAAACCACGGACTTTTAATCCCAGGGATGGTGTTACGGTGTACGACGACACCGAGCACCGATATCTTATAGCCGAGAACGTTCCTCCTCTGACCGGTGAGTATACGGTTAGGCGAACACTGTTTAGGATCGTGGAAGGCCCCACCACGACAGCCCGGAGCTGTCCGCAGGACCCAGGGCATCGATCACGTCCTCCATGTCCAGAGAGAGTGTGCGAAAGCCTGACGAACTCACATTTTCCTTGCAACGGCGTTCCTCGTTTCATCAAATTTGTTATCTGGCCGTCAGTGATGACGAGCGAGACACGCTCAGGTTAGGAATTTTGACGGCCATCTCTTTTTCCATGTCGCAGAATGTAATTTTAGACTTGTGGAATTCCGAGGGCCAGTCTCTCGCCGCTCCGAGGATCGTTTCTCAGCGTTCGGTCAGAGCGAAGAATTCGTTTATTGTACTCGAGACACCGAAGGCCATTTTTTCAACCGATGATCCTCCCGGTTCGTTTTATTTATTTGCAACGGGGTTCCGTTTCCGCGAGCAATAAACATTCCGGCGAGAGAGAGAGTCTGCGTTCGACAATTGTTGGAAACAAATTGAAGCGACATCTGTATTATTTAGCGCATAGCTGGCGTAATTGTTTTGACGTTTCGCCTGTTATCGTCTAGGTCACGCTTACGATGACTGTGTATTGTGATCCGTGATTCCCCTATTTCCGCGATGATTTAGATCGTGCTACCATTGCGTTTTCGTTGTTGTTGGAAGTATTGCTGCCTGCGTTTGTTTATTGTCGAGACCTTCTCGAGCCTTCAATTTGTCGTTTCTGCTGATTTTCTAAGAAGGTAACAGTTTGGAGTAATTGAATCTTAAATAATCACACCTTCATCATGCCTTTTTTGAAATTTATAATGAAGTGCTTAAGGTTGAAGTCGGATAATTTTGGGCTTTCAGCGTTGTGGACTTGAACTGTATTTTTACACTATTCTGTTAAGCTGTCTTATCATTTCCTTATTTTTCTGTACAGAGAAACTCAACTGTGCCCTGCGTTTCTAAAGGAATCTTGAGTCATAGAATATTCACAATGCTAAGTCTGACAGGGGCCAATAAGATGGCAATAGAACCGAGCATGGATACAGAGCAGGACGTGTTGACAGTGCTGAAACTGTTGATAATAGGAGAATCCAATGTTGGGAAGTCGAGGTATATGATCTTATTTGTTTTGAATTTGAGAGACGAGCTGAATAATTTTTCAACAATCTTTCCCACCAGCATCATCCTCAGATTCACAGAGGGCGAGTTCTACGATAACATGCAGAGCACTGTCGGCATGGACTATAAGACCAAACAGATCACAATCGACGGCAACACGGTGAAACTTGCCATCTGGGTTAGTTGGCTCTTGTGTTCAATAATCTGTTTTTGACTCTTCGTTCAGGCCATTCGATGACTAAGGAGTGCATAAAGTCCATACTTTAATTATCATGAACTATTCCATTGCATCAACCAAATAATTTGATCCTTTGAAATTCAAGTAGCGTAGATATCATTTTGTAACGGAGTTAGTAGGATACCCAGTGAATGACCTAAATAAAATCATTGACGTTCCAGGACACTGCTGGACAGGAGCGTTTTCGTACCCTAACACCCAGCTACTATAGAGACGGCCAAGGTGCGATTTTGGTGTACGATGTGACGGACAGGCTGACGTTCTTGAAGCTGGAGACGTGGTTGAACGAGCTGACGACCTACTGCAACAAAACAGACATCGTTAAGATGGTGGTGGGCAACAAGATAGACCTGCCGAATAGAGAAGTCAGCACCGAGGAAGGCATACAGTTTGCGAGGAGACACCAAACACTCTACATCGAGAGCAGTGCCAAAACATCCGACGGAGTGAAATGCTCCTTCGAGGAGCTTGTGCAGAAGGTGCGATTCCTCATTTTCAAAAATGATATAAGCTACTTGGACATTTATTTCTTTTCTTATAACATTACAAGATTACTGTTGAAAATGGGGGAGTCTACTGTAAATAAATAGAAGCTACAAGTGTTAACCTGTTCGCAGATAATACAAACCCCCGGTCTCTGGGATCGACGGGATCGATTGGGAGTAAACGGGATGTACGGGACCGTCGCGACGGAAGGAGCAAGATACAGAAGCCATAACAGAGGGATACAGCTAGTGGATACGCCGCTGCCGAACCAGAACTACTCGTCCTGTTACTGCAGTTTGCTTTAACTGAGCGCAATCCACCAATTCGACCGGTGACTAATTACAGCGACAGCTACACCCTAAGAATATGGTCTAACCACGATTTCGGAATTAGATACCGTCATGTGAGAATTTAATGAGCAAACACGAATAACACAGTATGTTAATTGTTTTGTGTGTATGCCGCGGGAGGGAACGTTTTCTGTACGACGGGTGATAAAAAAAAACAGAGTACTATGCAGTTCCGTTTACAATGGAGCCGATCACGAGGTTCTAGAAAGCAGAAAGCACGCAATTCGATGATAATCTGTTGATTGGTGGGAGGCGTGGCTTAGGCGAGTGGGCAGGACACCAGCATGGTAGGGGTAAGACTACGGAGCGCGCGATTCGTCGGAGAATGTGAAAAGGTGTGGCTGGGCGAGTAGGCGGGGCGGTTGACGTGGTGGGGATGGAATTACAGTTAGCAGAACGCGCGAGTGGTTGAAAAAAGTGGTGGGGCGTGGCCTTGAGCAAATGGGCGGGACTTCTGTGCTGTGAGAACAGCGTGGTCGCGTTAACGAGATCGAAACCACGTGATTATAATGAGGATTCAACTATGTCAGCCTTTTTCGGGATAGTCCCTGAATTTTTCTACACTTTGTCCAACATTGCTGCCACTTGTGAACAAAAAGTTCGAAGTCTGCTAACGAAAACCTTCTTAGCTTATCATATTCAATTTGAAATTTCGGATTTACCTCTATCGGAAAAATTGGGAAATGAAGATTTCGGGATTTGGTTGGGTTGGATTTTTTCCTGAACCGAAAATTTATGGATACGAGAGAATGTCGTGCTAAGTCGTGTCTGCGCCAGTGTTCTAAGGGGAATAAAATTGTTGTGTTTTTTTTTTTATCGGATTCCGTATGTATGAAAGATATACATGAGTTTGCTTGTAACGTGTAACTCTTTGTTAAATAGTTAAATTTTATATAGCTATTTGTGATAATGAATTTGTATTCATGTAAATATATCTTGCATACATATATGAAACATCGGCAGCATCAGAATTTGGACCTTCATGCTATATGAGTTATTGTATCTGTTGTCTCGTGTACAAGTTACTTTTTGCACAAACTATGAATGCAAGGCATATCGTCGTAGGAGTACGTAGGTGGCAACTTGCATATACTTTTAATTAGTCTTTTGATTTCACCATATGCTTTCTGATGGTCAGGCGTATAATAAGTGTCCTATAGAGCTACTGTAATGTACTTGTAAATAAAGTACTTTCTGTATTTGACGAAACCTTCGGACCTGTGGCTTACAAATACTTTAACTATACAAAATATAAACGTCGGAACGTTTTTCGCAGTTTATTTATCTTCAACGACATACCAAAGTGTTTTGCTGAGTTTCTGGTGTATAGATTTTATAAAATCGATACTGTACGTTAATATACTTCACTGAAACAATTGCCTGCTGTAACAAATTCATTTAATCGACCATTTGACACGGGTTTTCTTTCAATCTAATTTCTACCACCATCTGTGAGACATGAATCAACAGACAAATCATGTCAATGAAGAATGTGGGTGTGCAAAGGATCCAAGGTAGCCTTCAATTGTTACAATTCAGACTGTTGAGACCTCGCTAAAGATTTTACGCAAAATTCTTAAAATGATTATAGAAGAATTTCCTGTACATCGTCACATGCATCCCAAGAATTAAATAAAGCAAATATAATTTTGACGAGAAGAGGGCTTCAAAGGTACGGTACATGGGGTAAAGCAAAATTGTTACAGTTAATTACAAGTAAATTTAAACGATTTGCGGAAGCTCAACGGTGTAGGAAAAATGTGTTTAACGAGACCATAAATGAAAGACGATTGTGGATCACTATCCACAGTGGGTTGTACAGTACACTTGTCTTAGAAATATTACTAAAAAAAGGTGATGATCTACACTGATTTTATACGGACTCGTAGTTAATCGGAAATTGATTTTAGGCATGTCCATACACACGATAATAAAAGCAATGAAGCTGGGCCTCATTAGCCTGAGCTCCTGCGAGCTTTCTTACTTTAAGTGTTTCAACATTTACCCATACATGCTGGAATTTGACAGCATGTGGACTTGCACATATAATTTCGAGTTGATATCAAATTTGAGAGCTGTCGGCATAACCGAACCAGACTGCTGGCACATTATTATACACGGAGTAGGATTTCAGAGTGCGTGTGTGCTTCGTCATTTACTGCTAAGTGGCATTGACATTCCTGGGATTCTAAATTGGCAGTCGCCAGTTAATCAATCCTCCGAAAAGATCATTTTGTTCTTGAAACACATTGGAATAGAACAGGAAGTAATAGAATTAGCGGAGCAATATGGAATCGACGAGGAGACTGAGCAAATCTTGACTGATCTTGGACTCGAACAAATGGAAGAAGAAAGCTCCCATGTAGGGTCTATGACTTTTCTTCAATTTGTTGACTGTATCTGCTTGTTTATAATGTTGAACGAAATATATAGGAAGTAATATGCAAATGTAGCTTAACTGTTTTGGAACCACATACCTGCAACTCGGGAATAACCCAAAGTATGAACAAAGTAAGTGAGTCGGACAGTGTTTCTACCATCTATGATAAAATAGATTATATGCAACATGACTGCCAATGTGGCCATGCTATGGAAACAAACACTGTGGAGGAATCGACTGCTCAAAGGAATGATTATTTGAGGTCAGAGCGATTGATGCACGCTTTACTATTTCATTTTGATTTCGTAACTTTGTTGATATTGTAGACAAAACATTATGGTGCCGGTAGCATGGGCAATGGCCAGAACGTTGAAATACAACCCATCGGATTTTGTATACTACATGTCGTACGAATTGCTGCGGTGGAAAAATATCGATCATGAGAAGAAGGGGAGCATTCAAAATGCGATTGCCCTGGCTACAGAGAAAATGGATCACAAACTTGTTGTTAGCACGATCCTTGAATTTTGACTCGATGCAACATCCTATTTGAAAATATCGATTAATGAAAAGTCATTTTTAAATAGATGAAGAAGAACTTGGAAAAGGAGGAGTTAATGAAACGTAAAAACGAGGAAGCTCTGGCAAACATTCCTTGCTTGAGGTGCAAGCAGCATCAGGAATTCAATTTTACCAAAGAAGCTTGCTCGAAATGTATGAAAAGGCCACGAAAAAAATCTGGCGATTGCGAATTTCCAGAGATTTGCAGTTCTTGCAAAATAGAACCATCCAGCAAGCTTGAAGCTTGCCAATTTTCTCAGCTTTGCAGCTCCTGCAAAATTATTAACAATCCTCCAAAACAGTCGGAGGATCGTCGATTTCCTTATTGCTGCGGTTTCTGCAAAATTACTGCCGGTCAGTTTCAGAAACGTGACGTTCATCAGTTAGCTCAGTTTCGTAGGTACTGCAAAATTGCCGACAGTTCGCCAAAAAGATCCGAATGCCAATTTCCTCGGCTGTGCAGCTCCTGCAAAATTGCCGACGGTTCGCCAAAAAGATCCGAATGTCAATTTCCTCGGCTGTGCAGCTCCTGCAAAATTAACGATAATCAGTCGAAAATATTTGAAGAGTGCCAATTTCCGCAAGTTTGTAGTTCTTGCAAAATTACTGACAGGCCACCAGAGAATCTGGAAGCATGCCAATTTCCTCAAGTTTGTAGTTCTTGTAAAATTCCTGATTGACTATAAAAAAATTAGCTCGATCCCAAAGTTCCTGTAAAATAATTGGCAGTCAATGAAAGAGTGAGAAGTAACTAGAGAGTAAAATTCGTTTATTTGTAATTTGCCTTGTACACTCGTCTCCGGTATAGTAAAACGGTGCGTGTGGCTTGTATCCGCATAAGAACAATTGGTGAAATGGAAAAGGAATGGTTGCTCGACATCCGCGAGACACGCTCGGAGTATGTAGTCGTGGCAGTGACGTGTTTTCAGCTGCGTCTCGTAAAAAAGTATGAACAACTTATGGTACCCGAACAATCATTTACGTTCTCCTTAGGGCGCTCGACTGACACAGGTGTCAAATAAAACATTATAAAAATTTTCGATTACATTCACTACGGGGGGGACACACGAATTGTAAAATACAAACGCGTATACGTGAGTTTTCGACGGTGTACGATACGTGTGTCTACTGTGTGTATTGAACCACAATCAGTTATCAACAATGTATACCCTTTGCTAAGACTTTCTTTGTTGTTTGTGTAACTGCAAAGCAATCCTTAGTTCATAAGTATGACCAACAATGCTGGCGCTCGAGGAAGCATCGCGACAGAACAGAATAAAAAATGTTTGCAGTATATGTCAGTGTTGTTAAAAAAAAAAAAAAAGAAGGTATAAACCATTTAAACCGGTTCGTCGCTGCTAGACCGTCGATCTAATGCATTTCAAAAATGGTCTCCATCGAAACGAAAATTTCTCACAGGAAGCTGTTCAAATTCCTGTTCAAATTCCTGTTGAAATTCCACTTCGATAAATAACCTATTTAAAAACGTATGAACTCGCATAAACACCAGCAGTCTAGCTACGATTCAACCTTGTCTTTGTATACAAAATGTAAAACTGATTTTTGCAGATTTAACACTTGCGGTCTGCCATACGATTTATAGTTTAAAAAAAAAATAAATAAATAAGACGTTGATTGGACAGATCTTTGATTTTTAAAAAGTAAAAAAGAATCTCAATCGGTGAGCACGAATGAAAAAGAGAGAGAGAGAAAGCGGACCGCAAGGTGTTAATGATTCAGGTACTACTGCAATGAATCAACGTCTGTCTGTCTGTTTATCGTTCGCTCGGTGTTCATGAAAACGGCAAAACTATGAATGGCGAGGTCGAATAATACGGTTCCTGCTCCGGTTATCCAGCACTCTTTCTCATACAAGTCAACTATGTTCCATTTCTGATCGAAGATGCAGAGTATTTCAATAAAATAGCAACGTATCAAAATATATTCTTTTTCGCATCTATTTGTTTGGTCTATATCCTGAGCTACTAACAAAACGGGGTTCCCTATTACGGTAAACATTCCTTCGTACGTTAAGTAAAGGGGTGGAAGTACATATATTTATATAATAAAGTAATTAGTTTAAGTCTGTATTCAATATGGACGTTTCTCGCAGTCTATTCAAAGAGAAATATACTGTGTGTATATATATATATATATCTCTGTTTCTTTTTTTTTATCGGAACAATGTGGCGATTTCCGGTCTTGTGAATCCGTTCGTGGTTAAGAGTGGGTTTGCGATGAACACAGAAAGAACTTCTTAGCACGCCGACAGAGTATTCTTGCGGTTTTCTCATACTCTTTTTGTTTTCTTTTTCGTTCGTTTGTTTTACCTCTACTTTGCGAATCGTTATCATCTAAACGGAATACACTTGAAGTTTGTTGATCTTGGCCTTTTCCTCTTCGGACCCGTCTCGGCAGATCATAAGCGTATGAGAGACGCCGCAGGTAACAGCAGTAATATATAAACCTTCTAGTGCCGTCACCTCCATCGGAGTGGTCGACGACTTGCGCATTTCACCAAAACCCTAAACAAAAATCCAATAGCAATATTAGACGAAATCCATGCCCCTAAACATGTAAGCAACACGGTCAAAAACGTGTCTTTCATTTCAGAAAACCGTAAGTAACCAACATCAATTTATAAAAATTTATTTTTGGAAGCAGAGGTAAATTCCGTTCTTTTTGAAACTTTCCGGTTAATTTACCACACGTAACACAAATTCAAAGATCAAGAATCGTTCAGTTATAGTCTTCCTCTAACTCTGCGAGGTGGTGTACCCTATGTGTATTGTAATTTAATGTATAGACAAAGAAAAGGAAATTGGTAAGACGACAATTAGCATTGAAAAAGGGTTTACCAGTTCCCCGAACGTCGGACTGGCGCCCCAGGCGATCACGGATTCGTCAGCGGCGACAACGACGCTTGTCTGCGAGCATCCAACGCAGCGGATCACCCATCCGGACAGGTCCTGGATCGGTTTGGGGTACATGTTCGCTTCCCCGGTGCGTTTGGTCTGGCCAAACATCAAGGCAGTCCCGTGAGCGTTGATGACGATGCTGTAAGTGCTGCCACAGTGGACAGCTCGAACACCTCGACAAGGTGGCTCCAACAATTTGATCAGGCGAGGCACTAACTCGTCTCTCTGCTCGTTGTGACCTAAGCGACCGATGCCGCCGAAACCCCATGAGAATGCACGGGTCTCGCTGTCGATCGCCACGGTGTGATAATGGCCACAACTGAAATCCGTAATCTCGACACGGTCCAGCGGCGTCACGTGACCGTCTTTCGCTCTCTCGACGTACAGAACGATTCTCTTAGGCACTTTCTCGAAATGGAATGCCATCTTCGTGCTCGTTATGAAGTATTTGCCGTCGGTGTTGTGGCCGAGGGCACCGTACTCCGGGCTGCCGAACGAGTGAAGCCCACCCTTAATGTCTAGGATCATCGAAAAATCAGCGCCGCAGCCGACTTTCACTATGGGAGGGCCGGAGTATTTCACTTTGGTCGCGGACAAGATGCAGGCGTCGTTTTTCCCGACACCGCATTGGCCTAACTTATTGTCTCCAGCCGCGAACACTATTCCACGGCTCGTCAGGAATAGTGTGTGGTTGCGGCCACAGGACGCTGCTATCACCGTGTGGCCTTTCAGCGCTGTCACCTCGGTTGGCTCGTCCTTGCGCTTCGTGTCCCCGACACCCAACTGACCTGGAACAGACAGATTGTCCTTGAGTTAGACAAAGGACGTTCTGTTGTGATCGGTAAGAGGAAATGCTGATATTAGCCTCTATTATCCAGATGACCTAGTTTGACCTTATTTTTCAACAGGATAAAAGAGGTTTCGTCATATTATTTTCTTAACAATTTTGGGGAATTCATGGGGATGTTTCTATAGCTTTGACAAATTTTTGCAGTAGTGTCTCCAAGTCTACCGATCGCAATGGTTACCTTTATCATTTCTACCGAAGGCTAGGCATCTGTTATCCTCAGTGACGATAATACTGTGAGAGGCAGCAGGACCAGAAGCAACCAATCTGATCCGCGCACCGTTCAGATTCTTGAAAGTATGTGGGGTCCATAAACTACGGCCCACATTAGCCTTCACCCCTTTTGGTGGGGCCTTGCGACCTGCCATGTCCCAGTTCGTGAGGCCACACATGAGCAATGTTCCTGGCTTTCCCCATCCTCCCTGCACAAAAACAAAAAATCTATTAATATCAACAATTCCTCCATGTACAACCCAAGAGTACTTCCTATAGAAAATACCTGGAAGGTGTACAAATTATTTCTTGGCCTATGACAGTAGGAGGTGTACAAGTTAATTCCCAGGCTTCACAGTTAGCCAATTGAACTAATTTAAATTGAGAACCGGTACTGTCCAAAAGACACTATTGCGCACGATGCGACCTAACGAACAACTCACCAGACACTATATCCCTGTTGCATCTCAACCGAGAAGAATGTTGATTCCAAGAACACAATACAAAAAACAAATTTACTAGACTATTACAAGGGGATGCTTGTCAACAACAAGAGAAATATGCTAAACAATAAATCAGTACGACCCACAACAAGTAATTTTATTCCTTCCGAAGGACTACATAAGTATCAGTGCAAAAGTTCGTACAAGTATTTTCATCCGAAATCGGTCACGAATTTTGACCTAATAAATCTCCAAGACGAGACAAGCGAACAAGGAAACAATGTAAATTTGCAAACAATTTCGTCCCCTTCGAGGAACATCGCCAGTGACCTCGGAAAGGGAACGAGCGACCGGAAACAACGGTGGAGATTTTTTTTCCGATTTCTCGAGAGAGGTCAACGGGATTAACGGTGCACCCCGACGAGGTCGGTTAACAGAAATCGGCGTTGTACCCGGGATAAACAAGCGATAGGAGAAAGATGAAGGGTATCGTCACCTCAGGTGGCGGCAATTCCGGGAAACTGGAGACATCGGTAAGGTCATCCTCGGTAGCGTCCTCAACGTCAGCGTTCGAACCGGTCTCGGCGTCATCGACAACGGACTCGTGCTCGCTGGAAATGTCCTCGTCGTCGTACTCGACCTTTTTCTGCTTGGCCCGACCCTTCTTCGCCGCGGTGTTTTTCCGTTTGCTCGACATTGTTTTCACCAGCGACCAGCCTCCGTCTGTTTGAAATGAATTATCGGATTTGAAAAAGCTCGGGTACGCGGGAGACGCGGGCACAATGACATTTATCGATGTAATGGCGCTCAGGACCTGTACTCTGTTCGACAAATGGACAACAAAAACGCGGCCACCTGGCGCTCAAAAATCATAATAAAACCATGCTCCGGTGATAAGTACAAAGCAAACGCGAGTTTATGATTGTAAATCGCCGAGAGCGCGCCCCCCCGTGTTCCTCGTGTGTTCGACTGCGCGGGAACGAGGGAATCGAGACGCGATTTTCCAGGATTGCGGGAAAATTCAATGCGCTGCGCAATCGACCCTGTTCTCGCAACGCTGTCTCGAAAAATTACCGTCACCTTGGCCCGGAAGTATACGTCAAAATCCGGCCGAAATGTCCTCGATTTACCACGGAGATCCTGCGCTGGACAGTCCCCTCAAATAAATTCGTTTATTGGACGAAACAAGCGAATCTCACTAAACGCATGCATGGAGTTCTAGTAGAAGTAGATTCTACTTCTATACCTCGTCTGTGTCTCCTCTCTGCCTGCTTCGAGGTATAGTGAGCACTAGATTATTCCCTACATTCGAGGAGTTCGCCTTCTACTGGAACGTTCGCGAACCATCGAAAGCAACGTCATGCTTAAATCGCATTATACGATGGATGTCGTGAGTGTCCCGTCAGTTTCGTAAGACATGTTTTAGTATATATTTGCCCCGAGTTCTGAATGATTAGTCACTCGAAATGCTGTCAACCAGTCGTTTGTTCCAATTGTTTAACTGAAAATTAAGACGCATTTACAGTGTGTCGAGAAATTTTGGAAATCCGTGGCAATTATCCCACATGATGTTCCTGTGATATGCAGAGTGGCATGCTAGGCCCGAACTGTCAGGAGGAATTAGGAAAAATTTGTTCATCGTGATCGTGAGTACATGGCAATTGAAAGATATCTTTAAAATCTCATCTCGATTTTAATTTAATCAAATTGTGTCTGACTTGATGTTCGAAGTAAAATTGAAATTTTTGTTTTAGATTTATATTATAAATAATGGAGTTCCCAAACCTGGGAGAACATTGCTCAGAGAACAGCTGCAACCGTTTAGACTTTCTACCTCTAAAATGTGATGCATGCTCTGCGATCTTTTGTACCAAGCACATATCATACACCAACCACAGCTGCCCGAGTGCTTACAAGAAAGATGTTCAGGTGCCTGTGTGCCCGTTGTGCAACACACCGGTGCCAACCAAACGTGGCGACCCTCCTGACATCGCGGTAGGCCAACATATGGATAACGAATGCCAGTCGAAGAAACCTAGGGCAAAAATCTTTTCTAATAAGTAAGCCTCCTAAACGAAGTCTAACAAATGTACCTCCATCGGCAGCACGTCATTGAATGTCCTATTTCAGATGTTCCTCCAAGGGCTGCAAGATCAAAGAGATAGTGCAAGTTCGGTGTTCGGAATGCAATCAGAACTTCTGCTTGAAGCATAGACATCCCACGGACCATGCGTGCGTAGGTCAGGAGGAGGCCACCAGAAGAAGAAGACTGGACAAACTAGAAAATAACGTTAGTGTAAATAGGAGAAATGGAGAGATCATGAAGAACTATCAAGGTAGCATCAGCGAGGACGAGGCTCTTGCCAGAGCTCTTCAAGCTTCGATGCAGGACGAGGATGCTGCCAGACGACGAACAGTCGAGGTTGGATCCTCTGGGAGCAGAGACAGATGTAGACTATCTTAAAACCAATCTTTCCATTCCACATTAATCTCTTCTTCGATCGCACAAACGTAGAGAACTCATTACTTCGAATCTTTGCTCGAGAACAATTGAAAATGTTAACGAGCCGAAGACTCGTGGTAAAGTGAAGTTGTTCTTGCTATAGTTCATGCTATATTTAAAAATCAGAGTACCTTCAGCTTTCCATTTTACAATTTTGAGGAGGGTGCACTCTAAATCTTCATTATCTATTTGTAAAATTTTTTCATAGAGTATATTTAACGATAAATTGAAAGGTCGTTTCATGAAATATCAAGAAACGGTGGTGTTTTACTTCTCGCATAAATAATACCTTGATAACAGTTTTCTCACTCAAACTTATTGTCTTTATAAGAGTCGTGAGCAGTTTTAAATGTACAAAAGGTTCGCGTAGATTACATTCTGTCACTCAGAATATATTTATTTGTGGGAGCTTCGAAAGTTTCCCCTGGTCAACACTTACTATGTACCACGAAGTTTTGTCGGTTTTGTATTTTTTATACTTGTCAAGTACACAAAAGACAGTGTTTGTTCGGCTTCTGTTGTTCTACAGATGATTTTGTCAGTCTTCAGTGATATTCTATAATAAGTCTCGTATGTATATGTAAGTTATGACGATGATTGTCGAGCGAAACGTACATCAAACTTGTTCGTAAAACATTGCAGAAGGACTATCTTAATCCCCTAGCGAGTTTAACAAATAATTATATTTACGTCACCTGCCGAATTCCCATGGAGATTTCGAAAATTATCAAAAGGGCAACCTCGATAATGAGTGCCTTAGTAGATAGAACTTAGTTTTTATTGAAAATGTACATCCGATTCATTGTACGATACAATCGATTTCTAGACAATTTTACAAAATATTGTAGGATTTTGGAAAAGGAGAGGGAACACCAGCCACAAACCACGGAACCCTCCGACTTTTCCTAATCTCCAGACTTAATTGGTCTGGAGGATCATAATCCCACGATATTAAGCACTATTTAAACTATTTGTACTATTACCAGCTTTAAGTTATAACCAATGCATTTCACTCCCTAATTTTCCACCTTGAATCTTTCGAAATGTAACTCTAATCGCAATGACAATTTTAATTGTTAAAAGGAAAATAAAATTTATATATTTATCGAGCTCGGTCTTCATTATTTACGCCTAAAAATACTTTTATTCCACACGAAGTTTCAGACCACTGCTCATCCTTTATTTGAGAGTCAAAGTAAAATATTAAGGGTAGAAAAAAATTATTTTTCGAACATGCTTTGTTCAAGATTTATGCCAACAATTAGGTAGTTTACACTGTACTTAGGATAGGGGTTGGCTCCGTGGGGCACTGATTTGGCCCCGGTGGCAATCCAGCAGATTTATTTGTCCTGCATGAAGAACTGACTGTACGAACACTATTATATTATATTAAATTTATTAAACCCATTAATAGATGAAATAAGTTATCTTACTCTCGTTACAATCATGTGTTCGGAACCGGGCAATAAAGAAATGAACGCCTCGAGCACGTCTAGAAAAGTCTTATTTATTACACTGTTTATTGGTTGCCTTCGATACATGAATCATACCAATTACTTTTCTGAATCACTCGGTCCGCACACATCTTTCTCAGTCATACTCGTTTTTACCACATATCGTTTGTTTCTTTTTTTTTTTTAAATCTTTTAAACTGGAGCGAGCTTTTTTTCTTCTTAATACGCGTACACTGTACGGAAATTGAAGTAATATATAATATATATATATAATACAGCGTCGTTTAAATTACATCTCAATTATTCTTTTAATTGTATATAAAAACACTTGACAAACAAAAACGGAACAACTTAGAGTCTTTTGTGGAGCTGTGCCATGGGGGGACACGATGGGGCAAGATGACTCTATCCTTTTCTTTACATAATACATATATATCATATATGTATGTATATATACTTTATATATATAATATGGGGGGAGGGGGAGGGTGTACGAATATTCTCGATTGCAGCGTACCATCGGTAGCACACACTTCGGGACAATTCATCGTCCTCTCTCACTGACAAAAAGCACGCTTCGTAGTACACGGTACGAAGAATTCAAGACTAGGGTTATTAAAAATGTTTTTCTTTCTTTCGTTTAGGCTGCAAAGACAAGGCCATGGTGTTAGACTAAAAAAGAAATCCTTGCGAGGGTGGTGAGGGGGGACAGATTTGTTTTCACTGTTCAAAGATTTGTTTCGCGAACACCGCGCAATGAGCCAGCGTCGTTCATTCCTCCCAAGTTTGGTTCGTAGTAAAGATCTTTCTGTTTCTTTTTTTTTTTTTGTTATTGTGACGTTTACGTTTGGAAAATGTTGGTGCGTGTCGCAGCCACACAGCTCCTGGAATACAGTCTGTGTTCGTGTCGATCACGACAAATCTCTTTACAATTCGTCGTGCTCCTGGAACAAAAACAAATTCATTTAAGTCCCGATTCTTCAGGGTCGAACATTCTCTTCAAATTTACAATTATTGATTATTAAACCTGGTGCCATTCAGCGTCACTTACTTCCACGTCTGGGACGTTATTGTCCTCCTCATCTGCGTCCTCATCTTCATCCTCGTCCTTGTTATCTTCGCTCTCCTTCTCCTCTTCACTCAGTTTCTGTTCCGCCGCTTCCTGAGCCTGCCTCATCTTCGTCTCGCCGTCCTGGAAGTTCAAAAACCATGAAGTTCAACGTCCAATAATCATCTCACAGCGTCCAATTAGACCCTGATCGATCAGTAACGAGGAATTCCAGCTTTTTTATCGCTCATTCGAATCAGTAATGCTTTTCTCATCATTGATTCCTCCTAGCTGCATGAAGTAGACCGCGGATCTTTATGCAAAATAAAAACTTTCTGTTTCAACTATAAGAAATAGGACTTTAGACCTTTACTAGATTACATGGCTGTAAACAATTTAAAATAGTGTAAAAATACTGTTAAATTCTTTCGATACCTCGATGAATGTATAAAAATCCGCTGTCTCGTCATCTTAAAACTTTCATCAAACTTACAATGGTGGGCGCCCAGACTTCTTCGCCGAACTTGCGAGCGGCTTCGGGGTCGTCCGTGATCATCACGTTGTCGAAGATGGTTCCAGACCTCACCTGCCACAGGTCGAAGCCAATGGCGCAGATCTCGTCCCTCTTGTACAGGTCTGGGTCCGGGGTGTACTCGGGGTTGTCCATTTCTGGGTGGATCCATGGTCCCTTGTAGTTAGGGTTATCGATTTGCTTTGGTTTCCATGCGCCCTGTGAGCAAAACAAACGCTCCATCAGTTCGAAGATCTCGCAACGCGTCATCATGAAACACCTTATCAGGTGGGATCGAATGTGCTCCCTAACAAAACTGATCTTTCGTTATACCATTCGATAGTGCTCTCAAAGAGAACCCTCTGTAATTAAGTTTGAAGTCGGTACCCCAACCAAAAGATTAGTTACAGTACAAGTATTTCTTTTCAATTTCTGCTCAATGAACATGCCACCTAATAGCAGACTCGACTATACATTTTTTCTGGTGTACACGCACCTTGTACTCAGGATTGTTGATCATGGAAGCCTCCCATTCTCCGTCCATCTCATCGTCCCAGTCCTCTGGCTTGGTAGCCTCGGGGTCAGGGATGTGTTCTGGCTGATCCCAGTCATCAGGCTTCTGATCATCAGGGTCAGGGATGGTGGGCCTGTCGTCCCAGTCTTCGGGCTTGCTCTTCGACGGGTCCTTGATCTTCTTCGGTGGCAGGAAGTCCCAGTCTGCCTCCAGATCGCCAGACTCGACCAAAACGTTGTCGATAAGAACCTGAAGAAACGACCATCATCTAATCACGACGCTGCTAATCAACGAACTTGTATTGTTTCCAACAGCGCGATCGTACATAGGAAGTACTGTATATGTCGTTCTTTGCTTAACGAGCAGAAAATCAGATCGCAACTCTAACTAAGCAAGATAGTCTTCGCTCTTCGAGGTCTTTCAGCACGTATTCCCCACAAATAATCAATGAGAATATGTGACTCTAGGCTCGATAGATTGGTAATCTCTGTGATACCTATTCGAGGCTCTCTCACCTTGTACGTGTTATTAGGATTGACGATCAGAGTGTACAGGTGAGTGTAGATGTCGTCCTTGCAACGGATGTCCTTATTGATCAACAAGTTCTTGCCTTTGTAGCTGAAGATCACATGAACCTTCTTTCTTCCGGGACCGCAAATATCGGGTCCTGAAACGAGGCGAGTAAGTTCAAGCAACTATGTTGTGGCAACTGCGGTCATTGGACTTCAGCCAAACGTGAGATCATGCATTTCTTTTGCACCAAAGTGGATGCACAATTTTAGGAAACGTCTTTTTATGAAAGATGTTCTTAACTCCCTGTCCTACAGCATCCACGCAGACTCGTGATGAAGATTTCGAACGAAATTAATTAAACACGTATGTCATCGATATTTAATCATTAGAGAAAATAATAGTGTCTCTTAACAGGTGCCTGAACTATATATGAGAACTATATTCAGGGCATATGCAAGACGTTTACTCTCCGAGGACCATTAGCACCAATGCACCATCGGATGCGACCAGTGACTCTAGGCTCGGCTATAGTCGTTAATTGTTACTAATTCTCACCGAACATGATCTCGTAGGGAGTCTCTCCATGCATGTCCTTCGGATTCAACGAGCAGTTGAACACTTTGACGTAACCGCCACCGCAGTCAATGTTCTGTTCATGCTTAACACTGAACTGGATCACCAGAGGCTTATCCTTGTTGCTGAATGGTTCGAACTTCGTGCTGATAGCGTAAAATCTGGCATCCTCAGATGTCTGGATTCCTAATTAAAAAGCAACATGGATGACTTGAGCAATTAAGAATTTTTTGATGATACTGAGCTGTTAGGGGTGTTCTTTTACCTTTATCATTCTCCGGTTCGTTCCAGAACTTTCCATGACTCAAAACGAACTTCCCAAACTCCTTTCCTGGGTGCTCAGAGTACACCCAATTCTTTTCCCATGAATCTGAAAGAAGAATTTGTTGTTATGAGTACAAGCAATTTCCATTAGCATTCGGTAAGGTGATAAAGCACTAGATTGACTTGGAGCTTAAGATTTAACGAGGCATGTAATATTGTTGTATACTGTTTTATGAATTTTTTCTAGTTATCTTATGGGGTTCATTGAATTAGCAAACGAGTGGCTCATGTATCTCTTTGTAATAAGAATAAGATCGAAATACTTCAAATTTTGTAGAATGTTTATTATGGACATCTGTAAAAAATTCATTTATCAAGTTTATTTAGGGAACACATTTTTGTAAATTTTAGTACATCCTAGGATGTTTTGTGCAACCATTTTGGAGGGTTGGAGGTGAAAATTTCCATCCAAAAGCATTTTCATAATTTCAAAAATTGCCCTACGGGGGAAAGAATTTGAAGTAAAGTCCCAATTCAAAATAAAAATTTCGCATTCTCTCCAGTCATGAACGGAGATAAATAAAATCTAAAAATACATGGAGGAACAGAATCCCAACCCAGTCCCAAATTAACCAAAAAAAATGTACTTCCTCCAGTCGCAAGTGCGGACAAATAAAATTCAAAAATAGCCCTCGACTGAACAATGATCAAAATTAAAAATTGCTAGATAATTACTCGAGATATGGTAGCAAAAATAGCCCCGAAGTCAAGTTCCGAACGGACTCGAAAGTGTTCCGCATCCTCCATACTCGACCCGAGGGAAACTAAAATACCGTGGCGCATTGAATGAAGTATTAAAATCTGGCAATGTGAATTCGCCGGGGGTAGGAAAAAAGAATTCGCTGAACCGGTCTGAAAAATAACATCTCGTCGAATTTCGAGCCACGAGGTGCTCGGCAAGCTTTGCCCCTACAACGCGGATCAACCGATCGATCGCGCGTCATGTCGGCGTAACGAACGCCAGTGCCACGAGACATTTTTCCGTGGCCACGTCCGAAACAGTTTCGAACCCTAGGCTCCCCACGAATCCCCATTAAAACCACCTTTCGGCCCCAAAAAATCAAAACAAACCGATAAACCGCGATCCAGAAATCGGTTACCGAATCCAGAAAACGTAAACTGGACATAGCGGTAGGGCGTGTGGTTACCAAGGAGAAATATACAGCGTGTGCCTGTACATAGCGGCGTAATACAGAAACAGAGGGACCCCATGGGAAGTGCGATGGAATTGGAAATATTTCATGGAAAAATCCAGGGAAAATTATGCGTGGGTGTGGTTCGCGGAAACTGTGGGACTCGTTCAATTTTCTAGAGCCCGGTCTGTTAGGGTATGGGGAGAGACCCAATGGTGTCTCTGGAGTTTCGAGGAGGAGATTACGGGATTTTTATGGGTGTTTTACTCACCGTCGAGAAACTTCTCCTCGAAGTAGACCTCCGCGGTAGCGAGGCTGCACGCAAGCAGAAGCAGAAACGAGCAGGACTGCATTTTTAGACGCCGGGACGACGAGAGTCCGCACACGACGATGATCCTCTTTCCACGATGAACCAGCCGATAATGCCCGAGCCGTGGCCGTGGTTGGCGAGTTAGCAGGCGCCGGGGTAGACAGATGGAGGGTCCTGATTGGTGAACGAGCGAGGACCAATCAACGCCGACCACGCTTGACCAACCAGCCGCCGCGCCGTGGCAGACGCAGACATGCCGCGACGCACATAACCTCACGTCACCGATTGTCCTTATTTTATCTGTTGTCGATAGGGAAGGAGATACCTGGCAGCCACGCTGACCGGCCTTCTGATTGGCTGAACCAATTTTGCCGCGACTTTCAAATGTTTCGTCGCGGTTGCGGAAGAACGATTTATTTTGTTAGATTTGTGATTCTTGAACCATATAGAACGACCGGAGCAGTCAAAATGACTGGTTCCGAATTTTTTCTTTTACAATTACTGAAATTGTAAAAATGTTTTCATCGGAAATTTTTTAATGAACCTCTTCACTGAAGCGCATATTACAATAAAAGTTGTATGAAGTCTGAATGGGCACAGTCTTGTCACTGTTACAAAGCGATATAAGTCAGTCGCATTTATTGCTCGGTCGTTCTAGTGTTAAGGATGATAGAACTGTAATTAACACTAGGTTTACGGAGCACTAAAAATGACTGTTTTACATTACTTTATAAAAATAACAAGAATGTATCGATCAAAGTTTGTAGCCATTTTTTTAATAATATATTCCCAAAAAAATCAATTTGTTAAATAATTGATCATGGATGCATTTTTACAATCTCAATATTCGCAATTTAAAAATTTTAGAATCCGTCATTTTGACTTTGGTTTTCAATGCTTTGCCCCTTTAGGAGAGGAGAGAATAGAATAGAATGTTCCAATAGAACGAAGTACTTAAAAAGTTTCTTAAAAAATTCTCTCCTCACTGTAAGGGCTAAGAATAAAATGTATGAATAGAAGTCCAAGAACTAGCTTTAGAAATTGACCAAAATTAATCCCAGAATGAGATAAAGAAATCTCATAGTATTCCAAACACAGGGAATATAATTGTAGGCTTTCCATATTTTGAGGACAATAAAAGCAACGTTAAATCATGAGTTACAATTTTTATAATTGTACAGTCGATGTCGTAACCATTCATTTTTCCATATCCTCCGATTCAGTGGTCTGTCAGGTCGCATACGTCCTTCCACAGACACTTGTGTAATCGCACGACGCACTAATCACTCGATAAGAGCGTCAGTTAGTACACAATACCGCAGAAAATGAAATATAACACCTCCCGTTACATACATCGACAATATCACACAGGCAGTCAATCATTCGGTCTTCAACATCGACTCGCTTCAGCCTTTCCGAAATTCTACTGACTTCTCATGATGCAAACATGGCAAACAAACTGGGTTCATCAGACACGGTTTGCCTGCTAGAGCGAGCAGTCGAAGACATTTTTCTGTTCAATAAATTGGTAAAATGTCCCAAAGTGTGGACTCTGGAGCCAACAATGAGCTTGCATATTACTGGAACATGTTCAAAGGAGCCTAAACAGCGGATTGGCTTTCGAATCGCATTGTGTACGAACTGTTCCCGTGGCAACGGCTTCTCGAACAAGTCCGTTCCGGTCGGGACTGAATGAAAATCCACAAGTGAAGCCAGTGAAGCTGTCGATCCAGGTGTCGTAGCTGCTTCCGAGATTGACAGAAAGGCAAGATGATGCGCTCGAGGACGGCTGCCGCGCTGATGCGGCTCAAGGAGATGGACAGGAAGTACAACATTAAGCGTAACGAGGCCACAAGGGCCCAGAGCATCGTCAGCACTGACACGTCCCTTGAAGTCACGCCTAGGGAGCCTCTTGCTGAATCTAGGAAATCACCTGATGCACTCGCGATCGTTAACACCCCCGACATCGGTGACACTGATGATGGTCCGGGGTCCAAGGTACATGGGGACTGGGTTTGCACTTGCTGTTGCTAACGTTTGTCACGTGTTTGTAAAATATGATAGATTTAGGGACCAAGGCAATTAGTTGGTCATTAAGGGTCCAAGTTCTTAGGTTCATTTTCGTGTTGAAGCGGTAGCCATTTATTGGGTAGTTGGCTATTAGAGGTAGATGTAGATAGTAAGGTAGACAGTCATGTTGCGATGTCTTTATGACAATTTTTTCAATGACCTTGACACGCCTCGAAGGTCGATGGTCTGAACAACTTCCGAATTCGGTCTTCCAGGTGTCTTTGAAACCCAGCTCCACTTCAAACGATGTCCTAAGTGCGAAAAGTAGCCCTGGGAAGAAATCTCCAAGGGAAACCGCGGAGGACCTAGTTCCAGAGGACGAGCCACTAGTGCCCCTAAGAGAAGAGACTCCTCCAATCGTCAAGGAGTCCCTCAGAAGACCCTCAGACCTAACACCCTCCCTAAAAAGCATCATCTCTGAATCCAAGATCAAGAAGAGCATAGATGAATCCTCGGTAGCAACGATCCTGTCCAAGCCATCAGGGGTTTCTGAAATCATTTCAGAGGTGGATAGATCGGTGCAGGAGACCTCGACAGGGAAGAGCGATGGGAAAGTAGCTGATGACGAAGAAAGGGTGACTCAGGCCAGTGTTAGGTCGTTGAAGGAAGATGTTGAAGAAGATACAATTGAGGAAGCGATTAGGATAAGTGGAGAGAGCAGTGAAGTAGCTTCTGAACATCATGCATCGGAGAAGAATGACGACGTGTCGAATGGTTCATTCAAAGAGGAGCAGAAGGTCGAATACGAGAGCGACACCTTTGAGCAGGCTTCCTCTTCGACGGGTTCTTCAAGTTTCGTGGATGATGAGTCGAAGGAAGCGCTTAGGGATGAGTCGGTTAGGTCTGGAGTGAAGCAGGTCATGATCACTGTCCACATGCAGCCTGCGAGCGCCAAGAAGACTCCGGTCGACGAAAGGTGCGTTGCGATTCCGAATTGGGCCGTCAGATGGCGATGTCTGGGTCTGTTCTAACTTGGACGTTGCTTCTTCAGTTTCTGGAGGGTCTGAACTGACCCGGGCATCGCGTAAATCTTTCCCATATAATTTTCCTTGCACCAGGAATTATTAAAACTCCTAGTTCTCAATAATTCTCTATTAGATTTTATTCCTCCCGGTGATACCTGATGAGTTAGGGCTAGATGATGAAACTCACGTTTAAGAAATGCTCCCTTTCCAGCCCTGAAGAGATTCCATCAAAGGAGAAGAAGATCATAGAGCTGGTCCCTCCGAAAATAGTGCAGAGCACCAGCGAATGCGAGATTGGACTTGATGAGGAGCTGTCGAATTACGTGAGGACGACGGAGAACGTGGAAGAGCTAATACCCATCAGCCTCCTCAAGATGTCGAAGCAAACAACTCCCAGGAAGCATCCTCGAAGAGGCAGGAAGCTGAGGAAGAACGAAAACACTGAGAAGAGTGGTGAATCCCCTGAAGCGTCTGATCAGGAGAGATCAACTAGACACAGCGAGAGAAGCTTCTCTTCAGCTATTATGTAAGACTTGAAGGTAAACCTTCGATCTTGCAGTAATTACATCAGAAATTATTTCAGAGAGACCTCCAACCAAGAGAAGCAGAAGGAAAATCTTGAAGAGGAATCTTCGAAGAACGAAGATGCTGAACGCGAAGAACAGGAAGCTGAAGAACACGCTGAGGACGGGGACACAGGCAGTACATCGAGTGAGAAATTACTGAGAGAGACGCCGAAGACCTCAGACGTCACTTGGACCCTGAGGAACCTGAACAGAGACGCCATAGACGCCATTGCTAGGAGACACAGGTTCCCCAAGGACACCAAGAAGTATGGGACCGTAGTGAAGCTACCTTCAGCCAAGTGTGAGGCCCCTGACAGCAGGACAAGCTCCCTGGACAACGTCAGTACACTTTTATACTAATTAGCCTGGTCTCGGAAGCCGAATATGTCATGCTGAATTTTTCTCACAGCTCAAGATCTCCAGCCCTGATCAGAAGAAGAGAAAAGGCACCTCGAAGAGGTCCTCGAAGGCACCCAAAGCCAGGAAGACGTCGAACCGTATGAAGCTGGAGGAAAAACAGTTACGGTTCGATTGCAGGCACGCGCGCAAATTGCGGAAGCAGGCTGCCGTCTTCAGACAGCAACAGGAACGCGAGGATATCAGGAATTATTTGCTGGAACTGGAGCACACCAGAGTTGAATACGGAATAGGGGATCCTGCTGGGACTTCTAAACTTGGCGGCTTCAAGCCTCTCGAGTTCCCGAAGATCGCCGCCTTCGAGAAACCGGGTATTTTTTAACTCCTCCAGTTTCGTGTAAAAAAATCTGACGACGTTCTCTACCTGCGCTTGTTTCGAAGGATGATACTCCTACTTTGACACCCCTCGATCGCTTATTTTTAGAACGGCTTTGTTCAGCGATAACAACAACAATGTGCAAATGGTAGCTCTTTGGAAATTTTGCAAATTCATTCGACACTGCAGGGTTTAAACATTTTTTCGTCAAATTTCTTTCAGTGTGAACTTAGAGGAGAGTCTCCCCTTTACAATGACCCCTCAAAAATTGATCTACCATTTTTTAGGGTCCTTCCTAGAGTTCAATGTCCTCATTTTGTAACTTTGTGCAGATCCAACCAGCGAGAACTTGAAGTCTAACAACGAGATGGCTGGTCTCCAAGAGAGGATATCTTCGATAAGACAATGGATGAAGGACCAGTATATACTTTACCGGGACTATAGTAGTCTAGCGAAGACCGTGAACGCTAAATACGTGCCTGCTAATCTTGAGGATGCCAAGAGAGTACGTATATTGTTTGTCAACACTGTCCCAGTTGTTCAGCGATACGCCGGAGCAAAAGTGGCACTATCAACCGGTAGAAAGTGTGAACTTGTGCTTAGCAACGCGAAGACAATGACACTTCGCATACGACAACAAATTGTTCTCCGTCGGAAGACGAAGTTTTTCGTCGCTCGAAAGTTCTTAATGAGTTTACCCTCTTTCGTTACAGACGATTCGCCAGCTGCAGAAGGCGACAATTAAGTCGAGGTGATCAGATGCTTGCCAGCACGGCTCTCGACGTAGAAAAATCAACATTGTTCCTGTGTAACGAAGTGAACGGTGTTGCTCCCATTGTGTGCTTGCTGAACATGATCCTCTCCGAGCGTTCGATTTGCTATCTCTACCTTTGTATCGTAACAATTTTGTGAATTATGAAAATCACAGAAGTTGTTCGCTGTGAACGATTTTCTGGTGTTTAAGAGTGTCTGTACGTTGTCCGTGAATAAAAACAATCATTTCTACAGGGTGTCCCAATTGTTTTCTCCAAATTCTATCATAACTCTGGAAGACTACAAAAAAATCGTAGATCAATATTTGAGATTTTTTTTCAACTCGGCACGATCGTTTACATATTGTAAACGATCATTGCTTCGCATCTTTGTTGATATCTCGGAGCACTTTTGTTAAAGAAAAAAAATGGTGGAGGGACGTGAAAGTAGGGAAATCACCCTTCAAAATAAGCACAGTTAAAATGTACGATTTTTCAGCCATTTGTTTTCTTGAGAAAAATTACAAGCCCTAGGGAAGGATGCTGTAGACCGCAAGACCCCTTAAGGTCACAGGTAGGTCGCGTGGGTTTAAAAAGTCAGAGTTGAGCCGATCCGTATTTACAGGGAATATGAAATGTCTGTCGGCGTTGGCTGGCGAATCGATATTTAATATTATCCCCGAAAAAAGGGGCAGATAGAGAGACCGGTACCCGTTGCAGCGTGTGCACGCGTGCGTGTTGCACGCGCGCACGTGCAGGAGACGCTCGAATGAGCGACGCCGATCGCCGGCGCGTTCTTTCATTGACGTGCTGTTGCTCGTCCTGTTCCCCAGTTCTCGGCGAACCTCTGCACGATCGCGTTCGAATCAACTGTGCTCTGTGAACCCTCGGTTCAACGTCGTTTTGGTCGGTGCGAAATTGCCACACGTTTCCCCCGAAGTTCATCAGTGCTTCACCAACGACGTTCATTCAAAAATCTTAAAGGGATTGGCCCGGTTGGGGTCAAACAACTCCGGTGAGTCTCGCGAAATTTATTCTTCCACAAAACTGAGGATTCTTACTGACCCCTGTCACATTATTATTGGCTAGACATTAACTAGACAGCTAGCATCACTTTTCTGGACCACACCATTTTTGCTCCTCGTTCCTACAACGTATTCATAGGCTCCACAATGTCTTCGTAATTTTTCTTGTAGGACATCTTTGAATTTTTGAAAGGCGCACAATTTTTCTAGTCATCTCTGTACGGTTAGACATTTACTCAATTCAATCTTCACTTGGAAAAGCTGCTAGAAACTTCACCAGACAGTCCCGACTTTAATGTCAGCCTCCAGGAACGGTCGCGTCTCCTATTTTACGCCGAGTCCAGTTAGCTTCAGGTGGAAATAGTGTGTCAGCTCCTGAGTTGGCGCTGAAATAAATTTTGCAAACTCAGTGGTACGTTTCAGTCGAGGTTAGTATGGTCAGAAACAAAATATTTTCGATTCAGCAGGCAATAAAAGTATTAGAAAGCTTACCACAATAAAACAAAGAAGTTTAGAATGAAATGGGTATCGGAGGAGAGAATCGAGTTCCACGCGGATCGGACAATAGTTAATTGTTAACCGAGAGTTGATATTCGAATAGATGACATCAGAGAGTCGGGGCAGCCGGTTTACGATCCCTCGACGATTAAATATACATGCACCTTGTCACACCTGGAACGCAGAGAGCCGCATATACTGTGTCAAGGTTCATCGGATCAATTGAAATTGTGCAACCTTAGATCCGTCGCCGTCGACGCCAGCCAATTAATTAATCCATCGGAGTTCGAATTAAAGTTCAACAGCCGGCGACGGTGTTTCGACGGGGAAGGACCGTCATTTTTCAGATAACAATGCAATCCTACACCGCCGTTTAAACCGTACTGGGCGGACTAATTAGAAGATCGAGTGTCGCGCTGTGTGTCGTGAAAATGAGAGCATGCAATCCGACACCGAACGCTTAACAATCTCCGCTAAACAAATATCTACATGGGAACTGGGAGGAGCGAGGATCAAGTCGTTGTACCCTTTCATTCCCAACACAATAATCGTACCAATTAATTCAAATACTGAGCGCTGAGTCGATGTTGATTCATTTCAAAATGTTTCACCCTCATTATTTGAGAAATACAGTTTCTAAACTAAATTTTTTAAACACATTTAGATGTCGATAATCGTGATGGGAAATATACTGTTGTATTCGGGAGGGTTTACAGAATCGATCCAGGTCAGAATAATTCCAGTAGATTTTGCCGTTACGATGGAAAAAATTCTCAAAGTTGAAGAATTTGAGAAGCTAAAATCCAGTTCGCAGACCGTCCCGAAATGTTCTCCAAGCCAGTATGGTTCGTCGGATGACCTTGAATCCACAAGACGATGCTCACTAAATAAAGTCTAAGGAGACGGATTCTCACGAATTTCTCCCGTCGATCGCTTTTATTTCGAGGCAGGAAAAAAGAGCGCGAGAGTGTGGCGGTCTCCTTAGAAATTCGAACGGCGAAAGTAATCGAGACCATTCGCGGGAGAGACCTTATCCTTGGGGGGGAGTGGGGATCGAGGTTGAGACGACTATGACGTCGACGACGATCCGTCAGACCGAGGTCGTCACTGGAAAATGCCGTCCAAGTTCTCCAAACCAGGACGTTTCAACATTTACAGAACCATTGTACAAAGTCTGTCATCCCGACCACAATTCTGGACTTCACAATTTTTCTCGTAGGTTCTACAATTTTTCTTAGCAAGGTCCTATTGTCTGCAGGCCTTAAACTCTTCTTGTAGGACAATGAACAATCTTTTCCACGGTCACAAAAATTATTCAAGGGCCTTGCGAATTTTTTTAAGGTTCTGCAATTTCTTGGTGGTCCTCTTTTGCCTTTGAGGAGCCTAAAGTTTTTTCCTCCGGTTTTGTGGGTGTTTCACTGGGCCACAAGTTTTTAAAATGAAGAGTGGGCATTCAGCCATGGGGCGCCATCGCGCAAGAAACGGTTCTAATATGTCTCCGGCGACCCTAATCGCGACAGTCGATGACGTCGGCCGTGTGAAACGGCACAGGAGTCCCAGGGGCCCATATGCGGGGGGTTGGACGTGTTTCCTCGTAGAGGGCTGAGGCCAGACAAAGCAAGAAACTTCCTCGTGCATCGCGGAATCCACCGGGACGGTAATTAATAAAGGGAATGAGAGATTGTGGGATGCCCGAGCCGCTAATCCCCGCGGTTTTCAGATTAATGAGACTCGGTCTATGGGTCTTTGTTTCGCTCCGAGGATGCCACAGCCGTGGTTCTGCTCGGCCTGCGGTACGTTGAACCTGAAAGTGTTTGAAGGAAGATTAGAAACCAAGTCCAAACGATTCTTCGCCTAAACGTTAAACGTTACCACCGAAGTCAATCTAATTTTTCGAATTTCAATTGTATCAACTGACTTCCTGGTTTAGGGAAGTTGTATCTTCACAATGACAATGGAATTAATTGATTGTAGTATGTGATAAGGTGGATGACACACATCCAGTGCCACGGTGCCTCGTGTGAACCAGCAGATACACAGATGGCACCCTGTTCTCGAGCCACCAGGATCAACCGAGCGTGAACTCTGACCTGGAAGAGCACGCGCACTTTGCTGGTTTCAAACCGACTCATTGTTCCGGGCTAATTTTCCTCCGGGAAGCATAAAATCAGGGACCAGACCGTTTAACCGACTGTGCAGGCCTTTATCTTCGCGTTGCTTCTTCTGGAAAACCTGTTTTTGCAGTTAGGTACTCCCTAGATTCCTGGGAGGATAAATGTTGACCTGTGAAGACAATTGTGCGATTAATCCCCCGTTCAAAATTCCCTAGGCACAATAGCTGAATGGTTAAGTTAGTCTAGCAATGCAAACAAATTCCTAGGGTGCCTTGACCTCTAATTTTTCCCTAGGGACCTGGGAAAATAGATACAAGCCTACGACGACTGTGACGTTTTACTTTAAAAAATTACTGAATTAATCTAGGAAGCTCTCACGCTCGAAATAAATGCCTAGGGCTCCTAACATTCACCTAAGGACTTAGGTAAAACAGATGCGGGTCCTAAACGACTATAATTGACTACTTGATCGTATTGAAAAAATAATTTACTTGATCTAGAAAGCTCCAAGCCTAGAAATAAATGTCGACGACACCGCCTGACCCAATTATTGACAGTTCACTTGTCATCACCTAACAAATATGGTATCCACGTGCGCATCATTCTCAAAGGACCATTTTATCTCCGGACGTGTACCTGACTGCCCAACGACTCATCGACCTTTAAGTAATGCGTGCTACCGGTCAGACCTTTTCCGACGAAGGTCACGGTTAATTCGAGGATCAGGTTCATATCCAGCACGATTATCACGGTGCCAGCTTTAGCCGGCCGCGATCGATCGTCCCGTTATCATGGTCCCGGTGACATTAAGCGTATCCGACTGTTTACTGACCGGCCGGCGCGTCCACTTGCCATTAAGAACTTCCGATCGATCGCCTGTGAACTTCAGTCCACGACCCTCCGACGGCTATATTTACCATGGGCTGATTACTATCGGTGGCTGGAGCCGCGTTCTGGATCATCGGGAACAGTGAATGAATGAGTCGGGACGTGGGCGCATTCATACTCCTCTGGGACGTGCTGTAAACTTATCAATTCCACAAATTTATAAGTACAGTATTTTACATACATTTCAGACATATGATTGTTGTCGGAAAAAATAGCTTACGTCGTTTGAGTCCCTTCAACACGATCTACAGTTGTAGTCCGTTGCAGTATCTTTTTATATTTATTGAAAGTTTTGCACGACCGTAGTCCCAGGTCGTGTATAATGAGCGAGCGAGGCGACGACATTAATTAGTCGAAGACATCCAGAGGAGAAATCGTCGGGAGTTCCGTGCAACCGAGTCATTGCAGCACCGCGGAATCAATTCCTCGCTCGTTGAGCAATCGATGATTTACAACGTGGAAGAACAATCGCTCGATCAATTGCAAGAAATCAGACGGGGAAAAAAAAACACGGAGAAAATGTAATTTTCCCTTTTTACAAAGTCTGTTCAAGGAGGCAGATCATCCTTACTTTGATCACCTTCACTTTTTCTTCCGGAAGACACTGCACACTGTTCTTCCAACGAATTCTCGACATAGCACTGTCATTCTCCGCAGTATTCCTGAAAGTCATCTGAACCTCAATGCTTTTTCACACAAATTTATTAAATTATTCATTTAGTTTTCCTCCGAGCAAAAAAATAGTAAAACTTCCTGAAATTTAATATTTAAAATATAATTTGCTGATGATGGTACAGAAATACGGAAAACATTAATGGAGAATTCCTTTATAAAATTCAAAAAGCAAAGTGCATCCCCCTTCCTCTGGTTTTTCATATGCACAAACGGTGTTTAAGGTCGGAATGAGTGCACTGGCCCGCTCCAGTGGGGCAATTAAGAGTACCGGGCGGTGATTACATAAAATTAATAATGGAAAAAGTAATTCGGCCCCCCTAACGGGCCTATAAATGGATCAGCGAGTCGAGAACAACGGCGAGAAGCGTGCAATTATGGCGCGAAGTGAGAATGTATGTACACACAGCCGGAGATAGCCGGCTATCCAGGAGGCAGCCAGTGGAACAAAGAGAAACTACCGGACACATAGGATATCTTGGGCAACAGAGGATTTCGTAATACACCGCTGCGCTGCAAACTGTATCACGTGAGAGGAGGTTTGATCAGGGCCGGCTTATGCAATAATGTTGTTAGGCACCGGTGTGCCTAGGGCCTGGAAGCACCGTGATGCGTCCCTGGGCTCTGTTGTATTTTCGATTCCAGTTGAATGGACTTTCCAAATGTGCCACGGTGGGCTGGAAGGCCATACGAAACCATCGGATGATGATGACTGCCCACGATGTCACGGGGAGTCCGATGTAAATTGTTGAAAATTAGGGAACCTTTGAGAATTTATTTTAAACAATCTGTTGGACTAAAATTTTTGAAATTGTAGGGATGCTTTAGTGCACTGTCGAAGTATCTATACAAATTTTTTTAGCTGAATAGAAACGTAAATAATGTTGCTGTGGTGGCTTTTGTTGAATTCCAATTTTTGGTCAGAAACTTTCAACCCTGAACTGCCGAAAATCAACGAATCTTCACTAATTTATTAGAAGCAGTGTACTGGAACAATCTCTTTGAAATTATGGAGCCATTTTACAGTAATAATGAGTTAACTGTACAAATTTTTCTGGCCATAAAAATCCATAGGTAAAGTTGCTGTACCGACCTATGTCCGGCTATGAAGAATTAATGATAGAAAGACAAGAAAGGCACTTGGTGTGAGTTTGGAGATTTATGCTCGAAATTTCGTAGCGAGGAGGAAGATTTAATTTTGTAGAGAGAATGAGGAGCCTAGAGAATGGATGGGCGACGCACAAGGGTTAAACGATTTCCCTATGGCACTGAGGAAGAGCCACAGCCGTCGAGACGCCGGCCACGAAAATAGTTCTGCGGCTGGAGGAAACATAAAGGAAGCTTTGGACGGAAGAAAGAGCGGCATGAAACCGAGACGGATAAAACAAGCAGAAAATCGAATCGTTTTGTATGGGGACCGACTCTCTCTCTCGCCCGCTCCTCCTTTTGCACTTCAGACCTTCTAAAAATACACCGTCTGGGGGAAACTGTAGCCTTGGGACCTCTGAAGGGAACCAAGGATTCCATTTGTGGATTCATCAATTCCACAATATTTTCTTTACACGCACAGTACAAGCGTCACGAAAATACCCCGTACGAATCAGGTGTGCCATTCTGCAGAATATGCGAGTCCTCTTCCAAGCGAGGGAAGGTTCAGCTAAAAATTGGGGTCACAAGATAGCAGCGTGCGCATCAACAAAGCTGCGCTTATTATCCTTTGTGGGAGAATGATGTGGGCAGCAGTTAAGGTGAAGTCACACGGCGCCGAGGTTCCACGGAGCAAGGTAATCCAGTTGGAGAGGCTGACGCTGGGCGAAGGATCAGCGAATGACTCTGATCATCAGGAAAGATGGGGACCCTAGAAGACAATGACTCAGGTCAGGAAACATTCTTGTTCGCAGAGCGAGTGAGAAGAAATAATAAAGAGAATGGTTGCCCGGAAGTGTGTGGCTTCGACAGCAAAAATTGGTGTCGTCAGTTTTTACACTGTTGCATCGAACCGATGATAGTCAGCAGATGTTTTGGCGGGCAGTTTTTGTCGATGCTTGATACTCGATGCTAGGCCGTTCACCCTCGCTGCACATTAATTCCGGGTGATGACATTACGCGCACCCTCCCTGCCCCTCGAAAACAGGCTGACTCATCGCCGATGACTTTCTGACAGTTTCTCGCCTGCCACGATGATCGTGAGTCAGAGGTCGCTGTCGAATCTGCCCTCGGGAACCGCGGGCACTCACACTCCTTTTAACTGGGAGAAGCTGATCCTTAGCTTGCGTGCAAGCTTGCAGAAATATTCTATAGCCCTTCGAACCCTTCCGAATCGTCGCTGCAATCTGGAAAAACATTCTAATTTTAATTTTATGTAGAATTTAATTTCAATTTTGAATAGAATATTGTATAATAATTCTGATTGATACCTTCATCAGAGGACCGACTGCTGATCGTTTGAAAAGGGGTTGGAATAATTGAGGATGCGCAGGGTAGTCGGATGAATGGTTCCGCTTCTCGTGAAATATTGAAAATTCTGGTTTTGTGTGGAGTGAAAAGCCTGGAAGAAAGTTTCCTCCAGCTGCAGGGCTCCCAATAATAGCAACTTCCTCGCCAAAGTGCGAAGAAAGGTTTCACCCACAAGCCTTAAATCCAATCATAAATCGCCCTGCAGCTTTTCGTGCCTTCCCCCGTCTGTTGTTCATGGGGGAAAGGGTTGGCGAGACGAAGGGGATACCCCGGCCCTCGGGAAAGAGTAGGAACAAGGAAGTATAAATAGATTAGGAGAGGAAGAAATTCGGATAGGGAACGCAGAACGATGGTGGGGGAAAGGAAATGGAAGCTCCAAACGTAAATACATCAAGACAAGGGATCAAACAGGGAAAAAGGAAGAACTTAACTGTGCAATGACTGATACGAAAATACCTGTTCAAAATTTAGTACACTTATTCTTCTACAGGCTTCTATATTTCTTTTTTAATTAACTCCAAAAATTTTCTCACGAGCTCTGAACGTTTAAGCTCCAAGTTTTTTCCCGAGGTTACAGAATTTATTCTGTAGGTTTCAAAGATTATATCTGATGGATTTTAAAAAGAGAGAACGAAGGGTTAAGGGAGAGGGGAAAAATTGTATGGGGGAAGATGTAAGCCAATCAGAGAACGACCGTCACGGTGGTCGATGACTCCCAGACACAAAAGACCACACTGACAAGTAACAATCGATAAAAGTCTCGAGCAAAAGCAATCTTATGTCCGAAGAGAGGTCGAACTGTCGAAAACAAAGGATCGATAGCCAAGGGGCCATGAATCACAAAACCTTGCGTGTTGCCTGACAAGGTTTTACACGAACTTTTCGGACAAAACACGGTCGTTTCGACTGCGTGGGCGCCAGAAACAGGTATGGAAAAAAGTGAAGGCTAAGCTCGCGGTGAAAAGCAGTTCTTCGGTTGTCGAACGCTTGCGCAACCCTTTCGATTCGACAGCGGTTCTCCCGAAGAACGATCTTCTTCTTGTAAACAATTCTTCAAAGACCAACTCCAAACAAGAAGAAGCTGAAATTGCTATCTACGAAAAAGGACCAGTGTTCCGTGTATTCCAACACATCTTTCTTCACACTTTGCCTTGCCCAAAACATTAACCTGTAACAATGAGAATAAAAAAAAGGTTACACAGGCACTTAAAGAGATCCAGCATGCAGCATGCGAGTAAAAGTAGGATTGCAGAGGGATAAACCACTCGCCAGTCAGCGTTCCCGTGTCAAAGTGACAATTACAGGTTGCGCTCCTGTTTTTCTTTTAAGTTCGCCAGGCCGGCAATCTTTCAATTAATTTTTTCATCAGCTTAAGAGATCTATAACGCGATCGGTCAGGCCTATTATTTCCCATAGTCGTTCCTCCTGCTGCCAGGAGCGACACGGAGACAGGCCAACGGGAATCCGGGCGAGCAAAGACCGCTTTTACACGCCGCAGGTTGCATAACGGTTTCATCCAGCATCCACCGTACAGTATCCAATGTCTGCCCGTTCAGAAAAACTCGGCGAATTCGTTGCCAGACGCTTGGACACGCGCGAACGCTTGACCCCTTCCATATCTGATCCAATACCGGCGCCCTAAAAAATCGAACAATAGCCTGACACCTAAATACGGACCACTTTTTCGTCGTACCTCGGCAAAAACTTTTATAGAACTTTTTTGCTACTCTGTTCTTCACTTTTCAGTGAAGAGGTCTTGCGACTGGCAAGAGTAGAGCCGACAGTATTTAAGATTGCTGGCAGTTTTGGTTCCCAAGGGACAGCAACTTCTTAAAAACCATTGTCTACTTTGTTGAGCTGTTCTGGTGTCCGAGGCGGATTTGTATGAATTTTTTCGGAGAAACTATTGAACCTTTCGCATTGGGATTTTGTACACATGTTTAATGGTATTTGAAGTACATGTATGATTTTTTTCAAGTAGAAATAATGAAAATTGCATCGCCAGAGGACTAATTTGAATATTCCTTCAGTAGAAAATGCGGTTCCCTAGATAGACCAGTCAAACCAAGTGGAACCGTGTCCGAGCCGGACCAATCCGCATTTTTCCATCCACCAATCCGGTGCTTCCGGTTCTGCAGTCACAAAAACCGCCCGTGAGCCGATACGCCGTCGGTGTCTGGCTCGCTTTCTGAATTCGATGCTGTAACCAGGTCTGGAAGAAAGGCACTTGATCTCACGAATTCGAACCGGCTATGTGCCGTGTTATAATGATTCTTGCCGACAATGCTCATGCCGGCTTGCCTCTGTACTGGCAGCAATCATTTGACAACCGTGGTTAGCTAAATGAACGTTCACTTTGTGGCTGAAATCCTGCCATTCCGGTTACCACTGAGACGGGGCCTTGTGTCATTAGGAAACTGCATTGCTAATGAACGACAAATCTATTAATTTTTTGGCGTCTGAGGACTTTGCTCTCTTATCCAAAATCCGCGGCAATTTTATAACAAGCTGCTATCGCTTAGGTCTACAATTTTCACTACCGGTACTACTCAAATACTCCCAATTGACTTCATGGTTATATTTAATCAGAACTGTCTCTTCTGGGCCGTTAAGAATTGTCTAAAAATTATTTACTGCCTCGTGTAACATCCAATTTTATGTATAGAGTGATAAATAATATTTGGGGAATTTTTTCCTGGAGGAAGAACAGTTGTTCAAGGTTTTTTCGTGGCCCGGTTCAATGAACTTCAACTGTTCAAAGTTCTACGGAGAACCGACTATTAAATATCTACTCCGGTTGGATGATTCAAAGCGTTGACGATTCCCTCGGAGAAGGATGCAAATGATTATATTGCGAAATCCACCGCACCGTGATTCAACCTGTTTTCGATGTTGCGCAACCGATGCATCTCTCTCGCCGGTTATTACCGGTGCATATGATGTTAGGCGCAGAGTGTTACACCGATCAATTCATCACGGATCCAGGATCCAACCACGTGGAACGTCCCGACAGTTCGTTAACGTGAGAAACGAGGGAGAAACAGCACCACGGATTCCTCGATTGTGTCGTTCCTTCTGGTTCACCAGCCTCCACCGCGTTTCCTAACATTCACATAACGGAACAATTAATTCGGATCGCTTGCTCGAGTCATGCAAATTAGTTACTGGCTACTAACAATGTTGCAAATCAACCTGGAACGTTTGCTGCTCGTGGTCTCAGTGACAGAGCATTTTCTGTGATTATTTGGCTTGTGTCAGTCAGAGGAATGCTTGCACAAACCTCTTCCAGAAAACAATTTTTTTCCACCTTTCAAATTTGAGTTACATCTTCGGAAAAAATATCCGATATACAGTTGACACGTAGCTATCTTTTCCATTTTGTTTCATTCAAATATCTTCGGTGGTACCTGAGAAAGAAGATGGCAAAATTGAGTGAGGCTTTTCATGTTACTACATTTTTCACTAAACAATTGTCACTCGACAAATTTCTGAGGGGCTTTTAAATTAACCTAGGCCACTCTAATTTTTCAGACTGATCTCTCAGTGTCAGAAGTGGGTTTCTACATTTTTGGGGATTTTTGAGAACGTTAGGAACAGGTGGTTGATTTTACGGATGCAAGAGTTGGAGTTCGGTGAATGGATCTCAATCCAGACGGGCAGGATCGTTAAGATCGATTCCCAGAAGCGAGATCTCGTTCTTAGTGGATGGTCGAACATTGTCCGATAAAGGAGACTTCTCTCGGTCTCTGCTCACAGTTGTTTCTCGGGCCGAGGAGTCTGAGACCTGTTGTCAGGTTTGTCGGGAGAGGCGGTCTCTCTGTCCAAGGTCCGATTCAGTCGACCGCAAACGACTTCCTTCACCAGAGGCTTCTTCCTCCTTCTCGCCAGGACTCGGATCGACGACCAAGAAGATCCGTTCACTTTCCACGGGAACCAGTCGTTTCCAACGCTGAAAACACCTTTGGACTTCCTGCAGGCAAATTAGGTGTCCTGCGAAATCACAGTCCCCTTTATCCTCTACAATCCGATTCAATCCTCTTCAATTAATTTGAGACTGCAGTACAACACTAGCCTGAAAATTATATAATAATATTAATAACCTTGTAACTGTTATTATTTATTGCAAAATAAAAATTGTCTGCAGTAGTCTTCAAAGTACATAAAATAGGGAGAGGAATTCAATTACCGTTGGGGTACCAATTACTGTTCCTACATTATACTTATTTTTAAAGCTACTTATTTTATTTTTAAATGAATTCTTTAAAAATAAGTCTAATTAATGTAGGCAGAGTAATTGGCAGTAATTGAATCTCTTATCCTGTAGCTATTTAATATAATAGCATTACCTATGGAAGTCAAAGTGAGTCTAGGGGAAGTAAATACAATTATTTTGAAGAGCTCGAAGGTACGATCAAGGTTTATTATTTTTATTGAGATTACAGGCTTGATAGAGGAACCGTGAAATAAAATGCTCAGGTACTTTGCTCGGGACAACAGTTTGCCAGTGGAGGTCAAGCGAGACTGGCTGGCGCGGCACGATTCAAAAAACGGGTTCCAAACAGTCCGGCACGGAAGGGACGACCGAGCCAAAGTAAACATAAAGAACGGAATGACTCGACGATACTCGTCATTCCTCCAGCCGAGTTAACGATCCACCGTCATTTTTAAGCGTCTACGAGAAATCACTCTTTAATAAACATCTGCGGCCACTTCCAATAATCATCAAACTTAATTAACTTCTAGAAGGAAGCGTACGTTCGTTTTCTGAAAGTATGCCTGTCTATACTAACGCCTAGAAACCAACGCTGCACGTTCAAATGCGAAAACATCACAAAGAAAAGTTCGTGTAATAAAGGGTCCACAAATGGGCCTGTAACTTTTGCCAAAAAAATCCTATCGAGCTCAAATTTTTTACTCGAGTACTCCGTACCATCACAGACGAACAGTAAAAAAATAAAAATTTTCTACCGATCCGATCCACTGTAAAAAAATGCCGAAAAATGTCAAATTGTGTCCTTGTACTTCGCGAGCAAAAATCAGAGGATAAGTGGTCCCTTATTTTTCTAAACTAGTGGATGTACCAAAATTGTTTATCATTCGTTTGCAGTGGAGAAAATGGTGATAAAAATTGTCAGACAAAGCGTGTCGCAGCCGAGGGAGCCGACAATCGAGGACCGATGCTCTATTGTGACTCCAGCACCGAAGCGAGACACATCAGGGCGCAAAGTTTGGACTCAATGGAGGCTCCAGTCTGAAAACTTCGCTCGCCTCCGGGGTCACAAAGAGAATAACTCGGCCGGGCACGTGAGACAATGCCTCCTCCGCCTAGGCTGCATGTTGCGAGGCGGCTTATGTACACGCTACACCGAGCAGAAACTTCAGTCCACGTTACATAAGAGAAAAGCCAGCCCGTCGCCTCCGCTTTGCCTCTCTTGTCCATCAAAGTTGAATCACCTTATACGCGTCTAGACGGATTCGATTAATCCCCATCTTTTTCAACCTCTGACCCCGCCATTCTTTTTTCATCGATGCACTTACGAACCATTTGTCCGTTCGCTCCTCGTACTCCTCAGTGTTGTCAGGTTTATTTCTTCGATTTTGCAAAGAGTAAAAAATATGCAAAAATTCTCAGACGTAGCGGACACGATGATTCTGATCAGGGAATATTTTCACAATTTTTACTCCAATATTCAATCTGTAATAAATCAGTAATCAGTAACGATTCTTGAGAATTAAACATATTCCTCGATTTTGCAAGATCTAAATACCTGAAGACAAAATATCCTCTTGAGAATTTTTTCTTGCGATTGTATAAGCAAAATAGTTCCACCCCCTAGCACTTTTGTCGCTTGTGACACCTTCATCCTAAATACGAAAAGCCGTCTTATATCGAAGGAGAACTGTAGTAAAATATCGGTGTGGGACCGAGGGTCAATCGCAGACCTAAAATACCATACTGCCTTCAATTCTGATGAACGTGAACATCCCAGGATCCTCTCGGATGACGTGAAACGTCCAGAGGTTCCCCATGAGAGAGTATCCACCTTCAGCAATCTGAAAATAATAACTCAGGTCAGTAGAGGTAAAAGAAGATCTCCCAATGGACAAGATAGCTTCCAACCAACCTGGACGAAGCGATCAGATCACGATGAAGAGTCTCGGACGCGATTGCACGTGAAATTACAGAGTAGAGACACCACTAGCCATCCGCAGAGACCCCGTTAGCATTTATTGGTTTGCAGGTTTTCAGTCGTGGGTGGCAGCTTTCTATGAACGTTGTAACACGCTTGTAACGTTGCACATCGGACGGTTATCTAACGGGTAAAAAGAAACGCGTGGACATCGAACACCGAAAAATAATCCAGCACTCGGTCATCGATCGCAATTAGAGCCGACAGACTCTTGACGCGGCCCCTGGCAAAAACGTAATCGATAAACGCCGTGACCGACTGGTTTCGTTCGACTTCCGGGGTTTGTGTGTCCAGCAGACCTGTTGCGAAATAATTAGCACCACAATACCCGCGGACAACTATTTCGCAACGCCCGGCCCGGGGAACCTGATCGCTCGCGATTGTCTCGCGGCCTGCTATTTTAATTCGCTTTTTGGCACCGGACAGGGAAGAAAAAGGGGAGACAAAATTTTCTTGGGAATTTTGCAACCTTCTCGGCTTCCCGGACGTCCTTTTTGCTGGGACTGTTTAGCAAAATGTCGACACATTGGCGGAACAAGTTGGAATATATTTTTAATTGCACAGGGACTCCAGGAGCTGTTGCGAAACTAGATTTCTGACTTCTGGAAAATTCGGAATTGTTATAACTCGGTTTAAAAAAACGATAGAACGATGAGCCCAGGCTTATTTTAAAGCCTGAAGTCTCTGGTTTGACAGTGTCTTTTCGTTTTTCTCTACAAAATTTTTGCGCGATACGGCAGACAGGAAACTGAACGAACGTTAAGGCACGTTTTATGTCAAGAGTGACTCGAATTCAGACGTGTGTAGAAACATGGAAAAATTTTCTACGAGAATGAGACCACCGCGGATTTGAAGAGCAGAGCTTCCCCTTTACAATGACTTTCTAAAATCCGCTGTACGATTTTTTTTCGCGTTTCCACGAAGGTTCGAACGGAACCTGTCCTGGGAACTGGAAGGCTCGAGGGATTTGCAGAGGATGGAAAAATGCAAAATAATTTTAGAAAACCGTACTAATTAGGAATCTCGAAAAGCGATAGATGGTATCGGGAAGGTGCCTGCGTGTCGCCTCTCGAAGTATTTCGCGACGACTTCCTGCTGATCGCGATCTCGCTTCGGCGAATAGAAAGATTGAAAAACCGGCGGCGGCGGCGGCGTTTCGAATGAAATTTGTTCTCTGACGTAACCCCCCTTTCGTTAAAACGATCGAAGATAACAATGAATCATAGTCCAGGACCATCGGTGTGAAGCATTTTGTTGTTTTTCGAACTTTCCATCGTGCCACACATTTAATATCTAAGTGGAATATCGGAGGATTTAACGAGGCTCGGCGCAGTTGTTGCAAAATCGAAAGCAGTTCGATTTTACAAGGAAACAGCACGCGATCCACCACTGTCATCGACGGCGCTTTCTCGAGCGATCATTGTGTACACTTCGAGGCGTATGAATACGCCGCGCCGAGGATAATTGGTAACAGTGAACCCGGAGAGCTATAACAATTACAGCTACCAGTAAAAGTGGATTATTTATGATACACGAAAGCGACGGACCCGAGCAGCCGCCAACAGGAGAAACTCGAGAGGCTCGTACGATATTTTCTAACGCCGTGGATTGAACCGCGTCCTCGATTTCAGGGGAGAACAATGCTGCGAATTGCTGCCAGTATGTTTAGGAGACCCACGCCGACGATGATTCACGACGATCGTTCGCGCCGGAATTATACTATCTGTAATTACATTGTAATTAGATACAATAAACTCGACACTCATAAAATCCCCGAATAACCCATTGTCCTCCGAGACGAAATATACGGTGGACCCAAAATTCAGTCTCGCACAAGGGTCTGGGGAACTTTCCTGCTTCAGACAGCGTTGGGCAAAATGAATTTTAATTCCTCATTATTTTACCATTTTCCCAGATTTTACCAGAGCCCCACAATTAATTCGAACACGATCCGAGCGAGACAAAAATCGAAGCAGCTTTTATAAATGAATGTGCACACCGTTTCGTCACAACCTTGTAAGGCAATTGCTACTAAAATTGTAAATGGTACTTCGCGCGACTATTTCTGCGAAGATGAAGTGGTCGGACGTGCAGGAAACATGTCGGAGCCTTGCGATAGTCCCCATACGTCCGTAAAAAGAACACGTTTCGTGATCGCCCGGGAATAAGGCCAAGGAAAATGCGAGACGCTATAGCAAACCGAGCAGAAAATGGGGGAACCAGACGATTTAGGGGGGGGGGGCGAGGGCGGGGATCATGGCACTGGAATCGTATCTAATCTCCAATTACCATTCCCGGTGCGTACCCCTGTTTATTATTTTCTGGTGCCCTCGAGACTCGAGCCTCGCGACGAAAGTGACATCATATTCTCTTCACGAACCAGTTCTCATTGACTTTAATACCGGTTTCCTTCGGCGGAGACTTCGCGGCGAACATGAAACACCCGCCAGCTGAGGTCGTAACCTTACCACGGGTTCACAGACACGTGGGCAAACAGCCTAATTCACCTGAACCCTCCCCGAAAATTACAGGAACGAAATAGCTCGCTTAAAAATCAATTTTATCCACCTGACCGGTTTCAAGCGTTTTTCAACACGTTCACTGCCATATTGACGGAATTATTTGTCCAGGTGTTAAAATGATTTCTGACGTTAATATATCCATTGTACCGTGTTTGATTAGGATCTGTAAAATGCAAGAAAGTTGGAGGATTACTCAGTACCATACATTTAAATTTTATTTCATTAAATAACTTACTTCGATTTTATCTCGGAAAGTAGTGAATTGCAATCGAAATAATTTTTGTGGGCACGTCCGCCGAAATCAAGGCTTCTGTTCCATTGGAATTCACGTTTGGAAAATGGTAAAAATTGTGTTGTCCGATTGAAAAAAAAAGATTGCAGTTTCGTTTTCGGTTCCGTGAAAGTCGACTAGGTGTTACCGATGTGCTCGGACTGTGGAGTCATGGAAACGGTTGAACAAATCATTTTCCTTTCTACAAATGGTGGTTTCTACAGGCCGATATTATCAGCCACGGGGATCGCATCGTGCCTCGTGGAAGCGTTTTCTGCTCTTCCGTGGTGAATCGGGACCGGACCGTGCATATTTGAAAAACAAACGAAAGCGATTACGCAAGAACGACTCCTTTTCGTTCGCCGGTGCGCGCCGTTCACCGTTCGACGAACTTTGATAACAACCTCGCCGGAGTTCATTCACTTTTGTGTACACGTCGGTCAAGGTGTCCTTGTTCAACCCGGCTACTTGTTCGCAATACTAATATTTCACTATGTCGCTGTTTTTAATGGACGGACTCAGCATTTTTATCCTCATTTCAGTAAAAAATTTATGGAGGAATTATTTCCCCAGCTACACAACTTCATTCCTTTCCCAGAAAAATTCTCATTCCATTTCTGAGCTGCAAATAAATTAAAAAATCATTTCTCTGCTGAAAACACCCTATTTTAAAATTAAAAATTCATACTCCATTCCCGATCAAAAATTACCTCTGCAGTGAGTGTATAATTCTGTTCTTCAGAATTGCATTCTCTTTGCAAAAAAATTCGTGCAGAATTTTGTTCTTGCCTCAGAAAAAATCTGACGGCATTGCCAATTATAAATACATTTGATCGGTAAAATGTGTATGGCGGTGGCAGCAGGTCAGGCGAATCTCGTGAGCCTAAACGCGAGGCATCGCCGGCGCGGTCAGGCAAATGGAAATTAATACTCGAAGGCGAGTCGGCATCAGAAACGTAATCGAGGCAGGTTATATCGAGTCACAGCTGTTCACCTCCGTCGCCATAATCCATTCCCTGACTTTCCTCGTTGTACAGTTACTCCAGGGTGAAAGGTGAACCCGTCTGCCTCTCTCCCCCGCCCCCGCATTGATCCACCATAGATCTAAAGGAGGAGGATCCGCGGCTGTTCTCTCGTCAAAGGTGATTACACCATCGAGCCTTTTGCCTCGTTCTGCTCTGCCTTCCAGGATGAATCTTTGATCCTGAAAACCATTTTCCATCAGTTTGCTTACAATATCTGTACCACGAGGTCATCAAAAAATGGCCACAGGACTTAATATTAATTTTCTTTTACCAAATCTTTTGGTAGATGTATTTTGAGGGGGACAGAAAATATTTTTGCATCAACTGCAAAAGCTACTTTCTGTAATAATTTCAACAAGCTGAGAATCATATTTTTTGATCTTATTTTAGTATTACTAGTGGCTCCGCTTGTGCGAATAGAAATTTTCCTGAAGCCTATTATAATGTAATAATTTTTCTTGGCGTCAGTTCCTCGCAACCGAAGCGAACAAAAATTATTTACTGGAAAGATCTACGATCCAGCAATGAACGGAGGTGCCAGGAATAGCATAATTCTCCTCCAGAGCCTCTCCTACAATTCCAGGCCGCTCTATCCGCAACGGCGAACGGTATTATTCGCGTAAGAACAATTCGATCATGATTCAGAGTGGAGAGCGTGGGCGTACGGTGGATAATCTGATCGAGAAGGGACCGGAGGGCCATGGATCTCGAAGTGAAAGTCCTGAATCGGCGTTTAGTCGCACCGCGACCACGGTCCCGAGCGGTTTCGATCGCTCTAACTCTAACTCGATCCTTCGATCCCGAACAAACGCTGAAATCATTCTCCGCATCACCACCGGAATATTGCCCTAACATACGAACTGAATTCTGGTGCAGTGAACAGTGATCCTACCGGATTAAGACACGGTGATCTATACACAACAGTTCTCGACAAAAGGATTTCGTGTGGGAATCTCAAAGAGGATCTGGAACAGTGATCTGACTCGTTGCTAAATTTCGGTCTGTGAGAAAGGATCTATTGGACGCGTCGATCGCACCCTTGGGGATCGAGGGAATCAAGCTGGCTCTCAATTACTAGTTACACAAGACTCCTTTAGCGGCTTAATTGAGGCTAATTGCCCGATTATCTCTGCAATCTCGGCAATCTTATTAATTGTTACTTGAATTTTCGGCCGACGAGATCTGCAAGATGGAGGATAATGAGTGTAGGAGATAGACGGATAGGGTCGCGGACATAGTGGAGGCAATAAAGCATTGTTTTCACAGAACTTTCAGTGGAGGCGGAGTCTTCTGGTCATTGCAGTTTTGGTCGGTGCATCTGCCCAGAGAAGACGCATAAGGTACCTTGCGCTTTAAAATATTTTTTTCTTTTTTTCAATTAAGCTCTTTGGACCCTTATCTAGGTAGATATCTGTGTCCCAACTTTCTAAAAATTTGAACGCGATCGAGGAGAGGAATTAAATAAATTACACCGCGAGTCTCATCAGTGTAGCTGGGCAGCTCGATCGAGCAGAGCGAAATAACTTAATCACGGCGCCGAACGGGTTAATTAAATGATCATCGACGCCGATGACTGGGCAGGAGAGCGTGGAAAACGATAGATCAGAGAGGAGGGACTCGCCCGGTGTGTTAGTGGATCGGTATTATTATTATTCCCCGTGTGTGAAAGGTATAACCTCGGTGGTCGTGGTTGCAATAACGGAAATATTAATGCACGCAGCTCGCTCGAACTTTCGACCAGACGCCATAACGAGCCACGGAATCGATCGTGCGCCTGTTCCCCGTGTCCTGTTCACTTCGATTCACCATGCGTGAAGGCTCCTCTGTCGGCTTACGGTACATTGCGGCGTTATTTACGCTGATAACCGGGCCCGAAAAAAACCTTTCACACTCCATTTATCAAGCTGCAATTCCAAAACATACAATCGTTAACGCTGAACAGATAAATATATCAATCTGATCGTTTACTTATAAATTTGTACCTGTTAACGTTAATTGTAATCTGGACAAGCGTTCATATCGCATTTCTCAACCTGCAACACGCAAAAAGAAAATTAGTAACACTGGAGACATCAATAATAATTAGTAGTTTAGTTGAAAAATCGTTCCGCATGTTGATAGTAATTGTAATTACTAGACGGCGGATTTTATGCATTTATGGGAAAAATTAGTAAGTGTAATTCAAAACAGTAACAATACTGGAAAAATTTAACGATACTGTTTTCAACCTATTAAACATATCAAGAAAGGAAATAAATTTCTATTTTATCCCAATTTGTTGTAATTCAAATAAAACATTTTTATTTTGCATAAAGATCTGCTAGTAATTGCACAGGACATGCATCTCACGGGGGACATTACAAATTCTTTATTATAAAAAATCAGGCCTAATCTTGAGCTGTATGCTCTTTGAAAAATGGTTTGGAGAAAGTGATAAAATGTCTGAATATCAATCAATTGGTGTTGCACTCATCAATGAAAATGTTGCTCGCATTCACCATTGAATGTACAGAGTGTCTAAAAAATTTTGCACCTCTTTGAAAATGAAAAAGTTTCTTCAAATGACTTCAGGAATTACCCCTTTCAAGGACACCCTGTATATTGATTACATTCTCATCAATTAATGGACCGTAATGGAGCTTAAAAAATGTTTTCGGAGTCGAACGCAAATTGCTCAATTAAATCTTTTGAATCGACACGATGACTTAATATTATCCAGGGTCAGCAGTGTATCATTTTACCGGAGATTCGCAGAAGTTCCACGTCAGTATATAAGGTGAATTTAACAAGAATAATAATTGATGATAGCGCCGTGTAACTTTGATAAATACGCGGCGCAGCCTAATGAGTGTAGCTCAACGAAAAGCCTAGCCACCGAGGCCCAGTGACCGTGATTAATCAGTGCAATCACGTGCCGAAGATAATCACCAATTTGGGTGTGATTGCTTGCTAATGACTCGGGCAGCAGACGTTCCTCTATACGTACGTGCACTTACATGCATACTCTCCCCTCTATAATCATAGTAATCTTTCGACGTTTCCACCTTTCTTCATTTACACGTTGCTTCATCATGCGCTGTATATTTTCGAGGCCGTCCGCTACTCGGCACGTTTTTGTTTATTTCTCATTCGTAATATTGTTCACCCATCTTCTCTCTCTCTCTCTCTCTCTCTCTCTCTCTCTCTCTCTCTCTCTCTCTCCTATCTAGTTCCCTCTAGAGCTAATTAATGATCGTTTTGTGTGGTCCTGGGTCTGCTTCAGTCTATCTAATTGATAGTTTTATTGCGCGCGTCCGTTAATTAAAAATCCCGGGGCGAGCACCTAACCGCGGGATCATGAATAAGGATCGTGTAATCCTCCAAGGATGTTGCCTCAACGAGTCCTTGTTTCGTTTCGTTATCGCCGGGATCATTGAAACTGCATGACTTAGGGCAATTATTAAAATGAGCGGCGTCCTTCCTGGGGAACGTTCCTGCAAAAGTGTCGTCAATAGATTACGTATTAATTACAATATATTTAATTAACGATTGCACAGCATCAATATGTCATTAAAGGACTGTGGGTCTTTATGCAAAATAAAGATTCTCCGAGGCAATTGCAGGAAACGAAAATTAAATGGAAATCTGTTTCCTCTTTCAGCAATTGTAGGAAAATAATGTAACAATATCTCTTCTAATATTTTCACAATTTAATATTTGACCGGGAAGCACCATTAATTGTAACTTTAAATGTTATGCTGCAACACTGAAGTTAAACGGCTGGTAGCTTATTTATAAATGTATAAAATGTTCGGACCAATCGTCAGAAGATAAAATATGGGAATCGAGTGTCAAAAATGTGGTGAGAGGCCGTCAGAATTTTTGCTATAATTATTACAGCGGTTAGGCTCATCTGCCAGGGCAGCAGAGCGTATCCGACCACCCAATAATTTATGATCACGGTTATTAATCGCGTCACAGCAGCGTCATTGAACCGGAATTCGATCTTAATCTGGACCACATAATCGCAGGACGAACTGCTCTATAGCTTGCAACTAATTCTACGGAAAATTACACCGTATTTTGGAAAGAGAAATTTCCCGCGTACTCGACGTTTCATAATCGTTGCTCAGTGTATAATATTACAGCAGATTATAAAACGCTTTTTCCTCGGTTTCTGTGAAACTCGTAAAAGGAAACTTTGTTATATTATACCTTCCTGGAAGTTATTAGCTAACACTGAACTCGTACCAAAGAATAAAAGTCATTCACTTTGCAATCAATAAATCACTGAGTATGCAATCACATGCTCTCATTATCGCCTATGAATCAGACCTGAGTTCAGCCATTTTTACAGCACGTAACAGTGCTCATGAATACTTGGACGAATAACGAAACGTATGAATAATTAAACGTGTCTTCCACAGGTTTATTTTCATTGCAAAATGTACGAATTTTTGTTTCACTAGTCTCCCGAGATTATCTTAATCTCTTTCGCGTTTAGTTTTCTTTTCGTTATCTCAAGGTCAAACTTGATAGCTGACTGACTGAGCCACGCGTTTACTCTAATCTGAATACGTGTGATCCTGCTTGAAATAATGTTTATGCATACGTTCTTGTGGTAAGGAAATATTGGAATCATAAGAAATAAATCAATCGATGTTACAGAGGACGTTCCAAGGTGAATTAAAAATTAAACGAGCCGTTTTAATGGATCGAGGGATGAATTTATACATAGTAAATAATGCCAATGTGTTTTACAAGTAACTTCGTATGTTCAATTTTGATGAGTGATTTTGATCAATCACATTAAAAAGTATATTTTCCAGAGTACAATCTCTCCCACAAATTCCACAAAAAACACAGTGAATTCTCGATATATGTCAACAACACGGGTCTGGGCAGCGTCGTGTATCGTGCAGGAGACATACCCGAGTTAGTGGGGATAGTTCCGCGACATTTATCACCCAGGCCTCGGCGACATATATAGAGAAATCGGTGTACTTTGCAATATTTTCGGCGGGATTCCAAATATTTTCTACTGCATCTCCAAACAGACCAGAAGTAAATTCATCCCGACACCAGTGCTCATTATGCTCGCCAGTTCACCGACCATTCGGTCCGAACTGAAAGAGAGAGAGAGAGAGAGAGAGAGAGAGAGAGAGAGAGCCTGGTAATATCGGTCCGTGAATAAGTAATTGGCCGGTCTCGTTTAAACAGGGTTTTCTGTGTCAGTATGAGAACTGGTTCCCCAGCCTCTGTGAAAAGAGTTTGCGCGCCGGTGCGCCGCTCCGGTCCGCTCCGCTCCGCGCCGCGCGCGATATCAAACGTCAATAGAAGCGTAATATAGCGTTTGTATCGGGACCGGGACGCGATACAGCGAAAGAGGGAAAGAGAGAAGGGAGAGAGAAGAGAGAGAGAGAAGAGGAGGAAACGAGAGAGGAGCGGTTTTACCTGGGCGAAACTGGCTGCCTGGCAACCAACTCGCCACCAGCCGAGAGAGCTATGCACCCAACGTTATACACTGTTCGCTCGTTTGTTGCAAAAGCTATGGAAATCACTTTATCGATTCGGTACGCCGGCCTCGGTACCTCCCCGCCCCTCTCTCTCTCTCTCTCTCTCTCTCTCTGTCTCGCTATCTCTCTCTATGTGTACTTTCGATCGGATACCAAAGTCCTCGATGCCTCAATAGGCCCATGAAAGTGTACTCGAGCTAGGCTGTGTCGCGTTTGCTATTGTCCGAGCAACCCGGTAATGGAGAGCCGATGGACTCGCGTGATGGACCAGTCGGTGCTCCACTTTGCGCTGACTTGACAGAAGACCGTGCATCCCTGTCCCCTAATGGTGGCCCTTTTATAATATCCACCGTATATTTCATTCTCTGGCAGCTTTGTTTCCCTGTCCTCTCTGATCTCATTTCGCATATACGTTTCCTCCTTGGCTCGCTCGTATCTACCGGTGTAATCTCTCGAATGGACCTCCGAGGTCCTGACTGTATGCACAATATCCCTTTAGAGAGCGTAGCTGTGCGCATAAATTTATATTTATTTCAAACAAACCACAGGAGAATTTCGTCTCAACCGTGGTGGGTCTGTATTTTCATTTCGGTTGCACCGAGTTGATTAACCCCTGTGCCGGTGTCGTTCGTGACCCGTCGCGGTGCAGATAAGCTCTTTTAACACTAGGTTCACGGAGCACTGAAAGAAACTATTTTGCATTACTTTATAAAAATAACAAGAACGTGCTACCCACATTTTTAGCAATACTTTAAAAATAATATATACTCAAAGAAATACATTTGCTAGATAATTTCTCATGTACGCATCCTTAGAATCATAATAATTTTAAATTAAGAATGCTAGAACCTGTCATTTTGACGGATCCCGTAAACCTAGTGTTAACAATTTTAACGAGTCGCAAATAGTAAGATAGGCTATTGCAGATTTGCTTATAAAATAAGAAAGACATTTTCACGTGACTTCTCACTCTTACAGACAATTTTGCATAGAAATTCGCATTCTAATGTAATAAATGTCTTCGGATGACGATCTTTTTAACAATGAAACGGAAAGTGGGTCAGTCCGGTAGACGCACAGTTGATATCCCGGTGAAGAAAATGTCGGGCACCAACGATCAATAGGTCCGGCCCAGGATCCAATAGGGATCAGAGGCAAAAGGCACGGGGAACAGGGGATTATGGTTCTGCCCGAAGAACAACTAGACTGAGGCGGCCGGATCGTTATTGGAGCATTAATAAAAACGGCAGGGAGCGGGTTATTGTACGCCGATAAAAGCACAGCGGCAGTTACGCGATCCGGCGTGGGCCTCGGAGCATGATCCGTCGATCGATAACGCGAAATCTCGCCCACGTTTCCCTCGGCGCACTTTCCATCTGCGTCCCGTGAGAAACCGCTTTATTTATACTCTTGGCAGTGTTCTTTTTCCATCGAACCAGGCCCACGATGGCACACCGCGTGCGCGCGAGCGTGCACCGGTGCATTTTAATATGCAAGCGTAGGCGCGCTGCACCCCGGAGACTAACTGCCTTCGCCATTCTGCGCATCCTGTCCGTCTTCCTAGCCGCTGAAAAAAAAACACAGAATTTATTAGTCGAGCGTCTGACCTCTTCTCTGAATTTTATCAGAATTTTTCAATCATTTTTCGCAACCCTGAATAATGTTTTATTGCGGTCACCGTGCTCGCTTTGTACTTGAGGAGGTCTTTTGATTTGGAGCTTGATTTTGGAAATTTTTCTAACGAAATCGGATGATCGTTTTGTGTTCGGATTTCGCACACTTGTTTTCCGCTATTTGGACCATGCAATCGAATTTTTTCGAGTCAAGATACTTGAAATTGTAGGAGTCATGGTTCTCTGAAAAGGAGAATAATTATGATATTGGAATGCTGAGTGCAACAGAGCAGATTCATTTGATGGCGCGTTAATCGAGAGAGGCACCTGCTGGAACGATAAATCGTTGACATCGAAATATAGCACCGAAGAAAGTGTGAAAATATACTTCATTGTGCGATTAATAGAATGTCCAACGCTCCGTTAAAATAATTGATAATGCTAATAAACTTTCCACTTCCGCATACCTGAATTCAGGAAGTTTTATTTTACGGGAAGCTCGACGAGACTGTTAGTTATGCTTGTTATTCTTAAAACCATATATGTGTCGAGTTTATTAGTAGGGAGATTTATCCATTTAGGCAGTGCCACGTGGTAAATGGATTATCTCGAACCATCGGTAGAACGCGTGCGAGTAAATTGCCGACAAGCCTAGAAAAATGAAAAAAGAAAAATAAATAAAAGTGCATATCGTTGAAACGGGTAACCTGTTGCACCTAATAATTAGATGGTGTGTGCGTGTGCGGTTTCCCAGGCGCCGTTAAATTGCACGACTGTGCGGAGCGCGGCTACCTTGGCGATGCTTTAACGCGAAACACGTTCCCGTTACTGTAAACAGGGCCGACACGCGCAATAGTCATCGCACGGACCTCTATATGGGGCACAGGAACTCTGATTAGGGGCCTGGACTGGTCTTCGGTCCCATCAAACAAGTGTTAGGATCCTGGAACAAATAACAAATATATTAGGACCTTGGACCGCTTTTAGGACCCACAAAAATATTTGAGAATTAAACCACTTCCCAAGACCCACTAAAAATATTATGACCTTCAATTCATTTTAGGGACCACCAAAAAGTAGGATCGTTAGACTAATTTTAGGAGCCCTCACAAAATATTAGGACCTTCTGCTTCTTTTGGGGCTCATCAAATAATATTGAGACTTTGAACTACTCTTGGGTCCCACAAGAAATATTTGGGCATTAAACCAATTCCCAAGACCCACTAAAAATATTATAACCTTCAATTCATTTTAGGGACCACCAAAAAATAGGACCTTTAAACTGATTTTAGGAGCCCCCACAAAATATTGGGACCTTCTACTTCTCTTGGGACTCACCGAATAATATTGAGACTCTGAACTACTCTTAGAGTCCAACGCATAAACGTTAAGATTTTGAAAAACCACTTCTAGGGCCCAGAATTAAATATAAACGGGCCTTCAACTACCAAGTAATTTTGGAATTTTTGGGCCCCACGAATTTGGGGGCCCAGTGTGAGTCAGGTCCCAGAAAATATTCGAGTCTGGTGGCAGAGAGTAGCAAATGTAGAGGATAGACGACAGGAAGAAGATTGTCTGTAATGTTGACGGGGCCCAAAAGAGGAGTGGGAAAATTGCATAGGGCCCGCAATGGGCAAGTTGCGTTCCTGCCCGTAAATACAAATCGCGACGTAATGCATTCACCGTGCAGGTTTCCTTTTCCAGCCGGGCCTTTTAATCGGTCGGGAAGAAATCGAGTGGCCCGACCGGATCCCACGAAGCCGTAAGAAAACAAAAAGATAAAAAAGTAAAACATTCACCATCGACGATGAAACCGTTAGACTGTAATGTCGTAACCAGTCGACGACACTCGGGACCGGTGCGCGGCGGAGACGTTCGTTTTTCTTTTTACATGTTCAGATCTTGTCTCTGGAAACGGGAGGCTCTGGTAGCGTTACGATAGACAGTGTTCAATTTTATATTTACTAGAAGGACAAAAGTGTCCGTCAGTTTATGAAACATTTTCTGAAATATTATTAACCTTTCTGTCATACTTATCTAATCTATATAGAAAATGCCATTTTTTTTATCAGAGATTTTATAGCGAGGAAGGTGATTAGCGACGTTATCAGTTGCTTTAACTACTACTCACCGATGGAGCGAGACTGTATCGTTCACATATACATTGTGACAGAGATTGGTGTCTATTCAGAATTTCGCTAGCTGTCTGTAAGTGAAATACCGATTTCAGGTGTGTCTCGACACAAGAATTTATTCACGGCATTAAATAATCTTTTGCATCAGTCACGTTCACAATGTTTTCATCAAATATTTTCTGTCAGGGTTCAAACGTTCCACTGTTTCTCTGCAAAAATTACCTTTATAATACAGGGTAAGGGACTCAATTACTGTGCCTATATTATTCTTACTTTTAAAGCATATAAAGTGTATTAAATAAGAGAAAACTTTTTCGTTAAAATCAGTTCGCATATATGTTATACAATATCTCTTTTCTTTCAATAGGCACAGTAATTGCTACCCCCACAGTAATCGAGGTAAACTTGAATAATTCTTTTTCAACAGAATCCTAAATTTTTCGTTGCAGGTCAGGGACTGCGCGATCGAGCGTCAACCAGGAAAATGGCGAGGCAGCAGACAGCCGACCGGAACATCCCTCACCTGAGGGACATCTTCGGGTTCGGCAGCAAATGGGAGAACACCCGTTTACAAGCTGAAGAGAAAGCCGCCGGCCACGACAGCGCGGTGTCCGTCGGTTCCACGTCTGGTGAAGAGGAGAGCCCGAAGAACAGCAAGAAGAAGAAGTCCCGTCGCCGCGACAACAGCAAGACCTTGACGGAGAGCGACGTGAAACACCTGGAGAGACACCTGTCCATGAAGAAGACGATCCGCAAGAAGATCATGCGCGATCTCCAGCAGGCGTTCGTCGAGGACCCGAACGAGTTCCGCGTGGACGACATACCGCCGGAACAGCTCAAGGCCGAGATCAATATTCAGAGCCTGAGCTTCGGTACACCCTCGCAGAAGCAGGGACGCACGCGTGGCAACGCGGAGAACACTTTCCTGGACATGCTACGTGCCGGAGGTGGGAAAATCATAGTAAATCACGCTCCCATAGCTGGCAAGATGCCATTAGTAGCTGCAGTCGTGTCTGATCCGAGTTTCTGGGTGGTTTGAGCACGTTAGACATGGCCTCTGGGGTCTAGGGTATATTTGGCATCTGCGAAAACAATATGAGGATTAAATTAATAATGTATATGTAGTAATGAGGAAAGAGAAAAGTTGTTAGGGTAGTTAATTTTGTGTGTGGGGACCAGTACAGAGCCTAGAAATTAATAAGATGATGAATGCTGAAGATTTAATATGAATTAACGTTTGCAGGATTAGAGAAGAACGTGGCAGACGGCGACAGGGACTCAGGACACGGTGGTTCGCCAACGAGGGAGACGCCCAGCGCACAAGACACCGATGAAGAGTCCAGCTACCCCTACGACACACCAGTGGCAACGCCGTCGAAGAAGAGCGGCAACTTCTGGAGACGTCTTACGATGAAGAACCGCAACAAGCGGTAAATCGTCCTACGAAGAGACGACTAACCAACACTTTCTATTCCCGTTTCCGTAACTGTACCAACTTCGTTATTCGAGCAGAGCTTGCAACTGTGATATACATAAAAGAAGAGGAAACCGAGTTGTACCGTGTGAACAGCGCACTTCCCGTATTCTTTCGTTGGTCCCGAGGAGCTTCCGGTTTAGTCTATCCACGACAACAAGGACCAAACATCGATTGAACGTCGCGCAACAAAAGATAATCAAAAATCAGAAGCATATCATATTTTTAGAATTCTCTCGGACGGCGTGTTTTTTAACGAGCGATATACACATTTCTACGAATTTTTCGACATCCTTTTTGTAAATACAACGACACCCGGAAGCTTCCCTTGGACTTTTCGTGTGTGTACTTAATCAATAATTAAGGGTCCGTCCTAGTCTGGAATTATTAACAATTACGACTCTTCCTCGGAGAGGGTTCTATTTTGATTTTTTGTATTACCTGGAAAATCCAGGGCTAGAACAATTGAATACCAATATTTAAAAAATATTGGTTTTGTAGTGTCAAGGAAAATCTGGACTAGAATGTTCCCTTAAGAGAAACAGCGAATACCTAGTATACAATATATTTAGTCTGTAAGTATAATTAGTTCGAGTCTTCTCTTTTTTTTTTGTTTTTTTTTCTCGTAATTCTAAGGACGAGGAAATTCGAGGGGAGTAATTTTACGAAACGTTGAATGTGCACACAGCCTTTTCGTCATACCTGTACATTGTTAGTGTTAGCTAGTCAGCAGATTTTACAAACGATCGAAGAACAAAGCAAATTTGATACTGCCCAGACCCGTGAATTATTCGATTTTGATCATTTGTATACCGAGTTTCGAATTATTTATTCGACCAAGAGAATCTTGTTCTTGAGAACAACTTTTTATACTCCCGAGTTGTAACAAAGAAAGAGAAAAATACGTTTGTCTGAGAACACCATCGGTAATCTACAATTTATCGTGCATTGTAAAGGTTGATATTTATTATTGTACATGTTGTCATAAATTCCATTGTTCCTACTGTTCACTCCAGAACGCTTCAACAGGATCACCGTAACTGTAACTGTTAACGATAATCATTCACCTGGTGTATCAACTGCAATGCTAACTGTAAATGTATCATACGTAAACCACATCAATGTAAAGATAGTTGAATAAAAGTTCATCCTGAAACTGCTCTTGTCCTTTCTACAGAAAAGACACCGTGACAGTTTAACTTTTTATTATTTGTATAAAATAAGTCTCTGGATAACAAATGTATATAAGCATAGACATAAAAAGTAGTAAAAAAATAGTATTAATTGAGCATATTCCAACAAGAGTTAACAATTTATTCGTTCTTGAAGTTCGGTGGTCTTTTCTCAATGAACGCAGTCATACCCTCCTTCCGGTCAGCCTGAAAACATTTACAATGTTAATTGACAAATACACAAACTGTTTTATAGCACATATCGTAAATAGGTTCTTACCGTAGCAAAAGTACCATGGAACATTCTTTTTTCAAAGTGAATACCTTCTTTCAAGGTAGTTTCGTAGGCTGGAAAAAATATTAGAAAGTTAGAAAATGATTAAAAAATCGTATCAACGGCGAAATAAATTAATTACCAGTATTGACAGACTCCTTAGCCATGCCAACGATTAATTGAGAATGAGAGGCAATTTTTTCTCCCAATTTGACTGCCTCTGCGATCAACTTGTCCGCTGGAACAACTTTGCTGACAAGTCCTGAAATTAAATAATCATTTAATGCATATACAATTTTTTTACTGATACGTATTAATTGTGGCAGCAAGCAGACCGCTCTTCTCAGCCTCCTCAGCAGTTATGGGGGTCCCCGTAAGCACCATTTCCATGGCTTTGCTCTTGCCGACCACTCTGGTCAACCTCTGAGTGCCGCCAGCTCCTGGGATTGTGCCAAGAGCAATTTCTGGTTGCCCAAACTTGGCTTTGTCACCAGCATAGATGATGTCACACATCATTGCTAATTCACAGCCACCACCTAACTATAATATATTGCCATCTTATTTCTTTTGCTTTAAGCTGTCTCATGCAAACGTATCATAAAATCCTCAAAAATACTTTAACAAAATTTCATACTCAAACACATTGAAATGATAGAATAAAACGATGACGATAACTATTCTGAACAAGATTCTAGAAGATTCATCAATTTTTCAGCATTTAAATGAAACAGTTCCCAAATGTCTGAATTGATTAATGTCATAATGTAAACATACAGCGTAGCCATTCACAGCAGCGATTACAGGCTTCGAAACCCTGCTAACTGCATCCCAGGTGGACAGAAAATTTCCCTTCATCGTTTGTGAGTAAGTTCTGTTCTGCATCTCCTTGATATCAGCGCCTAAAAGATTCAAATTAATGTTATTACAATTGAAAGAAGAATTTTGCGTTTCATAAAACTTACCAGCAGCAAAAGCCTTCTCACTGCCAGTAATAACAATGGCACCGACGCTGTCATCTCCATCAAACTTAGACACAGCTTGGTTTACCTCATTCATCAAATCATCGCAGAGAGCATTCAGTGCTTTTGGTCTATTTAAGGTAATCAAACCAACATTCTTCTTCTCACCTGTTGTTTCTACCTTGATCAGTTCATAATTCTTAATATGACCTACAGAAAAATATTTTCCTTTAAAGACAGGGTTGTACTTCTTTTTATCTACACTACAAGCTATTGTTTTTGTACTTTGCACAGCGATTACATAATGTATTCAAAAATTGATAACTACTATAAGAAATGCGGTAACGAACCTTGGTATTTAGATAACTGTCAAGCAGTTAGATAAAGTTATGAATATTTAATATTACAGTAAAGTTACATGTATTCTAGACAAATATAAATTTCTTTTTTTTAAATTGGATATAGCAAAATGCAAGTAGCGAACATATTAATTAAGCCGTAAATAGAATTCCAGAGGCATAAATGCGGATATCACAGATTCAGATCAACCATAATTCTATTGTAATAAATACAATGCTCCCCGTACAGTAAACACGTGACAATCAGTACTCACAACAATAGTATCTAACATTGGTAGCAAATTGTTGCTGATTTCTGCCAGCCTGCAGAGTTTTGGCGAACAGAAATTGACCGACACGAGCTACCATGATTCCCTTATGGTTGGACAGTGGTAATAGCGGCACGCAAAATTACTAATAACGTTCACCGTGTTCAGTGAGGACAGGATTGATAAGGAATCTCTCCACCAGTCCGCTGGAGTCAGTGGTGTGCCTAAAATTCCAGAAACCTTGCGCCCGAACTAAATAATTATTTGCAATTGCGCAAGTCGTAATTTAAGCATTTTAAAAAAGTCCTCATAGTAGAATAAAAATTTTCCACGGTTTCCAAACGGGAAGAAAATGATATGGAGTGGGGAGTATACTGTCCAGAACAAGTTTGCGCCATCAAACGGATAACACTATAACGACTATATAGCGATGCACAACAGATAAACTTGCAGAAAACCGAAGGAGTAAACAGATAATGTGCAATGGCATGCAAAATGTGTCTGGAAAAATTTGGTGATACGGATTACATAATTTATATGTCCAGGAAAGAGGTAAACAGGATGTTTTACATGTCCGGAGCACCTTAGACACGTTCGGGGTCGATGACCTCGTCCTGAGGTGTACAATACCGGTTCGTATTCAGTTTTCTAATTAATTAAGAATTTGTCAAGAGCACTACCAAAATGAACAGGTCATAAAATAAAGAATAAATGCAATCATTTTTATTAAGTATATTTTGATTTTCCAGAGAGTACAATTAATAACAGACGAGAAATGTAAATTAGGTGAATGCTGGAGAATTAGGAATGAGAAGGTGGGATCCAAAATGGAACAGGTAACAGAGGGGGGCACTCCTAATGTCAGTTGTGGTCACTGTCAGTTCATGGTCGTTCGTCTGAACACGTTTTACGTGATGTTGTCGTCGCTGCGTTTCAGCCTGATAATTTTAGCGCTCGTGCTCGAGCAACTCGTGGCTGGTAAATAAAATACAACAACCGCAGCAACATATCTTGACAAACTATATACAACCAAACAAATCCCGTTGAATTAATAAAATATCTCTTCAAAAAATGAAAAAATTCTCCGACACAAATTTTTAATAATTATATTTCGAAATGCATCATAAACTTTTTAAATATCGCCTAGAATTTCTTGAACAAAAATAATGAAAACACTGCTTGCGAAAGCAGAGTGTTTACAGCACTCACCAGTTATTATTAGATAACAGCTTAGGCTAACAATAACATTTTCAGTTTTATCAAAGTTTGTGAACCGCAACAAAACAATGTGTACTCCATACAAATAAACAAGATGCTGGTGAGATGTTAGCAATGTATAATTGATAATAAAAATGTTCTAAAACTATAGAAGAGATATGGCGGCAGGATCTGTCCAAGGATATGCAAATTGGAGCATCCACAGGTGGGTTTGATCAGGTGAACCTGCGTTGTGGGGCTGAGAAGATGGTAGTGAGTCTTAAAACAGCTGAAGATTTCGAGGGAGTGATATATACTCAAGGCAGCTTCTATTCTAAGCAACCTCCTTGCTTTCTGGACCCAGTTCATGGTGGTAATTTCACTATAAATATCCCGTTTAACCAGTGTCATACAGAAAATGTAAGTATCAAATATCCAATAGTAACAATAATTTTTAATAAATTAAAATTAAAATTAGACTATCTGGAAGTGATTATGAACAATCCTGTTAATCCAGAAAGACAATAGGTACAAAAACATCCTGGTCATGCAGCATGACGACGAGCTAATTACACCAGGTGATGCAGCGTTTATTCTAGAATGTGATTTCTCCAAGCCCAGGAACATAACTGTGTCTGCCGAGTGGAAGGAATCTGACAAGAGGCAAATAGTTTTTAACATAAAATTAATTAAGATTTCTGTGAACAAAAATAATAAAAATTATTTTTCAGGGAAGTGAGATCGAGCATATCATTGGTAGATCCAGATCCAGGCAGGGACGAGAGTAAGAAGGCAGCCTACGTGGAGAGCAACAGCGATCGAGTCTTCTACATGCCCAACTCAATTCCCAAAATCAATGATGAATTATGACAATAAATTTTATTCAACAATTACTGAAAACACAATTTTTACCACTAATTCTAAACATACCTGGCGGTGTACCTCCTTAATTGAGGACATCTATGAGCCGAGCGAACGCTCCAAGTCACTCGTTCAATTGAGTATGAAGTGTCTATTGAACTCAAGTTACTCTGACCATTAAACAAATCGAAATTCACTGTATATATAGTCGCTTAGAAGAAATTGTCGTTCAGACTAGTACAATTGGCGATCACCTGATTGTTAAAAAATAGCAACAGTTAAAATACAGTTGGAAAAATGGCTTGATCGATCCGTCTAGGTCTCAGGGAGCCTTTGGTATGCGACACAGTGATCAGGAAAACGTGCTAGCAGTTTTTTATATTTAATCTGTAAACCGATAAAATCGTAAGCGGTAATATTCCAGGATTGCGCTACAGTAATTACATAAAGAGATTAAAATCAGGAGTCTTGTGAAAATTTTCCACTCAAGATGACCCTAATTAGCTTGTATTGGTTCGCCAACAAGACAACAACTCGATAAACAATCAGCAAACATGTGTGTAACACCGGCGGAGGGACAAAGAGACAACGGAAGAAGACGCCAACGCGACAAATCAGAAGTCGTTGTAGCCACCAAACCCTACAATATGTAAAATTTACGTCACCATTGATTATCACAATTCCATCCCCACCTAGTCGACCGGCGACTTGATATATAAGATGATTTTCCCATCGAATCGGCAAGTACAGTTCCGATTTACACGCGAGTTAGATCGTTTTGTTTGTTTATAGTAGCTTCTCAAGAAACATGTCGACCACAAAATTCAAGGAACCTTCTGCATACGCCAGAGTGAAACCGGTGCCACCCAAGGAGGACTATATGTACCATAAGTGAGTATAATTTCTATTTTCATACTCTGGGATGGCCTTCCGTTCGTGTGAGTCTTCAGGGTGCATTGGATACTGCTTAAAGTTAATTTAATCCCTCAAGATCATCTTCTGTTCAAATGATTCCTAAGGGTCCACGTAGCTTCGTGTTCGTTTCCAGAAGCCTGAAATGATTTTCTGTCAACACAGGTACATAGAGAAAACAACGATGAAGAAAGTTGCTCGTCAATCACAATTACGACTTGCCCTCTTCGGGGTAGGTCGTGCTGGAACCATTCACCTGACCAGCATCATGTCCAATCCTCGTATCAAGCTAATGTACATCGTCGATGACATAGAGAGCAATTGGCAAAAGCTGAAGGACTACTGGAACTTGGACGACGTCACTTTCCTAACCAGCAAACAGGCCACCAAAGTCTTCCAGGACCCTAAGTGAGTATCCAAGTCATTCACAATTTTATTTCGAAACTACTTTAAGTCAGAAGCAGAAGTAGTACTTACAAATTCCACTGTGTTTCATTAAAATAATGCTCTTCAACATTTTCTTCAATAGACCTCACTCTAATATAGAGTCTAACACTCATAAAGTCTTGTTACAGACTTGTCACACAAGTAATAAAATGATTTTGAATCCAGTGTGGACGCAGTCATGGTAGCCAGTCCCACATACACCCACGAGGCGATCGTGAAACGGGCTCTAGAGCACAAGAAGGCTGTCTTCTGCGAGAAACCAGTGGCTGAGGACCGTGCAAACACCACCAAGTGCTACGAGATTGCCAACAAAGTTGGCAAACCTCTGTTCAGTGCCTTCAACAGACGCTTCGATCCCAGCTACGCTGCAGCCCATGAAAGAGTGAAGAATGGCGAGGTTGGACACGTTCACGTCATCAAGACAGTCTCCAGGGACTCTCCTCTTCCTCCAGTCGAGTACCTGAAGAACTCTGGTGGTATCTTCCACGACTGCATGGTCCACGACTTTGATATGATCATTTGGATGCTTGGAGAGCTGCCCGTCAAGGTAACTAACCATCTAAATACAGTAGACTCTCTTTCACCGGGTCACTTAAGCGCACCACCTGAATTTACTCACAATTTACTCGTTGCATAACAAAATGTTTCAAACAAAGGTTCCTTCATACCAAATGAGACATGCAATGTGATTATTAGTTCTTTCATTTCTTGATATGTTATAAGGTAGCCAGTTGATGCTGGGAGGCTAACATTGACACTGAAATGTTGACAGGTCACCGCCCAGGGCCATGCGCACACTCCAGAGATCGAGGCTATGGGAGACTATGACACAGTGATGGCCATGCTCTACTTCCCCTCTGGCACAATGGCAATGACAGACGTGTCTCGCGTCACCAACTTTGGTTATGATCAGCGAATGGAGGTTTACGGTCCCAAGGGAATGATCACTGTTGACAACCAACGTCCCATGCACAGTTTGACTATGCAATATGGTCTGCAGGGTACCATGCAAGCTCCCATCTACCACTCTTTCCCCAGCAGGTACAAGGAAGCCTACGAAAGAGAGCTGGACCACTTCGTGGACGTTGCCTTTGGCATGACTGACATGTCTGTGACGTCCAAACAGACTTTGGCAGTCTGCAAGATTGCCACTGCTTGCGAAGAAGCTGCCAAGACTGGCAAGCCTGTGGAAATCAAATGGTCTAGCGACGAGATGCTTGAATTCTGAAGAATCACGATTGAGAACCTTGATATACAATAAATTTTTATTTGAAAGATTAATAGATCACTTTATGCCTCCACATTATCGTAATTTTAGAGACTAAAATTGGGGGTGATAGTCAAGGGTTCATTCGCAACGATTCGTTAACACTATTTCTACCGTGGTTTTATGTAGTCTCATAATTGATGGCAAACATTTTTATTAACGGACCAAACAACTTCAGTTTTTCTGCCAAGCTAGATACGAATTTCGAATTACGAAAAAAATAGTAAAAATCATGTTTGGTAGAGATAGTGTTAACATCGTATGACTTTAATAGATCTCGACAGAACATGCTCGGAATTATAGATTTTCCAGTTTTTCGTCTTTTAATGTGTAATAAAGAAAAATACAGAAAAATTACCACATATCTCGGGAAGGTATTTAACAGTACAAAACACGCGTTGAATAACAGTACAATCACCTTACAAAAAAAAAAAAGAAAGAAAAAAATGATAACAAAAATTCCCACTCCTAAAAGCTCCCGGACTTTTGGCCCGGCGAATTTTGTAATTCGATAAATAAAATGGAGGAACTAAATCTTCAGTCAGCAAACGTTCAGTAAACGTCCCACCTTATCATTTCCGGAATGGCCCTAGTACAAAATTTTCCTGGAGACATTTTGACAGTTCACATTTTTCCACTAACCGAACACTCCGATTTGTTCCTCTTTATTTTCTCTGACAACCCCCCGTAAACGTGTACGTGTATTGCTATGATTGCGTTTAAATAGAGCGCGGTGGCACGCTTGCGCAATACAGGATGTTCCAATTAACAGACACCATCATTTTTTAAGCATCATGATTTATCAGAAAAGGGGCCAAACAGTTCCTATGAAAAAATTAAAATTTGCACCTTTGTACCAGTAATATTAAATTAACCGAGGGGCTAATTTTCAGGTTTGAAGTGTGCGTACATATTTTTGGGGCAGCCTGTATATTTTTCACTTCATAGTATTGTAGTTCTAGGTCACAGTGTGCCAGATGGTTCAACTCATCTCGACATGAGCTACAACGCTATGAAATCGGGATGTTAAGGTCACATTGATTTTTTAAAAAATAACATTACACACTTACAACTTCACAGTGGCTCAAGGTCATCGTATACCAGGCGGGTCAACCAACTTTCACTAGACTACGAGTTCTACGAAGTCAAAAATATGCAATAACATTTTTTAAAAAAAATGAATGCGACCTTACCATTTAATAAAAGCCAAGTCCTTTGCAAAATCGTTTTGATTAAAAATTGTGGTCAATTGGAAATGTATCAACTTTTGGTTGAGACATTTAGATCCCTTTTAGGCGATCACCGAAAGTGTTTAAAAAATTTCGGTGCTGCGAGAACACCCTGTATTTTTCTGTAAAAGAAAGAGATGTATACACAGGATGCATAGCTTCGTTTTCGCAACCTAATCGAACCTCTGAGCAACATTGGTCGTCGGATGCGTCGAGCACACGGACGGTCCTCGACGATAAAAATCATAACGAAAAAAACAAGTACAAATCCTCCCGCCCCTCAGGTTCGCTGGCACGAGTTCAAAATAGTCCCGTGACTCATCGTCGATTTTAAAACTTCAAGGATTTCGCGAACAACGCGGCGGTTGCTTGAGCTTTATCTCCTTCGAGTCTGCGTAACTCGGCGATCACCTTTGCCCTTGTGAATCCTAGGGCCACTAACTCCTTCACTGTCTCCTCTGTAAAGGGGTCGGTTGGTAGTATAGTCTCCAACGAGGAGGATTTGCTAGAAGACACTGCTGATTCGCTAGTGTTACTGCTGCCTTGGCCATCTAGAGTTAAGTAAACATAATAGAGACGCTATTTATCAATTGAATCCAAAAATAAATTTATTCTGATTGTAGGGTACAGTAGTTCAGGTTGGTTACTGGATTTTTGAGGATTGGGATCGTCTTAGGGTGGAGGAGAGTCTGTGGACAGATAATAGGATTTGTTTTAACTTGGTGTCAACTAAGGTTCAATAGTTTTTCTGAAAAAATTCCTAAATATTCGCGCAGAGACGCTCTCGAAAATAAGAGTACCCCCTTAAAAGATTATATGTTTGAAGTTTACCATTCTGTTGACGCAGTTTCTTAGCATCCCTGGAGCTGTCTTCAAGGGCCCTTTGCAGCTCCCTATCATCATTGTTGCCAGTTAGCCTTGCACACTCTGGCAGATCAGCTAAAATCCCAAGAAAATATACAAACTTAACGAGTTAAGGAGCTATATACATGGTGGGTCAAAAAATCGGTATTTTACTAATATTTTCATTCAGACGTAGATTATTTCTGAAGATCACAAAATGTACAAAGACATAAATTTCTACCTTCAGCTAGGAAGGGTGTCTCGGTACCAGTAGTTCCGATCTTCAGCACGTTCTTCGTTAAATCTATGCAGCACTGGTGCCTCTTCAGCATGTCCAGGCCCAGGAGCATATCCATAGGCTGGTCCTCCAGGACGCTGAACGAGGTGGTCAGGTGGTCATTGCCAATCTGAATTTGCACCATGTGTATGCGGCCAATGACGGGTTGGACACCAACACCTTTAGCTACCCCAGCCCACCTGGTGTCCACGAGTCGCATGATGTGGCACCTTTCAGCGCAAGCAGCGGACATGATGGTTGCCTGCGCACCTGATTCATAGCTACGTGTTACCGTGTGGCTTTTATGGCATTGCGGGCTGGAAACGAGCACCAAGATCATTTAAAAATACGTTCGGCCCGAAACTGCGGACGGACGTCCAAAATTAGATTTAAAGAGTCATCGCACACCGCAAAGAATGACTTTCCAACTGCAAGAATTTAAAAATAGACGCCCACGCCTGTGTGCATGGTCGGCTGAAGGTATTTTTAAAAATAATCTTGTCTCCAGTCCAACGCTACCATTTGACATGAATTCACAAGATTTATTAGCACCCATACAGTCTGCCAAAAAAGTCTTTTCGAAACAGAGTAGCTTTTTCAGCGGACATTTAAGTGGCGGCCTTTTTAAGGGCTAGAAGGACGGGTCTACAATTTTTTAAAATTTTCTTTACGCAATACTTAGCATATGAATCCCTCTAACATCTAAACGTCTAAAGAAAATTTTGAAAAATTATAGACAAGTTCTTCTAAGCACCTGAAGAAGCTCAACTCGTGTGGTCCAGTTACAAAAAAGTCACTCCATATATAAATTCAGATCGCAACGCACCTGAGTCGATAAACGCTTTGACTGGGAATCCATTGACTTTACAATTAATGTACAACATAACAACAATGCCGAACGTCTCGGGATTGTACTCCATCGCTGCTTCCATATTCGCTTCGATATTTGTCTGTCTGATCTCCTCTGCAATGAGTCTTTGAGCTTCTGTATCAAACGGGTCCGCGTTCATCATCCTCAATCTCTGAGCCTGACGCTCTTCCCTGGTCTTAATTTGTTCCATGAGCACCGTCGAAAACTCTTCTGCAAAAATAAATGAACGTTTCGTCAACAGTTCAATTTCTAAAACAATAGACACAAGCATTACACACCCAGGTTCCCAGACAGCAATGCGTCAGCTAGCCTAGGATTATTCTGTTTGAGCAATGCTAGCTGATCCGGTTTAGCTAGGAACATCTCTCTGATCTTTGCTGGATTATTATCGTCGCTCCCAGGATTCAGTACTCGGCCAGCGTTATTCGAGGGGTGCTGTCTCGTGGTGGATGACGTTGACGACAACGACGAAGACGACGACGATGACGAAACTCCTGGTACTCTGATGGAACTGAAGTCCAACATGGGAAGAGCTAGAGTGACGTATCTTGGAATTTAATACATTCTCTTTTGTACTATGCAGTATGCGCTCTTAAATAGCTCATGGTAGAAGCGCATCGCAGTGTACAATCAAATCAACAGCTGTGCAAAGCTTGTTCTATCAGTCATCGGAACTGGGACAGCATGCAAGGTATAGTTCAATGATCGGATGAAGATTCTGGCTGCAATAGACTGCGGATTTTGTGAATTTCTCAGGAAATGAAACAGTGAGTGGCTGTAGACAGCTCATCAATAAAGCAACAACTCCAACATTAAAGCAACCAGAATCTGTAGCTGTGAAAGAAGCCTGCGGTAGCTTTAACGAAGGAGCAAAAGCAGACACATCGTGGTGCTCAGAGAGTGTCGCAGCAGAACATTGCAAGCGAGGACTGCACAAAGGTCAAGGTGTGCGTGAAGGCAGAGCCTCGGAGCGCCGGTGTACAATTACAGAGTGACTGAGAACGTAAATCGAAGCCGAAAAGCTAACCTCACGACCCGTCTCGATCGCCACGTTAAATAATGGTGCTGTATGGAAGCTGACCTCCGTTAAAGGGGTGAAGGTTCAAGTCGGTGCCGCTCTGGTGCATGTGCTGCAGGATCACAGCGTCCCCGTCCCGGATCCCGTGATCCCTCATGGATTTTTTGTCGTCCATCAGTGGCCGACCGTTGAACGCTATCACGATCTCGTGGGCCGGCACGCCGCTCTCGATCTCGCAGAACGCCTTGAAGTTCTCCAGCTCCAGCTCCTCGCTGACGTCCAGGACGAAGATGTCGTCGCTGAGCGTGGTCACGGTTACCTTCATCGTGACTCGACGGTCCGCAGCTCGGGTGATTTAATCGGTGTTCCGTTCTCTTTCGAGGATGAGGAATCACTGATGATGTGATGATCCGTGGATCGAGGATCCAGGAGGGCAGAGCACGGGGAATTTTCTATCTGGACGATCTGGGCTGTCCGCTCGCGCGGGATCCCTGGAAACAGCGGCTCTCTCCGGGATGTAAACAACGATCCAGCTCAGCAAAAATACTGCTGACCGGCCTTGCAGAGCGAGCTGAAGGCCATCTAGCTGCAGAACTCGGTAGCCAAGTCGACGTACGCAGACCGCGATTTTTCAATTAAATTTCCTCGAGGAGAGAATGAATTTTTGAAATTTTGTTTAGATGCGTTCAGTTGTTGGAGTTTACATCGTAAGCCCAGGCCAGCTTCTGGAGATTTCTTGATGGGGATTGAGCATGATGTTGAGCAACGGTTTAGATTGTCTTGATTGATTGGATGATTTATAGGCTGAGAAAACGAGTAACACGACTTGGGATTAATGGATTTGTAATTGGACAGCAAGGACGTTGCGAAATTGTGAGTCATTCGTCTGTGGTCATGGGAAGGAACGATGATTGAGTGCTTGAGGAAATGATAAGAGAGCGAGAGACTCTGTTGGTAATTTAAAATGTGATTTGAGTTCTTGATCATAGGTGGCAGGAGAGATGTGATTTTTGTGGTGGTTGGTTTCGGTGTTTCAACTGGAGGAAATCGTGGAAACAGCAGACACAAGACGGAGTTTCCTCGCCGTTTTCAGCTTTGAGAATTTTTGTTGCTGCAACTGTGAAAGCTACATCAATAATTCTTATGCAGGGCGATTGTATAGACTTTTCCAAATACAATGGTATTTTCTTTGCACCATTAAAAATATATGAGCATGTTTAAACAATTTTTTAAGACAGAAAGGCAACGTCCAAAAAATGCCAAATTGCTGCATTAGTAGCGTCCAGCTGTCGTGAAATATTTTTTAAACAGGTTCAAATGTTCATAATGTTATTAAAAAATATAGTGTTACATGCGGAAGAGTCTACAGAATCATCGTAAGTAAGAATTATTCGTGTAGATTTTACAGTTCCAAGTAAACAGTAAAAAATTCATAAAATTTGAAAACTAGCCGCCGTCAAAATTAAAGTTTTAAAAACTTAAAGGCGTTGGAGAAAAATGATTTCAGGTCAACAAAAAAATATGTTAGACAGTGTTATTTGTTAGTCGAACAGCTGTTGCAGAATCAACAGAGTCGGCCATCGTGCAAAAAGAGAAGACAGCATGATTGGATTACGAGCATGGCGGGGAGGATTTATAGATCTCAAGATAACCGATCAGCATTCACAGTTCAGGAATTAAACGTTCCATTCATTCTGCGCAGACCGGATATCTTGATCGTCTTATCTGAATATCCACAAATACATCTCGTTGAAAATAATTCTGATTCCCAGTGGGGGGAAATTATGCCCGTCTGTGCTGTGCCAACTATTTATCCGGCCCAACATCCATCTGTCCTAAAAACTCCAGGTAGCTCAGACCTATCGAATGATAAGGGAATCGATTTTATGGGGTATCGAGGGGTCGAAGGTGCCTCGGCACCGAACCATAGAACGTTCAGGGGGTCGCGTACCCCTGCCACGAGACACCGCAGGGGGTAACATCCCCTAGCATACCGGAAACGGATGCAAGAGTGAATATTAGACAGGTGGCTAGGAATTCGCCGGGACAGGCTGATGGTTAAATTAGCCGCCCACGATATAGCTTGCTTGATTACACCCTGAATCGACTACCGGATGTTTTGGGCCAAATATTGCGTAAGGTGTGCCTCATCGACGTTAGAAAAATTTCTGCTTTGTCATTGTCCCAGTGCCTTTGGGAACTTCACGTTAAACCATAGAACTGAGTCATAAAAACCTGTAAATTAATATTGTAACTGAACTGTGGACGTTTAGGAGAAATAAAAAATTTCTACTTACATACGACAAGAAGTAGGAAGTGTTTAAACGCTACATTTCCGATTCTTGAAAATATGGCGATATTTAAATTTTTATCATTTCGTAAAAACAAATAGTACAACCATAAGCCTGGACTCATTTCAAAGCTTGAAACCTCTACTCTCGCAGAGCAGTGTTCAATTTCGCTCAAGATATTTTTACATAATGTAGCAGGTGAGAAATAGAAGACCCATTTTTCCAAAAATTTTCAAACATTTTTCTCGTAATTGAAACTGCCACAGATTTGAAGATTGAAGCCTCCCTTTTTCAACGACACCTTAAAAATCGAAGTTGAGTATTGCAAATGATTTAATATAATTTTTAAATTCATTTGGTGTGTTATTGCTTTGGCCCTAACGTAATTTCTGTGAAATTTCCAGAGGTATAGTGACACAATGTTTTACATCATCGGAGGGGAGATGATGGAGTACACATCCCCAAATAAATGAATCCAGAGACCCGAGTATATAAATCGATTTCACACTCCTGCTGAGTATAAATTAATAGACACTTAGGGACTGAGCTACGCGGTTCGAGTGGGTACCAGGATGTTCACGGGGTTGTCCCGGCTACCAGGTGTTAGACATGGGACCACGGGTGCAAGGATGTGCCATGGAAAATCGGTTTTACATGGGGCGAACGTTCCTTTGAGGAGGGATGAGCTGTGTTATTCATTGTCGTAGCTATTGTAGATTTTTTTAAATAAATAGGAATTTAATCGACTGCCTTCTTGTTGTATCAAAATATTCCAAAAGACTCTCCACACCGCCTTAAAAAATAAGGAGGAATGTTTTTCATTAGTGAATTATCCAAAACCATGAAATCTTCAATTAGAAATTTCTCTACTGTACTGTCAGAAATACATAAAAGTATTAATGACAAAATTTGCTATAAAATATAATGGTTTGAAGGATGATTTATCAAGAAAAAAATAAAATTCTCTCCTGAATCGAAGTAATAAATTATTACGTTGCTACATTGAGTAATTTTGCAAACAGTTTGGGAGAGGAATTAATTGTTTTTTAATTGTATCAGAATTATTTCTTGTTCCTCTCAGAGATAACACTTCGGGTGGAAGCTCGCACACGTGTGCAAGGATTTGCCATTTAAATCCGATCCCCTTCAGTTATCTCTAGATCTCGAGGATCAAAAATTCGGCTCTGCACAATGGACCTGTCCCCTCGAGCCTGTATTTTCGTTTCGGATTAAATCCGAATGGACTGCGGTTTCAGATCTGCGAATCGATTTTTCGCAATTTTCTGCACCTGCAAATTCGAACATCTGATAAATACAAAATAAGATTTTCATCTCCACGGACGTTAATAAATAAATAAAAATAAGGAAGTATAGCGCATGTGGAGTATAATAAATTTTTCTCATGGCAGTATCATTCGGTTGCTGTCTCCCCAAATTGCATCCGTGGGAAACAAATCTCCATCACGATTTTCACCGGAATACAACACCAGATGGAACGAATAATTCACCCCTGCAGCCCTCCTAATTACCAGTGTGTTAATTACTACCCCTGAATGGACGTATAAAATATCTTTTAGGGTTCCGATAATGGGAAACGCTTTATGTCGGCGATTCAAACAAAGCAGAAATCGTTACGCACGTAATTCCACGCCACAAAAATACAATAATAAATATATACGCTTCAGAAATTACTTAACCACACGTTTGCACTAACAGTTTCGTTGACCCAAGCCAAAAATTCTGAGAATTCTTGAATAAGCAGAGTTGTCATTTTGTATCAGAAAGTGGCAATTGCGATTTTATAAACTTTGAGTATCAGAATAGCAACCGTGCAATTTTATTTTGTAGGAAATGCAAGTTCCGGGGAGCATATTGTTGCGACAGCCGAGCCTATTAAATAATAGAAATTCTGCGGGACGTAATAACCCACCAGAAAATCAGATTGACCTGTTACAGGTCCGATAATTACACGTTGCGGCCAGGGCCAAATGTCGCAGTACCCGGTTAACCCTCGACCGAAACCCTTTGCGCTTCTGGCGCACGTGCAACGACACGTGCCGGCAATTTCTTTCGCTGTTGCACCTTTGATTCATTGATGCTCTCTTCGCTCGATGCCGTGAAATTGTATTAGCCTCGAGTTTCACCGTGCTTCCGTTCCTGGGACATCCTCCATAAATCATGGATGCAAAACGAATTTGTTTTCAGACAGTTTTCTTAAAGCTCGAACCCTGAAAACATGTTTAAAAATATTTGTAAAAACATAATTGAAGATATATTTAAAGATGCATTTCAGAACATTTTTTAGATCATTTTAATCCTTGTAATATTGACTCAGGCTAGTCGTGAATAGACACTGGACCAGTGCGAGTTATTCATTCTTCTCGATTGATCTTTCACTTAACTTTAATCTTTAGAAAACATAAAATTGACTGCATTGATCATTTCTGCAGACCAAAGAATATTGATTGGAGGTTTGAAAATTTTGTTGAATAATTACCGAGCTTGAAAAAATTAGGAAAAATCAGGGGTGATGTCCAGAGGTGTCAGAACATATTTCGAAATCTGTCAGTGCATTTCTGAAGCCCACAACCACCCCCAAATTTTAAAATAGGAATTCATGAGTAGATAGGACTCAGATTGTCATTGTCGACTTTTCCGCCCGTTATCCACCACCGCGAGGCTCTGTACTCTTTATCAGATCGATGAAGAGGCGGTCCCAGCACCCTGGCAACCGGGGGTGGCAGGCTCCACCAGCTTTCAACTCGACGAATAGGGTAGCGTTTGGACCTTCAACCCCTGCTCACGGATTCCGCCTTCCTCCCGCTGTTCCGTTTCAGTCATAGTGTATCAACCGTGGCAAAATGTTCATCCCAGGTCCCTGGACATGAGCCTACCACCCTGTCGGACATTATACCTCAATCTCGGCAACACACTCTACCAGCAACTCCAAAATCTCCAACCAAGAGGATCGTCAATATCATCAGGGTGGCCTGAAAAACTAAAAAACAAAATATTAGTAACAAGACTAGCAGTGGAACATAGTGGGAACAACTGCAATCTATGGAGAAAAAATAGTTCTGACCTGGGTCGAGGTAGCTAAAGCCGAGGGAACTTGAATAAGGCTGACCAAAGCTGAAGAAAATTGAAGAAGAAGTGCTGTACTACAGGATGTTGGACTCTGATAATGTACGTAGTCTTATGACAGTTGGATCAGAGGATGAAGAAGATTGATACTAAATCTTCTGGAGATCTAGGGACCTGGTGAACCTGTGTAAGGATTCTGATAACGGTTTCAACAAATCTGGCCACGTGTCTTGGTCCCAGGACAGCACGTGCCGCTGTTTAGAAGTATTTGCCAGCACGCGGCTGGGACACGTGTCCCTGATAGCATCGCTAGATCCTCGGGACGTGATCGAGGGTGTGTACAGTGGAATTCCAGTGGAGATGATCGGCTAATCCTAGTGCGATAGTGGAGGAACTTGAGAGACAGTGCTGGAACACGAATTTGTACCTTGTACAAACAAGACGAGATTTATGTACAAAACTTATGTATAAAAGACCTTGGTACCTGGTCAGAAAATGTAGTGAATGACCAGGAAAAATTATGGCGATGTAACGGGCATACTATCTCATAATTCCATCTAGTCATTCTAGTCTAAACTGTCGGCTGACAGTGTGTCTTCATAGTAGTTGAAGAGGAATAATAAAATCGAAAATGTATTCCATGGATAACATCGAGCTGGACATGATGAATCGTCAGTATATCTACGAAGCGCACAGTTTCCTGGGAAATCCTGCTATCCCAGCTCTACCACCCCATTGCGGAGCACCAACTACTGCTACCCTGCCTTCCATACCGTCGCAACTGGCCTCGCATCCTCCTGGTAGCACTGGCAGCTCCAGTGGCAGCGAGATTTATCTGTACGATGAAAACAGCAGTGACAATGAGAGTGCTTACAGCAGCGATCAGGAGAATCACGCTAGAGAGTAAGTATTGGATGTAGCTCCCTGTGACCGGGTCAGCCGTGACCCGTATCGTTAATTTTTCTACCAATCTTCACTTTTTTATAATCTATTAAATGTCCTGAATTTTTATGATTTTGTGAGGACAGTGAGCACTTTGGGATCAGATGATGGCCCGTGTATTCTGTTAGTCTTAATTTTTTTTTTTTGAGTCAATTGATGACGTAGGTATATTCAACCAGTCATTTATGTAAATTCCAATCCATCAAATCCAATCGTTGGGGGAAATAGTTAACAGGAGTGAATGAACAATTGTTTCCAGAAGAAGTCAAAGTAGCAGACGCAATGGGGGTTCAGGGAAAAGTCCAAGACAAGCAGTGCAACAAAGGCAGGCAGCGAACATGAGAGAGAGGAGGCGTATGCAAAATATAAACGACGCCTTCGAGGGCCTCAGGGCCCACATACCAACCCTGCCATATGAGAAAAGACTGTCCAAGGTCGATACCCTAAAACTGGCAATTGGCTACATCAAGTTCCTGAATGAATTGGTCAGAGCTGACACTGGCAACGACAATCTAACAGGAAACGGAGGACTGTCAAGGTGTTCCGGTCGGGACGACTCTAAGAAGGTCATAGTTCGTGGTGAGGCAAATACCAATCGCACTCACTTTCCTATTCTATTAACAAACTCAAAAACTTCCAAGAAATTATTTGCTCGCTTGAGAAGATTCGCAAAAATGTTAGACACGATGGACAAAATTTCTAATTAAAAGTATAGTGTCACTTTCACTGCATAGCAACACTAGAACAATATACAGGAGCTACATAGACAAGTCATTTTCATCCCAGATAATTTTTATAAGCCGTAAATAATACAATAGTATGTTTAGACTATCGAAACGTTTCTACTGTCTCACATTTTTGTTACAAATACTCAGGACTCACAGTGTAGTGAACACATTCGATTGTCTCACTTTGAATGAACACTTCAGAATATTGTTTTGGGGGATCGATGATAGTTTGTTAACCATGACAACAATTCAATTTCAGGCAGTGAGGGAAATCCCTTCATTTTTCACTCGCTCTCCTGGTCCAGGAAGTCGGACATCTCGCCTAATGGGACGATGTATGCCAAGGTGTGGACGCCAGAAGACCCAAGGACATCGAAGAACAGCTCGACGTTCGAGTAGACTGTTCAGGACTTAATTGTTGAGTCCCAGTGTTATTTAGTGTTTAAGTGCGGATAGGGCCTAGTCATCCTTCAATTATTTAACCCTGAGTTCATCCAAAATTAATTCAATTCGGTGAAGAAATAATTTAAAAATGAAATTTATTTTTATTTACGAAAATCTTGAAGATAGTTTTGTATCTAGTCAGATCATGGTCCACAGTATTATTATCGTTAAGAATATTTAACTGCAGTATTTTAACCGGAAGGATACAATTATTCAAGAACTAAAGGAGTTCTATAATTATTGTAAATTACGGCGAATTCTTCGCGAAGAATCTACGCTTATGAACAAGCAAAAATCTTACGAAAATTCTGTCGGGATTTTTGTCTTTCTCTCTGGCAATAAGATAATCTAGCGAAGTATAATAATGCCGACAGAATTCGCGTAAACACATGTTACGATTGTACATAGGGGCACACTGCTAGGATTAAGTAACTTAAGTATCGTTTGTACGTGAAGAGCAAAGATGGTATCATCGTTTTTGCCAATAATGGAGTCAATAAAGTAGGTTCCACATGTTTAAAACGACCTACGTTTTTTATTCTGCAACCCCCTCCCTCTAGCTACCAAGCTCTCCCAAATTTTCCTATTCTCCAATCTCCAGGATTTTCCAAATTTTGCCATTTCTAAAAATTTTCAAGATCCATGTCCTCAATTTCCAAACATTCCCAAATTTTCTTATCCCCAAATTTGCAGGACTTTCCAAATTCTTCCACTTTCCCAAATTTTTCAATTCCCCTAATTTCTCAAAAATTGCAGCTCACTCGCAAATTTTGCAAATCCCAAGGCGAATATTGTCTGGCTAAACGCGAAATGGTGGCCATGACAAGGGGGCATAAGCTCCGCCAAATTCTCTGCTACAATTCGCCAAAGAGAGACGCGAGAGGGAAGGAGGGAATACGAGAAAGCAAGAGAGAGAGAGAGAGAGAGAGAGAGAGAGAGAGAGAGAGAGAATGGTGGGCGGTACGTCGATAACGCGGCGTCGCGACGTCCTGCGACGCGGGAATAATGGCGTCGCCGGGTGCGGATCTTCCCACGGCATTCTCCGGTTCCCTCTTCGTTCTTTTCCAACATGAATTACCCGAGTTTCGTTCGGCTCTAGCCTCCGCAGTTAATAAGGAGTACTTTCGCAGACGCTTTATCCCTACAAAATTGCAGTAAGATTGCTAATAATATTGTCTACAATATCGCATTCACTCGCTGTCCAATTTTCTAGTTAATCGAACGACGTCGATACTTCCAGCCAACACTATAGCACACACAGACCGTATCCATTCTTATTTTGTTTCTGGGGAAATGTTGCGTTCAGACCAACCAGATGATACTATTATTATTAATTTAAATTTTTTGACCTGCTTCCTAGTGTTCGAGACAAAACATAACTGAGAACGGCTATTTATCTTCCAATTTTGAAACAGTAACGAAAAATATAAAATAATCCCATTTTACTGGACGGAGTTTTGTCTTTACAGTCATTTTACATTTCCAATAGCAATAATCAAAGAAATTGAACATGTGTGCTGCTGAACAATGTTGATAGTGTTTACAGAATTCTTTCTTAGAATGTTCAATGCAGAATGTATTGGTGGGAGTATAGTGTTCATTCGGAAAAGAGACGTCCACCGGGTGAGCCGTCGAGATCGTCAACCCGCAGACAAACGTGGGCCACTATCAGCTGTGAAAACAGCATTGTTTATAGACACCGCGGCACAATGAGGTGTAATTGAATCCATATTCTGCTCTGTTGTATCGAGACCCCCCCCGACAGAGCTAGCGGAACGCCCCTGGCCTCCTCGCAGGGGTGGTTGTACTTAACGGTTCGGAAATCGAGGGTGGCCGTCGATTTGTGGACAATTAGGGACGATACGCTTGGCCCTAGGGACCAATCGAGCCCTTCACCTCCCTTCGACATCTTTGCTTTTCCATCTTTCCTCACCCCGTTCCTCCAGAGTACTCCAACAGCCTCCAACATCTTCCAACATCTTCCAAGCTCTTCTAACATCCTCTAACATCATCCAACAGCATGCAACAGCCTCCAACATCTTCTAGTGTCTTCCAAGATCTTCTAACATTCCGTGACATCATCTTGAAATGTGCCAACAATAAATTCTTCAATTCCATTCCGTGTGTGCAGACGTAACAGTGACTGTAAAATTACAGTAAGATTTTTATAAATTGTGGGTGCACAGAGATGAGCAGTCTGGTTATAATAGAGTGATAGTTATGGTTTCCCCGTGAAGACAAATAGAAGACATTTACAGTGACTAAATAATACAGAAGATTAGTGTACGATTAGAGGGGTGGATTTTATCGGTTCATCGAAAGTGGATCAAACATTATCTACGATTGACGCAGGTGTGTTCATACACCTGCTTTTATCATCCACGTCTACACACCACTTGTGCCCCATAAATATCGGGTAAAGTGGCAATATTCTGTCGCGACTATCTCGACCAATGTTTGTCATGTGTACTGTATTTCTTTCTGATTCTGTGATAAGAGCATCTTCTAGGAATCATTGGCTCGTCGATCCAACAACTATAACTTGGAAACATGGTTATTTATTCTAACAAATTCTTACAAAATAGGATTCAATTTACAAAAAAATTTACAAAAATTTGTAAACGTACTTCCAAGCTTTCTGGGTTACAGGAAATTTTTGTCAGGGTGACAAAAGACCCAGGGATAGTCTAGACGCGTGAAGAATAAAATAGTGCTTCGGGACAAGTGACAATATTAATTGAACTGACACAACAAAGAATATTATAGAAGAGCGCCAAGGTAGATAGAATTAAGGGTGTTACAGCTATAGGTAAAACCATGGGGTTCCATTACACCCCACCAGAACATTCAAAAGGGTGCGGACAGCAAAAGAGAGCAACCGATCACCCTTCCTCAGGATATCTTCTCCCCATGATCCATCCTGGTGCAGTGAAAATTGGGGCACGCAAATACCTGGGCAGCTGCACCCAGAGGGGGTGTTTTCTCAAGTTCCAGCAGAATCATCGACCGCTGGACCCTACCGGATCACTTCCACGGTTGTATTCACCCCCCAAAATGCCCGAACTCGATTTTATGGGGGACAATGTAACACTTGATTTGATTGTCATTACCCCATGGTCGAGAACATATTGTCCTCAAAAAGTATGGCAACAATTTAACAGTTTCACGTTTGGAACGCATAGTCTACATTCTGAACGCTTGGAATAATCGGGTCTCGGTACAATTGAAAAATTACTTCCATCAATTTTGCACTCCTCCAAACGAATCCAAAGACAATTGAAGTGGAATTGAAGTGTCTCCTTTCTCCCGCTCAAATAAATTGGTTCAGTAAGTCTTCCAATTTTAGAACTCCTAAAATAAAACATTCAGAATTAGCAACATTGATCCGAGTGTGAAATAAATAAATAGTGAAGCGATGCAATAAACAAAGAGTGAATGACGGAAAATAAAAAATTGTTTTATGGTACAGAGGATGAGTTTTTTAAGTTTTGAATTTTTCATCCCCCATGGATTCACAGCTTACCCGATGAACGGACGTTGTAAGAAGACGAGTTTTAGCATAGCGTATAGCGTATAGGGCTGTACTGAGAGCATTGCCACCATTACGAGACGAACGGAGAATTAATACTTTATTTGTGTGTCACTCCAGCTGCGTGGATCCACGCAAGTGCTACCCTCGTGACAAGAGGGTGCTCTTAATGCGGCTCCAATACAAGGAAGGGGCTCTCTGCGCTAGCAACCATGGATTCTATGGTTTGCTAATTTTCACGGTGCCACGGTCCCGTGACGTTCGAGCCGATTAGGTTCAACCTCAGGTATTGAACTTTCGCGCCTACCCCATAACCGACGTATCTTTTCCTGGACAATGGTGGTCCATAGCTCTCCTCCTCGCTTTGTCATGTGCAATTTTTAATGTGGGGCCATTCAGAGCGATCTGTGGGGACCCATGATCGACCTGGACCACTGCTAAAAATGATATTAAAGACACATTAGTGTGAAACAAGCGTGAACAATTTTTTACCCGTCTAGCTGACACACATTTGTGGATCATAAGTGTTAGATTTAGTAAAGTTAAAGGAAGAGCGGATAGATGGAAAAATTCAGAATTTAGAACATAAAATAAAACAAAAGGAAACTGTTAAAAGAACCTGATGAGACAAAATAAGGAAGAATAATTTTTTCTCGCCAACAATTCCTTTCTTATCGTATGTAAATAATTTGAATAAATGTATATTTATAATACGTACTATCATGTACAAAAAAAGCAGCAAGTCATTGTGACAGTTTGTTTCCGAATGAAATAACTGTATAAGTGATTTTGGAATTCTAGTGGGAACACATATGTATTGTTTCGAAGAGATCACAAGTAAGGAATTGTATGGGAAATGCATTATTGTATGGGAAATCTGAATTATTTCCGATCGAGTTTTTCTTATTGCTCGAGGTCAGTAGATTGATAAGGAACAACAGTGTCCTGATAGCAGAGTAGTTCGCAGCGTTATCCGTGAACCATAGTGTATTCGTACACTCGTGTAATATTGATTCGCAGCAGACGAGGTCGCAGGTGAGACTTCCCACGATGGTTGGCCGGCACCGAGGCAAACGCCACGGATTTGTCTGCATTCTTACAATTATAGGTATACTGTAGCGTGCGCCTCTTGCCACTTTCTTATCAACAACATTCCGAACAATCTGCAAAAAATTATAGATAAAACAAAACGTAATGGCGAGCAACACTTGCGTAATGGACAAAACAAATAAAAATGGTGAACTTTAATTGAAAGAGAAAGTAAACAACGCAATCTCTATAAACATACACAATGCTCAGATTTATTCAAAGATTATTGATCTGCACTCGAAATTCTTCCGGTGCAGTTTTATATTAATTTCTGTAAAATTGTGAGGAAAGTCTAAGGAAATTAAAGCTGTGTATTAATAAAATTTTTATAATCCTCTTCACGGAATTGGTGGTTTGACGAAAAAATATAGATGTTTTTGCAATCTTTAAAAAATAATTGCTCAATGGAGATGACATTGTATGTGGAAAATAAAATATAATATATATTTATTTAGAAAGCTGACAAAAATGGTGATATATAATTGTAAAAATAAGTTAACTATGGTGGTACCCAATTTTTTGGAGGGTAGATTAAAAAAAGTGGAAAAAAATGGGGAGGATTGGCGATAAATACATGAGTAGTCGTTTAGTCTTCTTTTATTACATGCTTCCGTATGCACAGATACATTACAAAACGGTATCGCACAATGATTTACATCCCTGGATCCGGAACCGATCCACGCGACTCTAGGACAACGTTTCTGACAGCTCGGAGGTGATCTCCTCTCACGCGTGATCAGAAACCCTTGTCCCTCTTCAGGGGTGAATTTCCATCCCCGTTCGCCCCTGGGCCGATCGAAACCACCCTTTTCCTTAATTTTACGGTGTAAATCTCTTATCAAGATGTCGGTATAAAAATGAAACGATCTAGGCATCCTGTGGCTGGCTTCTTTAGATACTCATTTTTGAGTCGGTGCAACCTCTGACAACGAAAATTACAATCTAAAAAAGTAAAATACAAAAGAAATCATAAAAGTGCAGATACGACCGAAAAATCATTAATCATAGCATTGACAACATTATACCTCCTTCGGTCATAGGATAATTGTCCTCATTAATTGCTAATCTAATCTACACGCATAAATAGTCTTTTATTTGCTTTAACAGTGAGGGTAAAGTAAGGACTAGTTATTTATTATTATGATTAGACTATCAGGAGTCTGATAGAACAACTAGAAATGTATTATTAGTAACTTCGAAAACAAAGGTCAGTGGAATTCTTCCAAGTGAGTGTTCTCATTTTTTTTGTGTTTTAAAAAATCATATTTCAGAAACTACAAGATCCTCACCGATCCAAAGACAAGACCAATAATGTCAGGGGCGAACGAGGCGTCCAATGACTCGGGTACGCTCGTTAAAAAACAATCAGACTTTTTGTTGTCGATAGAAAATTATCCCCTGTGGAAATACATATGGCATTTCGGTCCGCACGGTTTTTTTCTCTTCATACATTAAAGGGTTACGACACAGACATACGGTCCGAAGGGACGATTCAAAGACAGCAAACACGATCATTTAGCTGCCTGTATCGTTTTCCTATTTTTCCTCGTTTTTCTGAAAAATATACAAAAAACCACGATCGAGTCGTCTTTGAATCGTCCCGACACTCGAAGTGAAACACCCTTTTCTTTTTACACGAATACCTAGCGCCCTTTACATGATTGCAGCCTGTCCCAAGCGTTCCCGTGCAACTCGATTCGAGACTTTTCGATTTTTTACAAATTTTCCGATCGCGCGAATCACTTGGGAAAACCTGCAACCGCACTATGGCGAACGTTCTCCGGCTAGTGCAATTATCTTACAATGTTCTCTGTCCGGAATTGTTTCTGGAGGTCCACTAACGCTTCGCTTCCCCGTAGAAAAATGAAAACACGCCCGCGCACACTCAAAACTACACCGTGGATCTCCACACAATTTTTTGGAAACCAATATACCGGATGCAAAAATTTTAGAATATCGATGCATTACTCAGAAATCAAATTAAAAATTTTTTACTCATCACGACAGAGTCAATTTTGACACAGGCTATGGTAGTGTTTCGAGTCTGAAGATAAGATATTATTAATTTTTTTGTTTTTTGGAGGGGTCCAAAAATTGTGCATAAATCGCATGGAGATCCACAGCCCAGTTATCACTTTGGTTCGACAGCGACGTGTCGCGCTCTCGAGTATCAAAATTTCACGGTAATGTGCCAAGATTTCGGACAATCAAAGCATCGCCGAGGCCTGACTAAAGCACTGCCTGTTCTAAAAAAATTTCCTCTCGGTTCGAAACTCAACAAATCTCAGCCTACGATTTTTTTCACATAAACGGCTACGACTCTAACGAACCTACGGAACAATTCGATCGACAATTTCGAGTTTATACAAAGTTAACGATTACTCCGGCGAAAAGCTGTCTGTAACGAAATTTTTCTAGCATCGACAGGACCCTTTGAGAAATAATAATTCAAGAAGAAAAAAAAGTTTTGCACGATTGTACAAGCTTCGGATGACTGAACACAATAATTTATTTGATACAGCAATCGGAAAATAATTGCCACTGCAGCGTGAGTTAATTGAAGACAGAACGATGGGATTCGAGTTTGTAATTTGTTGAAAAGGCCTGGCCCATAATCTCAATCAAGAGAGATCCTCAATGGTTCGATCGCAAAAATTTGGCACGGTCTGCTGTGGAAAAATATTATTCGCATTGCTTTCTTTCTCTAGCATTTTTTTTTTATTTTTATTCCTACGGATTTGTTTTTGTCCTCGGTTCTCTTTTTCACTGTCGCATTTCTCGCACGCACCGCATAGTTTACCTTAACGTACAGTGACACTACAATGAAAATGCATAAAATACTCTTCTGCATCGGTATAAACACGCTCTCGTACTCGACGAACATTAATAATTATTATTATTTATCATTTTTTTCCCAATTTTCTCCTTTTTCTTTCGAAATCCCTTCGAACACCCAAGCTCGTCGATTAGGGATCCTCAGCGAGTCACAGTTCATACTAACAATCATCTTTTTTATAGTAAAATATCAAATTGAGTCCGATTGCGTTTTGCACATACCACAAATATTAATTTGACAACGATACAATAGTCAATGGGCAGTCACGAAAATCCACATAAATTCAAAATTATAGCTAGAAATTTCTGAACTATGACAAGCAATAATTGAAAAATTTTTACACGAAATTAGACCCATCCCTTCTAATTGGGTTTGTATATTTTTGCAAATGAAAATAGTATTATGTCGTTTCCAAATTGTCTAGAACAGATGTTTGCGGATTTTTGTGGCTGATTAGAATCATCAAATTAATGTTGTATAGTGTTCGATATATGTACAATTTTTATTAATTTATTCCGAGTGGTTTGAACCAGTCTGATGATTTCTCCGAGACCCTGAGTACGGCAACCGACGGCCATCGATTTTATTATTACAAAATAGCAGCAAGACGCGCACGAAGAGAACTCGACCGAATTCCGTGTAATAGTAAATCGATTTTCCCTGAGTGGTGACGAGCTATCTCTTTGAAGGTTCGACGTCCTCGTGATCTACCACTATCATCCTCGTTAGCCTAAAGAAGGAATCATCTCCTCGATTACACAAGAAAGACTGACGAATCGATTTTCTCAAAATCCCAGACCCACCAGCTTGCGCGCAATCTCGAAACGTCTTTCCGCGAAACTGCTAATTAAAATAAAAGGAACACAACAACTGGTAAAAAGGAATTACCATTTTCATTTCTTTTTTTACATACGCAGCTTCGTTCGACACAACGAAAACGAATTATTTAAATACTAGTCTAACAAGGCAGTGACATTGACAGAAAAGAAAATTATCGTTAAAATTCAACTTCGTGACGGAAAGACGGATTTCTGATTATTTTTTCCTTCCCTTACGAGGTTCCACTCGATTCTATACCAATTGTTTTATTATAAGACACAAACCACGTTTTTCCTCGTAGTTGAACTCGCCAGATGATTGTTATCACTCTAAACTGAGCAAATTATTCAAAAAACAGGGAAGAGTACGTTCAATCGTGATTTCAAAATTTGTTATAAGTAGCCTGCGGAATTTATACATTTACGGAAAAAATAGATCGAATAATACTGCACGCAGCTCTTGTAGCTTGCAATTCTCATTTTCCATAAAGTAATAGTATTTTTTCAAGAAAGCCCATAATTTTCTCGCTAGATGTCACAGTGAATGTTGAATCCTTATTTAAATCCCCTGTGCCATCGTCATGCTTCGAAAAATTATACCGAGGCTCCACACTACTATCACACCACGAAAATTGTTTCAATAATTCTGATATTCAATTACACATCTAATTACAACATTCACGAAGCGAAATAAAAGTCTACAATAGCCCCCGTAGCTTGCAATTCTTATGTCGTATAAAAATCCGCAGTCCACCGTTCAGTTTCGAGAATAAAAATCATGCTAGCGGTTCAAGCCGTAGTACAAAGTTCTAGTTCCTTGAGCGAAAGTACTATCCGGCGAGGACCTATTCGGACAGGTCCCCGGGTACACCTCTAACGAGTTTTGATTAATGTCTAGCGTACAGTATTATCGTTGCAGCGATCGACGATGGTCGCAGTCGTCGAGTAAAAAGTGTGCGGTCGCCATCGACGCGGGAGACGCGAACCGGAAATGAAAACACGTTGAACACGAACGAACCTATACGGTACAATCATCGCGAAACCAGTATCAGAGAAGTTAAGCTCCTTTTCTCACCGTCGTCGCTGAACCATGTGGAAGTTGAAGTGAAAACAATCACGGGCTCGTTATCGAGAGGACAATGATTACTGCCCCCCTCTTTTTTTGTCTACGGTCGTCCTGGCCCACAGCGACACTCGATTGGTGGAAGGCAGTGCTCGTGTTGTACATCTACGTAGTATGTTTTATGTATAAGATTAGAATATACAGTTGACGACTGTGGGCCAGGTCGAAACCGTTTCTCACACTGTCCAAGAAATTTCGCAACTTTCGAATCGGTAATATTCTACACAGTCTAGCAAATGTAACTGCATACATTTTCTCGGAATATTTAGAAATTTTTAGCTTGCTTAAAGAATTTTTTAGAAATTATTTAGTTTAGAAACTTCTTTAGGTTAAAGAATTGCTCACAATTTTTTTCGTTGGCTTAAAGAAATCCTCAAGCCAATGGACTATTTTACTAAAATTCTTTCGCATATTCCTCGACGTATTTTGAAAAATAAACCCCAGAGATAAAATCTAACTGATTTAAGCAAGAATTCTTTCGAAAAACATGGATAATATGCAGAACAAGCTATAACTTGCTGAATTACATGATGTCTCTTGGACAGTATGATGATGTCGCGAAACGAAATTAACAGTCTAGCATTCGATACTAAGGAGTATCATGATCAGGAGAACTCCAGGAGGTACACACTATGTCACAAATTTTAGAAATAAATAAATGAAGTACATGTTCTCCACAATTTACAGAAACGTTCGGATAATTCTGCTACTAATTCCTGCATGTCCTAAGCAATTTTTGCTGTTCGATCAGTGTGCACCTTTCTCCCCCGAATCCACAGATCATTCACTCTAATAAAACAAAGTCGGTTGTAAAATCGACAGCAACAAACGCCTCTATATAAAACACGATGGTTGAGAGACATCGCACCACCGGACTTACAAATTGATTACTTCCAATTAAAATGTACACCTACTCGGTAAATATTATTGCTATTCTCGTCGCGGTAGATTAACTTACAGACTAAGATTTGTACATCTGCGTTCTTGCCGTAACTCTGCTCATGCTCATCGACGAGGAAGAGATTGTCTCGAACGTGCTTTCGACGACGCGCGAACCAAGGGATATCGTATAACGAACGAGAAAGAGAAAACACGAAACATACTAAAAAAGAAAAACCAAAAAAAAAAAAAAAAAAGAAAGAAAGAGGAAAAAACGGAACAAAACATGACTGTCATCTTCGTTGGGAACTAACTCTAGTCACCGTGTGTGCCCGGCCAATCTCCGTAGAAAAAACGTTGCTATGAAATTGTGTTCGGAAAAAACGACACCGTTTAGAAAAATGTCATCGGTCCATATAGTAAATGCAACGGATGGTTCTCGTTCTTTGTGGGTGTGTTATATCACTTTCATCTTGGCCCTAGAAATGGTCCGCCCCCCCACTCCCCTCGGTGACACGATCCGCCTGATCTTGAATGACGAGGATTCGATGATGGTGAAAACCTTGATAACGATCAGGTGTGATCTTCTATTCGCACGCCCTCTCGGCCTTGATCTCGCCTCGGACGATCACTGACCGCGTCTCTCAACGAGTACAGCACGCATCTTCTCTTTCCCCGATGTTTCCATCTATCTTCAGCTGGGTTTGCCCGGTGGGCCGAGGCTGGGCGGAGAAGGTCCATGTGAATGAAGGTTATGAACATTACCTACTTGGTTACTTGTTAGACTCGACATAGTCATGGGTTGGTACATTGACGACATATAATTGCTTGATGATTGTGTCACTGACCTGGAAGAAAATACGGTGTTACTGACCTCGGTCTACCATCGCCAGAAAATTTTCAATTGAAATTAAAGGGTACAGCCGGTTAAGATAGTTATATCGAATGGTACGATGAAAGATCAATTTGGTTTGGGGACACAATTGACCATCTTATCCGGTTATACCTTTTTGACTCCAATTCTGACGAGAGGTCTGAGGTTGAATGACCTTCAAAGGGATTAAGGAGAATTTGAATACAGGGATCTACTGGGATTTGAACAGGGGCCCACTGTGTTCACCTTGGAACTCCACGCAGCGGATCAGGTGTGACCGACGAGTTCCTGACCACACCCGTGTTGCTGGTAGGTACAGGTGACACAATATTGCTAGGCTGGCCTTGATGGTACGCGCTTCCAGCTGGGCTATGCCTGCCCGTGATCAAAGAGAAAAATTATACGTTGGAACACCTGTTTCAAAACCGTCATCAATAGGACAGGTACATTACCTGATCGTTGGACTGGGTTGAGGCGCAACCAACGATGTCCTATGCTGGTACTGAGACAGCGAGGCAGCTGCAGGTGGAGATGGGTCAGGTGGCAGGCCGTTCTCCAACGTCGTCGAATGATTACTGGAACTGGAATGAGGCATGTACGCGTTGTTCACACGGGGCTCACGGTTCACTCTCGGAACTGGAGCCGCAGCACCTGGTGGGATGTCCGGGTGGGGGATGTTTGGGTGCGATGGGTTCACTGTTGGGTGGATGTTGTTCGCTGAAAATGATTTCATCGGTTAATGATTAACCCTAATTAACTTAACCCCTTGCACTACGATTTCTTTCATGGTTACAGTGACTAAAACACTTCTTTGTCGTTTATAATTTGTTAAACAGAAAAGGGAAGTTACCTGGGTGAGTGCTGGGCTGACTGGTCAGTGGGATAGCAAGTCTTGCGTTCACAGCCAATAGGTGGTCTCTCCTTTGTAAAAGACTATTTACATGTTCCTCTAGCCTAAGGTTCTCCGCTCTCAACTGGTGAAGACACGACAGCAAGGAAGCGACTGCGAACAAGTTCACAAAATTAACACATCCCTTCTCATAAATTTTACAGAACAAATTTACAGTTCTCTTTTACAGAACAATTTTTCATAAACTTAGAATTACTTAGAGAAGTACTTTTAAAATCCTATAATTTAAAAAAAATCGATTTACATGAGACGGGTCGCCCCTCTCAATTAAATTCAGTGAAGATTATATCCAATTGGTAATCGAATGCATACAACAGCTAATCGTATCCCCAATATCACCAAACCCATGCGACAGTGACCATATTTTTCCTTGCCGTACACTCACTGTCAAAGTGCTGGGCTTGCTCCATTAGGAACTGGCTCCCCTGCTCCCACTGCCTTTCGAGAAGCTGGTCCAGGGTCTGAGGTATCGCTCCGCCACCTAATGCAGCATTGCCAGCGGTGTTGGCCATGTTGGTGTTGGGATTGGTGTTGAAGACTGAGGAGAACGACGTGGGGGGTGCACCTGCTTGGCTCGATCGTATCTGCTTGTTAAGGATAGATGTATGTTAAAATACATACTGTTAGCAACGAGTCTCTATCATACATTAATGTCTCAATACATGTCGGAAAGCATTGTACTCATCTGAAGGTCAGACAATGAAAACTTTAATGAGAAAACATGATAGTGTAGGTTTCCTAAGAAAGTAACTGAAAATAAAGTGCTGCTATTGGATGAATCTCGCCATCGATATTTTCTTTGCTCAGTCTTCACATATATGGAGACACTACTGCACCCGCATTTTAGAAAACACTTTTCGCAAAATACATACAGATGCGATGACCCGACTGTGAAGCTGCGGGCCAACCAGGTTTGTCGTGGAGTTGCTCGCTTCCGTGAAAATGGAATGAGCCTCCAACTCTTGTGACAGTGTATCAGACATCTTCTGGGCCATCGTAGACGTTGGATTCAGCTGATTGCCTAACATGTGCGGTGCACTGACACCGTTCTGAAACCTGTAGCATTTACAAATAAATATCTCAGCAATTTCTTACAGTACGAAAGAGAGTATAAGATTAAAGCTTACAGCTTGACGTCCTTCTCCTCCTTAGGTTGCGTCAACGTCGGAGTGCTAGAAGCAGAGGGTATAGGTGTTGTAGAGGCAGCGCTAGCACTCTTCCTTTTCCGTCTTCCAGGCCCATTGCTACTCATGCTCTCCGAACCGGGGCTGCTTGGAGGAGACTCCTTCACAGTGGGACCCATTGCAATCGTAGACCCAGCACTAACACTGCTAAAATGGCCACCAGTCAATGTTGGCCCCTGTATGATGGATGGCAC